>NW_024881262.1:18993874-20193874 GCF_018691265.1 Tyto alba
AGCTAATATGAAAAACAGTCATTCCTGATGTGCAGTAGCAAATATTAAGGCAGAACCTGCTAGCATAATGTGAACCTAAGGTTTCTTCTGAAAAAGAGTATTTGTAGTTTGGGTTAGTTTTTTTGTTTGTTTGTTTTCCCTTTTTTATTTTTTTTTTAACCACAAAGGGAAGATAACATAGTAACAGCTACACAGTCACTATGTGCAGTTCCGTTTCCCCCATCACGAGGCATATGCATTTTTTTTCCCAGTTCTAACAACTGAAAGAGCTGACCAAAGGCATACAATGAATCATGTAAAAGTTAAAATTAAATAGGCATTCATTTTCATCTACTCTGGGGAGTAGGATTTAGTGCTAGACACACTTTCCTCTGACAAAAACACATTTATAACTGCTTTACACAGCTGCACGTCAAAATCTGCCTTCTTGATAGGCCTTCACTAGAATTATTTAAGCCAATCTATCTGTTTATGTAGTGGAGCCTAGCATCATTATCTTTGTGACTTAAGGAGTACATTTAAAGTTTTGTAATTTAAGGTGGTTTAAGTCTGCACAATTCACACAATTCAGTTTCCTGTCACCGCAACTATGTTCCTAAAATACCAGCTTCAGAAACAACATTTAGAATGTTTTGGGGTTTTTTTAAATATTTCTTCTCTTCTAGGTTACCAACCAGATTTTCCCGGTCTGGACATACTCCTACCTCGCGCTCCTTTTCCCAGTCTTCCTGATTACAGACTACGTGCGCTACAAGCCCGTCCTCCTCCTCCAGGGCATCAGCTTCATCATCACGTGGCTCTTGCTCCTCTTTGCACACGGAGTGGTGGCCATGCAGGTGGTGGAATTCTTCTACGGGATGGTGACAGCCACCGAGGTCGCCTATTACGCCTACATCTACAGCGTTGTCAGCACCGATCGCTATCAGAGAGTGACGAGCTATTGCAGAAGTATCACTCTTGTTGCAGCCACCGTTGCGGCGGTGCTGGGGCAGCTGCTGGTTTCCTTAGCAGGCGTATCCTACTTTCACCTTAACGCCATCACTTTGGCTTCCGTGTCCCTGGCATTCGTGTGCTCCTTTTTCCTCCCAATGCCCCAGAAGAGTATGTTCTTCCACAGGAAAGACGGCTCAGAATCTCTCCCGGGACCCGATAAAGTTGTGGCTAGGGTCAGCTCTGACAGGCCACCGAGCTGCCGAGAGGACAAGAGCTCTGTATGTGCTGACAGGGCACCGCCACCCGAGCAGCAGGCTGATAGTCCCAAGGCCCAGAATCACATGCTGAGAGTCCTGGTGCAGCTGAGCAAGGACCTGAGGGATTGCTACAGCTCTAGGAAACTTCTGTACTGGTCCCTGTGGTGGGCTCTGGCTACGGCAGGCTTTAACCAGGTTCTGAATTATGTCCAAGTGCTGTGGGACTTCAGAGCCCCCTCCCACAGCTCTGCAGTGTACAATGGAGCTGTTGAAGCCATAGCAACTTTTTTAGGTAAGTGAAAGATCATTAACAACTATTTCTAACCCACCCTGTGCTGATGGCATTCTTAAACAAAAAGGCACCAAAACCATTCCTGATCTCCTATGAGGACCAAGATCAACAGCAACAGCCTCCAATATATACCACCCAGTGAGCAAAGCATTTTTTTACTGTACAATTTTACCAGTAGAGTCTTACAAATATATATATAGCTATAAGCTCTTATTTATTTGAGGAGCCTCATTCCACCAAAGTATTTTAGGAGTTTAAGCTCTGTTTAGACCATGAATTTAGCCCCATGTTAACAGTTCAAAAACCCTGGGTGATGACACCTTGCCTATTCCTCCCTCAAATACACCTGGATTTAGGAGGTTTAGGAATTAAAAGAGCATATTAACAGATACACTGCTCTAGCTGGTCTGTTTAGACAGTGGATTAAATATCATTTCAGGATGAGTGCTCCTGAACGATATTCGTTGAATGCATCTGTATCATGACCAATGAGTTTACCTCCTGATGTGACATGCAAGGCCAGGCTGGGCAAGCTCTAATTGTTTAGCCTTGAGAAAACAAAGCATCTTGTTAATACACATAAAGACTTGAATGGAAGGAGTAAGGAAGACAGCCAGACTCTTCCCAGTGGTGCCCAGTGACAGGACAAGAGACAAGGGGCAGAAATCTAAAAGTTCCACTTAAACATACATAAACACTTTTATTGCAGGGTGATTTAACACTGGAACAGGTTGGCCAGAGGTATGGACTCCCCATTCTTGAAGATGTTCAAAACCTAGACAATATCCTGATCAACTTGTTCTAGCTGACCCTGCTTTCAAGCATGGCTAGGCAATCACCAGAGGCCTCTTCCAACCTCAGCCATTCTGATTCACATTACAGTTACTTGGCCCATCCCCATGACATTTGTCTTTGGCCTCAGAACAGAAGGCATATGGGTAAAGTGCAACTTTGCTCAAATAGGTGTGCAGTACCAACGGAGCCTCATTTCCAAGCTCACAGTTGCACAGCTATGTCTCCTCCTTCATGTCAGAAGTCAGATCGCACATTTCTACAAGGAACTGTCAGTTTATTCTTCCTGCAGGCATCATGAAAATGCTTTTTACTGAAGTTACTCCAAAACTCAAGGCTATTGGTTTGAGTGGTATTCCCAAGGGCTTTCTTGCTCTTACACCCTCTGGCACTTGATACTATTTCAGAGTACAGAAAGCACTCACAGTACTAAGAACCTCTGGTTGTAGCAGTGGTGGACCAAAGGAGTAGGCCTGCTACGACTTTTTGAATTCTGATGAAGAGTACATACAACCAGCAAATGTAGTCCAATTTTGCAGTACCATGCTATGCTGCCTGAAAACATCTGGGCAACTGGTACTATCTGGACTCCAATAGCTCACTGCTGTATAAGCTGCCTGGACCAGACTTCTCTTTGCGTTTGAGCTACCAACCTCAGCATATTGTGTTTCAAAGATGTTTCATAAGCCTACAGCAGCCTCTGTGCTAAAGGGATATAAAAACCCCCCATGGCTAGATACCTTCTACTGCTGTAAGACTGTTACCTCTCCCCATTGAGAGGGAGAGAAAAGTAAACCTTGTCATTATTGCCTTGATTTAAAAGGAAAAAAAAAATATCAAGGCACTGGAATTTATTGTAACCATATTACACTCAGGTAAGGGTTTTTACTATATGTGACAGTCAATAAGGCCTTGACAAATGCAGTTCATAAGATTTTTTTCACCAGAAACTGAAAAGACACTTTCATGAAAAAGATAACATGAGGGAGTGCAACACATTTTCATTTCATAAAGATATTTAAATGAAGAACTCCATTATGCATATTTTGGCAGAAAATGCTTGGTGGGTTTGTTCTCTTTGCTCACAGTTATCAAAAAAATGGAGTAACAGCAATAAACTGTACACTGCTGCCTCCAGCCTTAGGCATGAGGCACTTTCTCAGAGTACTTGTCTGTAAGGGCTCTGTAAGCAAGGGAAAAAAAAAAAAAAAAAAACAAAAACACCACCATACACACAAAAAAAAACAACTAAAAACCACACGAGACAGAAGACTCCCTCACCACTAATAGAAAATATAAGCCACACCACTATCAAAGCCCACTGTGCCTATAACAGTCTCAAGAGCTCCTGGCATGATCCATTTACAGACTTATGCAATGGCTCTAGAAGGATGATAATGTTTCAGAGTTTTAATTATTACTTTCAAATTTTTAGGTTCAGCAACATCCATGGCAGTTGGATATGTCAAAGTAAACTGGGATCTTTCTGGAGAACTGGCTTTGGGAATTTTCTCTGCAATGGATGCTGGTTCTCTGTTTCTTATGCACTTTACTGACAACATCTGGGCATGTTATGCTGGTTACCTTGCATTTAAAGCATGCTATATGCTCCTGATAACAATAGCAACGTAAGTATAATATACAACTGTTCTAATTAATTTAAATCATTAAGTATCACATTTTTAAATTTGTCAAGATTTTACTGAAAGCTCCTCTAGAAATAAGATTTTTAAATAGAAATATGTGCTGCTGTCATGGCCTAACATACACAGCTATGCTTAGTTATATGACCTAGCCATTACAATGTTGCTCCAAATGAGAAACTACCTTATTCTGCCTTTAGTTGTTCAATGATCCATGTACAAGTATTTTCTTAATGATCAGTGAACAAGATCTTTATCAAAAATATCCACTCAAATAAGACATAAGTAGGATGCACAATAGTGCCAAAGCCAGAAAAACAAGGCATTTCTGCCAAAATGAAGCTGCTAAAGCTTAATAGCCAAGATTGAAGAGGCTTTATAATTTGAAGAATCCACTGTGCACATTAAATTGCTCCCAAACTTCCCCCCATAAGTAAATTGCAAACATCCTTGTTCTCCATAGTTTAGTTAACCTGTACATTACTTTTCAGGTTTCAGATTGCTGTCAATCTAAGCATGGAGCGTTATGCTTTGATGTTTGGCTTCAACAACTTTGTGGCACTGGTGATTCAGACAATTTTAACTATTGTTGTTGTAGATTCAAAAGGTCTGGGCTTGGATATCAGCATCCAGGTAAGCTACATTACTCACACTGCTCTCCGTTCCCCTACTCTACTCCAAGAAGGTTCTACTCCAAGATTAGCCTTTGGGAAGATACCAGGTAATGTTCTAGCTTCAGACAGTTACTCACTTGAAAAACAGGTTCATTTAAAGTGAAATGGCAGTAACTACTACAACCTACTTGTCCTCTAGTCCTGCCAGTTTTGCATTTCTGCAATAATTTGAAGAATATTTTCATGAGGCAGAAGGGAAATATCACCACCTACTACTCAGGGCTAGTTTCTGTGGTTTGGGTTTTTTGTTTGTTTTTTTTTTTTTTGTTTGTTTGTTTGTTTGTTTTGTTTTGTTGTTTTATTTTTTGTTTGTGGTTTTTTTTTTTTTTTAGTTTATTTAAAGGCTTATAATTCACAAGTTTATTGTCAAAATACCATAAACAGAAGCAGAAAGCAAGACCAAAGGCAATCTACAGGTCTATTACCAGGGTAATTCTGAATTACAGTTTCATTGGATGCACCTTTAAACTACTCTAATTCTGAAAACTAACTAATCTTGTGATTCCCCATTAAATTTCTAAATTTAAACTTACAAACTGAATGAGGTCCAAGTCTCTAGCTTTCATCTTAACAGAGAAGAGCCAGAAAGTGCAGGGCAGCTGTCCTCCTTCCTTACTGGGGTGGGGAAGGGAAGCATGTAACAGAGTATTCTCCCCCCACACACATTTTACAACCAGAATTCCTACAGTATGAAGTCAAGCAGTGAGACTACTCGAATCCTTTTGAGGTGGGACCATTCTAGGGCATGGGTGACAGGGAAGGCAGCAGTGGAGAGACACTCCTTAAGTTACTGCCTAATAGCAAAAGAAGTTTTTGACTCTTCCTCCTCCTTCTTCCCCACCTCCATTTTCCAGTTTCTCATTTATGGCAGCTACTTCACATTCATAGCTGGAATTTTCCTGATCAGAAGCATATACACCATTATTTCCATCAAATGCACAAACACCGGGGTGGCTGGCGAAAGCACTGATCACTAACAAGGGAGACAAAAACAATGGCTGCAAGCAGCAGTGCAGAAAGTTGCATCATTTGAACAATGAATTGGGGGAGACATAATGCTCAATCAAGCAAGACCGGTCAATGGTGAAACAGGTCATTTATGAGCCTACAGCATAAAGAGCTCTGTCAACAGGATGATACATTTTGCCCATTTTCTCCATCACTAGTTTAATACCAAACAATCTTCAAACAATCTATTTCAACTCAAATTTAGTGATCTGACACCAAAACTTCTATTAATCCTCAAGGAGCACAACAAGCAAGTACATAGATGCCTGAACCTCACAAAAGAAGAGCTTACAGAACACAACGTTTGAACTTTCATTTCTACTGAACATTTAAATTAAAAGACAATTTAGTCATAGGTGTTAAGACCTTCAAACATTCCTAGGGAATCTAAAAAGAGAGGTTGCCCCATAGCAGCAAGATGATTTGTGGAAAGCTTGCCACAGAAGCCTTTTGAAAACATAAGACTTTTTCAACTGGAAGTTGTGACATACATTTTTAAAGCAAGTTAACTAGTAATAAACCATTTTTTTTTCCCAAAAGGTGCTACTTCTGTATGTTCAGAGGTGGATTGCTACGATGCTATATAGCATAGCAATACTGCCACTTCAGTTTACAAATGGCCAAATGCAGTCATTTCAAATTCCACACAGACAATGCACTCCTCAAATCTGAAATTACAGGACTACAAGGAAAGCATGTCCTTATATACAGATAAAACTGCTACTGGTGCAGCGACGGCTTTACGGTGAGTTTGTTGAAGGTATATGCATACAACACACTAATCTTCTCTTTGAGAGTCTGTCTCAAGAAGCATATGCATTACAGCTGCCATGCCCCACACACACTTATCTTTGGAAACAAAAAAGCGCCTAAAATAACTTATTTTTAAGCCACGGGGACACCCTTCAATTTCTATACAAGGCAGTCTTAAATAACACAACCAAAAGTTTAGATATAACTAAAGCTAATTAGGGAATCAACTGTAGTCAGTAACGTCTGCTTTGGAGTAAGCTATATCAGACAGCAGCTAATTCCACGGTGTTCCTTTACCACAACTTGCAGATTTGCCACAAGTCAGGAGTAACTGATGTTTCCCCCAGTTCAGCTCACAAGAAAGTAAAAAAATCAGTCATTCCTTTAAAAACGTACTTTTAACAGCTACTTGAGCTTGCCTTTATGCCCCAGTGAGTTTTCTCTTTAAGAGAGCAGAATACTTGCATCATATCTCTAGTTCTCTTTCAGGAATTCCAACTGAATTTGATCATTTTCAAATTAATTTCTTGACTTAGCATTTGTTCCAACACTGTGTTTGGGAGTTTGCAACCATTAAGTATCTTTGAACTGCAGTGCCTGGGCATCACATCGGCCTTGTGGAACTCAGGATGTACCTCTTACAGCATCTTCTTGCACGCATAAGATCTGACCTATTAGGAATAAAAGTATTAATCTAGAAGATTTCCAAATTAATTTCTATATAGAACAGCTAAAGTTATCAAAAGTGAAGTGCTTTGATGCTAAAGCAGAACAGGATACCAAAAAGCGAGTGGAAGTATAGCTTTTTGGCAACTATGCCAGCTGTGTGATCAATTGCGTGAACAACCGCAGAGGTTTCTAAGACAAAAACATTTATAATCATGGGTGAAGAATTAATCTTTGTAGATATAGCCTTTTAAAAATCTAATTAACGTAAACAGCTTTGGTGTCAGTTCCTGCTCAATATAAAGGAGACTCAAAACCATATAAGATCTTCAGCTACTTGTCTGGAGTTTGGCAAACTTAAAATTAGTGAACATACACTAAACAGACATGGTTGTATATTGTAAAAGTTATGAAAAATAAGGTATTCACTATTTCTGCAGCATAATCTAAAACTAAGTGCCTTGCATACTTAAATGAATTTCAGTATCTCTTAGCAGTTATCAGCTTCATTTGGATCAGAACAACAATTTCAATAGATGCCAATCTCATTAGCCCTTGCCCTAAGCTTAATTTAAATCAATTTAGGTGAAGAGAACACAGGATTGTTCCCCTTCAATAAAGTTGTTTATCTCATTGATGAGACATTTGGTTTATTTGGTCAAGTTCCCTGCAATAAGCATATTTAAGCGTTCCACAAGTCTTTCTGAACCCTTGCAGTTCCCTACTCCCCACTGCATTTGTGTCACTATCCCAAAATTAGTACAGTCAACAACAGGGAAAAATTACAGCTATTTATACTATGCTAAAAAGCAGTGGTTAGAGCAAGGGCATCACCAACATCCTTGAAACTCTCAATCATTGGGGATTTTTTTTAGTGAATTTCCCTGAGAATCTTGGGAATTAAACCATGCACCACACACTATCCAGCAGTCCTCATCAGAAGGAAAAGATAGACTTCAAGTCTGTTTTAACTTTAAATATGCCAACAGGACAAACCCAGACATTTAAGTAAGGACTGCTAGCATAAGCTGCCTGTCCCTTGCTTTGCGATCTCCAAAGCTTAAAAAAAATACATACAGAAATTACTACCACCTCAGGCAGGCAACAGAATTCAAAAGCACTGGCATAAGAGTTTTTACAAGCAGTGGTCAAGTCTTTCAGCTCCCCTAGACATACGCAGCTCTAACATTCAGTCAATTACAAGTGAAATGGGGGTTTTTTGACACAATTTTATGGAATAAATTTTCACATTTGTCTCAAATGGGCTTCCACATCCTTTTCTCAAAAATCAATCTGATCTTACTTATTCCTGTTATCTTGAAAGCTGCTAGAATCTTATTCTCCACCTGGTCAGAAACCTTTTTTTAACCTTGCAGTTTATGTATTCATTATATATTTACATTATTTGCTTAGTTCCAGTATTACACCTGAACTTAAGCCAAGTTATCTCTGTTTAAAACACCACCATCAACTACTCTCATGCAGAATTATACTTTTTCTTGAACCTTCTTACTATTACAGACAAGCCAGACTTTTTCCCCCCCTCTACAAATTCCATTCTAGTGTGGCAAAAAACATTCCAGTAAATAAAGAAATAATTGATTAATTTAATATGCCACAGGAGCTCTTACTAAGATATATAGATTTTTATTAAAAGAGCGCTACTACATCTGTGGTACCTTGGCTTGCTACTAACACATACTGTTCTGATCACAATTAAGTCTTGTTCAAAGACTGTCATTAGCTACCCATTACTGTGTGTCTCTTGCAGGTAACTATTTACCACATAACTACTCTCTTCAATTCTTCCAGTGTCCTTCATTACACAGTTACTCTGTCATAATAACCCAAGTTCACTTAACTTTTTCCTGGTTGATAGGTCACCTCACTTGAGCTAGAACAGCAAGCTTAATCACCAGGACATAAAGAAACATATCAAAGTGAGATATGAAAAAATTTTAAGCTTAACTCACCTTCAAGCGTATTGCTTTTGATAATTCAACTGTGTATGAGACTCAATATGTGCATTTTAACCCAATAAAATGTTACTGCACAGAAATAATGCTACACCATTGTTTTTTCTAATATTTATTTTTTTCACCTGCAAACTGTAGCAAAACATGATCAGCTTTATTATGCAGACAGGTATCCCTCTAACATTAGAGATTTAGGCATGTATAAATAGAAGAGCTCTTAGGAAAGGAAAACATTTTGAGAAATGAACAAACCTTCAATTTAACTCCATGACTTCCAATACCAATAGTTAAAATGATGTAGCTCATTCATTTCAAGAGATACAACAGCACCTTAAAGTGGCTGATCTATTTCCCAGTAACATTTTTCACATAACCATGTGTTAAAGTTACAAATACTGATATGCACAAATAGCTATTTTCTAAGAAAAATATGTACAGTACTGCAGCATAATGAATGTGGTATCTGCAATAACTTATTAGCCAATTTTAATATACATGATACCGCTACTTTTTACCTGCCAGTTCACAGGTTCAAGGATGTTACCACAGCCCTCTGTTTTGCACGTTATTACCTGGTGGGGGGTTGATTTTCTCGGGTTTTGTGTATTTTATTTTATTTTTTTAAAGTTTTTTTAAAGGTACACAATGCAGGCTTTTATTTTTACTTCTTAAAGACTTCTTTTGTGTTTAAAGCTAATATCAGTGAAACAAGACAACAGTGCAAGAGGCGCAGAGATGTTATGTGACCACATAAGAGTTCTTTTGGGTAAAGTGTCTATAAGGCTATAAGAAAGGATTGGTTGATGAGCTTCCTGTTGGAAATTGTCCTGTTGGTGCACCAGCCTGGGGGAAAAAGAAAGAAGAAAAATAAGACAAATACTTAAGATTTTTTTTCTATATTTTAAATCACAGATGCAGGATATATAAAAAAGAAAACAACCTATTAGGAAATATTTCCCACATGTTGCAGTTGCTGAAATTACACTACTATAAGAGCATGGTATACAAGTACCACTGTTTTGATTCAAACAGCCCTACAAATGCCATGTCATCATAATACTGAACTGCATTTAGGAGACTCACATGCTGCCTTATTTGAATAAAAAAAAAAAAAAAAATCTTTGCATGTCTCTAATGTGTTAGAAATTACGTCTCTTCAGATATACAGAAGTTATTAATATAATGCAACAACTCACCATAAAAGGGTTACTAGATACTCCAACAGCTGCAACTTGTCCAAAAGGAGTTACTACAGGCTTTGCCTGTCCAAATGCAGCAAAACTTGCTCCTTGGAAAGATAAATGAAAAATATTAATACTAGTAATCAATCTTCAGAGAGTTCTTTGCTGCAGTTACCACACAAAAATAAGTGGAAGCTTGGACTGCACAATCAGCAGCATTAACCTGACTTAAATACAAGCAGGAAAGTAAGTGTAAAAAAAAAAAATATGGCTGGGCTTTTTGTTTGTTTTCAACTGTTTAGAACTAATTAGCTTCCAATTTCCATATATACATTTTTTTCAACGTTATTTTATCATTTAAATTTAAGGAGAAAGTACTTTCCAATTTTCTCTTGCTTGTGCTCTATGAAGTTAGAGAAAGTATTATAATCAGTTGCAGACACTCCAAAAATGAAGACAAAACAACCTTTCTTGCATAAAAACCCTTTAAGCCTGGGAATACTTACAATTTTAGTATCAGATTATGGTAAAATTTCAGTTATGTTATTGCACACTTGCATGCAAGTCAGAAAGCTCAACTACAGAGCCAAAACACGAGTGTGAGAACCCCTCATCAGTATTATCATCAAGTCCACATAGAAATAAATATGCAGCTGTTATTGCTAACTTACAGAAAAATCATTTTTCTCCATGTTTCTGATTTAAACAAGATTATCTAAAATGTATAGACCTACCATTTGGCTGCTGAGGAAAAGCAGTCTGTTGAGGAAAAGCTGCCTGGGTTGGAAACGTGGGCTGCTGGAAGTTGCCACTAAAACTAGTAGGAAGACTGTAGGAGGCAGGAGTTCCAAATCCTGCAGGCATGCTCATGGATGCAGTACCAAATGTTGCTGCTGGTAGGCAAAAAACAACATTCAATTATTTGTAAGAAATCACATTTTCCATGACAATTACTATAATGGCACATTAAGAAAAGTCTCATAATGCCTCAGTGACCATACAAGAGTTAGGTTCAACTTCTACAGCCACTGAACTGATTTGTTAGCCTGGACCACCACCAACTAGGTGCATTATTTACTTCTGCACTTTAAAATGAATGGAATCATTTAAAATGTATATACATCCAGCACATTCAGATATACTTTCTGAAAAGATCATTTTTTTTACATTCTCTACATCATCTACTTCCCCCAGAGTTTTTCTGGTAAAAGTTTGTACACAGCAGAAGCAAGCACTTTCAGGCAGCATAAGCATCTCTGTTTTTCTCCTTCTGAGAAAAGCATGAAAAGATCTTCCTACTTCAAGCTGCATTACAGGAAGTCACAAGTCAAGTCAAATCATAAGGGATACATGCATCCCCTCTCTCTTCATCCCATCTTTAATGTCACTTTAAAGGAAATTCTCACCATGCACATTATTTGCACACAAAGATCCTATTGCAAATGCTCTTACTGTTGAGGTAAGACATAAAACAAAAAACCCCCAAACCTCTCATCTGATTCTCTGCTGAACATTTCAGGTAAAGAACACACAGCTCATATGCAATTCCACATGCCTTCAACAAACAAACAGGAGCACATCAAGTGCAAAAATGTAGTAACAAAACCATTATTCAGTCTTTTGGGAGCTATGCTTGAAAGGAGAAGTGTATAGAAGTTTTTTTTTCATACAAATACAGACATCAGGCATTTTATTCTAGTAACACATTAGACAGGACTTTTCCTTTGAAATGTTATGTTAGATTTTATGCAAGCCTAACTGTATAAAACAAATTAATGTATGTAATGAATATAGCTTCATTATCAGTTGAAAAGTTTACCCCAAAAATATTCGAGGGCAAGACATTATACATACAAAAACTGCTGACAAAGTATGCACAAAACTAATGTACTACTATTGGTCTCAAGTTAGAGTTAGCGGAGAAGCTATTCAACAGGCAAACTTGCTAAAACAGCAAACAAAGGCACAACAAAATAAGCAGTGACTTGGGATATCCCAAAAGGCATCAAGCTACTGTTGGTAGAAACTTCAAGAGTCACTCAACTTGTTAGTGTTATATTGTGACCATGGAAGGTATCAATAATGGTTTTGTTTTAGTTGCTTAATAGGTTGTCTATGTATGCTCTTCTCTCCCTCTGCCCAGCTGCCAAATACCCACACCCATTCCACTTTGAAAAACAAAGTCTTCCGAAATTCTACATGCAGAGAACCAGATAGCTATCAATAAGCTTTTACAAGCAAGAACAATTAGCCACAAGAAACTTGATACCAAATGTGGCCACCTACCAAAATGAGCCTGAGGAAATATGTGAGAGTGCATTGCTCCCGAGAGGCCTTGTGGAAGCCACAAAGAGACCAGACAATGTCAAATCATTTATACACTCTTGAACAGTCATTTCTTAGTTTTATATATTATGTAAATATACACATTTATATGTACCAAACAATTCATCCACAGCATGACCAGCAATAGATTTAAGCTAAGAAAACCATTAGAAATAAATGCTACAAAACAGATCTCCCATGTAATAAACAGCAAAGTTCATGCAGAAAGAAGGCTTAGCATAAAAGGACAAGCTGCAAGTTTACACCTGACACTGAAAGGGGTAGAATAATATCTTTACTTATAGTCATTATCCCCATAACCTAGTACTTAACATCAAGTTTAGCTGCCAAGGGTTGGAACCTCTGCGAGCCAAGAAGAACAGTTTAGAAGGTGGAAGGATAGAGTTGCCATATTCAAACAAATTTATCTAAAGAGGCTACAAGTTCTTAACGATGATCCAAAATAGCACAGTTAGGAATGAGATTAAAGTAAGGAAAAAGATACTGTCAGCATTAAATAGCTGAAGTAGTTTTACCACATAGTATCTCAAAATGGACTGAAAACAAATATTTTAGCAGAGGACATGAATTTGATCAGTTCAGTTTTACCTCAGTCTGATCAGTTTACTTCAATCTAGCTAAAACTTTGAGCAAAGCACAACTCAATGCTAAAATGCATACATCAGCAGATTTAAATCTGTGGAAGTCCACTTAATAGATAAAAGTGCCAAAATTATTTAGCAATGTCTCTGGAGAGGAAAATTAGCATAATCTAGTAGTCATCTAAATCCAAGTTCAGTGTTTTAAAGAAAAGTACAAGTTTGCTTTTTTAAAAAGTGATTAAATTTTATCTACGGAATTATAATTCTACAGCATCCTCTCCCAGAAAAATCAGTGTAACTCGTGAGTGTAAAGATTATATTTAAACATATGCTTTACTGTTACAAAAGATAAAAGTAAACACCACCACCAATGTACTGAATAAGTGAACTAGTCAGAAGATAACAGCCCAAAAGTCTTGTCTTTCTTGGTTCTAGCTTCAGCTTTTTGGTTTTGAAGGCTTTCAGGACTTCGAAATACCAAAATAAATTGAAAAATCAAGTGTACAAGCTTAGCAGTAGAGCTTTCAAGATCCCTGATTTCAGGACAACCTGCTATGAAGCATGCTTCAAAGCCAAGGTTATAGACTTGGAAGCTACTCAACTGGTAATACACAGACTACAAATAGCTTCGGCAGCATTAGAAGATCTTAAACAGATCATTTTGACATTTTTCATGGCCACCATTTGAAATCCTAGGATTGGGCCAAACCCAGGAAAATAATGTCCTCAGCTCAAAACACTCATCATTTATCATCTCAAAAAAAAAGTTTAAGTTGCTTTCTGCAGCCTATTCATAAATATTGTACTCTGCATTGAACAAACACACAATATATCAAATAGACTAGAGACAGATAATACAGAAAATCTTTAAGGAACAAGTTACACAGCTATGAAAAAAGAATCAATGCAAATCTTGACAGAAAGTTTCTCAAACACTTAGTGTTTTTTTCCTAACCTGTTGCTCCTCGGCTATTGGTCTGGAATGGATTTGTTGAAGGTGCCACTGGGGCAACAGGTGCAGCTACAAATGGATTTGTGGAAGGTGTTACTGAAAGATTAAAAGACACTTTATTTAATACAGTCTTTTAAAAATAGCCAATCTGACTCACATTAAGATTACACAGCTTTTATACAGAGATACATAAATATCTAAAATTATAGGAAAAATTAGGAATTGATAATAAATTGCTTAATTTGAAATGTATCACAACAACAGTACTTTTTTGGTATCCTTCAGTAACTTCAATATTACTAGTGTCAAAGTATAATACTATCAACTAAAAATTAATAAGATATTTGCTTACAGTCCACAGAAGGTGTTAGTAACACTTATATACCTCCAAATGGAGCAGGCACACTCGAAGATGCAGGCTGTGTCTGTGCAGTAGCAGCCACGGGTACTGTTCCAAAAGCATTGCTGAAAATAATTCATACATTCACTGAAGTCAGAATTGCTTGTTTAACAATTAAATACAACTTACAATTACTGTTGGTATGTAAAAGAACAGAAAATGAGTGCTTACGTGCAGTTTGCAAACTGCAATATAATTCACTGATGCCAGGGTTAGAGGCTATAACTAGTGCTGAGCAATGAAAAGTCATCTCCACCAACAGCAGGAGAAGGAATATTGAACAGAGTCCATCAGCATAAAGGTTGCAAAGCATAAGCTTTAGGGGCACTTGCAATACCAAGCAGAGCTATAACTGGCATTTGGTATTTATTACTTTAATGATCTAAAAAATAAGTCGTTGGCACCATTATAAATATCTCAGTAATTATTTTGCCAGGAATGATGCTATGATTCAGTATGCATGCAAATATTCTGTACAGGAAAGTGCTACCATCTAACAGATTTATCATGTAATGACTAGAAAGGTGCACAGAACATTCTGCTGACAAAGTATTCTTAATTTTATCTTGTAATACCTTATCAGACAGTACTGCTATTATTTAAAACAAAGGATACAGTTTCAGTAGTACCTCTAAACTCACGCAACATCTCCCTATTTAGGTAAGAAATAAAACCAGATTGGAGAAACAACTTTAAGCTACTTTTCTGCATATTGCTCAAGCCACTGTCAAAAGTCACCTACTTCTAACAAAGTACCTGCTAACGTTACTGGTGGAAGTATACGCATTACTAGAGGTTGCTGTGGAGCTGAACACGCTGTCTAATTCTGCTAGAGCCGCATACTTGTCTGAAGATGCACTTGACTGATTTGGGGCTGACAACGCAGGACCTGCTGAGGCTGACACTACTGTACTGAAGCCACTTCCTTGCTCACTACCACCTAGAAAGAAACCAGATTAAAAGTGATGAAGACTGTTTCACTTTCTGCCATGCCAACAGCTTAAGTTTCAGGCTTAAAAATTAAATAGGCACTAAGGCATATGCACAGGAAAAAGATATGTTTAACAAGCCATCAGCTATTAGCAAAGTGTCAGGCTTCTATAGATACTCCACAAGTCCAGAAAGCCTCTGGTGTTCCTGGAAAATAATGACTCAATACTACTGTCATCTTCTACTAGAAAATTGAACACCATCCCCTCAAATAAACATCCCCTCAAATAAACCATTTCAGAACAAAGCTCTACATTACAAATCAACACAAGTTTTTATACGCCATTTAAGAAAAAAGTTACAGAATAACTAGTTTTTTCTCCTTAACTTAAAAATCAACTAAACCAAGTATCAATGCTACTAGTTTATAAAAAACTAAAGCCAAGTCTTTTTGTGGCAGAGGTAGGAAAGCTATGCTGGTAGTTCTCTGCAACACCTGTAGCTCTCCATTCAAGAGCCTTCACTATAGGTTTTAGCACAAATATAAAAGATATTTTATGTATTTTCATCATTGTGGTAATATTTCCACTTAGAGCATTCATCTTGATAGGAAGTAGGTTACCAAGAAGCAGTCTTCTGATGACATCCTTTTGGAGTGATGACAGTCTTAAAGCTTACTTTCTCACACATTAAGGGTACACTGATGTGAAATCCTACTGATAACTTAGGGCACATTTCGAAATACAGTTACTATTTTGACAAGCACAGCCATCCCTGGCTTACTAAGTATACAGATGTAGAATTAAGCATGTCAAAGAATAAAGTTTAATACCTTGCCCTGCACTGAAGATATTATCTAAATTAGCAAGAGCTGCATATTTGTCAGCTGACTGGAGATTCGGTTTATTCACTGCAACTTTACTGGATGCAGTTGCTGTTGTGTTGCTCTGAGAAGCACTGAAGGCTCCAAAATCAGCACTGGAGGATTTGGGGAAGTTATCAAAGTGAGCAAAGTTAGCATTCACTGATCCAGCACTTCCACCTGTAACAGATTAAGTTAAACATGATCAACACTCCAAAGCTAGAGAAAGTCTCTCCAACTGTAACTGAGGGCACAATAATCCCATCTCTTTGTGGTTACATGAGGCAACATGTTCCCCCACCCCATCCCACACATTTAAGACCTTTTCCCAATCCCTTCAAAGTTACATTGGATTATCAGGAAAAAAAAGTAATATTTTTTAGTCTACAGATGAAGGATAAAAAAACCCTGAGCTTCAACAGCTTAAATCACAGTCATAATTTGATCTTGAAAAACTATATTATATTAATTAGCTGTTAAAAGTAATTTCAACAATAGTATTTTGGTAGAAAAATAAGTATGTCTGAATCTTTAACATTCAAAATACAGAAGCTTCATTTTCCCGTCATATGTATCTAATGAATAGCTACTATTTGCATTTACTTAATGGTACAATGCTTAACCATTTCAGATATCAGTCATCGTTCTAAGCAAAAAACAGTGCCTAGAAGTCCAAAAGTAGTATGATTTCATGCCAAGGTTTAGAGACATAGTTTGGTTCTCTCTTCTCAGATTTTTAGAGTACATCCAATCAGGAAAGAGGTTGGAGGGGGAAGACACAACACAGCTCTTTTTATACCAAGTCTCCACTGATGCCAGAGATACATAAATCAATTTTTAAAATCTGACTTAGGTACACACTACTGAACTTCAGCTCAAATATGAAGCCACGAGCTTCCATCTCTTCAATGTCCAGACAATTTAATCTAGGCAGGTCACATACTTAAATTTAAATGAGTTGTTCCATTAAGTGTATCACATTTTACAGCAATTGCTTGAGGATTGCACTTATACCACAGAACACACAACTTTCTAATAGCATAATCAATAAGCTAAAACATATGCAATAGTAGGAATGAAAATGCTATACTACAATGGCATAAAATGAAGCAAGCTGAGTTTTCCACTGCGTGGAACTTACTGTGTACAGCCTGGAGAGGAAAAGCTGAAGTAAATTCACCAAAACTGCAGCTAGATGAAAGCGTTCTGAACGCTGGACAGCCAGAAATTGTGTGGGGGTTAAAGTTAACATAAGAAGGGAGAAAGAAAATTTGAAAAAAAGTTTAAAACGACACCACACTCAAAAGGAAAAAGAAAAAAAAGGAAAAGAAAGTCAGTCAGCCAAAGATCTAGACAAACAGCAAGTGTAAGCCCAAGCAGAAGTTCTAAAGCATGATCAAATTAAAGGAGCAAAATAAATCTCAGCAATAGGCTCTACACATGAAGTCAAACATACCAAAGTGTGTGCGTATGTTACACAAATGCAGACACACTTTTTTTTGGTACTGTGATGTGCTTTTGGGTCTACTGAAACATTTCTCTTACAAAATAGTCAATGTAATATTTATCAAAAGCAGTATGGTTTACTCTTTTCATAGTTACTTCAGGTGTAGAGCTAACACACACACAGTGCCATAAATCAGACTTTTGAGTAGCATTAGGGGGTAAAAAAAGGAAAAAAAAAAAAGCAAGAACACCACCAAAACAGAAGGAATTCATTTTGAGTTTCCCCAGAGCTTCAGATGACTTGATTGCATTAAAGCACGCAGATGCAAGAAATACTCAACTTATGTACCTTCCAACATAAAGGTAAGGATTATTTCTATTAATTATTAATCAAAAGTGCTAGGAGTTCTACCTGTATTTTGGGGTTGAAAAGAAGACTGACTTGCTGTGGGGAAACCTCCAAAATTACTTGAGCCACTAGACTGTCCAAATGCATCAAAGTTTGCAAAACCTGCATTTGCAGAGTTCTGCGCTGTAAATTGCAAAGGAACAAAACATGTTAATGGATATGGGAAATAAACACAAAAACAGATGTATTAACTGAATTCATGGTCATGACAGCCTCCAAGGGTTATGTCCTACCTTGTAATTTCTGTTTACATGAAAATTATACATGTTATTCTACAACTGAAAGTGGTCTTCGAACAAGCTTTCACGATCACCTGCACAGAGCTGTACCAGTTAATGCTACTTCTCTCCTCCTCACACGTGCTACTACTCACAGCTGCGTGACCTGATGAAGGGTTCAGCTTAACCCTAGAGTGTTTGCAGTGGTGGCTGGTCAGGAAAAAACAGTCAAGAAGTATAGAATACCAGATGTGTACCTACAGAACCCAAGCCAGGTATCATTCTAAATGCTACTTCTGAAAACTAGAATTTGTGGACAAACTAAACACTTATTTGGGAACAAAAGTTAGAAATTATTCTTGTAACATACTGACAATTTGAATTCATCATATACAAAGTGCTTCTTCCTTGGGTGAATTTGGTTTGGCACCACTTGTGAGTAGTTTTGGCTAGGTTTATAAATTTCATTGGAAAATTCAGTTTTTTAAAAACTAAATCAGAGTGCAGAAATATGGAAAATCAATACCAATGTCAAGAAGACAGCATTCATAGACTGTATCCACAAAATAAAATCCAAGGAAATTTCAAATAGAATTTCAGTTTTCGCCTTCCTTTCGTGCCAGACTACAGGAGAAAATAAAAGTTAACACTCATCTAATTCCAAGCATCTGGACATTTCAAGCATCTATAGATGCAACAGGAGTTGTGTGCCTGACTGAAGCTCCACAGAAAGTAACAAATACAGTTATAAGCAAGGAAAAATATGTCTTAAATCAAGTGCAGAACAAACCTGTGTATATAGGTAACTTGAGTTACTATCCAAAGAAAGCCCATAAAACATCTTCTAGAGTAACAGATATAATACATTGTATTTTTGGGTCAGGATTTGTTTATTCTGAAGGGATTTTGTAGATTATGTATACACAAAAACAATTATGCTGATTGTTTAAGTAATGTAATTAATAGCCAGGTAACGTTAAAAAAAGTTGCATTATTTCACTTAATTTCTATTATAAAAGCATCTGTAGTAAAAATTTATAAACCAGGACATTTTTATACAAACTGCTGTATTCCACAAGGCTGCTAATATAAATGAAAGTGCAAGTATTTCCCTTCACAGGGTATACTAGGAGAGAGGGTGAGGTTTGACTCTACTTGATATCACTTTTTATTAGAAGTATGCATGCATATTTTGTTTACATGGTTTTCGTTTGTTTTGTTTTTGAGCCAGTAACTTAAGAGGAATAGAAAACAAATTCAATTGCACTTTGCTTTAAAATAAAAGTGATGCTTTTATCCTGATGCATCAATTGGATAGGGACTAGTCAGAGACTGATGTTAGGTTGATCAAATAGGATTGAGTATGTAAATGTCACTCCTCGAATTGTGACAAAATTTCTCGTTTTAACCACTTAAACTACTATGTCAGAAATCTTAAAATGAAGTATCTTTTGGGTCTAGATTAAAAACTGGAATGTATTATATTGCAGGCCACTTTTCACAATTTTATTGCATCAGCTGACTCAAAAAGTATGATTTTAAAGTGGGGCCATGTTAAAATAGTAGAGCCGTAAAGACTCTTCTGCAGAGAATTCAGATGTTAATCTTGCCTTATTTTATGCGGTAAAGTTTAAATCTATGTAAAAGTGGCACAAAGGTAAAGACCAGGTATGACTTATACTTTCCTGTACCTGAACAGTATGTATATCATGCTTTTAAGCATATAGTGGCAATTCCAAAATTCAGACCTCCATGCAGGAACCCGAAAGCAACACTAAATAAGTTAAGGAACTGCACTGGATTGCAGGTCGACATAGATTTACAACTGTTGTTGTGACAGCAGATTAGTGAGGCAGTACAAAACTAGCTGGCTAAACCTAGCTCAAGTATGATGGCACCAGTCATGGCAATGCAAGCTGCCCTTACAATCTTTGCATAGTTTCTTCTTGAGGTTTGCACTACCTAGTGTGGAATAAAGGCAGGAAACATTGCAAAACCAAACAACCTAAAATGAAGTCCACATATTCAATTACAAAATTGAAAATAATTATCTAGAAGGCAATAACTATGTTGTACTATTTTATTTGTTTTGGGTAAAGCCTCCTCTCCATTGTTATGTGCGATAGAGTTGTGCTATATCACTGCATCTTTTAAAAAAATCTCTTGTGCAGGTCTGCTGTTCCATTAGTTTATGAAAAGTCTACATGCCAAAAAAAAAAAAGTATCTCTTTTGTCGCTATTACCAGTCTGCAAGGTACAGAGAACAGTTATCTATCATCATCCGCAAAACAGCATAATTTTGCAGAAGTTATCAAACTATGTAAACTAAATACAGACAGTAAACAAGGACAGCATGTTTCCCCTTCAATATGCAACAATGTCTTGAGCCTGATTAGTACGTTGGAAAAATCAGAAAAATTAACATCAAAATTTGCACTTCCTGCATAATTTTCAAGCTTCACATCTATACTTTACAGATCACAGCACAAGTTTGTTAATATGTTCCTGTCAGCTGCTGTACTCAGTTGTGCCTTAATCGCAGAAACAGTAACTTGGAAGACCTTAAATTTGCTGGTGCTCTTCAGTCATTTCTTTAGTTAACCATAGTGTATGTGAAAAGTCCATCCCCTCTAGGTGTAGCTAAAATCAAGCCCTAAAACAAGAACACTGAACCATAAACCTTGAGAAAGTATTGCTGGACTAAGTACAAGTTCTACCATCCTCTGTAGTAGTGTGTGGTTACTAAAAAAAATTACATATTTACACAGCTATTTAAAACTTCAAATAAGCATTTAAATCTCATCTTTACCAAAGCTGATGGACTGATCAACTCTCCTTGTGTTCCAAAGGGAAGAGTCCACAGCATTCATTATTAGTTTCAGTTAACACTACTCTAGAACAAGTCTTACAAGTGTTTTACCCTAGCAAATCCGAAAACACATCAAGGTAAACAAGTCTGCAATACACATTCAGCTATCACATACCCAGAATTAGGTTTTTGTCTTTTAGAAACTGATTTACCAGCTCTGAAACTGTTCTGGATTTTAAAACTTATGGAAAGGAGTCATGGAAATGACCACAGTGGTTAACTGAGTGACCACAATGAAACAGAAAACTAGTCAGTACAGCTGAGTATTCCTCAAATTTGAATTTCCACACTTATTTCAATCAGAAATTAACAGACTCCTTCATAAGATAGTATTTATTCTGGAGTGTTCATACTGCTTTTTATCCTTTTAAAAGTTACTCAGCAGAGATACAGTATACTTTTACCTAGATATTACTTTAATGGAATTTTCATCTCCTGAAACCCACAAAGAGGAATTAAGTGCATATAAATATAGAATAATTCAGCAACAAGTTTGGAAAGAATAAGTGATTAGAAAGCACTAAATATCTATAGCCTCTTCAGTAACACTGTACAACATCAGCCAGTCAGCACAAATTCTCCCAGCTAAATATACCTCCAAAAAGATGATTAACATAAGATTTCATGTTAAGGACTTTACAAAATACACTGCAACAGTGATTCCTACTCTGTATTACTGAATTCACCCAATTACTTCACAACATTTTTTTTTGAAAGTTAACTTTGAGAAAGCCTTGATACTTTGCTCAGTTCCTCAGGTGTGCCTTAAGTCCCTTCCATCAAACTTCCTCTCTGCTGTTAATTTCAGGATTGATTTGCAAGAAATCTCTTACTCTTGTTGGCTTAGCAGCATCACAGTTTCTCTCAGAAAAACTAGAAAAAAAGCCCATTCAGACAAGCCAGGTAAAGGAACTTTCCCATAACTACAATACAAGTTAGCAACAACATACTTCAGTGACCAGAGAATCAATGTTTTCTTTAGGATAGACTTCTATGGCTCAAGATCTTTGGCTGAAAATAAACCCTGAGGGCTCAATATATTTTACTTAAGTCATTCTCTAAGAATTCAAGGCCTACTCCCATCCTCCGTCTATACATATGCTCAAAGCTTGTTTATTCTTCCTGAAAATAGACACACATACAAAAGAGGAGGCCATTCTTTAAACTGAGGAAGCTTTTCTTTTTCTTTTAATAAACTGACTGTTACTGTCAACGCATTTGAACACCCTTAAAGTCTCTATATCTGCTTTCTTTCCATGAATGCTCTTCCTAATAATTTTCAGAAAGAAAATTGAAGGTCTAATATCAGCTTCTCCCTACATTCTGTTACTCATCCTCTCACTCTCCCCCGAAGATTTTGAAGTTCTAGTAGTAGGCAGAAACAGTCTAATCATACATAATATAGAAAATAGCTATAGCAACTCCCACTTCAAAAAGCAGGACTATCAGCCTTAAAGGAAATATCAAGCAATATAACATTCTCAAGGCACAGAAATTACATATACCTCACAAAGAAGTTTAGACTAAAGTCATCAAAAATTAAAACTACATTTTATACATTTTAAAGGGATACACTGGTCAGAATACTTACCTGTATGACTGTTGAAGTGTGCAAAATTAGCAAAATTTGCTGTAGCAGTTGACTGAGGAGGAGCAGCAGCAAAGATATCTGAACCAAGGTCACTGAGGAGATCAAATTGTTTCTTTTCTTGTTGCTGCTGTCCTTGAGATCGAACTACAACAGGAGACTACAAACAATATTTCAATCAGCTAATGCAAAAAAGCTGATATTTTACCAAACTGCCTTTTCAAATGACTAGAAGGATAGACTGAGCATATTTAACAAGCCATTTGCTCCTTAAGTTTAAGATGCTGTATACAGCACAGACTCTCCTCCTATAGTATGAGGAAGACAATCTATTTATACTACTATGGTGGCTTTTAAAGGAACTCCACAGCAGATTTCCATGGATTAAGAGGGCCTAGAAGAACAAAGCAGCAGGATACAAGCAACTTCAAAACTATGTATTTAAAACAGCAAATACTGTAAAAATACAAGCAATAAAACTTAATTTTACAATTTGAAAAATAGTTATTCACTGCATTATGAAAAAGATCTCTAGAATTCATTATAGGGAGAGAAAATTTGAAGAATCTCATAATAAGGCTGCAAGCTTCTAGTTTCTACTGTTTGTGTCTTAAGAGGTCCATGTAAGAGTTGCCTGTATCCTAAAGATAAAACATTTTTTCAAAAAACTGTCTTCCCTCCAAAAATCTAACTATATAGCATTGTTTGGCTTTACAAAACAGCATACAGACATTCCCTGAAAGCCACTTGATAAGACTGTTACAGAATGCATAGCAAGAGATTATGAACATGCATGCTCTTCATCCACATATTCACAACTAATTTCATGTTAACAGTATCATCCACCTTACTGTTTTCAAATTAAAAAAAAAACAAAAAAACCAAACAAACAAACAAAAAAAAAAAAACAAAAATATATCACATTAAGTTCAAAATTTAGAGATATTTAAGCAAAAGACAATCATAATTAAACTTGTCAATGACAGTGGAAAATTCTGCTTACTAAAAATAACCATTTAAAAAAAAGTCAGTTCGGTCAACAGGAACAAGCTTAATTTAGCTGCAAACACCTACATGCTTCAACAAAACACATTAAGTTGTTATTAGCGATCGTATTCTTAGGTAACAGTTGCTATTGCAAGAATTCTTGTGATACTAAGAAAGTGCCACTGAACAGTTTTGTGCTCTTCAGCTCTGTGAGTACTCACTTGGCTAGGTGTGCCCTTGTTTAAGTGCAGTGTAGGTGCACCTTCTCCCAAGAGAGATTTGAGTGGCTTCACCTCAGGTGTGCTGCTTGTACTACTAGCAGAAGACCCCGATATGGATGCATGGACTGATGCCACCACCTTTGCTTGCTCTGGAGGAACGTACCTACGTTCAGAAACAGTGATGGTTTTTACAAGTTTAACATGGAAAGTTCTGCTCAACTTTCATAAGATCTCAGCTTTGTTATTTTAGCCACTGACACTGCAACAAATTCTAACAGTAGTTTGCAAAATACCCATTATTTAAATATACCAGATATTTTTTTAAAAGTGGACTAGAATTCTAAGTCATCAATATTTTATAGCACTCATTTAATACAAACCACATGTGTCTTCCACCTCCTTATAAAACCCTGCAAAACCCTTACTTTATACTGTTGCTGACACCCCCCTTAAGCCATTTCTGTTCCATCAATATGATCTACACATTGAGAAACTTCTTTAAATAGTTTGTTCCCTCTGCTTCTTGTAGAAGCTCTGAATAAAGTCCAAAAATAATTTTACTTTACAGATCTGTGTGATCTAGTCCAAAGAGCACAAGAAGGAAAACACACTCAAGGCATGAAAATAAACAGTCCATCTTCACTTCTTTCTTACCATCTTTTCTTTTCATATTTTTCCTGTAGAAATTCCTTTACTTTCTGTGGATCCCTGAAGTCTGGAATTGCTGATGATCTATCATCAAATAGGCCTAGCCAAATCTGTTTGCACACCTTATAAAAGAAACAACCATGGATTAATCAGATAAAATATCTTAATTCAAAGACTAAGGAAGTTTACAATTGTTACACATCAAACTTAAAAAGTGTGTGGCTGCACATTTTTTTGTTCCAGACTGAGCTGCTTTAACAACTGACTGGTGCACCATGTATTGGTCTAAATACTTAAGAGTTGAAAGACCATCTGTCACAGGAGGGCAAGCAAATCCTAGCATCCAATTTCACCATCAAATAGCGCTTTTACAAAATATTTGTAGTATGTACTTATGATGGGGCAAAGCACCTGATTTCTACTTGTGATCTTCAAGACGCTTCTTCACTTAATTCTACACATTCCCATACCTGTACTTCAGGATTTAAACTGTTTTAACAGATTCCATATGCCATAAGCCCCAGATGGAAGCTTTTAAAGGATCCGAGGGTTAGTATTTATGCTTATAATTACTATATGAGTATAGGAACTTTTTTTTAAAACACCCTTTCTTATCATGATGCAGTTTCTATGGTATCATATATGTTTAATTTGAGAGAAGGGGAAAAATACTCTTGCTCTGTTTTAATTTTCAAATTGTAGTTGTGAGTGATCAAAAGTTGAAACAATTGCAAAATTATCAGTATGTTCATCTTCAATTGCTGACCAAAATGAAAGGAAAGGTGACGGTCCTCAAAACAAGACAAGACACAGGAGTTGTCATTCTTAGAATGTTTTCTTTAAGCCCTTAATACACTTTGCAAGTAACCTGGATATGCAGCCAGATGATATACCAAACTTTAGCTACCCTCTAAAAACAGACTCTGCCATTTTAGAAGAGGTTTCTTCCAGAGAAGTCAAAAAAACTTTGGTTTTATGATGCATACCCTTTCTTCTCACACCCTATCTGAAATAGGCCTGACCATCCCTCTTACATGCCTCCTATAAACACTGTCCTCTATCTCTGCAACGGTGTCAGCTTTCCAGCATTGTCCCCATGACCTTCAGAGGAAGCACATGCTCTAACAAGCAAGAGCTGCATAAACCAATTGCTCTGAAAGTTGGCAAATCAAGGTAGAAGCTGTGATACTACATCATCTTCCCCAGAGAGGTTTTCTTCTTCTTTACCTGGCCAGCTAACTTCAGCAAAATTGTAGCAACTTAGCATCTTTGGGACCAATAGTTGTCAAATGTGATAAATCTTATAGGTCATTTCAAAGATTGCTCAGGATTAGAGATTAGACAGCATAAGTATGTATTTCATACTTGATGTCTCTATTTTATATAGCTTGCTTGCATATCCAACACGCCACAGTCCTTACTGTAATCTACTGGATAGACAAAACCCACAACAATGGAAACAGATCTAATGATCAAAGGACAGCTCTAAATTAGTGATTTAGATACTCATCTAAAAATAAGATCAGTAGTTCCTACTTCAAATAAACTCAGCTATTCAGCATTTATTCAGCAATTGTACTCCACAAAAGGGTTATGTTCAGCACACTGATTTGAGTTCATAAATATAAACAGTCATTATTTGTAGCATGGTAATAGAGGAAATGAAACTGAAGGTTTTTGTTTAATACTTCATACAAAGTTAGAAGATATAAACTCAGTCAAAAAAGTCACAAGTCTGTTCTAAAAATAATAGCATGAAGCACTATTCTACTAGCAGCAATCTTTCACATAAGCACTATAAATTTTTCAGCAAAAAAGTTAAGTCAGAACATCTACACACATAGCTTTAAACATCTGCAATGGATAGTCTGATGTGGGCCAGCAGTAGTCTTTCCACACTTAGATTTACTAGTATAATTGTACCAACTAGCAGTCATATGATCACTAGAAGTAGTCCTGTTTATGACTAGTTACAGAATACCTGGCAGCAAGAGTTGCCGGTGTCCAAATCTACACAGTCCCCCCCCGACCCCAACTTCAGTATTGGAAGGAACATCAGAAAATACTGAAAAAAAGAAAGTTGCGTCTAAGTTCAGACAAGCAGAACGATCAGTGTTAGAACATCCTCTACTTGATCCCACACCTAGCAGAATAACACTCGGGGCTGCACCGTGATGATTAGCTTGCATGCAGCCTAAGATGTGCTACTGAATGAAAGAGGAGGTCCTCCTCCCCACCCATATCAGACCATTAAATTACTCCCCCTTCTCCTTCTACCCAGAAGAGTCAGATCAAAGGAGCTCATCACAATTACCGTGTCACTACTACCACTGAAACCTGTATTAAGATCAACTCACAGCAACAACCAAGCCACAGCCCAGTGCCTAAGTATTCAGAGAGGGGAAAAAAAAAAAGCCAAACTTCTAGGAGAAATCAGAAAACAAGGTCCTGTGTGACTGTAACAGTTCTATGAAGATGCAAACAGGTATGAAGAACAATTGTGCTGTCCACTGTTGATTTAAAAGGATGCAAGCTTCTTAAAGGGATCAATTCTTGCATTACATTGCAATTTTTATAAACTTTTCAAAAAGCAGGCTTCCAGAAGTGTTTCCTGGAGCAATTAATTTCTTCTAAATACCTAAACACAAAAGCAGTACCAACTGAAATATGCCTTAAACCACTATTATAATTTAATTAATTAAACCTGCCAGCCACTCTTTTCATTGGTTCTGTTACAAAGTAACAGAGAGAACAGTATTACCAATGGGCAACATAACAACACACAACCACCAACCAAAAGAACCTAGACTAAGTCACACATGCTTCAGCAAGAAGTTTTAAGTTTGACAGCAGTAGCTATACAAACAAGGATTAAAAAATGTACCACACCAGAGATACAAATTAAATTTCACGTAAGTTTCTTTACCTAAAGAGTTATTGGAGGAAGTACAATTTCTTAGAATACTTAAATATAGATAAATCCCTTAGAAAGCCAAATTTTATAAAGCTTTAATATCACACAAGAAACTATTAAAAGGCACAGTTTTGTCTATTTCTGTATGAAGTAGCACACAATGCTTTGAACACCAGCAGCCGTTCCAAGCAAGCATTCAGAATACAATAAAAGGCCTGTTGTATTTTCTTGTTTGCGGGTGACCTGTATGCTCTTTCTAGCTATACTTTTGTAACACTCATCTGACTTAACAGGGATCCACAATACTGCATTGATTACACTTCAAGTGAGCCATAATACACAATTTACAGCTATCTACAAAAAAGCAAATGGCAGCGTGCTGTGCAATACCATAGGATGAAATCAAAATTGGGAATCAAAATTTAAAAATGTTATTGTCAGAGACAGAACTCTCATCATCATACAACTGGGTTTTGAAGTAGGTCTGAAACCAGGACATTATCTTTCCATAGTTTTAAAATAAATCACTAACAGTACCTAATCTTGTGCAAAGAAAAGTTTGCTGTGAGAAATGTGAATATTTTTACTGACCAGGCCATCACATTTTTCATTTCAAAGCTATTTTAAAGTTACTTTTATTATAAAGATCAAGGAAATTTATGCCATATTACTTGCTGTCAAGTTATGGTAGAGAGCAATCACTCAGTGTTTACACCTTTGGTATCCTTTACTACTAATCACAGCTTTTAATTCCACTATCTGAATTCGACTGCACTAAATATACTAAAAGAGTAATTCTAACAAAAAAATAAAAGCGTAAATGTAGAAAAATCAGATTGGCAATTCAGTTGCCAATACTTCAACATGTGGTTCAGTTCTATTTTCTGACTGGCCCGAGAGCTGCCTCGGCAGGATGTCTGCACAGATTAGCACACAGTTAATCACAGTAGGGCTGACTCTTGCCCAGTCATTACTTGCAGGACGTGGGGAAAAAAAGTGCAAAAAAGACAGTAAATGGCATATAAGTCTACACAAACACAAACTTTAAGCAACCAGTCGCTCTCCTAAACATAGTTTTCTTAGGTTTCTAGTACAAACTGACGATTTGAGAAAACACACAAGGAAGTAATTTTCAAAAGAAGCAAAAATTAAGAACAGTAATTTCTTTGAGAAATTTGAATCAGATAGACCAGAGAACATATATTTCAAAACACCTCTCTAACTACTCCTCTAACTACTCTAAGTTACACAGCATTACTATTAAGGTACCAGGCCTAAAAATTCTATAGCTTTCTGGAATCCTTCTACATTGCACCATCTTCTTGGGGATATCCTGGTTCAGCCATTTGATATTAATACTGTTCTTTTTGCAACAGCAGCACAAATAAGCCCCTGCTCAAAAGCTCTGTTCATTCACCAAAAGTCTTGCTATACTCCTCCTTTTGATAACCAAAGCTCTATTAAATAAAATGCTCTGCTTAGAGGAGAAGAGCCAGGCAAGCTGGAGCCAAGAGTAAACATTCAAGTTATGTGGAAACCCCTAGAAACAGTGGAACATATCCAACAATCCATAATCATTGTCCACTGTCCCTGAAGAGTATAATTAGGTCCATGTCCTACTGGTTCACCAATGCAGTAAGAAGAAAAAAAAAAAAAAAAAGACAGCATTGAAGTCAAAATGATTAAGCATATGCAGCATTTGAAAGTCTACTTTTGTTGAAGGGTTGACAGAAGCAAGACTTTCAAATTTTGTCTCCCTCTATTACATTGTGGGAGCTGCAAAGCACCAAGACAAACAAAAGTTTCATCTTGTCAGGTAACAGAGTAGATAAGAAAATTCAAAAGTTATCTTCACAAAATTTAGAAGTTCATGAGAATCCTTTTACAACTGGTTTGGGAAGAACAGTACCTGTTCTCTGCCAGCAAGCTCCAATCCTGCAAGGGATGTCACTAGACATTTGGCAACTAGATACTAGGAAGTTCAGAATTAGATCAGTAAGTACAGCATGAAGCAAAGAGGGAAAGAGAATCACAACCAGCTTCAACCTACTCACCCCAACCTAGATAAAAACCCAGGAGGTAGCAAGGCAGAAACTGTGAGCTGCCATAATTTAAATATATTGTTGAAAGGAGAAATTGGGCCAAGTGCCCACTGTATGTTATAATAAAGTCTTTACCTATATTTCTCCTCACGCCATTGGTTTCCCTGAATCTGCACACAACAGCTATTCTATTTGAGGGAGAAACTGTTTTTCCTATAATAACTGCATTTACTGATCTTGTTTTTCCATACACCATTTACATTTGTAGTCCTACAGTGAGTAATTATCCTTGTTTTCAGCTTTGACAGAAAGGAACAAAGAACTCACCCCATTCATTGCACATCTGGTACTCCACAAAATAAAGTTGACCAGAAAGGCTTCTGGTTTAAAACCCAGCCTCATAGTAAGATTTCATGCTTTCAGGAGTTCCAGGCAGGGCTCAAAGGCTAAGAACAACATAGATGCACCCATTTTCCACAAATGTTTAGCTTTTGGTTTTGCTTCTAGGTTTGTTGTCATGTTTGGTTTTTGGTTTTGTTTTGTTTTTTTTTTTTTTTTGTGTTTGTGTGTGTGTTTTTACAGAGTTGGGGAGGTGGAGAAGGACAGGTTTACTGAAAAAAAAACTTCTAGTAAAGAAAAAAAAAAATCAGTAGTATCCATCAAATTTTGCAGAAAGCATGATACAATCTGAGTTTTCAGTTATTTCTATTCCAGTGCTACATATTTCCACTACCAAACAACACTTTACCATGTCATAACTATTTCACTGATACAGATCTCCAGTGTGTGTGGGAAGGCGGATATGGGAGAGACAAAGGCCCTCTGCTTACACAACACATTGAGCCACCACACTTTGGAAACTTCTGTTAACATAGTTGTGCTAGTTAGGAATAATAAAAATTCAGTTAGGAAAGCAAAAGTAAGTTTCTACTCACGAAGCTGCCCTCTTTCAATGAGTTATAAGCTAAAGAAATGAGCTATAATAGGACAAGTACTTTTGCTGGTAGAAGCTGCACTTCAACTAGGAAAAAGCACACTACTAGACTAACAGCACTTCTTGTTTAGACCCTGACATACTAAGATTACACGTCAGTCTAGTTTAAAAAGCTCTAATGAGATATTATCTTTCAGGAGTCTGGTAAACACCAAATCAGATTTCTTCTTCTCTTTCTCCCCCTCCTCCCCCCCCCTCCAATAAAATATCCTTAGTTATGCACCAAATGTAATGCTGACAGTGCAAAGAACTACAGATTACCACACAACAAAACTATGTTCCAAAACATAACACTCACCACAGGAAGAAATATTTGGAAACAGTTCCCTTACATAAGCAAGTTATAGCTTTGTTTAGTAATTCAGCACTTCTGTTGTCAATATTATTCATTAATCTCTGTAGGTTAAAAGAATGTTATACTGCCAGTATACTGATTTCAAAGCCAGTTTGGGTCCAGAAGCTGTATCTGCTTTCAAAAGCACAGAATCCAAGCTAGTAAATCCTGCTAACAAAGACATTGTTCTATACACAATCAGCTCATGTATCTCTATATCGTATTAGGAGAACTAGGGATGTACTACAAGGACACCTGACTGCACAGCTCGTGCTGTCAGGACTCATCAGCTCCAGCTTAGTACTGCTCTTTCTACTCCAGGGTTTCTAGGGCACATTCCATAGTAAAGGAGATTCTAGGACAGCATTTTGGTCAGGCTAAACACCAGCTCTGAGTCAGTCAGCCTCATACTGCTACTAGTTCTGCAAGTGTGCAGGGAAACTGGTACTTGCACAGGTGCTATCAAGAGTCAGGAAGACTGGCACCAAAACAAAATTAAGCCCTGTTAAACTAATCCCAAGCAGTTGAGCACACTCACATACCATTCTACTGATTAGCTCAGGTAAACATGGTCTTTGCCAGAGGAACACAGTTTTTCCAAATACAAAACCATCCAAATAATTTTCTTCCGCCATATGCATATTAAAATAGGCTATTTGGAAAGGCTATAAAATACTTGGCACTTTTCAAAAGTGTAGTAGAAAAATTAACTACGTAACTGGTTTGGCTCATAATACTGTTTTTCAGCTTCAGGGGATAGCTTCTGAATAAATATTCACAGCTATAATGGCAACATGAGATTAGTACTACCTCCACTTTCTGCAAACAGTGAGTTCACTTTCTACTACCACTGCACTACTGAATCAGAGGCCTAATCAACATTAGCATCATTTGATTATGATTATTCAAACAGAACCATCTCCATACCACATTCATTATTCCTAACATGAAAATACAGTGTGAAAATATCTCACACTGCTCCTCATGAAGAAAAGGAGGGGGAAAATCCTACCCAGTGAGTCAGAATTGCCTTTATCCTTCAAAAGAACTTGAGAAGGCACTTCAGGAATATCAGCTTGAAGATGTCTCCATTCTTGCTGCAGAAGTGAGCTAACCCCAACATTAGCAAAACCAGAGCCTGGGCATCTGTTTATACCTGCAGATGAGTAAGCTACACCAAAGTACAGAAGTATTCTACTACAGTAAAAAGATTTAAGTCTGTATTCGAAGCAGTAAAAACTTACCTAAAAAAATTTTTAAGAGAACTTCACCTTCACACAATATATTGACCTTATAAATACTCTTTGAAGGAGAGTGGAAAACTACTTCCTCTAAGAACAACTCACCCCCTTAACTACCTTATCTCAGGGAAGCTTTATTGCTATTTTCCTTTTTATTTAGAAAAAGTTCCCTATTGTACACCATGATCTACTCATCTGGAGGCAAGACAGCTTACCACAAAGACCTTGGCCATGTTGTAGAAAGACTAGGAGTACAAAGGGGGAATGAAAAGTATTTTACAAGCTACAGAAAAATGAAAATTAAACATACTAGATTGCAAAGAGGTTTCTGTATATATATAGTTGCAGAACTAAAACAACTGAATGTTACAAATCTAAACCATGCAGTGACTGTACTTTGTTCCACATATCCACATTCTAAAATGTCGGACAGTTCCAAGTTTGAGCAAGTTTATCCTAGAAAATTTAATTTCTTGATATATACAAGAAAAGCCACCTATGTTGAAGAGCAAGCTAAGCAAAGAAGGTTTTGTGTGAAGTCAGGTGAACCTCATCTCCCCAGTACTTTATCTTATCTTTAGGTGAGTATTCCAAAGTTCAAAACCAACAAGAGAAACCAAAATGCTTATTTAACTACTGCAACATGCAGCATGACAAAGTGAAAACATGTTTAAGTTTTACACTTCTAACATTGTTTAAAACAATATCACTTCTGTTGAGTACATGAACACCTGTTAAAAGCTACCATCTGCAATTACAAATATCTATTTGGTGTTACTTTAGAATTAAAGCAATGGACTGCTATCCAACAACCCAAAACAAAACTCAGGTGGACATCTTCATTTATGAGGTACCTCACTTAAACCACTGTAATACTTTAATTAGAGGAATAAGTATTACAAATGCAAAGACCCCTGCTTCTGAAACATAGTATAGCCTTGTAGAGATCTGTGAACTTTTTTTATGTCAATAATGAATTATGTATCAACTAAATCATTTTGATTGGTAGACTAGTCAGGTCTATAATGAGAAGGACAACTACACTCATCAACCAAGTAGGGATCACTTAAGTTTCCAGATCAGCGAAATGTGAAACCGGTAGCATTCTCTAGCCTTTGCAGATTCAGTGAAAAACTGAAATTAAAACAGATGCAGGGAGGGAGGAAGGTACACACACACACACATTTTCCTTTGCACTTGTGAAGCTTAAAGCAAAGCTGTAGTTTATGGAAAGAGAATCCAACATACTACATCTGAACCCATGAAAGATTCTTTATTTTTCTCCCTATGCAAAAAGTCATCAATGTCCTATATATATCTACATATATATATACACACACACACATATGTGCACAATGTTATACAGCTTTAACATGACAAAACAATGAGGGGAAAAAAAAAAAAAAAAAAAAACTAGTCAAAGCCATTAAGAGTATTTTATAATGTCTGCAAGAGTTTAGACCTTGTTGCAGCTCTATCTAGAGTAATCATCCAGTAACAGTCTTTTCAACAAAGAAAACATTTACCAGAACGGAAAAAGAAATTGCTACTGCTATTTCATTCTTCAACCTGACAGTTAAGAATGGGTCAAGTTGAAGAAAGTTATATATCAGCAATTTAGCTAAAGATGGGAATTATTCCCACAAAGCTTCACAAGAACATGTTGATAAGATACTCTGTAGCCTACAATCAATATTTCTACTAAAACAGAATACATATCCAATCAAAGTGAAATATAACTTTTTCTAATTCAGAACAGAGGCAAAAGCTGCCTCTGAAACCTTAAATGTTATAATATGGTATTAAAATACAAATTTCATCCTCAAATTCAAGACAATAGCCACATCCAGGGTTTACATGTTCCATGTGTCCCCATAGAGCCAATTCAACATTTAATTCAGATTTAGTTTTCATCTATTGAAAAGAACAAAAAGGCCGTACACTAGAACTTTGTCTTCAAAGCTGCTCCAAGACACTCAACATATAGACACTTATTAGATAACAATCCTTAGAGGAAAAAAATTCTCCCTTTCCTTTCTCGCTTCATGAACCTTCAACAGATACACTTTCATTAAAGAAAGAGGCTACTGAAACTACTAAAAGTCTTTCTGACACCTACTCTGAAGAAATACAGCCACAAGCAACAAATTTATTTTTGTCATGGTACACTCTTTCAGGAAAGACTACTGCAGTCAGTCTCAAGTTCCGGGCTAACAGATTAAAAAAAAAAAAAAAAGACAGTTGCATTTGCCTTACACAAAAGCAAAAGAAAAACCAAATCAGAAATACTGATCATGTGAATCTAGATTATCTGCGTTGGGCAGTAACAAGTAACATTATGATGATCAGCTACTTAATTGAAACAAGCTCCTTAAAAGCACCACTTCAAATTTTGTTGGCTTTAGAAAACTTCTGTCTACTTTTTGCTACCAAAAAAAAATTTCAAAGTTTTCCTTAAGTAGTGTTTTAAAGTTAATATTAAAGTGCCAAAACCACTTGATATTCTTCAAATAATACTTACTTCATTCCCATGTTTCTGCAGAAATTCTATTTCCTGTTGTGTGAAAGTAGTCATTGAAATGGACTTCACTCTGTGGGGTGGATTCAAGCCCCGTCTAAAAGAAGCAGCAAGAAGTATTCAGTCAGTATTCAAAAAATCTGTCATCATACAATCACTTTTAACATTACAACCGGAAGTCAGTGAGTTTAAAACTCAGGTGCCATCTCTGTAAAACCCACTCATTTTGGTACTGTCATAAAACTTAAAGCTGTGTAAGCACATCTCAAAATAACATTCAGCATGCAAAGTCAAATAATTGGGTGCTTGGGAGACAATGTTTATAGCTGCACATGAAAACTCACTCTGTCACTTTCTATGCAAAATTATGAAAACATAATTAGACTTTTTTAAAAATGCTAATCTGCTTCCCCAAGCTTGTTCACCCTTACCTCTACCCTTCATCTCCTAATCTTGGGCCCCTCTGTTGTGGTTTTCCATCCTTTTAACTCCTCCCTCACTTCAATGTATTCTTACTACAACTTCTACCCAATCACTAGATTTCTTCAAGCTGAACTCCCCAGCTCAGATTAATTCTTTCTTGCTTTAACCTATATTTCCTGTTTCCTCTCAGCATCCTTTTCTAGTTTACTTTCTGCCCCTCTATCCACAGGTCTGTCTTCTACCTCCTCCTGAACGCTACACAAGTAACAGCAACAAAAGCAAAAAGGCAACATTTTTACTGTGCTCTCAAACGAGAGATACCAGTACTAATGCAACAGCTCAAAACTTGAGCAGCTCCGCCTTAAACAACGGTTTGCACCATTCTCACATCCACGCCCCAGACTGCTGCAGCAGGGCGAACAGAAACCCAAGTCACTTGTGCTGCCAAAGCCTGACACTGTCAAACACGGTTCAGTCAAAACCTGCAACTATAGAGAAAAATCCCACTGAGCAACAGTGCCAGCATAAGAAAAAGCTTTTTCTTTTGAAGCTATTTATTTAAATATATGGTAACTACTGCTTTTGCCCACAAATACAATTAAAATCAAGCCATGTTTTGCTTAATGGAAACAAGAACATTACATCCCACATATGCCATACTCAGGCAATACAGTGGGGTTAGTTTAACACTCAAGTTAATCAGGGCTGGATTTCTGTGATACCATCGTAGAAAAATAAATATACATTAACTATGAGATATCAAATAACATAAAATTCTGTGGTTATGTATATGAGAAGAAAGTTTCCAGAAAGTAAGTTGCAGGAAACTTTCCAGGGATGTAATACAGGCTAACAAATCAACTGATAAGAATTAGTTTTATTGCTTATGTTTGTTATTACACATACTTATAAATTTGGTTCAGATTGCTTTTAGGAATAATACAAAAAAAAAAAAAAAAAAAAAAAATCACTGACATGCAATTTAAGAAGACTAGTAATTTTCTTTAAACTCCATGATTATTCCAAGAACACTAATTATAAATAAAATTGCTATCCATCAAAACAGCATATGACAAAAATCTGATGTTCTAAATATTAATACTTTATACTCAACTTCTACAGAAGATTTTTAGCACAAAGTATAAACAGGAAAAAAAATTGTGCAAATTCACCTTGACAACTAAATTCACCCTGTACCTGTAACAATACAATTCTGATCCTGTGTTAAAAAAAATTTCCACGTTTTTAGTTAAGTTGAATGCTGATTAGAACCCTAAGCAGTAACATTTTAGCCTAAATTTCATTAAAAAAAAACCAAAACAAAACAAAAAAACGCCAGAGTTAAGACATTCAGTGTTTTAAATACTGGGATAAAAAGAAACAATTAATTATATTTTGCTACGAAACACAATTAACTTCAGAATACCTTAAAAGCAGAAAGCATATACAAGCCTACTGGCATATGACAATTTTACAGAATGATATTTCCTCAAGCAAATTTTTCAGATCTGAGCATCTAAAATTAGACTCCATGGTTCCTCACCTCAACCAGCACACTGAAGAAGTTTTATTAAAGTTAGTGAGAGATTTCAAGATAGTTTATTCAACTCAACCATCATCAAATTAATTTCTTGTCTCAAAATGTTTACATTTCTTGGTAAACTGAAATTAACAATTTAGCATCTTTCATCTAGCTGTAAATCAAATCCACATCTACATCACAAATAAGCAGCACTTATTAAAATACCATATTATCTAAATTTTTTTTAAATACTCATTTTAAAATGATGCAAAATCTGTAAGAACTCTATGTAGTTAAAAGCAATAGTTTCAGAGATGGTGCTAGTATTAGGTTTGGTTGTGCTCTGGTTTTCATTTTTTTTTTTTTTTTTTTTGAACACACCTTCCTGGTCAGTTCATTTCACTAAGCAACACTGTAGAATCACCTATCAAGTGGCAGCATAGAAACAAAGTTGACATCCACCTGGCATTTCACATAAATATGCATCATCAAACATATGACAACCATTGTCCCTTGCTTTTATAGTAAGTATAAAAGTGTTTCTGCCTACCTTAGTCTGTTCAATTTTCTCCTATTAATTAAAGAAGATACACAGTTAGATAGTTGTAAACTATTTCATGACTATTTTAAAAGCTAGGGCTATTCACTAACACATCCACATGTTTTTCAGCATGGGTAGTATATCTAAACTTTCACACTAGCTTCTGCTGGAAATTAATTTTTACAATAAGTACAGTTTAAGTGCTATATTGTACCTGTGTTTGCAATTTAAAGGCACTGCACAAATTATTTAAGCAGTACCTACACTGCACTGATCTACGAGGGCTCTTCAAAGCATCTACATCATCAAACATGTAACTTCAGTTCTTTTAAGCAGCAATATTAAAAGTACTTAAAGCATAGACAAGATTTTGTTTAGCCTAACTACACACTTCCTACATGCCTCTCTCTCTCCAGTGACGACCGCTCTAGAGTTTTAAGGTTCAGGTTATAAAGTTCCCCGATTTACACATATCCATGATGTAGGATAAGATGAATTCTCCTTTCTTTTACATCCTCCTGCTAAAGGAGGAAGTCATGCCCCACTCCTGAAGGTCAAATCACAACACAAAAGTGTCAGATGTCTTGCATGATTAAAGAGAGCACGTCACCGTATCAGTGGTCCAGAAAGACTGGAAACCCTGAACATAACTTTAATAACCATAAACACTAAGTTAACTATCAAGCTGCAGTACTATACATGCAAGTACTCTTTGAGTTTATTTAACATGACAAGTGGTGGGAGGAAGCCTATGAAAAAGCCTCCTCATACGCTAAAGCAGTGTAAGAAGTCAGACTGGAACAAGAAATTAAGGACAAGATACAGCATACAAACACAGCCTAAAATAAATGCAATATCTTCCTGAGATAAATTACTTTGATTCTACCATTGCAACAGTTAAAACCCTGTTTTGAAATTATGCGTAACTAGCATGAGCCACTTTCAATAACATTATATACCCATGAACTGACTAGAATCTCCCTAAAATTGATCAGTTGTGGGATTTACCAAGCAGAACTTGAGAACCAAACCTAAGTACTAAAGCTAGTCTTACTTCAAAATCCTAAGATATTTTATACCTTTCCTTACCTGAAGAGGTTACTTGATGACGCAAATGATTCAAAACCAACTCATCTACATATGGGGGAAACCTACTGGTAGACAGCCAAGTATAGTTATCTCTTATGAGGAATTCACATTTTTCCTATAAAAAAGGTTTGTATCTACCACTTGCTTTGTTTCTTTCCATGTATTTGACAAGTGTTTTGCACAGCTCTAATGCTTAACGGTATTCCCTAATTAACAAGAAACAAAATGGATTATGAGTCCCTTAGTCCAAATGAATAATGCCTAAATTTTAATTGACCCTGAATAAATATTCGCAATCTGCACCTGTGCAGCAGTACCAGTCACTCCTTTCTCTATGATAGAGTTTGAGGAAGACATGAACGAAACGCTACCTCAACACTTAACCCAGACTGCAGCTATCTCCTAAGAGGCCCTGAGGAAATACGACCAAGTAAAACTATTCTGTCATCTGGCACACCATAGCTAGAACATCTCACATGTAGATCCCAATCATCACTGCCAAGTTCTTCATACTCATTTCTGTGGAATAGCACTGTGACCAGAACTTCCAGCTATGAGACTATCCTCTACTGACCCTCCACTGAATCAGTCCAAGCTTCTAGTGACACAGCCTATCATAGGCACAGCTACAGAGAACAATGAGCAAAACCATGAAATCTCTGTTCTTCAGACAGCATTGTTAAAAACTGGTGATTTCACAAACAAAGGAAGCTTTAAGGCCACTGACACAAGATTCTGAAGTCTGGCAACTGAAACATTAAACATTCAAAACACTGTCAACGAGCACTGAACATTTGTTACTAAAATAATTTAGTAGCAATCACGGTTGAACTTGTGATTGTTGGCAGAGCAGCCATTCCTGCATTTGTCTCAAACAAACGTTGGCAAAGTTGTCTGCAAAGGCAAGGGCTAGGAAAGGAAAAAAAAAAATTAAAGAGTGGGCTCTGCTGGAATACAGTCACTTCCGTGGGAGGAACGGTGGGCAGACAGCTACTCAACACTGCTATGTCCCCCTGTATCAAATTCTAACATGACCTGAAGTCTAAGCCAGCAAAATCTGATCACCTAAGCAGGAGGAAGTTAATGAGGCAAGTCAAATGCCAAGCCATCATAGAGCACCCTACATCCTCAGGTGTCTGGAAAAAAACTTTAGAAAACCCAATGTCACAGCATTCATTACTATTTCTATGCTATTATTAATTGCAAAATAGAATATAAGCAGTACTGGCCATTCCTGATACTTGCAGACCTCCCTGGAGACCCTCCACCATCTCACAAGCTCATTTATTTTTAACAGAAAAAAGGCTCACACACAGATGTAGAAGCACAGTCAAGGTTAATTTAACTTTTTTCTTAAGAGAAAACATCCTTTCTGAACTGCACAGTATTCACTGTGGAATAGACATTTCTTTTGCTCTCCAGCCATGACCCTGAAAACAAGAAATATAGTAATATATGAAATACCCTTAAAAACGTAAATACATACACATACATATAGTACATGGAGCCATTTTTCCAAGCCTGCTCTGAAGGGGAAAAAAAAAAGACCAGAAAGTCATGCCAACACAACCATAATCACCTTCACTCTAACGCTGTTCATTTATACTATTTTAATTTCTACAAAACTTCTTTTGGGGAAAGGAACAATAACTCATCACCATTGCACAAAGATTTATTTTTTAATTTGTTACTAGTGTTTGTCACCAAATATTTCAATCTGGCTGATACAGAAGCCCCTCACCCAGAAAACTTACATTTAAAATTTCAACTATGAATATTATAAGCAGCCAAAATAAGGCCACATGATTCAATAATTATAAGAAATAGAATAAAAGGGCTTTAGCATTCCCCACAGTCGCCATACGTTCTAAACATTCTCTGTTGCTGTGCTTCCTAACACAAGCCAGAAGTGCAAGCAGCTGAATGAGAGACTTGCTCAGTAAGATGGAAGGGAGTAGAGAGGGCAGCAGTGAGAGGAAGGGTAGGAGTGTTCAAATTATCTCATCAGCAGATATTTTTTAAAAAGTCAAACTTAAATAAAAACTAGTACAAAGCTTGTGGAAGCAGACTCTTAGTCAAATGGGAATATTTTTCACTTGAGAATTTAAGAACGTGTTATTTTTATAAAAGTTAGGAGCAGGCTGACCAGGAGTGGTACAGAAGTGCTTGAAAGCAGAGATATACACAGACAGCTGGAAAGCAAGGCAGAGAGGCATTTGATAAGATGAAGGGAAAGTTTTCACTGTCAGCAGGACACGTGGTAGCATCCAGAAACACAAACAGACACAGCTACCAACATAATCCTTTGAACCAAAAGACTTCTGTTAAACCAGAAGAATCTCTCTGCCAACATTTCCCAAATATAGTTTTGTTATAATGAAGAAAAGTCTTCTGGTTTTGTATTACTGTAACCCTTGACCTGAGAAGACTGCTCCTCTAGACCATCTCCTTCTACTCTCAGGGAAGAAATGATTGTGTGTATATTTTTACATATCCCATGTTCTTGTCCAACACCAAAAAGTTGAATTAGGCACAGCCTGCTAGTGTGCCTTCTTCCACATGAAGGTAATTTAAACACAAGGAACAAGCAGAGGTATTTTAAGAGGAAGCCGCTGTTCACACCCCTATCCATAAACTTCCTCCTGCATGTACCATTTTGCACAGCAGAACTTCTCTGGTAAACCCAATCTGATGAGAAAAATTGAAACCTAGGTATTATGGAAAAGGACCTCCTCTATTGTTATTCATAGTTTTAACTTGACAAAACTCACCTTCAATGTTAAAGTCAGAAACAGATCTTTTCAGCAAAGTCATTAGTTCTCCCATTATTTTTAGCAGTACTTGAACAAGCTAGACATACTATTTTTTGAAATAGTTAAGAAAATGGTAGTTTTTTAAAAGCTAAATCTAGTAATAAATAGCATTGCTTGATTCTACACCTAGAATCCCTAGTGGAAATTAATGATGGATCCATAAAGAAGGTTTTGGGTTTGAACACACTGTCCTTGGAGAGAAAATGAATAAACATTTCAGAAAACTTACAAAAAACCCAATTTAGACTTCAGATTTAAAAACTTTAGAGTAAACTCTGTCTAGAACAACATGCCTGTCTAAGATGATACCAATGTTAGCAACCAGTTTTAATTGGGAAACCTTTCTGAAGGAGACTTGTTAATGTACTAGTATTTTAATCTTGCATTGGGCACTTCATACTTGAAAAAACTGGTCTACTTGACTCCAAGAATACTTCCTGTATCAGATTAGAAAAAAAATTAATTAAAACAAGAAGCAATGCAAGTCATTCACATAGCATACAAACAAGATGGAGTAATAAGATTATTAAAGCCTTACATTAAAGCAAGTGTTATAGGGTAGAATGCAGGCAGCCATTAAAAACTACAGAAGCAGCAGTATGTTTACACTTATTTGCCATTATGTGGTTTCTTTCCAAGTCATTTCCCTTCACTGTGGAACTCTACAGCATTTGGAAATAAACAAGTTGTATGAAGGACTATTCTGACAGAAGTGTTAAAAATAACAGTTTCCAGTTATGAAACAGACATGACCGCTCTCTACACTAAGTCTCATCGGTAACAAAAATATCCCACTGGCTAGGTTCTAAGGTGTTAACCAATACATATGATCTTGCACGCAATTTATGGAAGCATTTCCAAGTCACCATGAAAGAATGAGCCCAAATTTATTTCAGAAGAAAACTTTAAATCCTCTTAACAGTCCTTTACTCCAGCTTTAAGTGTAGGTGTTACTAACTGTAACACCTAAAAGTGTTGTTTGTGGTTTCTTTTTTATAGCAACACAAATACACTACATATTTAGAATGAAAGAGCTACTTGCATTTTATTATAATACGATACATTACTAACTTCTCTTCAGAAAAAGTCTTCCTCTTTTAAGCATGCTAACATCCCAATGATGGCCAACTTAACAGCAAGTGACAGCTGTCCCCTGCTTACTAGCTGTTTCACTGGATGTACATCCTTTTGCTTACTGCAAATTGCACTATGGACTTTAGCAGTCCGTACCTCCCGGCCAACAGATAAAAGGAACAAATCCTGCTGAACCCATGCTAAACACCTCAGCAGCACTCTTGATATATTTGTCTATTAAGGTTAAGAAGCCTGAAAAATAAAGCATGATGTTCTCATGGAGCAGTTTTATCATGCTGTCAGTTTAACCAGTAAAAACATGTGCAACCATTAAATAAGCTCTGTGCAGTAGCTTAAAATAGTTTCACATGCCAGCACAAACAACAGTTTGCTAACAGAGCAAACAATAGCCAGAGCTGGCTGATTAAGTAGCATGTATATGTCAAAAACTAGAGTCTCTTCTCAATTGCACAACCTGAATGTGTTTTCTGTATTTGCGTCAAGCCCGTTCAAAAGTCTACAAAAAGTAGAAGGAAAAAAAAAAAGACTAATTAGCTGTCTAGCAGTATAAAAGGCAGGTTGTTCCATGTAAATTCAGCACAGAACTAACACGTTTGCTTTGTTTTGAATCTCAACGTAATTATCAACTTTGTTTTAAAACACCAGACCTTACTCGGAAGGCCTGTGTGGGGTACTTAGTCCCTCTTAGTAAGGGGAAAGAAATTAGTTCAGGCTTCTGAAAGCCTTTCATGAACTCAAACCCTTATGAACACAAATCTGTAGCCTTTGACATACTATTTGTTACTCACTTTGGTCACTCTTTGATTCTGCTCCATTCCATAAGCACAATGCCACAGAAACATAAACAAGCAAACATTTAACTATGGAAAGAGTAGCACTGAAGACAGGAGGACCTTCTCCCCCACCCCCCCCCCCCACCCCCCCCAGTTATGTATATGTAACAAATTCAGAACTGACTCATCTCAACTTTTAGTTTCATACACATCATCTCGGACGAGGAAGGGTGGAAAAGGGAGGAGAAGTAGTGGGGAGGCCCATGCAGGAATGAGGAACAGGAAAAATGCAATCCACTTTAACAGAGCCAATCCCTTTCCAAGATTTATATATATAGTTTGTAGGAAGTAACAGATGTACTGTAGAAAACGCTTTCTACTACTTCTCCAATCAAGTATATTAAACTATTAAAGCTAGAGTCTATCCTCTAAACTAGAGTTTAGAGAGTTGCCTTACAAACTACGATCAAGCGTAATTTGATACACAAAAGGATAAACTGGTGATTTCATTTAACACCGAAGTACGATTTTTAAACGCTAAACTCAGTATTCACGGTAGAGTTAGTCTCCCCACATCTTCAGGACTGTCACGAAACGAACTGTTGAGCCATATGCCCCCTCCCCTTTCCAGAAGTATTCTCCAAACGCTTGTTTAATTACCTAGACTTTCCACGATTTCCGGGGGGGTGGCGGTGCTCCCCCCATTCACGTGCGTGCCGTAGGCAAGCGCTTACATACCCTACGTGCGGGAAAACACCCCTCCGGGCGCGGCCAGGGGATGGAGGAGCTCCCCCCCACACACACGCACACCCCGGGCAGCAACCGCCATGGCCCGGACCGGGGGCTCCGACGGGGATTTTTAGTGAAGCCTCCCGACTGCCGCCCCCTCCCCGGTAAAGCCCGCCGCTCGCTCCCCTCCGACGTGGCGGACCCGGCAGCCCGCCGCTGCCGTGCGGCGAGAAGGAAGGGGAAGCCCAAGGAGCGGGGAACGGCCGGCGCAGCGAGCCCAAAGGCGCGGCGCTACCCCCCGCGGCGCGGCTCGCTTCCCCGCCGCCGGCCCGGCGAGCCCAGGGGGCCGGGCAGGGGCGGCGGTGAGCCCGCCGGCCCCGGGGCCGCCCTCCCTCTCCCCCGCCGCCCGCACTCACAGGATGCCGGAGCAGGAGGTGCACACGAAGCTGCCCACCGTCATGTCGGTGTAGGTGGGGCCGCGCTGGTCGCAGTCGAAGCACTTGCGGTTGGGCGGGAGGCTGCTCATCTCCCGCAGCAGCTTCAGGTGCTTCTCCTCCTGCTTCCGCTTGGCGCTCGCGGCCATGGCCCCGCCGGCGAGGGGACGGGCCGGCACGGCGCCGGGCCCCGCTCACACCCCGGCGGCGGCGGCGCTCCGGGGCCCGGCCGGCGAGAGAGGGGGCCGGGGCGGGGGAAGGGGGGCGGGGGAGGAAGTGGCGGGGAGGGGAACCGGCGCCCGCCGAGAAGCCGGGGCGGGAGCGCGGTCACCGCTTGACGCCGGCCGATAGCACCGCGAGAGAGGGCGGGCGGCGGCGGCGCCAGGCCCGGGGCGGCTGAATGACGAGCCCGGGCGGAACCTGCGCGACACCTTTATGAGATCAGAGGAGATGGCGGAGCGGCGGAGCCGAACGCGCTCGCCGCCGGCAGCGCCCCCTCTCGCGCGGGAGGACGCACTCCCCCCGCGCCGCGACCCCCGGCCCCGGGAAGGCGCCTGCGGCGGGGCCGTGTCACCTGGCGTGACCCGACGGGGTGGGGGGCTTTCCCCGAGGAGCCGGAGAGAACAGCGAGGGAGGGGACACACGCACACGGAGTCCTGTGGAGAATCCGAACGGAAAAAGTTCATCGCAATGTTCGGTTCGCTTTTCCTCAGGGAGGAGAGGGTCGCCCCTCCAGCGGCGCCCCCGGGGTGCGCGCGAGGCGCGGCCGTTGGGGGCGGCGGCCGCCGGTCTCCTCACGCCCCTCAGCCCCACGCCGTGAGGGCGGGCTCGGGCCGGCTGGCGGCGGCGGGGGGAAGCCTGAGCCATAACACAACAAACGCTCACCTCGCCCCCCCCAAACTGCCCTCGCCTCCCCAAAGTCTGAACATTCAGTCACGGGGGGTCGTGCGAAGCGGGGAGCGCTCTCCAGCGAGGGCTGCCCGGGGCTCCCCGCCGGCTGCGGTGCCTCGCCGGGGCTCGGTGAGAACGGCCACAAAGCAGCGGGGGTTGTCAGGAGAACATTGTCAGGAGTCTATCTTTTTTTTTTTTTTTTTGGTGTTGCGGAGAGGGAAAGTGCTCATTTTGCCCTTGGGAATTTGGCTGTCGGTGCCCGACTGGACACTTTCCTCATCAAAGGAAACAAAACAGCAGTCATGTATATCTGCTGATATCCTTGAGAAACTCGTGGCTCCGGCTTGAACTCAAATCTGTCGCTGATCTACAAAATACGCGTTTGTTCTTTACAAATATGCCTAAAGGAATATTTTTCCACAGAGTGCAAAATACTTAAAAAAAAAAAAAAAAATCAATGTACTTTATAATTTGGTGACTCAATTTGCAAAACTTCCTGGTAACACTGTGTGTGATTAAAATCTTTTAAGGGTAAATTATTCCCACTGCTGTGTGTTTAGGGTCAAGTTTTGCACTTCTGACGTCAGTATGTATGTTAGCACTAGCTTTTGCAGGAGCAAGATCTGATCCGCTGTATTTTCCTCATAGTTTTAGTTTAAAAAAATCTAGGACTAGGTGTTCAGCATCAGTAATTTGGCATTCCTCCTCTGATTTCTCTGGATGTGCTGATTTTCATGAGCTGATCAACCAGTCCTAAGTCTTAAACCCAGAGTATAATACACTGATCTCAAATTTTTCTAATATGGAAGGCAGGAGCTGTTCATAGTGAAAAATAAACATCACCAAATCATTAAATCATCACAAATGCTTAAATAGCATTCTTAAAAGTAAACATGAAATATTTCTAGTCTTACAAGGACCAAATTCTCAAGCCTTCCTCTAATTTTTCACTTTTCTCTCAAATGCTGATGTTCTTGTTATTCAGAAGGTTTCAGATTTTTGCCTTCTACAAAACATGCTAACATTGGATGTGTGCCCATGACCTAAATGACCTCAAGTAGATGACCTAAATTTAAGAAAAAAAAAAGTTTAAAGGTTAAAAAACAAGGTTTTTTTTCCTGGAAAATACTTTAGAGAGCAATGATTGGCCACAACATCTGCTACATATGGTTGGTTTTTGTTTCAGTGAGAGTCAAAGGTGCTTTGTAACTGAGGTGGGAATGTCCAACTTCAACTACTTGTGTCGAGAATGTACTTACATGAATATCACATAGGAACAGTTGTTAATAAAAATGATACCGTTGTCATTGAAGCTGTCATTGTCGTTAAGAGGTGGAACTGCGCTCCCAGTGAAGATCCTAGTACTGTTTAAATCAACCACAGCGTTCTGTATGAGTCTTATGTATTTCACGTTACACGTAGATCAGGCTCTAGTTTGTTTTATGAAGAAACAGTTCTGATGTTATTCATGGTCAGCACCAAGGCTGGCTTATGTTAGTGGCTTTATTGACATTAATTTGGTTTAGAAATCGCTTTTTAAAAATATGAGACCTCTCCATTCTATATCTTATAAAGCTGATTTAGCTCAGGAACCTACATAATGAAACTTCAGAGTTGTGAGGATACATCTTTTTGCAAATATCTGTAAGATCTGTGGGATTTGGGTTCTTCTAGAGACTGTGAGCACATCTGCTCCAAATCTTGGTTTCCAACAATCCAGCATCTACATAGTACCATCTTGCTTCCCATAGGAACCAGTTGTTTGAGAAATACAGCTACCTATGTATAAATGTATGTGTTACACTGTTGACATATATAGGACTGAAAACTGGCTACATTAACTTCCAGCCCTGTTTCACCTCCCTGAAAGCGATAATGTAACTTGTTCAGCTTTTCCACTCCCTATTTTTCCATTTTTTGCTGCTCACACCTAGCACTGATTTCCTCAAAGCAGACGGCTTGTGTTTTCTCTAAATTACTAAGGGGAAAAAATCCTCAAATAATACATGTGAATAAAAAATACTCTTCACTTTTACTCTTTGGTTTTCTTTTTCCTGATATTTTTTTTTTCTGTTTCTCTACCCTATGATCTGAATTTCCTTTCCTACAGCCGCTCTGTCCAAATTTGTTCTTCATTCCCTCCTCCTAATGACCAGTCTTTTGTGGTTGGAAATATACTGGCCAGCTGTTTATTCCAAAAGTGCTTAACCCCAGCTGCCACCTGCTACAGCTTTTAGCATTAAAATTAATTTCTTAACAAGAAGTAAAACAATGATTTCTTATGCTTGCAACATTTCTCTTTACATAAAAAAACAGAATTTAAAAGTTAACCCAGTCATGTCAGAAAGATACTGCTTCAGTAAGACCTTAAATATGGGCTAATAGGGTATAAATTATAATGTACAAGTACATGATCTAGGGGATTTATTGTCAGGACCAAAAGAAACAAGAGTCTAAGAATGTACATTTGAGAGATGAATAAGACTTTCTCCGTTTGTCACTAGGATTGAGGTCAATAATATCCATTTTAAAGCAATTAACCTAGCAGGCTAAGTGACATGAAAATTATCATGCTGAAAGACTAATGGGCTATTAAATCCATCTTGCTTCACCACTGATGAGCATACAAAATTAATCCTGGGATTAGGTATGTTGGATCTGTGGTCAACTGCTACTGCAATATCTGTCCATGAAGGGTTTCCTGAAAATGCTAAGAAAGAGCACAGCAAGTGTATCTGGCAAGAACGTTCAGTGATATGTTATCCTAAAGATTCAGTCAGATTAGCGTATCTGTGCCTGGCCTTATTTAAGCAGTAGATTTTTGTTAATGAATAGATGCATTTTAGCAAGAGATCAAAACAAGAGAAGTCATAGTAATGTTTATGAAAATAGTTATTGATTGTTGACAGTTATTTAAATCTAGAAAATTTAACTGCAGGAAATGGTCAGACAAATATGATTGAATTACAAAATTGTTTTTATTTGAAATGCCATTTCCCTTTGATGTTGCCCACCCACTGCTATGACATTAACATGGTAGCAAAGGTAAATGATCAGTAGTCCTGCTCATAGGAGACAGACCTCACAATACAAAGGCACAGTCACATCAGCTTGTTTTTTTTTTTGTAATGCACAAGTTAGAGGTCTTTGTTTGTTTTAAACGCCATGTTTTATTAGTGTGACATACACCTAGTTCATTTTGAGCAATGTAGGGTAGGAAGCGATTTTCAACCACCACAGCAATGAAAGGCTAAGATTCAAAGCAGCCATGCTGTCTTGCTGGCTCTGAGAATGACATGGAGGGGGTTGAAGGTATGGGGTGAGACACACAAAAAGAGTGGGAAGTATCAAAAAGACCAAAAAAACATAGACAGAATAAAGCAATTGTTTTTTTAGACTCCTCTCTCAACAGTTTATGACCTATCAATTGTATCTTTATTGGTAGAACTGCTTTTACAGTTTCCAAGTGAGGTAGATTGAAGTTGTGTAGAGCCAGGTATCAGGCATTAATGCCAAGGCACATACTCTCCTTGCTACAAAGTAAACTACAATTTTCCTATTAATCTAAACAAACCAGATGGGTTTTAAGAAGAGGACCACAAAGGTGTAGAATGCCTTTCCAAAGTTAACACAACAGATCAACATCAGAGGTTGTTAAAAAGCCTTAAATATCTTTCCTCTTATCTTGATGTTCTGCTCTTGGTGACACTTGCTAAGAATGAAGGTTCCATTGTAAACGATAATTTAGATGAGCTTCTTGCCAGCATTAATTTTTCTAAATTATTTGAGTGGAAATTCTGAATTTAAATTAATTGAATTAGTGACACAATAAAGTTAGTGTTTTTAAAAATATCGTTCCTTTTGTCTGAATAAAATCTTTTACCTTGTAGCTCAGTTGAATCTACTTGAAGTTTTTCAATGGGAAGGACTGAGATTTCCTGGATGGACTCTCATGTAGCACTGGTTATCCTATACACCTCCCTCTCTTCAGTTTTTCAGGTTAGCTAAACTATTAACATCTCTCTCATGGAAATACATACTCTCCTTAGGCTTTCTTCATCTTTTTTTTTTTTTTAACCTCATGAAACTAAAAAAAAAAAAAAAAAAAGTACATCAATTGATAAGACTTAAAAAATAGATTCTCTTATTTGATTTTAGCTGTTTAGAAAGCTGTTCAGAAGACTGAGCAGCTTCCATGTTACTTAAATTGTGCATATAGTTGTTAACTAAACACTGTGCTCTCCTGGATGGACTAGAACTACTAGGGAACCTTGTGAGCCTGTCTTGCCAAAGATTACAATTGTTTTACTGTTTTAAGATTTACAAGTTCCTTCAGGCACAGTGCTCAATGAAGAATGGATTTGATTTTTTTTTTTCCAGTGGGGGATTTTTGAGTGCAGGATTGTCCCACCTCATAGTGTAATCCAGTCTAGTTCAACAGGGGGTTTTCACATCCAGGGAGGACATTTCAGCAGATTGACTTGTTCCAAAGTTACAAGAATTTTTCATTTTTTTAATTTTAGTGAGAAATTTTGATAGCTGAGGAGCCATTATTTTCTTCCTGCTTTCTAGCTTGGTCTGTGATGTTGAAAGGTTATCAATATTTCAACCTTGCCCTTTTATTTGACACAGTTCTTGAATTTCCATCATGCCTTAAGTGTACTAGATCATATTCCAGTTTGTAATCACAGACTAGGTAGTGGAAAGAACATGCCTATATACAGTTGCAGTGAAGGCAAAACATCTGCCATAGGAATATCCTGTATGCGAGGTGAACGCGTTTTATTTTTAAAATCATCTTCACAGTATCTTTATTTTTTAGGGTGTGTACCAATGCTTTTGTTACTGATTTAGACTTGTATAGGTTTATCATTATCCCATAAGATCCTGTAGTTGAATGTTGCTTTATAAACTGTACCACAAATCACAGGACTTTTTGTAAAATGATTTGTTTCATGCATCCTTTCAGAGGACAGCGGAACCCTTTGAACTGAAAAGGGAGTATACTCGTATTTGATCCTATAAACAGCAATAGAAAAATAATGTAAGCCATATCATATTTTATATTTGCTGCAACTGCCCATGGGAATCTTGGCAATACGCACGGCAGCCTAGAGCCTATAGGTAGAAGAGAGAGGTTGTGGAATTGATATGAATAAAGTGAGAAGGAAGCAAACAAATGACCTTAGGAGACAAAGAGCTGAAAGATAGACCTCGATGGTAGACAGACAGTTCATCTGTGTCTAACTTTTGGTTCTAAATTAGAAGAGGGAGAGACAGAAACTAAACCGGTATCTAAGACACCAACAATTTCTGTAGTATTTGGCTACATAAAGTACTAAACCAGGAAATGCTCTCCCAGCTCTCTGAACAGGAACAACTTAATTTTCACATTAAAGTTTATATAACGTAACTTATTTCTTGACCTATGAATGAGATTTGTATTTAAAGCCCAGTGTATTTTCAAGTTCAATTCTTCAGTACCTTTTCCACTCATTGACGAGCATGTCCTGCCTCTTTTCTGTAAAACTCCCATGGGAATGAAAAGAGGCCTTTGTTCCTTTCCACTAATGAATCTAAATTATTGATTAGTCAGTCTAATTTGTGGAAAATACTACTGGTTAGTGCCTTCTTGGAACTGCCTTAGATTTGGCAAAAAGAATTACAGGTAATTTGACAAGCATCTTCAGTGAGGGAAATACTGAAAGAGAGAGGAGAAGTAATGTTTTCAACTGGTGTTTTTTAATTTGCCCACACTTTATAAAACTCATGTATTCTCCTTCAGACTTGCATAAAATTTTAATTGTTTTAATAAACATCACTTGAGGGCTGATTTGGGGAACACTGTAGTAGAATTAACTCTTCGGAGCAGGCATCCTTCAGTGCTTGTGTTAATCTTGAAGCAGTGGTTTCAACTGCAATTCTACACAGAGAAAACAGGTCCAAAACTTTCTAATTCTCTAAGTCAGCCTGAATATATAAAGAATGAAAAACGTCAAAAAGAAAGGAAAAAGTGGGATGAGTCTAAGATGCCAAGACAAGCCACAAAATATCTATCATGCACTCCATTATCTGAAACACTGAGATGGTAAATCAGTGACTCCAGTATAGCAGTCTTTGGATCTTGCCTGATAAATAGTTTTGTACAATGCACCGAACAAATCAGTGACTATAGCAAGTAGAATAATTAAAAATCATGGAAACATCCATTTGGATTCAAAGTGGGATGAAAAAGAACTGTATCTTAGAATAAAGCAATGGAGACAGACATAACAAAACACAGAAATTTGGGAAACAGAGCTTTTAGATATCAGATATTCAAACAGAAGAATAAAAAAAATAAGCTATGTAATGTTAATATAGGAAAATTTCTTCAGTCACCCTGTTTCTGAAAGAAAATATTTTAGCAGTCGACTACAAATGGAAACCTGATCCTTCAAGTTTATTGTAATGTTTCTCATTGCTGTAATTTAAAAATCTGAGATATGGTCACCAAGATTTTTTCCATGAATCCCTGAGAATCTGTCTTGTCCAAACTGTAGACAGAAGGGCTTTATGACTGGTAGTATTAACAGGTTAAAAGTAAGTGCGCTATCAAGATGCACAACAAACACAAAATCACCTGGAGAACGTAGCACAAGCTAGTGCAGTTGCAGTGAATAGATATGGATAATCCCTCGTAGCTGCAAGTATCCTCCGTAAGGGAGATTCTCTGCAGGAGAAGCATAATCTCAATCCTTATATGGGAATAATACTGTTAAAACTAATAACACTTTAGCCCTTTCTCTCTATGCCGTTTAGTTTGGAAGTAAAAGGACAAATCCTCAAATTGTTTAGAATAATTAATTTAACAAGAAGTGAATCCCTGTACAGCAAGAGCACCTGCAGTTTCTTGCCTTGAACTGACTGTTTTCAACATCACGAGCCATAGCTGTAGATACAGTTTAAAAAAATACACCGAGATTTCTTTCAAGAATGCATTCTCTGGTTAAGTGGCAATGACAGGCATGTCTCTTTGAAACAATGTGTGTGAATTTCAACTGAGAATGAAGATCTTGAAAGTATTTGCCAATTAGAAAAACTCTTTTGTAACCAACAGGAAAAAGAGAAATGCTCATCAGCATGTAACTTAACCAAAACCATTTGACATGAAAAAGAAGCTTTCTTCATGACATGACAGAAATATTTAATATTTACTGGTTACATGCCTAAATAAATTAAATTTAAAAAACAAAACAAAACCCCAAACAAAATAAAACAAAACAAAATGAAAAACAAACAAACAAAAAAACAGAAACAAATTAACAATTAAGGCATGGTAGGCATAGCAATATTTCACATAGTGTGTTTTGGCAACTGGAAAAGAATAAATGTCCAGAACATTACTGCAGCCTGACTAGAACAAAATCTTGTTTTGTTTTGTTTTTTTTTTGTTTTTCAGTTTGGTTTGTGGACAAGGGAGTTAATGGAAGAGAATGAATAAATACTCTGAAATAGCACAGTGAATGAAAAATTTGGGATTATGTCTGCTCACAGCAATACCCTCATTATTAAAGAGCAGCATCTTACTGACAGAAACATGGCAATTTGAGAAAAATAACCTCCAATGTGCAAGAGATTTTTAAACAAATTAAACAAACTAAAAGAAGTTCCTCCAGACTACCACAGATTAGGAGAATTGGCAGGGATATGGAACCTGACAGTGTCACAAATATGGAAACAAAAGTATTTCAGAAACTATTAGGTAAGCACAGTATTTACTACAATTTAGGACTTTTATTTAAGTCTCCTGTAATTGCTACAGTTTGCTACACTGTTAGTATAACTTACTTAGAGCTCTCTAAGTTTACCCTGACTTCCCTAAATTATCAAGATCCACTTTATGAATATACAGGGGATTTTACATCCCACCCCTCTTTGTGTGGGGCTGTTTCAGACCTCAGTACTTTACTGCCTCGGGTCCAGCTTTCCCACTTTTCAGGTTCAGTGTATTCATATCCAGCTTATAAATATTGTTCTGGTGCCAGAACCACCCCTCAGCTTATTTTTCCCTCCCCGCACGCACCTCTGTGCGCACAGATAACCGCCCAACCGAAATGTTGGCACAGGCAGGCAGGCGATGGAGGAGGCGTGTGTGTGCCCGGCTGGGCAATTAGCTACCAGCTGCCACTCCGCGCCGCACCACGGGCTCTAGGTGCAGACCACAACTTTGGTAATTCAGTTAGGATTATGAGTGCAATCATCCAAAAATAAAACAATTTAAGCAAAGTAATGATCAACAGAGAAAGGTTTGATAGTGACGAATGAAGTTTTCATTGTTACTAACCTAGACATTTGCCAGGATAAACTCGTTTTAGACTCCTACTCCCCATCGCTGATAGAGATCACTGCACAAACCCACCTGTCAAAGGGTTTAATTATTTCTATTTCATCCTCATTATAAACTGATTATAACAGTCAATGAATTTTCAGAGTATTGCCCACAGTCTCAGCTTTGCTCCGAAGTGCTGTGCATTTTCTTTCTTTGCTAGAGCCTCTTAGCACTTCCAGGCAATGGCCACACTTGCCCTTGGTCCTCTCTACAGCCAGTTCCATCCCCTGTATAATGAAATCCAAATGACCATTTGGCAGTGTGAACTCTCTGGAATGACATCTTCACGTTAAAAGGATGTATCATTATGCTTCAAAAATTGAAATTATGTTGAAGTATGAAAAGCATTCCTTGCAGTTTTTAAAAAGAATCTGGTAAGAGTCAGATAATTCAGGAGTGGATTCTGTCACTAGCTGCCAAACCAGGAAAATTTTGAAGCTTATTCCAAATTTTACCATACATCGTCATCATCATTAAATAAATAAATAAACAAATAAATAAAAATAATCTAGTCCCTGCTGGTTTTGGTTACTAGGAAATCATGAGTATAGTGCTCCAGTTAAGAAAAAATGTTCAGACTTGTTATTTTTAAATTGCCTATTTTTATCTCTCACAAGGTATCGAGATCAACCAAAGTCAATGTGATCCATAATCATCTCCTAAACACTTGATCTTACAGCCAAGCTCACAGCAGTTCATTGAAATAACCAATTAAGAACTGGCAAGTTCAACAAGAATCTGTCAAATAAATAAACCATGAAATAAATTACCCACCTCTGAAACCTGGCAAGAATCGACAGTTTTGCCACTGGTCTAGATTTCCATGAACTTCAGCAGCCTGCCTGCTGTTCGTGCACCACAGACTGAGTCAAAGAAATTATCACTAACCTTATTTTGACATCATGCATGAAGTCACAGGACACAGAGCATCAGTGCAGATTCCCAGCAGCTGGGAGAAAAATATGCAATGCCATGGGTCTTGAAGTGAAACTATACGGGTGTGTGTATCTAAGGTAGGTTCATCCTAAAGTAATAAAAGCAGTAACAGAAGCAATAATGATTTGCCATGTAGTGATCTCCTAAATGCCAATATGTATGTCTTTTTTTTTTTTTTTTCCCCCCCTCCAAAGTGTTGTCTTATTCCCTCGCCTAAGTGCTAGCCACAGCCTACGGAAAGAGACAAATAAACTGGCATCGACAAACCACAGTTATCTAAATATGTGTGAATCATGAAACTAGAATCTGTTGCCATAAGTGAAGGACTATGGCTAACTACTGTCTCTCTCTATGGAAACAACTCACATTAAATAGTGTTAAATAGCTTCTTTGAAGCTGGATATCAAAACATTCTTTCAGAACTTTTTTTTTGCAAGCACACATGTTTTTAAGAGTTAGAAATGCTACATAAAAATTTGCCAAGTAATTTGAATGACCACTGAGAATACCATTTTTTAATAGACACACCTATGATGCAATTAATTCTGGTTGCCCATATAAAGTACCAAAATTAGTACTTTAAAAAAAAATTCTGCTTTCAGGACAAAGAGTATTACACTACAAATGTCAGATAGTGATTAATCTAAAATAAGTTACTCAAGTTATAAAAACAAATGTTGCTCTGATTTATATACACATCCTAGCCTATTAGGGAAGACACAGGACTGCAGAGCTGCTGAGATGCCCTATAAAATGGAACCCTCAAGCATCTTTGAAACTCAATGAAATGTTCATCTCATTGGAACTAAATGCAAAATTCTCTTAACATCAGTAAAATCAGATTTATTCTGATAAAGAACACTGGCATAAGAACATGTGAGCACAATTAGCAATGAATACTTGCAGAGGTAAGGCATAATTTTTAACCTCCATATCAGAACCGTGAGGTGCAGTAATTGTCCCCATCTGCAGCAACAGGAACAAAAGATCTAATGCTTCCAAATTGGAGCTCAATCTGTTTAGGAAAAGAACCATATGACATAGTTATGATGGTAATGGATTGTCTTGATGATCCAGGAGTTCCCCGACAGTCATACAATACATGCGCTGTAGTAATTCAGATAACATATCTGAACATAAAACTGGAAGTTCAAGAGCATAGTCACAAGCATAGCTGCCACAGACTGGCAAAAACATTAAACTTATTACACAAAAGTAGAAAAGTATGATAATGTTTACCTTCTCCCTAGAGCTACCCATTTCCCAAAGAAGACCAGCCCAAGTTTTCAGGTGCACCATGAAGAGCTGCATTGCAGTACGCCCTGTGACTTAAAGAATCACTGACAGCCTCCAACGCTGATTCTGTCACACAGATCAACCGCATATCCACTGTGCAACTTTGCACTACAACAGTGGCTATTTACTGACCAACTGGTGACCATTTTATATTCCTCATTTACCAACAATTTCTTAGACAAGCTGAAATGGTAAACACACAAAATTAGTGCTAAAAACTAGATCAGTGGAATCAATTTGAAAAGATAAAATCAATCTGTCCTTAGATGTTTGCTGCTCTATACTAAATGCATCTCTTAATATTAAACTTCAAAGCCTAGATGTAAAAGAAACCAAATAGTTTAGAGCCTGTTTAAAGTTTGCCACAGCATTCAGTAAAGTTAAGGACAAGAAAAAGTAGGGCTCTTCTAATGTTTCTGTACTGCATCATCCCTCTCCTCCTGCCCTGCAAAAAAGAATGACAACACATCTTTTGATGTTTTGAATTCTTCATGGCTTTTTATAGCAACATAACACCAGAGCAGCTTATTTAAATTTTTGATTTATCATAAAAAACAAGAGTTTCGTATAAGAAATTTTAAAAGCTTCAACTTTTCAACAGCAATTTCAAACTCTGAATTAACATGGAGATAACTGTAAAGTGACTGTATTTTAGTCTCCTGCCTTTAAGTCACAGCAACAATTAACACAAGAATTATTCCTGGACTTTTGGTTTTGGGTTTGTTTTTTTTTTTGTTTTTAAAGAAAAAAGTACAACCAACTATCTGGTTATTGTTACCAGAAGCAGCTGCAGTTCAAAACAGGGAGATAATATAGAGTGTTCAGTCACATTACTGAACACCTCGAGACACAGGAGCAAAAGCACATACTGAGAACAGAAGTAACTTAATAAAAGGCCATGAAAGCATATTAGGAAGTTTTTCTCCAATTACCTAGCTGGGACCAGTACAGTAGAACTTCTCTTACCTTTCTCAAAACAAAATCACTTTTAAAACCCTTTCAATAAAAAGACAAAGGATCTAGATGACAGAAACAGAGTAACCTAAGACTATGCACACACTGAATTTATTTAACATTTGGAGTAAAACCAAGTCTAGACCAAAATCAATAGCAAAAATACCATTGCTTTTAACAGATTAATGACTAGCAGCCTATTTATTTAATAATTCGACTTATATCTGTGTCTAAGTATATTAGCATACTTATGCAATTTAATACAAAGATCAAGAAGGAAAAGAAAGTTAAAAAAAGGGTTAGCATATAGCACTCTACTTTTGTCAAAACATAGCTGTTATTATACACTTGACACCATATTTTAAATTAGTGTATAAATATTGTTATTTGTGTTCTGGTTTACCAATTATAATTTTCACTTAAAAATCCTTGATTATGAGATGAGGTTTGAATGAGTTAAAGGAAGGATAAATGCAAATACAGTAACAGAAAAACTTGCATCAGATAAGGTTAAAAGGTAGCATACAGAAAAGCATAATCAAAGTTGATTCTTGAGATGATGTTAACCTGCTCCAAAACTCCCTAATGCTAAGGAACATATTTTCTACTGCTGAGTAAGTTCATAAATATAATATTCATAACAATAATCAGTGAGTTGTTCAATGGGTTGCAAGAATAAACCGTCCTGATTACTTTCTGTCAATTATTGACAGACTGCTTGATCTACTGTCTTCTCAGAAAGATAAATGCGATTTAAGAAGGGAACAACCACTGGGAAATGTAAATGCACTTGTACACAGCACCTGGGTCAGAAACAATGTGAGTAGCTTACAAAAGTACTGTTTAGACAACAAAACTACCATGAAATTTCACAACCTATGTGAAATAGTAGAAGAAAAGCTGCCCTTTTCACCAGATTTTGTAGATACTAATTTCTGTAAGTCTAACCAATCTTCAAACACCACTTAGATATTGTTTATGACTACTGATTGGGGGGGGGGGGTGGGGGGGGGTGGGTAAGTTATTAATCTGAAGTATGTAAATGATCCCACTACTAAAACAATAAATCCTTAAATATATGTTTGAGTGCCAGAAATTAAAGCACAGATACCATATAAAATGCTTTCTGACCTTTGGAAGGTTGAAAATAGGACGTGTTTTCTTATAAAAACTCCCCTTTCACTCACACTTCTATAAAAACCCAGTCCTTTCTTTCCATGTCCTCAAACTGTCTTTCCATCTGAGCTCAAGGCATTCCATACAGGTACTACACAATAAGTTGATTTATCTTGCATTACTCAGTTTTTTTCCAGCATAATATTCAGTAATCCACTTCTAGGACTTATGCCCATATTCCAAACTGTGAAGCTATAGTAAGCACATCTTAAATATTCTCTTAAGGTAAACTGCCAGAAAATTGCTTTTCCCTCTCTCGAAATACATAAATACGTACATTAAAAAATAGTAGATAGATTAAACTTCAGATATTAAAAAACCCACTTTGACTATTGTCCTTTTAAAATAGGTAAAGGTAAGAGAAATACCTCATCTGGAAACTAAAAATAGCATGAGTAATTTCTATCCTCTTTTCAGATTTTGCTATTATTCCCCTGGAATATAGTGACCTTGTTGGCTTTCCTTATATAAGCAATAATAGATTGCCTAGCTGGAATTTTCATTTAACACAAGAAATTTTATGCATATTTTATGCTAGACTGATCTTTCTGCTCTCCTTTTTATATTCAAGCTTTCACACACGTAATCCCCCATGCCAGAACACAGAAGGTTTCGCTGCTACCCAGCCACACAAGTGTTTTGTACACTCTTAAGACGCAGGTCACACCAAATACTGAAGACACACACGAACTGCAGACAGCAGTTCTTTTGCTTGAATACATTAATAGATCTGTTTCCATCGAGCAGACTGGAGTCAGAGCTCCTCCTCAGGCCGCGCCGCTGTACCCCAGGCCTGCCCAGCCGCTGTGGCTGCAGCCCAGGCCTTTGGCTGCCAGGTGCCCCTCACGCAAAGCCCCACCAGGGCCGAAGGCAAAGGAGGCAGGTTGTTCCAGACAGGAACAGCAAACCTGCCTGAACAGCCACCTGCACACTTTTTTTTTTTTTCCCTGATCAGTGAAGACACATTCACCTGTTGTCTTTTTTTACAACCAGGGCTCACTTCTTTAACCACTGTTCTACATTCTGCTTCTTCCTTTCTTCCTCAGAGGGCTCAGTCCCAGTTTGTAACAGACTCTCACTCAATTTTAAAGGCAGTTATTCCAAAAGAGGCACAGTCCTCATGCATCTGCTGTCATCTGGTACACATACTGAGTTTCTATGACATTTAACAGGCACATCGCTCATCCTAAGCGCCCTTCCACTTACTAGGAGTGACATTAGAACAGCTACAGATGGTGCAAACAAAACAAACACAGATTTCACTGAATCCAACAGTCACAGAACCACTTAAATTAAGATGCCAAAAGACAGGAGAAAAATTAAGTACCTGGACTAAGCAGGAGAAGTATCAAGAAGAGAAAAATGAAGAAAATGAAACAATAAGGCTGTAGCTTATCTTATAGCCTATCCTTAAATGATGTTCTCCAATTTCTTTAGGTTCAGGCCTTCATGATCCTTATTTTAATTTATTTCTAGTTTTGCAATAGAGAAATTTTTACCAATTTTAAAATTAAAAATACATGCTCCTTCAGTGTGATCCAACAATAGAAACCAATGTGTTCAGCAAACAAAATCTTTATGAAAGCAGTAAGACCTCAAAAGTGCCATTTGCACTTTTTTTTTTTTTTTAATTGGATCACCAAGTGTCAGTATCATTGACATCACATTTGATGCTTTTAAAAGGTCAAGAACAAATGAATCCAGGTGCAATCCAAAGACCTGTGTTGCATATGTACTCAACTCATTAACAATACCCTCAAAACACTCTCCAAGGAAGTATTCATGAAAACTTTTTCTATAGCATGAGATTTTGTCACACATTATTAAACATCATTAAAAGTGGTCTCCTGTGACGTATGGAAAAACTTCTCAACCACAAGGCAAAATTTCCAAATAAGGGTAATTTTGTTATGTTTAGGAAAATGAGCATATATTAAACATTGTGCAAAAGGAAAAGACTTTATTTATTTTAATACCATATTCGATTTGAAAGTTTCAAGCACTGAATATCAGAAAACCAAACTGAATGTTGCTTTCCTAAATACATCTATATTCAGCATGGAAGCCACTAATTCTTCAGAGAAAACAGAAATGTCTTTTTATCATCTAGTTACTGCTGATAGCCTTTTCAGCTGCCAATCCTTGTTTGGGTTTTGAGTAATCCCAAGGTCTCCTGTTCTCTGTATACCCATACAGCTTCCGCAGTGCCACACGGGCAGCTTCTTCCTCTGCAGCAAACAGCGTTTCACCGGGACCTTCAGCTATAATCTTCTTATCACTTGGGGGAAAAAAAATAAAATTAAAACTATTTTCATCGTGAAATCCTGAGCACTACTGTGTATCATGAATAAGGGCTGCTAGACATTTCTTTCCTCCAATGTCTATGAACACTGGAGGTAATTTCTATATACACACCAATGTAAACATTTCCGTTGGTCTTTCCGGCAAAGATAAGTATTTGCATATTCAGCAGTGGAAATTCAAATCAGAAATGTGTCCGTTTCCTGGAAGAGCACTATTCTGTTCATTTAGATACCTAACATCTCACTGATTCTTTACAGTGCTCAGTCTGTTAGCTGTGTTAAGAATATGCAAATTAGTTACTCTGGTTAGCTTAAAGAAAGAAGTGAAATGTTTCTGTCTTTTCTCCTCCCCTAGCAAGAAAGCATTATAAAACTTCTTCAAGAAGATTCACAGAGAAGTTCTCTGTTATGATGTATGTACTTAGCTCTGTTTATGCAACATCTATGGGTACTCAATAGGAACAGTTTGTGAAGGGACACCAGGGATTCCAGAAGAAAAATAAGCAAAGTTCCTTTCTCTTATATAAGATAATAAATCTTAGAAGGCATATAAACCAAAACATGATAAATCAGAACAAGTTAAGGCAACCTCCCCATGCGTTTATCTGCAGCTCATTTAGCAAAGCAACAGTGATGGGGGTTTTGGTGGAGGAAGGTCCTGTCCTGCTCCAGAGGAGCAATGTTACCTCTGGGCAAGCACTGACCACACCTGAGACAAGTGCACCAGAGGTGAATGGCACTTCCCAAGTCTTACCTGGATACACACTCCTTTTGCCTAGTTTACAGTGCCCATGATTTGAAAACTAAAAACCTTCTCTGGAAGAGAAAATAAATCTCTCTTCAGTCCCACATTCTTTGATGTCTGTGTCTCTCTACCCTTCCCTAAGCTCTGGATGATAGAGTTGTGGTCCCTCCAAAGCCATTCGGTTATGCTATTTGCAAAGTTCCTCTGTCAGGTCACCCAGAACATACACCCACACTCTTTCCTGTGCCTGATTTAGACTTTGAAGCGCTTTAGTCAGAGACTGTCTTTTTATGCATCGTTACAGCAAGCTATGGAACATGCTTAAATGGCTGATTTTACACGGAAGTCGCTGTAACGTTTCTTTCCTGTACTAACTTGACCAAAGAGCAGGAGTAGAAAAGTAAAAGATCATCTTCACTCCTCCCCACCTTAAACCCATTTCACTTTAAATTAATATTGTACTAACCAGTACAACCCAACAAAATACAGTGGTAGAACCGTGCTGACGCCCAACTGCCTGGTAATTCTTGGTTCTGGAGAAGAGATATTCCTCTTGGTCAGTTCTTCCACTAGTAAGCCCATAGGATTTACAACTTCCCACATCTCAAACAGGTCTTTTCCAATCAGCTGGGGAATAAAAAAGTCCTAAACGAGAACATTTAGAAGTTAGAATTAATGGGAAAGGTAATGAAGGCTCTAGCTTCTGGTGTCTCCTAATTAAATGACAATATGAAGAGGCTTTAATACAGTTGACAATAAATTGTTGAAACAAATGATAAAACTGGCTCAGTGCTCCGTCACAGCTGGGCACCGCTACCCAGCACGGCCACGCTCGGCAGCTCTGCTTCTGACGCACCCACTGACAGAGGATGGCAAAGCCAGGCCCAAGGTGGGAACAGCACCGGCCCGAGAGAGGAGCTGTAACGACGCTTGCGCACAGCTCTGAGCTTCCAAGCAAGAAGTTGTGTGCATCAGAAGAGTTCTGCAAGCATGTTGAAGGGAACGTGCAAACCCACAGGACATTGACCTGTTCGGATCACTCTCCTGCCTGTTAACCACTGCTTACTCTTACAGAGACCTCCCAATGGTTTTAACACATATTTCTCCATTGCAAAATTAGAAATAAGTGAAAAGGATGGCCGAAAGGACAGTAGCTGCTAAAACTACTTTGTTACGCTGCATTTTAATTGAACATTTTTGTATTAAATGTTTTCAGGTGCTTGCACATCTATATTCAAAACCTATGAAGGCAGTCTCCACTTTATATAAAATGGGATTTTTTAAAATTAAAGATATTTGTGACCTTACACAGAATAATTTCATTATTTGATACTAAAGTGCATGGAATATAATGCTTTCCTTTAGCAAGTGTCAGCAAACACTAAAATATCACCACTATAAACTAGAGGAATATGATTTTATGTAACTGTGCTTCTTAAAGAAAAAAAAGAACCGACAAATCCAAACCCCGCCAAAACCCCACCCGACCCCCACCACCAACCAAAAGACTTCATTGTTAAATTGTCTTGTTACAGGCACTGTCAAACTTCTACCAATCTCCCTGGATCTCTGGCCATCAAGGTACAAGACAGTATTTCATTTTACCTTTTTTTTTCCTGTAACTGCCAATGTTATTGTTGAGTACAAAAAATACAGATGATAAATAATGACTTACCCTGACAAAGATCCCCGTTTTCTCAGGCCCGCTGCTATCGAGCAAGGCTCCTATTACAGCAAAGAATGTCCTCTGGAGCACATCTGGTGGGACAGGAAACTCTTTGCAAAGCGTCAGATCCTGTATAGACAGGTTTTGAGCCACATAAGAAACAAGTTCCTGACTAGTAAGAAAATCAACAAGTGCTCCTATCCCCTTTGCAGGTAAATCTGGGTAGGCACCTTCAAAGCACTGCGTCAGGTAAGAACGTGAAAAAGACATCCCTTGTTCAGCAAGTTTACTGTTATCTTGTAGATTCAGAGCAACCGCTTCTTTGTCTAGGCCAAGTTCTCGGCGTTTCGCCTCTTCACTTTCAATATAACAAGAATTAACAAATGCAGTCTTGAGAATATCCAAAGAAAAATTTTCCTGTAGCCGGTGGCTAAAAGCTTGTATCTCTGCATGGTAATCCCAGTTGGGCTTCTCTGATCTACAGACATGGAAAACAAATTTAGAAACAGAACAAGAAGTTACCTGTACTGCAAGCATCACGCCTTTGAGATGATCGAAAGGAAATTAAAAACGGAATTGTTTGCGAAGATCAAAACCAGCGTTTAAAAGCCCTCGTGTCAAACACTATAGGCTTGCCTGCCACAGGACGGGCCCCTGACACGTCCAAAAGCGGAGCCAGGCTGACCCGCGGAGCTAAAAACGTTTTGCTTTATGCCCATTTCTCAGCCTGTTGCACTCCCCTCCCCGAGCCCCGCTGTGCGTGTGTGTGTGTGTGTGTGCGTGTGTGCGCTCCCCCCTCCGCCGCCCGCTCCTGACGGCCGGGCCAGGCCGGGCCGGGCCTCACCGCCGCTGCGGCGGCGCCAACAGCCGCTGCTGCTCCAAGTAGGCGCGGAGCCACCGCTTCTTCTCGCGGTGGGGCGCGGGCCGGGGCGCGGGCCGGGGCGCGGTGCTGGGCGCGGTGCTGAGCGCGGCGCGGGGCGCGGGCCCGGCCCACAGCCGCCGCGACCCCCGCAGGAGCAGGCGGGCGGCCATGGCGGCGGGCGCAGGCGCGGTCCGGGCGCTGCCCGGCCCCGCGAGTTCCGGCGGAAGCTGCGGGATGGGGGCGGCCCCGCGTCCCGGGTCGGGAGGCGGCAGCTGCTGCGAAGCCTCGGGGAGAGCCGCGTCTTCACTTACGAGCTCGCAGCTCCTCCGGTTGCAGCGAGTCCTAGAGTGGCGTCACCCGCGGGACGGGGGCGCAGGACGCGGGGCCCCGCCGCCCCTCGGTGTCCGCCCGTGGCACAGGGCGGCGGGAGCCGCGGGACGAGGCCTCCACCAGGCACCGTTTGTCGGGTCCCCACTTCGGGTGTCATTTCCACCCGCAGAACAAAGTCTGATTCTGTGCCTTTAAAAGCAGCTTCACTTTCCCCCTGTTACTAATACAACTCTGTAAAGCCTCTACTAGCTCTAACCCTCATTTGCATCATCAGAGTTCATATGCTACACCTTTAGCTTAGAAGTCATAGTACAAAAGTCTTGAAAATACAGGAAATGTGCAAAGCAGGCCCTTCGCATTGTTGTTCACTAAAAGACAAAGGCTTTTGACGTCGATGGTGAGAAAAGGTGCCCAGCAAACGCCCTAAATAGCTAGTGGAGACTGGCAGCGTGTGACCCACGCTTCCCCAGGGCCCGGCCTCAGCCCCCGGCCCCGCTGCGCCCAGGACAGCGGCTGCAGCCGTCGGGCCCCGCCAGCTCCTCCCAGGCCTGTGCGCTTCCTGAGCCCAGAACTGGCCCTGCGCAGCGGGCCAGGACAAACTGTTCTGGGAGAGGTCCCCTCCCCAGCGCTGTTCTGGCACCCTTGTGCCTGCTCTCACACGCTGGCACTATCAGTTTTCTCACAGGCCCAGGGGGAAGGGGCTGGGGCTGCCACAGCACCACGCGTGCAGAAAGCCAGGGACAGGCAGGGAGGCGGAGGTGACCCCAGCAGCACCGCGCGCGCCTCCGCGCTCCCTTGGGCAGCGGCCCCCAAAAATGTAGCAGATGTGGGACTGAAGAGGGGATGGTTAAACTGGCCACATGACGTGGGGACACTGGGTTAGCTTCTCCTACCTGCATCCTCACCCCACACACCAAGAACAACGCCACAGCGTGCCTGCAGCAGGCTATCGGACGCCCACTGCTGCCTTGGAGTTGTTCAGTGCACCACTACTACCTACTTCAAAGACTGAGAAGTTTAGATGAACCCTTTTGTAATTTTTATTAAAATAATATTAAACAATGCTCTTTTTTTTTTCTTGAGAGAATTTTATTAAATATACTACATCAGTATCTTGCACTCCATAATCTTTTGATCACTCACAGACTGACTTGCTTAAAAATGTATTTTATAGAAAAACATCTGCAAAATTAAAGCTAAAAAAAAATACATATTACACACCTCTGGACAATCTGCATGTTAGCAAACAATTCCTTTTATTATTTGACCCGAACATGTGCTTAAACAAGGAACATACTCATGAAACAGGACACACTCCTTGAATATGGCACACCTCAAACTACTCAGACTAAAGGAAAACTAGTGCAATCATGTTTAATTGCATCTAACAACAAAACATTTTAAACTACTTTTTACTCCTTCGTTTTTATAGTTTTTCCAAACCCATTCCATTTGTTCTCTTCCCACCACAACAAAGCATCCAGTGGTTATTCCTGTGGATCACTGTCTTTACATTGCATGAAGCAAACTTCATATCGGCTGATCCATATTTACACTGAAGCATGCAAAGGAGAATACTGCAAGTATTTGCAATGCAAATCTATTAAGTACATTATAACTGAACAACAGGGTGTCCCTTTAACACTGCAATTCTATAGCCTTTATCTGTGGTGGAAGTTTCCAGTGTATGAATTATAAAACAGCATACAATTCAGAAACAGAAACAAAGAATTTTGAAAACTGTTTGTATTTTCAACTACTAAATCGTTCTGAGAGCTGTGTCTAGCGCCGAAACCAAAGCCAGCTATTGAGTAGCCAGAAAGCTACAGTAATTGAATACATGATCATCTCTCTTTTAGCACGCTCTTTATTTTCTTCTTCCAGAAGTTGTAGACGGCGATTAAGTTTGATTATCTAAAAATAAATAAAGGCTTTTAATACTTCATTAAAAGTTGCCAGACTTTCTAGAAGCTTCTGAGTAGCCATGTAAAATTAGTATCTCAGACAGATGGATTTTAAACGCTTGATAATTTGACTTTCTACCTTCAATCACTAGTGATAAGATCTTGCTGTCCCTAATAAGTAGGAACAGAAATGGAGTTGGAATCTCCAGAAATATAAGTGAGGACAATCCAGCAGGGGTACAGAAAGGATCCCTCACTATATCTTTTATAGATACCTTTGCAACCACACAGAAAACCTGTTTCCCCATTTTACCACTAGAGCTTTTTCTTAATATAATTAGCTACTATGCTTTACATACCTGTCTTCTTAAGGAAGCAGCATCTACAACTGTCATGTCATCTGGTGTTCCCTCAAGTGTAGTATCCAAGTTGGAAAGACCGTATCTATCAAATAAGGGAGATATCTTAGCTGTCTTATCCACGCAGAGATTAGTAAGCATCATATTTTATCAACGTTTTAGTAGATGTATTTTTTGGTGGTGACAGTGAGAATAATTATAAAACTTTTTTTCCAGCTTTTACAGAGTTGTCTATTTCAATAGGATCCTAATTGAACAAAGCAGAAACACATATGAAGTGGGTAAGTGCTTGACTGAATCTGGGTTTATTGCTCTCTACATTTAAATAATTTTGAAGATTCTCCATGCAGACAGACTTCTTGCTGTTACTTGGTCTCTCAAAAGACTTTCCAGTTATTTAAATGACTAATGAAACCTGAAAATTGCCTGAGCTAAATTGCCAAAGTTGCAAGAGACCTGGCAACAGATTAGAAATAACCAAATGAAGACTGGGAACGAATTGGGTGTGTTATACTTGTTACCTACTTAAATATCCCAAGAGGCCACCTTCTGAGATTAACGATCTCAGTCACATTGATCTCAGTATTTCAGAGATACAAGCAGAGATCTTTGCAAATAAAGAGCCTAGTGTGGAGTCACTGCTTGCTGAACTTCACATGCATTAGGTCGTTCCCTCTCAGTTTTCTTAATGTAGCAATGCAGAGAAAGCATTACTCTAACTCCAGGGCAAGTTAATTAAATATGGCACATTTATTATCAGTTCAAAAGTGGCAGAAAGTTTACATAAAGTATGTGTTTTGATCATCCAAATGTTACCTCTTAGCCAGATTCTTTTCCAACAACTAACAGGTAAAAGTAGTTCCTGATGCTGCACCCACCACTGAGATTCTCATTTCCTATCTTAAAACCTCAGTTTCCAATATTAGTTCCCTTTGACTTGCTCTCTCACTAGGACATATGAACAACCGCTGCAAGAAGATTAGGAAATTGAACAAAATAATGTGAAGGCAAACAAAATACACCTAAAAGAATGTTTAGCATTTAATGACAGTTAATGGTCAACTTCAACTAACGTAAATACGAGTGGAACTCCAAGCTTTCAGAATGCACTTAAGTGCAGATACTACCTTTTGCACTGCGTGTTCTTTTATCACTTAAAGCAAACTTCTACAGAACGCCCTCAGCTCAGGCAAGATTCCCCCACACACCAAAAGACAATTTGTCAAAAGTTCTGAATCATATTTCATTAATATATTACTTCTAAAAGAGAACTGCTGTTTCTAGATAAGAGTTGCATTAGTCTGGACTGAGATAACAGTGAGACCCTTGAGCAACACTGTATAAAAGATAGGAAGTTAATTACATGTTGATCTGTGGTTTTTTTTGTGTTGGAGGGCATAATGGGAGAGGGAAACTTTCTTCGGGTGAGATCAGGATAAAACCAGTGTTTGGTAAGGGAATAGTCAAATGAGCAACTGTCTGTCAACAGTGTCATAGCTGTTTTAAAAACACAGTACAGGACAAACTAAAAAGTTCTGGAAACTCCTTTTGTTAGAAAAAGATTTTCTTACTAAGGCTATTACTAATTTTTCATTCTAGAGACTTCAGACATTCACATAACTATAACTTATGCTATTTACTACTTCTAGTTCTTTCACTTTGGGCAATATTAAGAAGACTGAAACTGTTGGGTGGGTGGTTTTTTTGTTGTTGTGTTTTTATTTATTTATTTTATTTATTTATTTATTTTTTATTTCCTCAGTGCTGTGAAGCTCACATTGCTCACTCGACGTTATTTTAAAATAAACTTAATTATAAAACTATTTGAACATTTCTACTGTTTAAAAAAGTCTGAAGCATTGCACACACAAAAAAATAAATCAAGTTTTCCTTACTACTACAGATCCTCTGAAAGCCAGAGATTTCTGAGGAGGGTCTTTTTGTACACATTTTAGAATTTGTAGTAGAAAAAAAAAAAAAGAACAAACATAAAAGTAGAAAAAAAAAAAAATTTAGAAAATTCCACCAGCTCCATAGCAGAGGCTCAATTTCAGTGAGATAGGCACACCTCCCTTCCAGGTCACATAAATTTAATATAAGGTCACAGTATATCACTGCTGCTCTACCAACTTCTAAACCATTCCAGGTACTAAATCAAGAGGGTTAGCGGCAAGAAATCCCCTGAGATAATCTACTGGACCATTAAAAAACCTGAATTCCTGAGTTAGAGAAGACTCACCTGCTTGAATCCAGTGTCTACTTAAGCAGAAATGTAATCTCAATTTTGATGGCAACACAGAAATGTAATTGCAAATAGGAACAACAGATGTGGGACTATTTTTTTTCCTTCATCCTGACCATGAGATTATGTGTCAATCTTATATCCAGTTCCACTGAAACGATGTCACTCTGCCAAGATAATGGCAGTGAAAAGGCATCTAGCTACAACTAACGACTAACCACAGGCATGTTACTGGGAACACCTGGAAAAAAAAAGGTGATGCAAAGCCAAATTTTCTAGCAATAAAAGTATGAAACTCACTATGAAATAGAAGATATTGCTAATGTAATTTAAGAGCCTCCCCTCACACACTACTTTGAGTCAGAATTCTGCAGCACATTGTATCTATTAGACAAGTGAGGTCTTTGCAGGTCACTTGGATGGGTAAGGAAGAAAGGCCTGAAATATCTCAAGCGAAAAGAGAGGGAGGATAGAAATAAGCACTGTGTTTTAAAATAAGGACACTAGAAATCGGGAAACAGAAGCCTTAAATTCTAGAATCTAAATTAGTGGATCATGACTAACAAAAAAATACTCTTTACCTGGTGTTGTCATGATGAGGGTTAGAGGAAGTGGTAGCAGCTGACCCACCACGTAACACTGGCCTACGGCAGGTTTTTGTAGATAGGAAGCACAAGACAGAAACAGGAAATGACAAACAGAAAGAAGAGGTAAAACACACAGAACATAGGAACACCAAAATACTTCCACTTGTATAATGTTTTAATACCATATAATATCTATTTATTTTGTTGTAAATGGTTCTTTCAAATTTCTCTTATTCAAATTTAATCAACCCTGAATATTTATGCAGCTAAGACACATAGGCAAATTGTTGATGATTCAGCTTCACTTAGGGAAGCCAAACTGTTGGAATAGATTTGGGCAGAGGTTTATCAGTCTTATAAAATAACCATGGAAAACTTCAGGATTAAAAAAAAAAATTCCCTCCCCAAACCAAACCCCACCCAACAACAGTGGGGGGGGGGGGGGGGGGGGGAAGTAATAAAAAAAAAAAAAAAAAAAAAATGTATCTACACATACTTATAAAAGACTTTTTAATCATCCTCTCCACCCTCAAGGGAAAGGAGAGATTTGTCTTTTCTTTATTCATCTATGCTGGATGTAATTCACAAATCCGCATCTAGTCTGAAAAGAGGTAGATCCCTCCAGGAAGAAGTGACTAAAAGCTTCAATTAGGTGGTATGAACATCTTTATCAGTGTTGCTCTTTCAATTTGTTTTCTTTTCAGGCAGAGAGGAAGAAAAGGTAGAGCTTTTTAAGTTGCTGCAAATATGTAACATCCATTAACTTCACAATAAGAAGTTACTGTGTCCCACCTTAGGGAACAGGCCCATACCAGCAGTACCTTTGAACAGAGCCAGTACTATTGTGTTTCCAGTGCCTCTGGTAGTGAGGCATTAGTTAAACTGTTTAAGAGCTAGAAATCTTTTCTCAATTTCTTCAATTTTCCCAATGCCAACAGGAGGTACTTGTACCGTGAGTTTAATCCATGTATACTCCAGGCTATGAAATCAAAGACAAAGAGAATCTAGGTCTGAAGATCTTTATAGCAAGTACATGTAGGAGGCAGAGGCTTGGTGCTGAAGTGGTTGGGATAACACTGTGGCCTGGCCTGAAAATGAGCTAGAACCATGCAAAAATGTCACAACCACTAGTTTAATTTAAAAGGATCAGAATCTAGGAGCCTTAACAAACTCTGCTACCCAATATAATACTTACTGGAACTAGGTCCTACTTTAATCAGCACCATAAGTGCATACCACAGTGGTTTTCCATCTAGCACATAAGATAAGCCATCATGATGTGTTTTACAAAACAGAAACCCTCATTCCCAATACATACAATAAAAGAAGTCTTACCTAAATGCATGAGGTCTTGCAGAAAGTTATCAAAAAAGGTATTCCTACTTCTTAATCAGAGAAATAATTCAGCTAGTCTAAAGTCTTGTTTGACAGATGCTAGAACTAAATACTTCGAGAAAGCATAAGAAATTCGGCAAACAGCAGCTATGGAAAAGGTTGCAGAATTTCTCTGTGAACATAAGTCACCTGTAATTAACTGGCAGATACTTCAGTGCCAGCCTGTAGGTATCCAGCAGGCATTTCCCACGCCATCTGACACAGGACAACATTTGTATTTTGTGTAGTGAGAACGACAGTTCTCAAATGCTCTCTAAACTCTTGGCCTCTGGTATTTTGTGGCAAACAAACTGCAGAACTAACCAATACTAACTACTTCACACTACCCTTCCCAAGGAAAGCCACAGGCTTGGAGGTAGCCGAGGGCTGCAGCAAAAAAACAAAACTAGAGCACTCTGGGATCTGTGCAAATCAGGAACTTAAAGACAAGTCTTTAGTCCCACCTCACAGCACAGCCAGGCTGTTAAGAAGCTGCACATACTTCTTCCTTTTCTTTGCAGTTCACATTTTATTTCTTTACAGGTGGACCCAAAAGGATCACCAGAATATTCCCCTGCCTCTTGCACACTTGTTACTTGCTTGGTTTTAGGTATCAACAAAAAATGTCATTATATACATCACAGTGGCCTCATAACTAAGATCACCTTATCCCAAAATCAGCACCAAGTTTTTTGGTAAATACAGAATGCACAAGTATAATATACTCAAGCTATGAAATACATGGCCTTCTTTGAAAACCTGAGTAAGAGTACATTAAAACTTTGAATGCTACTTCTGTCAATTCCATCCTAAACATTAATCCATGATCAGAAGAAGCTGTAACTCCAAGGCTATGTATACTAAACACTTAACTACTTCACTGCAAATACAGCGGCAGCCTGAAACATGAAGGGAATGCACAGTAATACAATTTAATAACAGTGGGAAAACAGGCAATAAGGCAGTGACCAAATGAATCTGGTCTGTCTTCCACTGCTTAGAGCAGAGCATGCAATGGAAATACTACAGTAATGATGCAATCTTAAACACATGGTCTGGGAGGAAAACAAGATGTGGACAATCTAGGTACCTGGGTCCCACTTCCATCGTTCCTGTGCATGCACACAGGGGACTGAGGACAGCATGTTCTCTTTGTTCAGCAGAGGTAGCAGCGATGTTCAACTCTTGCTGCACTTTAAAACACCTCTGGAAACCTCAGAAAGGCTGTAAGAATGGGCACTAGGACTTTACAGACATGTTCTGGATGTGAACTGGGCGAGAAGCTCAGCTTCTGAAGTACAGGAAGGGTCAGTGCATTGAAGAATCAGTGACAATGAAACTGCTTTCCTCACTTGTCTTGGTGCTATAGGCAGTTCCTTCATTAAAGCAATAGGCTACTGCTTTCCCCAGGCTCCATCACATTTGCAGACACATTTCATCTTCTTACGAATTATATTCCCCCAATCCAAAGTCATGTGTATCCCTCTTTGATGGTCTTAACTCACATCCCATTTTCTTTCCACCATGAAAAATATAATTAACTGGCTCAATAGGAAAAGTGATCTCCTAACACTTCATCATACAATTATGTGGGTGAGGTTTGGCATTTAAGGATAGTGGTTTTTTAATAAGGGCTATCCTGAAGAAAGAAAATAGTAATAAATTTCCATACCCTTTTCTCCTACATATAAAGGTATTGACCCAAGAGATGAGGAACAGTTGAGGTAAAGTACAGATTTCAACATAACTCTATCCAGCTATGAAATTGCCTTTTTTTTCCTGCATTTAAGACATCACTAATAGGTCCTTAAATGCAGGGGGGTGTGTGGTTCTTTTTGTTGCCTAGAGCATACAAGATCAGTCTTTAAAAGATACTAGGTATAAGCCCTACAGTCATTCAACAGAAATTGAAACAGAAAAAAATGTTAGAACTGGAAAACAAAACTGACCTATTGTCCTTGTCCAAGCTGAAGGAAATGCAAGAGTAAACAGACAGTGTAAACAGTGATCATTAAATTGTTGCCCATTTAAATAACCTATTATGTGAGCAGTGCCAGCTAAACTAGGCATAATTCTTTATCTGCAGCAGTACAATCAGCACCTACTGTTAGCAGTTTTAGTAGATATGAAAATATTTTCAAAAAAAAAAGCAAGCCGTGAAATGAGTTAAAAATATTTCCAGTGAATAACACATAGTCAGATCTTGTTCATTTTAAAGATCTCTTCTAGTACTAAGCATAAAATGTTAAAATACATAAGGTTTTGAGGTAGAAAGCACGTTACACAGAGCAAAAGAACAGAGTGCAGGTTTGGAGCATTGTAAAATGAACAATATTTTGCAACCATGCAAGTGGATCATCCAAATTTCACATTCCTACGCCAGCTGTAAAGTAATAGTGGGTATCTAAACACCCAACCACAAAGAATACACTTTCACCTTATTGAAAAGTTCATTATTTTGGCACCTATTTGTTCATAGGTGACTAGAAACAGGTTTCCCATTTCTTCTAGGAAGGTTAGTAAGAACACCTCAAAAATTAGCCCAAACCAGGAAGAGAAATGCAGCTTTTGAAGCATTCAGAACCATAGAAATTTTCTGATAACTGATGTAAGTTGAAAGCCTATGTATGAATATGCATATGTTTTCCAGAATCCAAGAAAACATAGGCAAGAAAATGCCTAATGGAAGCCAGGAATAAAACTTGTTAGGCTTCACTGCAGAGTCGGGAGAGGGCTACAATTTCAGTCTGTATTTTAATAAGGACTCTTAGCACAGTATCCATAAGTGCTGTTATTCACAGACAGTAGCTTTTCTCCTTATCTGGGAGTTTTAATTTTGTAAACCAAAACAAACCAGTAATTCCATCTAATTTTTAATATTGAGAAGGAAAAAAAGGTATTGCTGTCCAACTGTTGACAGGCATAAAAATTTTAACAGCTACAGCTGAAATTTCATAGGATTAAGTCAGGGTTAAGTGCTCAACTCACATAATTTCAAGGGGAACTATGCAGCTAATTAGTTGGGCTTTTGTTTTGGTTTGGTTTTTTGTCCCAGTTTAAGAACATAAAGACCAGCAAGACTGAAGTTCTCTATGATTCAGGAATGTTAATATTGGCATTTATATACTGCCAGGTCAGCAAACATGGTGAGCTACAGGAGGTGCCAGTTTGGAAAGTGACTGCAAAGACACAGACATTCACAATAAGATTGGCTTGATAGTCACATTTTATTACCAAAATAACTAAAAAGCAAATCATTTAACTTCACACTACAAAATATTAAGAATGCTGCTGGGATATTAGCAACCAGAGGCAGATGGCAAACTTCACAGAATTTCCTGGCACAGGCCACATTGAAAGGCTGCAGGAAGAAAGCAGTTCCTCCCAATGTTCTTGCTAATTGTCTCCTCTAATTTGACCCCTTGGCAAGCCCTAGACGTCTCAGCTAGCCCTACACTAGAGACTAACTGTGTGCAATTTTTACCTGAACCTCTGTGCTAGTATACTATTGAAATGAAAATTGCTTTTGGTCAATTAAGCTTGCCATTATTAGTCTTTATAAATGTGTTAAAGGTGTCATTCTTGTAACGCTTGAAGTACCAAATCAAAACAGTCCAAGACTACATCAAGTAGGCAAAACTCCACCAAAGAGAATGGAAATACTGTACAATGATTGCCATGAGGCTTGTTTTGGCTCATTACCTCTCAAAGTATCAGCTTATACATAGAACCAGAGACAGCATTAATCAGAGGAGCAACCAGCTTCTCAGTATACACTGCCTTTCTTGCTCTCAGTATCCAGCAAAGTGCTCACCATCAGTCATGCACCAACCACAGATAACTATTCCCAATATAAACTGAAACAGTGTAGAATCTTGACATATTATCAAAAGCAGTGTCTACAAGGCCTTGCATAATATTCTACCCTGTTTCTGCACATTTGTTTTAATGCTTTATGACAACATCAACCCAATCTTACTGATTTGCACCATTGCTCACCAGCAGAAAAGCAGAAGACAAGGCTAAAAAATTTGCAGGCTCAGGGTCAAGTATTAATTGCAGAAAATACTGACGATCTGGGAACAGCAAAATCCCTTGTAGTCACAGACTAACACTTCCTATTTTGATTTTTTTTTTGAAGGAAACCAAAACAATGCTATATTTCACTGAAACAGAAGCATTTTGAAATGTGAATTTTGGACAATTAAATTGCTTATGAATAGTGAAAGCAAAGGAAAGCAACAGCAAATAATTTTATCTCATTATTTTGTAAACAGAAACCAAACTCCACTAAAAAGGAGAAAAGAAACAAAAAAAGCAGCGAACTCTGGCAGAATCAGTGACAACCAATCACCTGCGGTTTTCATCCAGCACATCCAAGACCTGCTGGTAAGCCCTACGAGTGGAAGACTGGATAAACGACAAAATGCCACGAGCAGAGTAAAGATTAGTTCCATCTTCAGGTAACATATTGGGAGGACAGACACGAGCCTGTTGCAGTGATGGTGTCACACTGTTCATATAAGCATAGTAAATGAAGAGAGAAATACTATAGTCAGATTTTAAATTAAAAAAAGCTTTTCAGATAGACCCCATTCCAAAATGCTTATTGTTTGCTTTTGGTTTACCCTTCTCCCACCACTATAACGTAACACTCCCAAATTCTAGTAGCATAGGGATTATGAGCCACATTTATACATGTTCTTCAGCAACAAACACAAGTAATAATCCAAGGACACAGTTTTGATCTTTTATACAGGTTAGTTTTAGAAAGTCCTTGTGCAGCTAAATTTGTACCTGTTGAAGTCAGTATTCAAGTCCTCACTGATATCAGTCGGAAAAGTATTTTTACAAGTACTGGCATTTAAAAAAAAAATTCTACACATAATCTCTTTTCAAAAAACAAGCCTTTTTCAATAAGGAGAACCTCATACACAGCCTCTTCAACGAAAAATTGTTCTCCAAGCTGTGACTAAAGATCAAGATAGTATTTTGATTTGCATGTGAACAAAGTTTAAAGGAAACTGCAAGAAATTTTAAAAAGCACAGAATTCACAGCCCAGTGACAACAAATTCAAACATGACCATTTGGATTACACAAACCTCATCGCTATCAGACAGAAATTAGTTTTGATAAACTGCCTTTGATTTGCTTGTGTTTCTTTACATCGAACCTGACTTTATACACATTTTCCTTCACACATGACAATGTTTTTACCTTTTTTTTTTTTTAATCTGGAAACTTTAATTTAAGGTGAGATTTTTTTTTTTTTTAGGAAGTAATATGTGTTAATTGTAAATATTAACACAAATGCAAACCACGTGTGAGTCACTGTATCCTTTACATCTTGGGATAGTTTTTATTCCAAGATTAGCATCCATAATTCAACACACTTCCTTTGATCTTGCCACTTGTGCTTTGCTCCAACCATTTTTGGAGTTAGAATGCCAATCTTCCCGCTTTTGGCATCAAGAAATTAAGAAAAGCATTAGTGCCTGAGTGCTTGGGAGCTGGTTTGATATTTGGATAATATCTAGATGGGTCATAATTCTATGGACACTCTTATTTTGAATAGAGTTGATCTGCTACTGGCTGGCACCAACATCACAAAATTGAGTAAGGAAGAAAATTCAATTGAAAAAGATAGATTCAAAGCATGTTACACGGATGTCACCTCAACTGCAGAAGAGTTCAGCCATCCTGTGCTTCAAGAAACATGCAAAGACAGCAGTGGCTGGTACTTCACTGATACTGGTCATTATTTATTACCTAAACTGCAGGTATCTTTTCATGCTGCCGTAGAGTACATTTGGACAGAAGTAAAAAGGAAGAGACATCAAGCAACATCTATGTTACTTCTTTACCACTTTTATCATTCTCCAAAACTTGTAGAATCCCATCTTTCTTTTATATTTATGATGACTACTTTGCAATCAATGGTAGCGGCCACACCCACACATTTTACTCTTAAATTGCATTAGAAATGCCAATATTCACTAGACAAATATCAAGAAGCAGGGGAAAGTATGGAAATATCGCCACTAAAGTGAATTTATGAGATTTTCTACTCCTTTGTGTATTTGCTGGTTTGAGGGAAATGAGGGAAGAGCTGAAGGCTTGAACTCACCGTATGTTTTCCATTAAAAGTGATTTTTCCTGTTCACCACTTCAGAGATTTACAGAACAGGCTAAAACACAGCTTAAGAAAAGGTGACCAACAGTATTTAGACATATTGCAAACTAGAAGATATGGTGAAAATCCTGTTGTCAAGAATAGTATTACTGTAAACACCACAGTAATATTATTTGCATATAAAACTCTTCTGTAGGTACCAAAAAAAATCCAAAAAAACTATTTAACTAACACTCTACAAAATTATTTAGAAGAAAGGTACATGTGCTGATTAAATGGAAAGTGTATATAGTAAGGAAAAATCAAGGCAGACTTCAGAACTAGGTAATTCCTAACCCCATTGTCTAGTCCATGGACTACTTTATGCTTATTGTTTTATAGGTGGCTTGTAAAAAAAGGCACTTTCAAGAGATTACTTCATTCATTTTAAGATATTATTTAATTCTTAGTCAAGAGAGTATTTAGTTTCTTAAATGATTTAATTATTTAAAAGATTATTTAAATATATTTGCTCCTGGATATGAGCTAAACTGTACAGCTACGTGAAATTCCTCAAGTTTTCTCCATAGAGGCTATTGCTAATTTTAATACCCCACTAAAGTGTATGGTTTGAGACAGATCTCTCTCCTCCTTTCTGTCTGAAAGTGAGAGTAATTCTATGCAGGGTTCAAATGTCAGGAATAAGGAATAGGGGGTGGGGAAGAAAAAAAAAAAGAAGCAGCCAAATTTTTCTTCCATCTTATTTTTTCAGGATTCAAAATTATTGTCCTGTAAAGATGTGGTAGTCCTTTGGACTATGTCAGAGACGATGGAGAATAAATACCATGAAGCAAATATCTGATATACAAATCAGCCAAGGTGACATAAGAAAAAAAAATCTCTAACAAGGAAAATTCTCTAACATTTAGTATGACTACTTATCACTAGACATTGTGACTATCCCCCTTCTCTTCTTCATTTATAGTTAAATAGTCTTAGACCTAGGTAGAATTTTGTTTCAAATTTCTGAAAAGAAGTCTTATATACAGCTTGAGCCACTTATTTCAGCGCTCCCTGGTTACAAACACCAGTCAATTCATGCAGAATTTTTAGCTTAGCAGTAATCTCCCCTAAACCTTCTGAAAATACTTGTGATGTATACAGGGTTTATTTTAGATATTTCTCTGACTTACAGTTCTAGAAGTATCAAATAAGAGGTAAACAGATTTAACTAATTAAGGTTACTTTAAATTCAACCACATAATCAGACTGTATTTTCATTAAAGACGTGCACACCATCACCTTTTCCCCCCACAACTTGCATGAACAACAGAATTTCTCAAACTGTGAAATTAAACACTCTAGAGATGTATTTTCTAAGGGAAAGGCTCGAGCAGGAAAAAATTAAGTGCTGTCGCCTTTCCCATGCACTCTTGGTGGTATGTTAAATTCTGATGCAGAATAGAATCCTTTGTTTCTCCAGATATTCAAAAACAGCTAAAGAGTAAAGAATCAAACTAAAGCTATTTTGAAATTTAATTTTTCCTTACAACTCAGTTCTTAGTTGAAGCTGTGCTTTTAATTTCGGTCACATATTTTTCCCTATGTTCTTTACACCAGGAAACAATTTGGCCAAGTTTGAGAAACCCTGGAACAAAATTAGAAACCACATATTCAGTGTAGCAAAGGCTGTTTCAAATCTTATATTCTAAACTATAGATACTTAGTCATAAAATTAGTATTGCAGAGAGCTACATAATTAAACACACTCTTGATTTTCATATACCAGGTAACATTTAGGCTTACGTGGAATCCTTAGTCGAAAGAGGTGACTGGAACCGTGGCATTTTATTTCTTGGGGCAGTATCTGATCTGTGCCACCTTGAATAATAATTGTAATCTCTTAAGTAAGCATCCTTATAAATAGAGGGATTTTAATTTAGAGAGATATCATTATTGCTACAAAGATAGATAGTTATTGTACAAGCAGGTGCCTACTTGTTAGTCTCAGTTTTTTTAAAAGCATTTGAGAATTACTGTCTTTAGTGAAGCCTAACTCCTGAAAAATTCTAAGAACTGTCTCTGCATGCAACTGGATGACAAGAAGGGAAAGACAAGAGAAAAGAAAAAACTATTTGTATTATGTAGAGAGCACTGTGACAGGGAGCCCAGCCAATTCCTTCTCTTCAATCTCCCAATCTATTCCAGAAGGTTTAGTTTTGTCAGTTTGTAGGTCAAGCACTAGAATTTTGCAAAGTACATCTGAACATTTTGTTCAAGGAGGACAACAATGTCCTAGATTAAAACTTGAGTATTTCAGTCCTATTTAGAAAACAAAGTTTTTAAAAGGCAGTTCTCCATGTGCCTTTTCTATAGGCTCCTCATCATGGCATCAGAGTAGACTATCATGCCTATCAGAAAGTTTAGTTGAGGAGATAAGAGAAACAAGCATTTAAAAAAACGCAAATAACAACCCAACAGTATTTTCTGGATAAGAATAAAATATTTTAAGTAAAATGTGGACTCTTCCCTATTTGAAGATTTGAACCAGACTCACAGAAGCACTGGAATAAGAAACTGATCTTTGTCAGATTAGAGTGCTATACTATTTGTTACTGCAGAACTAAACTACTTAGACATGATATGAACTTAAAAGTCAAGCCAGTTTTGATGAAGCAGCCATGTATCATTACAATAATTAGAACAAAGACTTTTTTTCAGCCAACAATACTAGAAATAAGAATTTTAGGAGCAGCTGGTTTCTTGTGGTTTTGTACCACTGGAAAAAACATTTCTTAGATGGTAAAGAAATTTCAGTGTAGTATAAATGGGGTAACAGGTATACAATTACGTTTTCTATAGTGCAAAGAAATCATTTGTAGTAGAATTTATCTACTTAAATGGTCTAATTTATCAACATTTACTATGAACCTCTAATAGAAATAGTAGTCCATGAGCTAGGTGATACCCAGTACCATCCGAGGTAGCATAATTTACATCAAACAGGTTTGTTTGCTTTTATTGCCTATTTTGAGTCACACAATAACACTTTCACATGGGTAGCTTCTCTAAGTAGCTACCACAGTGAAAACAGAATGCCACATTATCCATTTTGTTTGTAGAATCACTACTTCTGGTTTTATTTATATGAAACTTGCAATATTTTTTGCAGTTTACAGTATATGTCCTGTGTGCCTAAACTGTGAGGAAACAAGAGCCAAGAGATACCTTTCTCACCAGCTACAAAAGGTTTGGCTTTCCTGCATTTGTGTGAGCCATACAAGTTCCACCATGAACATAAGTGTTTTCATAATCTGAATTCACAGAACATTCTCCTTAGAGTTAGCCACATAAATAGTCACATCCTCCACCGAGATTGACAAAACCTGGATGAGGGAGAAATGCCAAACTCAGCACCACTGAGAGTGCCACAGCATGTTCAAAGTGATTTCTTTTTTTGGATCATACTGAGTCAGAAGCAGCAATGATGACAGAAAAAAAGCAATTTCTAGGAGCCTCAATGATTTCAAAACAGATGATCTACACATTAGGTACAGCATAACTTCTGTCATAAGAAAACAAGTACTTGGGAGGACAAGAGACAAATTAAGTTCTACTAAAATACATTATTTGCAGGTCAGCAAGTGAAGGAAGGTAGCTTCTTCCTCCACATGGGCAGTAGAGACCGCAGATACAGCAGGCTCAATGTTATCTAGCTGTTATTTTTCATGCAAACAAAAGAGATCCTGGATCAATCTAAAGTTTATATAATGTTCTTAGAGGACACTCATAATGGAAACTGCTTGGCATCAAAGTTATATTTATTTGACAGACATTACGCTGGCACTAGTATGGGCATCAAGAGAGGAAAACTAATCTCCAGATGTGTCATAATTTCCTGGCTTTTGTAAATGATAAACTGAGTTCACTGATTACATCCTTTTTCAAACTTACAGGATTCCAAGTGCATAGTGTATTGTTAAGCCTCTGAAGGACTGATAGTAGATTAATAAACTGTGACAGCAGTTCATATTCAATTTAAAACCAGTAATTCTATATATAGCTACTGGGCAACAGCAAAGCACACAGGTGAGTTTTAAAGATTTAGGATTTTCAGATTCAAAAAATCCAAACATATGTGAGAAATCTGACAGCAACTAGACACATCCAGTCAGAGCTGATCTTGCCAGTTTCTCAGATGGCCGGCTGGGCAGACACAGCCTGTGACTTTTGGAAGGCTAAACTAACCTGGGGAGCAAGGATAAAGTGATTTCAGGAAATTGCAAAAATTCATCTGTCTTTCCTCTAAGTGCAATACATCAAAGACTGGCAAAGCAGAGCTAGTAACATCCAAGGGGTAAACTTCTTCACAAGCAGCTCCCATCACATGAAGACCATCTATTCCAGCATGCATCATGTGCAAACTATCAGATGGGCAAGTGAAGGCTAATTCTGCAGTGAAACTCTAGTATGTCCAGTTCAACAGGATGTAACTGGATGACTGAAACCACAGGCAGCTTGGGTACTTAGTAAGCTGATAAGCTTGTGTGAACCACAAGTCTGAGTAAGAAGAAGATATGCAACAATATTTCAATGAAGATCTGAAGGAAGAAGAGAACTGTAACATATCTGGAACATGCATCACAGCACATTTCACCAGTTTTAGAAGAACTTACAGGTAGACAGATATGTAGCACATATAGTATCTCCTAGTGCCTTTGCTGTAAATAGAAGAAAACAGACTTTTCTAGGACATAATTCACTTGATCTATTTTAGACTAAAAATAGGTAGACCCTAAGTAGGTCTTGTACTTATTTCCCTCTAGTTACTGAAAATTAAGTTTATGGTGATTTAGCAACAGTGTTATACAGTCTACATTGGGACAGATGAACCCCATCTTTTAGGTCTTAAATCTAAGATTCTTTCAATAAGGGAAAATCCTCTTTATCGTAGCTGTATTAGGAATCTTTTATATGTGAGTGTTAAGTGTTACATTGCAAAAACAGTTATTGTCAGGTGGAAAGATGCTGTCACTCAGAATAAACCATGATTAATCGAATACTATCATATCTAATAAAAATATACAGACCTGTGTGTCTTCAGAAAGCAACATAAGAAATGCTACCTCAGATGGTAACAACAGATGAAGATGCCAATTCTAAATACTACTTGCCGTTTTGGTTTCAAAAGATGAAGATATATACTCACAGGTTCCAATACAGTAAGTACATTGACACCAAAGAAAAATTACTTATTTGAATATTTATGAGGAAATACATACATTCCTTCTTCTATGAATGAAAACCATTATAATATCAACAGTAAGAGAACCAGTAACATTCTGATGTACAAAGAACTCAATTTCCTGAAAATTCAGGGGGAAAAAAAAAAATGTACCAGCTCAGAAACTGAAAAATCTCCCGAAATAAAAATTCTTGGTAACTGATGAGAGCCCACAAACACTTCCACCTACACACTGCAAGAAAATACTTCACAAAGGAGTCACCCCACTAAACAAAAAGCATAGAAATTAAGAAAAATGCTGTCCTTAAAATATTTAAAATTATGCATTTGCCACAATATACAAAATATTAGTTGGAAAAAACAAATAATGAGGAGATAAGGAACAAAGGCAGTATGTAACAAAGCTGTAGCTGTGTCCCTACACTCTGTTGCTCTACTCACATGGAATCATTTCGGGCCAGCTGGCCATTCTGTCGAGTGGTGTTTTCACTCATGGAACGTTCTCTCTTCAGTCTTCCCACTGAGCGGACCTGCGTAAAAGGGGAGGAATAGGGAGATAAAAGACACAGAATTACAGGAGACATTTGATAATCTGCACTGGAGATTTATAAGTTAGATCTGCCCTCAGATACAAAGGCACGTTTTCATGGGTTTCACAGTGATTAGGAGGAAAACAACCGATGACGGGGTCTGATGCTGGTACATGTAAAACGAAGGTCAAAACTTACTGCAATCCTGTTGTTATCTATCCAAAAGTATGAACAAAGAGAATTTTGAATATGAAAGAAAGCGATAACACATTTAATATTACTTCCTATCCCCAGAGATAAATATTTCTTCTGTATTTTATGAGTCTATATATGCAGCTTCATAAATATTTTTCAGTTTTAATATGTCAATTACCATCATCCACCTGGATGCCAATGTTATATATACCATTATTTGAAGTCAGTTTTCCAAGTTTTGTTAAAACTCACTAATTCTATGTGGTATTATATTATTTGGCCATGAATTCCAAAGGTTAACTATATACATTAAAAGAATCTCAGGTAACCTTCAAATTAAAAAACCATCTTGCATCTTTCTCTTCAATTAAAAGGATTTTTTTGTTGAAAATATTTTGAGTAGTTCTTATTATGACTGTATTTTTGTAAGTACCATGTAAGCTTACTGAGCATGGCAATCCCTAGCCATCTGCCAGTTAAATATGGAACTTCAAAGTCATAATTAGAACTACTACCGTGCTAATAAAAATATTTTTTTGCTTTCCCAAGTTATGTTAGCACCAAGTAGATCTGCACTACAGTTGAGAAATCACTGGTCATTTCACTTTCTTTAGTAGAATGCTTCTCAACTATCGAAAAAGCAAAATAAGTACTAGCCTCTTCATTTTGAGGTGTCTGCTGTGGAGGTTTTTCTAGGTCCAAAAAATCTAGCGGTCGATCACTAAGGGAAATAACACGGGGAGGAGTTTTCAATGCCAGTGGTTTGAATGGAGTAGACTGAAGAAGGTCAAGGTCTGGTGGTCTGGAAAATGGAATGTCTTCACTATTACCTGCAAGAACATCAGTTGTCAATAGAAAGCAAGCTGTTCTGAGGCATGAGGGCTAATGCTAAAGTTCAAAAAGACATCACATCAGTTACTTCCCCTGACTATGCCAAGTAATTAAGTATACCTTTCTTTAACAGGGCTTGTATGTTAAAACCTATGGTTAAAACTCTCATAAAGACCTCATTAACTGACACTTACTTGAGCAGTTTCTCCAAGAACAATGAACCCAAGTAATCCTGAGCAATGTCAACTGTTATTCCAAGTAAGAGCACTTTTAATCTCAGTACATAGTCCTATTAAAGGTGTATTTGTTTAGAAATATGGTGACTGGGCATGCGAACGTGTCACTCTTCCAAAGCACAAAAATATATGCCTGTCATATTTTGCAAATTGTAAGGCCATCAGCAGTTGCAGGTTTGTCACTGTAAAGCCCATGACCATAAATACCACCCAATAATAGACAGATCCTTAACATAATTAGCATTTTGATTATAATCAAACACATTTTGCATGGCTAGAATATAGTTCAACCCAAAAAACTTGTTATAGTTACTTTAGCTTATAGTTAATTAAGAAAAAAAATCACATGTAAATCAATAAACATTAAATTGCTTTGCTACAGAAATGGTTTAGTAAGATAAAAAGTCAGCAATTAAACTTTCTGTTCATGATTTGTTAACTGTCTCCACTATAAGCTACACCAAAACTATTCAGGAAACATTTTCAAAGTCTAAGAAACTTCCTAAGTCAAAGTTGATGAGCAATAACGGTTTGAAAAACAGAAAGCATTTTACAGGTTTTTCTTTTTAAAATATATTAATATTTTTTTTTGTCCATCCAGAAATTTGGAGAACCAATTTCAATTTTCACCTATTTTTCTTTTACTGAGATGCAGACATACCTGCCACTACAATCCGCTCTGGAACCTGCATAGTTACACTGGCATTTGGAAATCCTTCTTGGATGTCCTTCTCAAGGTCAGCATTTTGAGGAGCTACTTTGAGTTTTTCTGGGACCCTCATGCGCTGACTGATTCCTTCGGTGTATTCCATTTCATACTGAAGGCGATTAATTTCTGCCATCTCAGCAGCTGGAGATGGGAATGCAGCCCCACTCATTCTGACAAAAGAAAACCAGAAGCTGTAATAGCAATATAGAAAACCAGCAGAAAGTGTGTAAATGAAACTCTTTGTTCTGATTACAAGTGGTAGATGATCCTAACTGAATAGACTTATTTAGAGAAACAAATTATATAAAATTCATAGGAGGTGTAGTCACAAGGAGCTGAGAGTTGAAAGCAATGACAGAACAAAGCGATGCTATAGGCAACGCTCAAAGCTGCACTGAGGGTCCTGAAATTGAGCAGCAACAAAAAAAACCACAGAAATTCTGCATGTAATGTAGAAAATCTGCACTGGCTGGCAGAAAAAGAAACACAAAACAACAAATTAAAAAGAATTGATAGGATTGGTAGGAAATCTATGCAGGATTGGTAAGAAATCCAAAATACTGACCTGTATTTACACAGATCCAGTGTACTGGTATTTGAGAAAATGGATGAAGCTATACAAAACTGCATGTTGAAGTAGGGGAATGAAAGAAAAGGCTCAGCTTGGACACAGCCTTCTGCTTGCTATCAGTCACCCAGATCTCACTCCATCTTATAGGGACAAAGTTCCTTATCAACAGCCTCTCAAATCAGCTTGAAAACCTAGCATATTCATAACCCACTCCCAACCACAAGCAATTCTGTAAACTTCTCACTTCTGAATTTTTCTGTAAACGAGAATCTTACTTTTGCAGAACAGATACAAGATAGGCAGAGAGAGAACAAGACTTTGTTGAAACTTTTGCCAATACTTTATATACACACTTTCCTAGAAAAGAACCCTAGACAAAGACCAAGATTTGAGGTTAGGTTTAGGGTTGAGAGAAGAAGAAATCCTGAAGCTGCACTTGGAGGTGGGCTGGAAAGGGGCTGCTGATGGAAATTGTGGGTTGGAAAGGAAACTCAGACAGCTGGGAGTTGTTGTCCACCTGGGCAGTGGCTAGCAGAACTTGACAGTGGCTCAGACTGAGATGATGGTTATGGGCTCAGTTAAGAGAGAGACATCCTGGAGCTGCAGCTGGAACGAGGCTGGAAAGGGGCTCCCAAAGGAAACTGAGCTGCAAGGAATACTCAGTTGTGAGAAACTTTTCATCCAGGCAATGGCTAGGTCGGCTTGTCAACAGCTTAGACTGAGATAACAGTTATTTTTAGGGTTAGGATTGAGAGAAATACTTATTTCCATACATGTATGTATGTACACACACACACAATTTGTAAATAGTTTTCCTGACCAATCTGTCTATGCGAAACATAGCTTAGTCTAGCAAGAAATCCTTTAGTGGTATTGTTTGAAGTAGTTCTCTAAATGAAGTAATCTATCCTGGCAAAAAGGCAGGTTTTGCCACTGTAATTGCAACTACATTCTTTTACTATTTTTGGCAGCAAGGCTGTGTCTGTTGCTATGTGTGTGCTTTCATAAGCTGAACACACAGAACTTTGCGAACAAAACGCCTCCGTACAGAGCATCCACTCGGCAGGTGAGACAGACCACAAGCCATTCCTCCCACCATCACACAGAAGCCATACTTTCCATATTTATCAATAAAATCTCAAACTAATAGTAGCCTTCAGACAACAGAAAGAGCACACAGAAGGATCTGGACTGTGTAACACTATATGAAATGCACACATTTAGTATATTTAAGATGTGATCCACCTGGCAATCCATCCTGGGATCCTCAGTGTTATTTTCAGGACTTCCTACCACCACAGGTCAAATGAAAGAATCTCATTCATCTCAGAGTCTCACTACAACACAGTAGGAGAACTGGGGTTCAGGGAAAAGGCAAGAAAGTTACTTTCTGTATAAACTTATAAAGAAGATAGTTATAAAGGAAATACCTGAAGTGATACAGATTTAATCCATCTATATTAATTCTTACTGTCTGTATGTATCAAGCGAAAGCAACTGGAACAAACTATTTAATTAGAAATAAACATTTTGCAGGAGTTCAAGAGGTGGTTAAGCAGCTCTGTCAATTCAAAATTCATAAGATTTCACTTTGGGGTTTTTCTGTCCCTCTTGCAAGACATCAGCTAGATCAGCCAGTGACATGAACAAAGTACACAGTCTTCTGACACTTCCACATTCCAAATGGTGCTTTTCATTTCAATACATGGTCTACGATCAGTAAAGCATTTCCAGATCGACAGGACTAAAAGTCACAATGTCAATAAAGAGACCGAATTTTAAGAGCAACCTAAAGTAGCCAGAATATCTACTGGCAGCACCTTAAAGAATAGTTATTGCTCACAAGATTTGGCAAAAGGTGTTTCACTGCTTGTTCACTTTCTCATTTTGAAATACATGCACTGCTCTAATTTCTGCAATCAAGTATCACTACACTGCAGCAGTGTTTACACCACAGCTTCCCTAAAGTTTGGCATTGCTTTTGTACATAAGTCTGCACGACCACTGTTTTCCAGATATAAGGTAAGACACACAAAAAAGGACAGCATTAGAACAGCTACTTTATAAACTATTTATAAACTAAATAGCACTGTGTGGGTTTGGCTGTACTTGCCAAGGACCTATAGATACAATACCTCAATGTTTTCCAACTCTTCCTTACTTCTCATCTACTTTGCATCATTAAGAATTGTATTTGCTGTCAAAGTAATTTCAATTTTTAACCCTTTTTACAAGAGAAGAGCAAAACAAGAAACAGTGAGATTTCAGCAACAGAAAACTTAAAATATTTAAATGGAGCTTATTAACAGAACCCCCAACTATTTAGAGAGAACAGAAATCAAAGTTAATTTTTCTGTAACGTTCTTGTTATACAAAACATTTTACAGAAGACATTAATAATAAATCAGGGAGAAGAAGGATTTTAAAATTGATATTTACAGAACTCAGTAGCTCTACAGAGGCATAATAGAAAAGAAGTCTGAGAATGGTAAGACAATAAAAATATAATCAAAAATACAGGATAAATAAAGGACAGAGAGCAGCTGAGGCACAAATGAGTATCAGTGGCATTTAACAAAAGAGATAAAGGAAAGAGAAAATCCAGAGGAGAATAAGGGAAGAGAGAGCAAGATGAATTATAGGTGTTCAAAAAGACATAGGGGTACAACCTTCTCCCTCTCCTAAACAAGAACATCAACAGAAGAGATGGGGATGAAGCAATGCATACAAATCTGCAGGATGACTTTTTGTCATCATTCTGGCAATAATCAGGCATTGGCCATATCTGTGCTGCAACCAGGAATGTTACACACAGTGTGGATGTCTGAGTTAATACAAGACATATGAAGATGAGTACCGCTAACAGTATAGCTGTGCCAGCACTGAGATCAGAGCAGGTTTTACAACCTACACTGAACAAATTATAACTTCTGCGGCTACATTACTGTTTGTTCCTGATGCAGCTACTTTACAGGTAGTCTGTTCAAGTGCACATAAGCTAAAAAATGCTCCTCTGGCAAGTGTCTAGATATCCTTTGACAAGTAAAAGGGGAAGAGGAGGACTTAAAGCACAGTTAAGGATGGTATTATAAGACCCGAAGAACCCTATTATGGGACCCTAAAACTATCAGAACATGCATCACAGAGGCATTCAGGATCAGAGCCTATGAAATAACAATGCGCTAACAGAACAATTTGAGGGAAGGGGGAGATAGGTGTAGGCTAAATGCTGAAAGCTGCTCTGTGTAGTACAGTTACATGTGTTGAACTTTTAAAATACATTACTCCTCCTTAGCACAAGGATGACATGAACAAAAAGATCTATGTTATACATGAATAAAGCTATGGGATCACAAAACACTAAAGGCTGCATTCCCTCATGTTCGTTTTCCTCCAGCTGGAGGCTTTAATGAAAACACATTTTTTTTTTTTTTTTAATAGAGAAAAGACTGAAAACGTTAGAGGAAACAAAAAAATGTCACAATCTAACAACCATTTATCTGAAACACCCCAATGTTCACTGCGTTGTGACAGCATTAAGGGCTGACCCAGCCAGTTAACCGGGCCCGACGGCAGCAGCGGGTCCGGGCGCCTGGGAGGGCCCGGAGTCGGGGGAGCAGCGGGCGGCGGCAGACGGCGGCACCCGGCACCGGCGGGAAGGGGCGGCCACCGACGGGGCACGGAGCGGAGGGCGGTGGAACAGGGCTGAAGGGAGACACCGGCGGGGACTCAGGCTGAGGGGATGGACATCGGAGGGGGGGGGGGGGGGGGGGGGGAGGGACGGGCAGGATCGCGCCCTGCGGCCAGGCCAAGCTCCCCCGGGACAACCGGGAGCCGCCGCCGCCGCCAGGCCCCAGCAGCCTGTACTCACCCAGAGCGGCGGGAAGGCGGCCAGCGAGCCCTGCCCCGCCGCGCCGCGCCCCAGGCCCTCGCGCTGCCTCCCGCGGGCGGCGGGGGCGTTAAGCGGCGGGACGCGCCCTCGCCCCGCTCCTCCGGTAAGATGCAAAAAGCGGCCGGCTTGTCCCCATCGGCCTCCCGTCAGGGCTGCCGGGCCGGGGGCCGCGCGTCATGTGACCGAAAGAGGGCGGAAGCGACTCTCGCTGGCTGCCTCACGTACGAAGGGAGCCGGAGGGCATCCATTTTTAGTGAGGGAAGGCGGGCGCTGCGCAGGCGCCGCGCAAGGTCCCCCGGCGGCGGGGGCCGCGGGGTGGCAGCTGGCGGCACCGGTCCCGGCAGGCTCTGCTTAACTCATCCCCGAAGCTTCTCGTCGCCTTCTCCCCAGCGGCGCGGAGGGCGAGCCGCCTGCGCGTGTGCGGTGCCGCCCTGGGGCCGGGGCCCGGGCCCGCTCCCCCCTGCGCGCGCAACGTCTCTTCAGTGTCGAGCGCTCGTGCCCTCCGCGCGCGCCTTGGCGGCGGGCCAGAGCAACGCGCTGCTCTTACGCAGAAACACGAAGATGCGAGTGTGTGTTAAGTGGGTGGAAGATGTGTCTGGATGTGTGAGGAACCTGACGTACCGCCCTCCTGTGCAAGGGCAAAGGGCCAGTCACTTGAGGGCACGTTTTCTGGAGGATGAGTAGTTGCCCAGCTACTGCTCAGTAGCAATGGCACGCCTCCAAAAACCCGGCTGCTAGTTCGGAGTCGCGTCTTCCCGGCTACCAGACTGCACGGGGTCAGTCCTGTGAAATGGTGTCTGTTCTCTGTCAATGACCTCCCCATTAGCACGACATAAAATTTGTCAGCAAAGGTGGTTAACCGAGCCCTCCGTGTCCTGTCCCACTTACACCCAGCGCGCAGGTCAGTTCTGCCCGCAGCACGCCAGCTCCTGAGGGGCCTGGTGACACGCCTGCCAGGGCCCCCTTGAGTGGCCCTGCAACCGGCCCTGGTCACAGCACAGGCTGCTAAGGAACAGCTGTCTTCGAGGTGAGGGTAACTACCAATTTTCCAATTCCATACAGAAAAATATAAATGCTATTATATATCACAGATAATTTTTTAGAAAGAGTAAAGTAGCCTCCGTGCTTTCCCTATATTTTGGTTTATGGTCACAAATAATGCTTTGGAGGTCAAAATGAGCAGCGATGCCAGAAGTATTGAAGCGTATATTGATCCAAGGCCTGCAACTTGCCAATTCAGTTCTTTACAGATACCAACAATGCTGTTTTACCAAGGCAAGTGGTCTGAAATACGATCTCTTACTAGATAAAAGTTGTATAACATTGAGAATTATACATTATTTGCCTTCAGATGTATGATCTTACATTTGGCCTCCATGAAACACAAATTGTTGGCCTGAGCACATCTTACCAGGCAATCCCATCATCCTGTACAAGAGTCCTCATCAACTTTACTTCTCCAGGCTCTAACATTTCCAAACCATGAATAGGGATTTACTCTTTAAAAAAAAATACAATTCTGCAAGAAGTCCAAACACTGGTTCTTGAAGCACACTAGAAATACAGTCTGTCTCCCATGATTCCCCATATATAAAATTACGTTGAGATCAATTACGTAACTATTTTTGTTCTATTGAATATATGACTGTTCATAAAGTGAGTGGTCACACAATAAAAATGGCTGCAGGCTAGTCACCTGAGTTCTTCTAATCCACAGGAAATTCTCCAGGAGAGCCCTGGTGGTGATTTCTAGTGTAGTATCATGCTATAAATTACCACACTAGTGGCCTGCCCAGACCCCATGTATTCTGTCAAGTCTCAAAAAGAATTGCATCATGCTGCACCCTAGCTGTACCCTCATCCCTTTCAGGATTCTCTTTCCCTTTTTTCATTGTGTAGAAGTCCTAGCAGAAATAATTTTGATAGTTTTCAGATATCTCTGCAAATATCCTTGTTCAGTGATTTAAAAAGCCATCCTTAAGAATGTTGCATACAATGCTGTTTTATCACTTTGATCTTCGGATATGCCTTCCTTATTTTCACACTGAAAGCTTGATGATTATTTTATGTGTGCCCTTTTTCTGCTGCACACAATCTGCTTGTTTGTCTGTGCGTACTTACAGAATACCTCCGGGTACTGTCTTCTGTCTGAGGAAGCACAAGTCCTACATTTTTCTAGTTTTCACAGGTTTTGACATCCTTGGTGGCAAGTCCTTTCTTTTCTCGAACCTGGAGTTACAGTGGTTCCCTAAGCAAGTTGTGAGTATTTGTGATGAAGCTGCAAGAGTGGCTTCCTTCCACGTAGCAAGACAACTGCAGCCTGGGCAGGGCGGTGATCTCCTCACCAAGGGCACAGCAACACAGAGCTGGGCTGGTTCTGTTGACCGCCCAGCAACCATCATGCAAATGCAAGGTGACAAGTCAGATCCCAGGTCACAGAGGGGTGAAGAAGCTGGGAGCAGCAGGGGGGAGGGCTGGGCAGAAGCCAACCTACAGCAGAGCTCCAGCACGGCCGAGGCTGGAGCTGGGACCTGCACACTGGGAGTACCAGCCTGGTGGGGCACAGCGGGGCTCCTGGTGCATGTGGGGCCCCGCCAGCCAGCCCGCCTCATCTGCCTAGTTTTTCCTCAGTGTAATCACAACCCTTTCTCTCATATTTCTGTCAACAGCAACTCTCTACCCACCTGTGCTTCATGCTGATGAATCCAGCAGAAAATATGAATGAATGCAGTAGAAGAACATGGCTGAGTTGTTCCAGATCAAAACCACTGTCTCACCAGCCCATCACAGTGTCCTATGTAGAAATAAGTCTAGGAAGGAAGATAGCATGCAGACATAGATACCCATGTAGCTTGGGTATATACACTGAAGTGCTAGACTTCTAGTGTAGTCCAAGTAGGAGAGAGTCTTTCTGAGGGCAAAATCCACCTACTGACTGAGGGGTTTTTTGGTAACTAGTATTATGCATAGGTAGTGGAAAAGATCATTAGCACTGAGATGAACAAAAAACAACCAAGTGAAATGGGTCTTTTATTTAGTCAAAATATTTTTATTTGGCTGTATTTAGCAGAAGGTTTGCTTTCCTCTTCCCCCCTCCCCCCTATTGTTTGATCATTATTTCTGATTTCTCATGCTTCCATGCTTTCAGGACAATAAATTAACACCTTGCACCTCATCAGCACTTTCCAGTCAAGGCTCTCAAAGCATTTACAGACATGAGTTAACTAATCCTCACAACAAGCATTAGCAGTAGTGAAGTAAAATGATCTGCATCTGCAGAGAGAAGTTAAGGTCAACTTATTTCAGGTTTTTCTTTGATTTTCTGTGTCCAGCTTGTATTACGCTGGGCTTGACCATATGTGTCACTGTGCTTGTTTCATGCTTTTGAAAAAAAGACTGAGTTTGAGCACTCAAAATCTAAAGCTATTTATGAAAATCTTTCTTTAGTAACTTGTTGAAGGCCACACAAAAAGTGAACAGCAGAATCCAAAAATGGGAACAAGGCATAACTTCCAGTTATGCATTATACTATGAGACATAACTCTTTGTAACTTACCTTTGGACTTTAAAACCAATCCATTCCCTTCTCCTTACACATTATCCTCTACTGACCATTTCCAGCAGATTTCAACCTCAGGTACTTAACATTCTGCATTTTACTAGCAAGTTTTAGATGAGGGTCTCCACAGTCATCAATTATATACCATATACAATGCCTTCAGGTGACTGTAATGAGCCTTAATAAAAAAAAAAAAAAAAACCAAACTAAAAAACCAACAACCTAACAAGCAATGGGTGTGGACTTTGAGTATTTAAAGCAAACTTCAGAGTTTATGGAAAAATCTACTATGTGATTGTTTTAAGGAAAACACCCTCAACCCCAACCCCAAGCCTGGTTCAAATGGAAGACTAAATATTAACTTGACATTAATACCTTCTTATCAGTAGTGCATCTGCATAGAGATTCTTCATAAAACCCTGCGAATTCACAATTATACCTTGCAAACAGAAGTACTATGACTGTTCAAGCAAACAATAATTTTAAAATATCCATTCAGTTTATGTAAATGGTATCTTCATGTTAGCTCCATCAGAAGATACTGGCATGAAACATAGACAAAACTTTTTCTTAGTTAGGTTAACACTGAAAATTCAAACAGTCAGACAAACACAATGCAAGTATTTTAACAAAAACAATATAAAATGTCACTGGCTTAAAAAACATCTAAATGAGAAATCTTGGTTATTTCAATGAATTGCTACACCCTACATTTAAAATGATGCATTTACAGAACTGTTCAGATGAATTAGGCTTCTTCTGCAACACTAAATACTGGAATTCTGATAGATTGTGCAAGTTTTAAAAAATATTAACATTTTAAATGTTAACATTACAATTTTAAATAGCCTTGCAAGTGCAATGTTATAAATATTAAAAAAAAAACACAAAAAACAAAAAACAAACCTCAGAGCTACAATTTTATATAAGTTATATGAGTAAATGAAAGTGCTTTTCAAGTATTTAGGTTCATTTACAGTTGGATTCTCTTGTATCACTCAGTGCTTAGATGGAACAATTTAAGTATCAATCTTTTTAAAAAATTTTGTATGCATACATTTAACTGGATGGAATAAATCGTTTCATTTGCAGAAATGTGTGATAAATATTTAAATACATAATATAATTTGTGATATATATTTAAATATGGAATATTATAAAATGTTAATATTACAATTTTTGTTACCTATTAAAATAGAAAGAGATCACATCCTGATGGGTGTGTGATAACCTGATAACACTGTGGGAGCCCTTGAGCCATACATTAATTGTTAATCCCATCAAAATCCCAAATTATGGTATGGTAAACAGTTGTTCTTCAGTAGAGACAAAAGCATGTGATCATAAGAGAGGCCCAATACTGTCAACTTTTGAAGAATTTAAAAGATCTCATGATCTGTGTCAAAAGCCATGGAATCTAATAAAAACTTTCTAACACTTTCAATTAGTCAGCCCTTAGCCATAGTCACTCTGGAGAACACAGCTAGTGTGTGTCACCACTGTACTGTTTGCCCAGTGCACAGTGTAGCTCCCTTTCTGGCTAGTCAAGAACCATTATTACCGCAGTGATACAAAAAAGATTGTATTGCTGTTTGCCAGCCAGAGGAAGGGCGAGGTAAGTGGGGAGATACTTGTTTATTAGACAAGAAAACCAAAAAAAAAACCAACCCTAAATGAATCATTAGATATTTAAAAGTGCACTGAAAATATATTTTCTATTGAACCATATCTCTCGTGCCAGATTTTCATCTTAAATTATATCCACTTCGAACACTGAACATATGTAAGCAGATTAAAGCATTTAGTTTGTTGTGCGGTTTGAAAAGCACATGACACAAGGCAGCATTAACATCTTTCATTAGAGATCTGGCAATGCCACAGTTTTATCATGAAGATGCAGCTTAGAAATGACACAGTTCAGCAGAAGCCCCTGCAAACTGCCATTACAAGCTTTCTCCAACAAAGTGCTTTGTCATTTGCCAAAGACAAAAGTCAAACTGTTGCCCTACCTCACCACAGTGCTGCACTGGCAATTTACAATTTTCTTTCCAGGTACAGTTGGACTTCAATAAATTACAGCTCTTCAGAGTTAGGCAATTCTTTATAATAAAAGCAGAGCTTCATGTTCCATCAAGAGTGGCCACTGTTTAGGCTGGTCTCTTCATGCAGACCTGACAACGGCTGATGATATTTTCTAGTTCTCCTGCTTTCAAAGTCTGTGGCAGAGGTTTCCTAAAAGAAAGAAAACAAACACTTAATTTTTCTTTAAAAACCAGGGAGAGATGATGAAACTTTGGGTATGGAATTACTGACAACAGCATTGAAATCCTTGTCTCGCTTAAGGCATCTTTGTGCTACAGAATGGCCCTCACCCTAACAAAGGGGGATGGCTAAACTGAGGGAAATTACTAGGGGAGCCCCTCCATGTTTTGCAGGGAGTTACTGTCTCCTTGGGCACATGCAGCATGGATGCGATGCATATGGATGCAGGGAGGTACAGTTTACCTGAACATTCTTCTTGGATTTAATGATGCCAACCAGAAACTGTAGGAATTTGTATAGTAGTTGCACGTCCCCCTGCCGTGGCACTCTATGAATGGGATGGCTCGAAATTCTTCCAAACAAGATCCAGGAGATGCCAGTGCTTGGCCAGAAGCTTCTGAGCCGGCACTTGTATACTGTAACCACCAATACATTTCTGTATGAGAACTTGTCCATCAGCTTTAGTAAACTGCAGGCAAAAATCTCTTTCTAAAATATACCATATGTTCTGTGGTATATCTCTGACAAAAATGAACAGATTAGTTCTATCAAACTTAAAATGAAGCACAGAAGCCTTATGAAATTCAAGCACAGTTATGGCATTTCTTAAGTCCCTGCAAAGGCCTTTTTCTGCTCCATGAGAAGGGCATGGAACTGTAACCAGTATAAGGACTAGAAAGCAGCTGGCTTCTGTCCAGTTGAGGACTACGGTAACTGAATTACAAATAAGCCAAATCCCCTATTTTGTGTGTGTTCATATTTTCTGTTGCGTTGATTATGTCCCCAAACACAAAAAGCAAAGAAGGCATTTTCCTTCTCTGATGTTGGTAAAAGCTTGTAGAAATAGCTCTAAAATAATTAATGCAGTAGAAAATTGGCTAGAAAATACCATTTCAATTTGCTGATGTTGGAAACAAGCAAATTATTTTAACCAGATGCTGCAAAAATTCTCTCATTCTTTTCCAAGATTAGTATTATTATTATTATTACTACTACTACTACTACTTAGGGCCAAATCCCAGGAGAAACAACAAATTTCACACTAGATCTAAAAGGACTTTATATCATGCAAAAAAGAGGGGGTTTTAATTCTTTTACCCTCATTTGCTGGCACCCCCATGACATCACAAACACACAGATAACAAAGATGAAGTGCTACGTCCCCTAATGTACCCTTATTCCCATAATCAGTTCTGTTTGCAGTCACATTATGAACTTTCTTCACTCATATCTCATTATTGTGACAAAATTGCTAAGGCAGTTTTTTGTACAGTGTTCTGCATTTGTTTTGATTTTAGCTTTCTGTGGAATTCAGCCCCAAGATCAGATTTATAAAAGAACTAACTGGCATGGAAGTGGGTCAGTTATTTCTGTGTATTTGTGTTCAGGACTGGTGTAACCACTCCACCCCCCAAATCTGTTTTCTAGATCTTAGCATGACACATGAAAAGGAGAGCATTCAGTTATTTTTGTCAGACTAAAATCCTGTGGTTCTCCTTTCATCTTTCCCCCCTTTTCCTCCTGACACCTTTTTGAGGACAGGTCAGAATAGTTGTTCCTATGGTACCGGCACTGAATAGGAGTTAATAGAATTATTGTCTACTTCTTGACAAAGGGGAAAAAAAAAAAAACAATTACTAAGAAACAAATGAGCTACAAAGCAGATGAAAATGCCAATGAAAGTGAAAGGACATAAAATTAATAATTCAAATCTTTATATCCTTACCATAACAAAAGAAAAACCCTTCCAGAGAGATATCCAGCCTTCTGGACATGCAGGAACTACAGTGGTTTGGCTGTGAACTGCTATTACCATTGCAGCTCCTTCACAGACAACACACCTGTAAGAGGACACACACATTCATTCAGTGCAGGTATGAGGGAAAACATAAAAGCAGACCAAAACTCTACCTTCTAGGATAGTAGCTACCTAATGGCAGGGCTTACTATAAATGTTACAATTCACAGAGGCTTTATCTGTTTCTTGAGGAGATAAGTAAATTGAAGGTAACCCAAATATCTTGCTTTGCAATTCCTTTGCAATCTCTACTAGTAACACCAGACAATAATTGGTATAAGGTGGGAATTAGTCCCAGAACATTTGAGCTTCCTAATCTTGCCTTTACTGAAGTAACAAACTAAGTTCTACATTCTTCATGTGCTCACTGCTTTATGTTGTTATGGTTTAGATCAAAGTTCTGTACCTTCATTTGCTAAGATTAGAAAAAGTAATATTAATTTCCTAAATGAAGAAACTATGAAACTGAGCTACTAGATTGCAACAACTGTGTAGGGCAGACTAGGTGACAGAGTGCAAAGCTTGCCTTCCCATCTTTGACTTTGCTTATACTCTTACCTGCTTATATGGGGCTCTAATGCCCTGCCAGAAATCGGTGCCATGTCTACTGGCATTACTGCTGCAGTTGACAGCCAGTACGAATAGTCATTGCGAGAAGCAAAACTACAAACATCATTGGTGTTACAGAATAGGAACGGCATGGTGTTAAATCTCTGCAAGCAGCTACCAGCTGTTCCTAGAAGACAAGAGAAGAGAGGTTTGTGACAGATAGATTGTATTTAGTGCAGCAAACAGAATGATGGCATCCATTCTACTATAGTGAGAATGAAAGCCGTTAGTAACTATAAAGGGAGAAGTGTCTGTACAGTGGAAATATTCAAAAGCAAAATTATTATGTTATATATAAAAATATGTATATAAAAAATAAGGGCTAAGAACAAAATCTGTTAAAATTATGTCTTCTTGAATGGTATTGGTCTTCGACACAGTGGCAAGGATTCAGTTGCTTAAACAAAAGTTTCTGGTGCCATTTTTGACACTTTAAAGCATCCCATTTGGGCTCCAAACAAGCAAGATTCTCTCTCAGATCCTGTGTTGTTACTGTAAGCCCTGTGCAGATATTGATTTATACTATACATCCATCCATCAGTAATTGAATTCCTCCTCAAAAATGTCTAAAGATAGCAAAAAGGGTATACAGCAGTGCAGGGAAGAAAGGTGTCTTTTCTAAAGCCATGACTCTGAATTGACTCAGAGCAGCAGACCACTCTGGAGCCTGATGGTTGAAACCAATGTTCATCACAGACACTTAATGACAACTTAGCATTACTGGACTCCTAAAGAAAACAATCTGAAAATTTTTACCAATACAGTACCAAGATCTTGTCCATGTGCTCGTTCATTTCCTTGTACAAAAAGCAGTGAATAGCCAACATAGATCTGCGATGTCCCATGTGGGCATGAAGGAATCTTTGTTGATTGACTATGGCGGGTAAAGATAAAACCTCTTCTTGTTGGACCAGCAATGATAGTACCTGGTGATCCAGGTAACCCCTGTAGACCTGGAAAGCCAATCAGTCCGGGTTGTCCTGTGGAGGGGAGAGAAATATGACTGCAAATATTATGACTTTGTTTACATTTTTACTTCATTTAAATTAGTGAAACCACTTGAAAACTAATAAAAAAAAATACTATCAGGAAGAAGATAGAATTTGAAAATTGATGGTATTTGTTGCTAGATGTATTAACTCCTTCAGACTTAGCACAAGTAGTTTTACATTTCATAGTTTCATGGAGTAGTAAGGTATTTTAAAGAAACATGGCCATTTTTACTAATAAAGTTGTAAAAATATTTTCTGGTGACTAAAAAATACTTAGTTATATTTTGATGTCATGAAAAGGCACACTGACACCTAGAGGTTTCAAGTGGATAAATAAATGTGATTAATAACAGAGGAACACAGTCAGAGCCTATTTTCATAAATGATTGTTTCAGTTGTGAACATGCTTCTCTTAAGCTATGAATGTGTTTACATGTGCTTGTGGCCCTAAAGCTACTGTAAATGTTACAGAATCTCAATACATGCAAGAGGAAGGATTTACAGAAATCAGGCATACAGTTTATCTGTAAATGCAGTAGTAGCAGTCAGAGATATCTGCTTTCCTGTACCTCTTTGTCCTGGAAATCCTCTGTCTCCTTTTGGACCAGGCAGTCCTGGTTGACCTGGAAGACCAAACCTTCCTGGTAGACCTTTTACTCCTTTAAGTCCTAAATTGTAATCAAGAAAAAACCAGAATCATATAGCAGTAGTTATTCTGGATTTTAATAGCTGTTAATGAATAAAGTTAAAAATCCCAAGTAAATGTAGCTGTGTTAGAATAAAAACATCAAGAATGAATTTACTAAGTTTTGAGACTGTCTGTAGTGTTACTGTCACCATATTTCCTATCAGGAAGATTACAAGAAAATATTTAATGTATTACAGGAAAATACTGTTCTCATAAGAGATGTTTACAGAAAGCAGAGCAAATAGCTTTTTCTCCTAGCATGTGTCATACAGTAGAAATATTTCAGAAATACCATACAGGCCATTAATCGTCTTGGTCATAGTTTGTAATTCTATAAATAATGCAGCTCCTTTGTAAAACAACTTTAAGGAAAGCGTAAAAGAACAATTATTTTCTGCCTGCTTTGTTATACTGGAGGTAACTGCCATTCCTGAGTGGAAGTGCCCCCAGAGAAGCTCCCTTCCTGGGGTGGAAAGCTGTGGTATTGAGAAGGGTGGCCAAGTACCCATTGCACATCCACCTCATCCTACCTGCTCCTTGCTTCCTCATTCCTCACAGCTGTGGCAGGCTTCACTTCTAGTGCCAATGGAGAAATAGTCAGCCTCTCCTTTCTCTTCCCAACCCCAGACTATGACAGACACAATCACTTCGTAGCACATCTAGATTACTTCTATTATGTGCTGTAATTTCCCCCCACAAAATATCCCGAGCATGGTTCTGATAGCATGAAAATGGTGAATGTTTTGATACAAGTTTATTTTTTATTCCATTATTTTGCTTAGGCTTATGTTGAGGGAGAAACTCACTGACTGCAAGTGTGGAGGGCAGATGAAATGAGACAGGTTATAAATATAAGGTTGTTAACAAGGTATGAAGAGCTATTTTTAAGTATGGAGAGGTGAAGACATGTCAATTTTCTATGCAGAAGCATGGTTTCCCGTCAAACCAAAACGTTCCACTAAGCAGCACACACAAACACATACAGAGATAAAAAATATAAACCACCTTGTAGTCCAGGAATCCCTTCAATTCCTTGATCACCTGGTGTTCCTGGGATTCCTGGCGGTCCAGGAGGACCCTTGCTTCCTGGGATGGAGAATATTCTCCCAGTGACTCCAGGTGCACCTAGCAGCAAAAATATAATGAAGAGCTATTGCCTTATATTAAAGGAAAGCAAACAAACTACAAAACAAAACAAACAAATCAATTTAAGTAAGCTGGTATTAGAGTGAGAAGGGTTGGTGGTTACCATGCTGACCCTTTGGTCCCCTTGGCCCTTCTGCACCTTGTGGTCCAGGGGGTCCTTGATTACCCTTTTCTCCTAAAAAAGAAGATTGAAGATACGTCTGTCTAGTTTAAAATATGAAAACAACTGTCAAAGTTTCAGAGGCTTAAGAGTTCTGCATGGTCCATGCAACCTTCCCAAAGACTAACAGTGTGTAAACTCATTTGAAATGCAACGGTAGACTTCTACATGTCTGTTGTTACTGTATAATTTATAGGCCAAGTGCACTCAGTTTGTAAGAAGATGTTGCCATGCCTATCTTCATAGAGTCACTGGTCCCATAAACTGAGTTTAAAATCTCAATTTTAGATTATGTTGTTTTTATGTGTTTTTGTCGCTGAGTTTGCAGGTCAAGTGCTGCCTTCAGTGATGTGCAGTTCAACTCCCTTAAAACCCTACTATCAGTTATGCTGATGGCTGTTGTACAGTTTTTCAAGTGTTTAAAACTTAATAAGCAATTTTTTCATGGTGCAAAATATGAGGTTACATTCAGCTTACTCTCCACAGCTCTGCTGGAAATAAAAAAAATAAAAATTGTTATCATTAAGTCAGGAGATTTTACTGACTACGCCATGAAATGAGAGCTTTTTGCTTAAGAAAGTGTAATTACTGTCCGTATGATGACTTTTCAAATTAGAAAAAATTTAACCAACACAATAATGAGCACAGAACACAAACAAGTAGGTTAAACAGGTAATGGTAATTCTGTGTCACTGTAAATCATGCAGTTGAAAAATGAGAATATCTGAGTAATGAAGACCTATATCAGATGTAAATCACTAAAAAAATATCTAAATTAAAGGATTTTTAGCCAGATACTGATCCAAGTAACCCTCAGGAATATGAAATTAATGAAGTCAATATATTTAGCAGTTCATCTGCTGATAAACTGCTAGATTAGATTATAATTGGGACTATGTTTATGGCAAACAGAGGACCCAGTGCTCTGTGTTGTAAATATGACTAAATGCTCTTGAGTCCTATAGCTAAGAGTTTGCCAAGAAGTCACATCATCTAGCAGTGGTGTGGCGCTTCTAATTAGCAGACTCAGTCCCAAAGTCCTTACACACTGTTAGTCACTATGGACAAGTTTGTTTCGAATTTGCCTGGAATGGAGGTCATTGAAGTTTCAGCCCTTTCTCACTTTAACATCAGTTTAGACATGCCCATAGCATCTAACTCAAAGAAAATGCTCTCTTAGTGAATGCTTTAATTTATAGCTGACCTACACCCTGCTCTTGATGGAAAAACCTCATTTCTCTAGGACCATACCTGGTACTATTACATAAATACTATTATAACGCAACATGTAAATGGTCATATTTGGCACACAAAAGTGTATGTAGTAAACATATGAGTACCTTTTACACCTGGGAATCCAAGAAATCCTTGGTCCCCTCTAGCACCAGGATAACCTGATTGACCTTCTATTCCCTGCAAATCAGATAACACCAATAATAAACAGGAAGCAGCATCTGCACGCTAGGAAGTACATTTCCTTTTTGTTTAGAATATTCAAAGCATTATGTTCACAGAATACGCTACAACTAGAATTATCTGCTCAATTTGTGAGCATGTTAGAGATAGTCCTATCATTGTTAATATTATTCTGTAATACAGAATGGCCAAGGAAATGACATGCCAGAAATTCACAATAGTTTACTTTTGGCCCACTTGAGTCCATACCATTTTAATATCCTTCCTCTATTACAAGGGTTTTTTGGGAGCATGTGGGGTTTTTTGTTTCGATTTTTTTTTTTTTTTTAAATTGTCCTGGGTGTTATTTTCATGGTAAGAGCAAATTAACAATGGAGTAAGAAACAAGCAATATTCCTTTCACTGACTTTTGGACCAGGAGGACCAGTGTCGCCGGCTGGGCCTGTTGGCCCTGGAATGCCATCTGCCCCTCTAACACCTTTGCTTCCTTTCATGCTGGGAGTGGAAAGACCAGGAGGCCCTGGAAAACCAGGAGCACCTGTACAGAAACATCAAAGTAAAGGTTACTACCAACAGCATTTCACATACATTACATACAATGCAGTACAATATTCAATGACTGTGTAACAGTACTCATGTTTACCACCTCAGTGATTGCCAAATAAATATACTCAATTAAAAAAAAAAAACAAAACAAAACAAAACTCATTTTTCCTAGCCTGCTAATTTTATCTGAGATCAGATCTGAGTTCTTGCAGTACTCTGTAGCACTGAAGTTTTTTGAATGTTCTCCAGTTGGAGGTATGCCTGTAATCATAGATTCATAGAATCACTGAGGTTGGAAAAGACCTTTAAGATCAAGTCTGACTGTAAACCTAACACTGCCAAGTCCACCACTAGACCATGTCCCTATGTGCCACACCTACACACTTATGCTATCTCACTTCTTTAAAGTTGGATCTCAGCTGCCCTACAGACTGCATAGGAAGAAAGCAAAATAATGCAATCAAGTGGACTGCAAAGCTTAGTGTTATTTTAATTTATATCACATGGCGTAGACAACCACAGTGTTTGCAATGGTAACACTGCATTAACTGGTAAAGGAACTACCTGTTTAATTATGAAGCTCTCTTGGGGGAAGACCCCCTTCAACCTTGAGTTCTGGACAGGCTGAATTCTGCTTTCAATTATTAGTTTATCATTTCAGATAAATAAGGAGTCATAACAACACACCTGGTCTTCCATCTGCACCAGCAGTACCTCTATTCCCTTTTTGGCCAGTAATTGCAATGCCTGTTGTGCCTTGAAATCCAGGTAACCCTGGTAAGCCAGGAGGTCCAATGGGTCCTTGATCACCCTGATGACCTTTCATACCTGGTGGCCCAGGAAAACCAGGCAGTCCCATGTCCCCTTTGATTCCTGCAAAGTGTAAGTGTTACATTTGAGGAGAGCTGCTGAGGTGGTAAGATGTTGTGACTACACAGAATATGTGCATTTACTATACTGCAAAGGTGGAATTCAGCATTTGTTTTAAGTATGGAGAAGTCCCCAAAGCCACCTTGCTACTGTACAGCAAAATAGTTGTGAGAAGACAGGACTTGCTGCAAGGCAGCATACATACCACTCTCTTCTCTCTCTCTTTTTTTTTTTTTTTTTTTCCTCCCAAAAATACCACTTCAGAGATATCTCATACAGAGGAATAAACTTGAGAGGAGTGTAGAAAGACCAGAGAAGGGAAGACTTATTGATGCGTAAGTAGAAGAAATGCTTCTTTGAACATCAGAACTGGCAAATCGTCTTTAAATTCCAACTAAAAGCATCAATATGAGTACAACAAGGTAAGAGGTTGTTATAAGGTTCATCTTAGAGTGCATGATCTATATATGGAGGATATGAAGACAGAATTTTTTTTTTTTTTAATGAAGGAAATGAATGGATTTCTACCAGTACTGGAAATACAATGCAAAACCTAGAAAATGGGAAGAGTCCCCTCAGTCAACTGTTCACCAGTATGAAAAAGGAGATGAACAAAATTAAAATGCCTTCACTACCGCTTTCTTACAGTATGCTTAGTATTCAGCATCATCATCTGTTTTTATTAGATCATACTGTTAATCAAAATATAGATCAAAATAAAATTTCAAAAGCTCTAGAATGTGTATATCACCTTCACAAAACCACAGAAGTTAGCTTAATTCCCTTTTACAATAGTCTTAACTTTACAAGCAAGAACTCTTGACATTTAATATATGGCACCAAGTCACTGATCAAAAGCACAGAATCACTCTTGATTTCCTCTGACACTGTTAGTGCCATTTCAAGCATCCAAAAGCAGGAGGCAACTTAAAGATGAAGATTCTGTATTGAAAAATTAAGCTTTTGCTTTCTGAAAAGACAACTCACCTCTACGACCAGGAATACCTTGAAGGCCAGGGATTCCTCTCCCTGATGCTCCTATAAAATATTAGGTCATGTTATACTCTAAGTCCTGAATAACTAACATAATAGTTGTCTAATATTTCATACATTTCTTCAGAATTCACTGAATCAAGAATGTAGATTTTAGTTATATGTAAAATACAATTTCCTGATTATTTCCATTTCTTCTATCCAGAAATACAAATTAAATTGGTAAGTTTTTCTTTATAGTAGGAACTCTTATTGTCCAGTCATATTTGAGGTACATTCTACAATAATAAGCTTTATCTTTTTTCAAAGGAAAAAAACACAAGAAAAATCTGTAAATCAGTTACTAAGAAAAATAGAAGAAAAAATGTAAATACCTAAAAAAGAAAATACATTAACAGTGATTACTTGAAACTTAATATGAAAAAACTTACTAAGTACTATGAATGCCTTGTCAGTATCCTCTTTATACTAATATACAAAGAAACATTTTCACTGTAAAATATGAAAACACTTTCTGTCAGAATTCAGTGGACAACTAAATCTCTCTGTGGGCATTGATGACATCAGTCATAAAAGGTTTTACAACCAAAGGGCCAGGTCACAGAAACCTTTACTATTCATGTAAGTAAACACTGTGATTCCTTTTATCTTATTTCCATGTAAGAGAGGAGTCTCCTTGAAAATTGTTTTGATTCTTTTAATCTTTTTGAGATTAAGCACACAAGAACTGTTAACAGCAATACTCTGTCTCTTGAAGACATTAACATTTTTAGGTGACATGGCAAACCACATGTATAATAGAGCAGTGACATATGCATTTGGGTTGTTGACAGCATGTACAACAATTACATAGAAAAACCTGTGAATTATGTAAAAGTGAAAAACCTTCTACTTATAAACTTATCTTTGACTTCACAGAAGCTCCTTATTAATCCTTCCCAAATAATCCCTGTCAGTTTAAGTAGGGAAAAAAACAATTGTGAAATAGAATTAAAATATTTAATTGGTGTTACCTGGTTCTCCCTTTACTCCTGGGGGACCAGGCATACCATCCTGACCTTGATTACCTCTTTCACCAACAAGTCCATTTTTTCCAGGGACTCCAACAGCACCTGTGAATTATAATGGACCACAATATCATTTTCACTTCTATTATTTCACATTGCAAAGGGAGAAGATATGAGTCCCCTTTATTAAAATGTAATTAGTTCAGCTACTTCAAAGATAGATGTAACTGTTGGTATATAAACATTTGTAAAGAGCAGCATATAATTTTTATTGAGTTCACTGGACTTCAGTGGTTTTAACACTCCCACTATTTTCACAGGCAATGACTTCCCGTCTCTTAAAGACATTTTAGGACCCTGTCTTTGATTTAATCCATACTGGTGGGAATCCATACAGGCAGTGTGGTTTCTCGCCCCGGCTTTATTACAAATTCAAGATTTTTCTAAACAAGGAGTAGGTTCTGATCTTTGCTAACTCTGCTGATAAGTCAGTGCAAGTTCACTAAAGTCTACAAAACCACAACATCATCATTTTGATGAAGATCTCTGAAAGAAAGAGCTGCTCTTTTTGAAGATGGTGTCTGGCACTTACTTTATTAAGGTCTGCATTGCATACTTCTTTGTTGCTGCATATTTACATGCTCCCCCTTATGTGTATTTTGACTTATTTGATCTTTTCTGTTGCTTTAACAAACTACAAGAAGTCTGCCCCCTCTTTCCACTCTACTTTTCTTCTCCTCCGCATCTAGCTACATCTTAGTTTATTATGCTCTTTTAGGAGGTAGAACAAGCCTTTCTTACAGTTGTGTGGATATCACACCTTCAGACCTCTGGAGGAAAAAAAAAAAAAAGGGAAAAATTTTTACAGTAGTGAAACAAAATTAAAACCTCTTGCCTCTGCTGAACTGATAACATTGAAAACAGGCTGTTAAAGACCTTAGCTGGAACCAGAGAAGGTAAACAAAACTTCAAACTAAGATAAACACAGACTGCAACTGCATCAGTTAAATTCCAAAAATCTCAGAACAAGAACATAACTGCCTCATTACAAAGAAAATAACAAACCAGAGGGCAGTGATTTGGGAGAGATGCTATATACCATACCAGGAGGGCCTATAATGCCCTGTTGTCCTGGACGGCCCTGCTGTCCTTTGACACCAGTATCTCCAGGAGGTCCAAGCTTCCCTGTAGGAAGAAAGCGTGTGAGAGGAGAAAAGGCATTACCACTAGATCCAGACTCAGTCTGAGAACTTTGGTATAATTTCTGCTTCGGTCAGCTGTGAGAAGATCTCTGGCTGACATAAGCTAGCATGGCTGCACTGACTACAAAGGAGCTGTTTAGGTTTACAGCATTAGAATATAAATGTGCCACCCCTGACAGGCACCCTGTGTATTTTATTGAGAAATTATCTTCTCCTAGAAGCATGTCAACATCTCACCACCCCTCCAAAACAACACATACCTGGGATTCCTGCACCTCCAGTTTCCCCTCTGATTCCATGTGATCCTGGTACTCCTTTATGTCCTGGATGACCTTGGGATCCTTTTTCTCCTTTGCTGCCCAGAACTCCTGGGGGTCCTGGATCTCCCTGAGAAATAGCAGTTGCACACAAACAGGTAAAGAATCACATTACCTTAAATACATTACATTCCATAATTGAACTACAGAAAAATCATACATAATTTTAAAGGTTAAGTAGGTATAATCATGGTTCGTTATGATTTTCAGACAAAAATCAATGTAGGTTAATATGACGTCTTCTCATAATACCACTAATCCTTTAGACATAGCTAAGAAAAAAAAAGATCTTTCTTTAATCTGCACAAACCAACTTCAGTCTTTAGGTGTTTCAGTGGCAGACTTCCCTTAAATTTTGTTCTAACAGCTCCTCTTTTGATCCAAACATACATTCCTTACAAAATATACAGCTATACAAAATACTAAAATTTATATCTTTCCTTGAATTCCTACTGACCTTCATGACAGTACTCTCATTGTGGCTACCCAGCTAATACAGAAAATAAACAGATAATTTAGACAGATTACAGGAGTTATAGTACAGTTTATACCCTCGACCATGTATCTCAGATAATCTCACATGTAAAAAGACTCCCAGTTGTTCAACAACCAGAGTATGTAGAGTAAAATTGTATCCCATTGACCTCACTTAAAAGATACTGCTTTTTCTTAGCAATATATATTTTGAACATAATATATACTGAACGTAACATATATTGCTAAGAAAAAAAATAAAAAGCAGTCCATTCTGTGTAATGATATTATTAGAATGTCAAAAACCAACAGTACAATTGTAGATTACAAAACTTTTGCATTTGCTACAATTATGTTTTCCTATACTTTTTAATGTACAAAGATTCCTACTGCTGACTTTTTAAGTCGAAGTCTTTATTCTTAATGGGTTATCAACTTTTACAGAAACTTTACAAATAAGAAATTCTTGCACCAAGAGAAAACTGAAATATAAAGAACTCAAAAGTTTCTCCTGAGTAACGACACAATAGAATTTTCATATTTCTTATCACTAACAAATCATCTACTTCTGCAAACTTTGCAGCTCTTGCTTACATGTTGTTCTGTTTCTATAGTCAAAGGCTCTGCTTATTGCCTAACATAACACAGTTTCCACTGCCTTTATACCTTTGGACCAGGTTCTCCTGGAGGCCCAGGAGATGGGTAGCCAGGATCTCCTTTGTCACCTGGAAAGCCAGCATAGCCTGGTGGACCAGGGTCACCTGATGGTCCTGGAAAGCCTGGAGATCCTTTCTGACCTTTTGGACCTTAAAAAATACAGATACCGAGACCATTCTTAAAAGGATCATAATTGCATACCATACTTCATGTTTTGTGAACAACTGCTTGCATATTCAGATATTAATTCTTCATTAAAGTAATTTACACAGCCAGTGATGTTATTTCTAAACACATTAAAAAGAGGTTCTTACATGTAACAATATATAAATTAAAGAAGTTATATTTCAATTAGAAGGGAAGAACTCTATTCTGCAAGTCAAGCAAATGCTGAGGTGGTGAGAAGTCTATAGGTACTGCAAAGAGTAAATCCCAGTCTAAGTATCGTGCAGTGTGCTTACAGTAACTGCTCGGATCTGTGCAAATGCTTCTATACAGCTCTATGAATTTGTAATATAGCTTGACAGAAAATGACCTGGAGTTCCCATGTCCCCTTTGTTTCCTGGTGCACCTGGGAATCCTTGTCCTCCAGGAATCCCTGGAAGACCCATAAATCCTTTGACACCTGCAAGATGAAGACATAAGTGTCATCGTCACATGTTTGCTTTAGACACTGGCTGGCTGGTAGAGCTGTCATGAATACGGAATGCTCTACCACACACCTGGTCATGGTATCTTATTATTTTTTAAATCAACGTGCAGCCTCCTGCCCCAGACACAGATAAAATTATCGTTGTTGTTAAGAAGTCAAGGAAATAACGAGCATCTTACATATCAACATTAAAATTAAGGTTTGTGACCACGGCACTTAAGGACAGAAATTCAAATATACTCCTGCAAATTTTGATCAAGATTACTAATTTGTATTTATGCACTGCACTCTCCTTTCTTTGTCCCCCTGAGTTCAGTACTGTTTCTGGGCATGTCACAATCACATTGTTACTTACTCATTATGCACTTCTCATGACTAGTATACTCAAATTGCTTTTCCTTATATGCCTGAGGAACTTTTCCCCCCACTCACTTATCTTTAGCTTCATTTAGCTAAATTAGCATTCAGTTTAATGACAGCAAGATCTAGTTGCATCTAGAATTTGCAGATGTCTAAATTCCAGGGTACCAGCAATGCCTGAACATTTAGGCAGCTGAGGTCTTACTTTCTTCCATAAAAAGTTAGGGAGTAGTGGAGCATTTGCAATTTTTCCCATGATGTCTACACTGCAATGAATACAGAGGATGTTAATGACAGGATACAACAGTGATGCTATAGTGACATATAGCATGAATAATTGCCATCATTAGAAGAGCCATTTTGATTACAAGTGTAAAATTATTTCTAATTGTCACCATTTTTATGTATCTAATTATAGTGTCATATGGTTTTCTAGAAAGAAGTTATCTTGAATCAAAAATACAGAATATGGAGAAGCAAAGATGTTATATTAGCATTAATTTGAAAAAACAGATGTATCGTCTCACTCAAGGGTCAACATGTATCATTATGTATGAGATTATTGTAATGGCAGAGCAAAACTGTGTGAAATAGCTTAGGTAGGTTTATAATTTATACAGGTTCTTTTTAAGTCTGCTTTTTACTGAAGATCTGGTAACTTTCAAAATATAAGCCAAACACGCAGGCTTTGAAAAGGGAAATAAAATCAGTCTGAAATTAAAAAAGCTTCTGAAATATTTTTTGTGCACAGTTGCAATGTGAATGTTTTAGAATTCTTACTTTTTTTGTATGTATAATACTGTGAATTCAAACTTCTATCCACTTTTATAAATACCAATTTATATTCATTGGCCTCATCACCTTTTAGATTTTAAAATTATTATTCGGGATTTAATATTATTTTCTATTTATCACACAAAACACTGGTCTATATTTGGAAGGAAACAAATCATTTAGTGGTAGCTGCTATGACTTTCAAATAGAAGGTTTTGAAATTGCTCAGTTTCATAATACTCAGAAAAGCTTCAGAGTTTATGTAGTGCTGAGAATGTAGTGCTGCTGCTAGAGCCGAGCTTATATGCTAGCATTGAGGTAATATTATCTCTACTCTCCACCAATACAGTAATTTTTGATATATGTTTATTCCATACCTGGTACACCAGGTATTCCTTCAGACCCATCAAGACCTGGGGGACCTTGCACTCCAGCATATCCTTTTTCTCCTCTTAGACCCATTCTTCCTTGAACTCCTAAAACAGAGTATCATTTCAAAAAGTATTACAAAGCAACATCTTAGAATGTAAGTTTTATATAAAGTTTCAAGTTTTGTAACTCTTAAAGCTAACGAAGCAGAAGTGGAGAATAGGATTTACACTCTGTGAACACACATAAGCAAGACACAAGCTCACAGTTAATGCTCTCTGTATTTCCCATCTGGAGACAAAAGGAAGTTTCTGAAAGCTTCCATAGGAAAATGTCTACACAAAAACCTGGATAGCACTAGTTAAGCATGTACAACTCATATACAGAGAGTCTATATTAGTATTGCAAACAAAGGAATTCTTCTGATGGCACTTCTGAGAAGACTCAATTTCTTTGCAATTCAGCATCTAGTTGGCAAGTGCACCCATTTCTGTGCTCAAGGGCTACTAAATGTGTAAAAACATGAATGTGTAGCATATATGTATATCAGCCTCCTAGTACTACTGACATACTATTGCTGGATTAACATTACAATAAGATTTTTTTAAAGGAACATGGACTTGCTAAACTGGAAATAAGTGTTCAGTGTTAGTAGCCAGCTATCCCATAAATAAAAAGGCAGTTACAGTACTCAGCAATAATTATTTCAAAGCTGTCAGTAGCAGAGTCAGTTTATTACATGTTTTAGAGTCCAATGGAACAGCAACATAGACTACAACCCTAACTAGTTTTGAATGACAGAACAATGAACATGTACCTTTTAAGCCTTGTTCTCCTTTATTCCCAGTACCAACCAAGGTCTCAAATGGTCCGGGAAAACCTTTATCACCTGGTTCGCCTTTTGCTCCAAGAAACCCTTTTCTTCCCTTCAGTCCTGGGAAGCCAGAAGAACCTGCAAGAATATACAATTACATTTTCTGAAGAAACTGGACTGGACAATAGCATAAAGGAAGCGATGAAACTTCTGTCTTCAAGGGCAACTACATATGCAAATATACATTCCAAATCAACAATCTAAACTATCTTCTTAAGTATTCCAACTATCAATAAAACATCTATGAGCACAGATTATGGCAAGAGACGGTAATTATTTTTTATACTGAATATGTGTATAATCTTATATCTGTTGAATAGATGTGATAATGATACTTGGAACACTAATGGGATGGAAAAAAATGGAGCAAAAAAGAGGTCTGCTTTTTAGCAAATCACCAGCCACTTTTACAAATACCAATGAAATAGAAAGGGTGGCAATTTAAAACTGCTGAAAAAAAATTGAATAATGTCATTCAGTCTGTAGACTGCACACATACAGAAGTCAGATTTACCAAGACCCAAAGAAATCCCAGTATGACACGTGTACTCAGGAGTGATAACATACATCAAGATGGACCACAAGACTAACTTCAGCATGGAAGTTCTTATATTCTAAGTAATAATGAAGGCAGATACTATGACCACTTGCCTCTGACACCTGGGTTTCCTGGTCTTCCAATCATGCCAGGGGGTCCAGGAATTCCTAACCAGCCCATTGTACCTGGCTCTCCCCTTGAACCTGTGGAATTGAAGCAGTAGGGATGTATTTGATAGTATTTGATCAGTGAAATAGAACATTACTTCAGAAAACTACACATATGCCTGTCATTTAAGCACTTAATTGCTTATTTTACTTTTTTTTTTCCCCCCCTATTTCTGTAACATACTGTCCGAACACATTTTCCAGTCTTTAACCACATGAACAGCACTTAAACACACAGTAACCCCCAAACTACCTAGATTCGTAGCTGCAACAGCTTCTATCAATGACTGAAATAACTGACAGTGAGGATAATGTATCTGAGAGATCCACACAGGGATGAGAGACCTGTCATGGGATATATGGGAGAAACATTCCTTTCTGGCTCAGGAATTGAAGGCCAGCTGGGACATGACAGCTCTCCTCCAATGACATCAGAAGTCGCGGTTTGCATAACTGACTCAAGTGCTACATGTTTATCATTAGTTTTATAGGTTGTATATATAAAAAGGTATGTACCATCTCCTTCCCACAGAATAATGAAGAATTTGATAGTAGTGAAAAATCTTTGTTAAGAGAAAAGAAGCATTATATAACTGATTTCTTTTAGTCTGGAGATCCAATTTGAACACTTTTCTGAAAAAAAAAAAAAACAAAAAAACAAACAAACCCACACAACAAAACTACAGGAATTACCTACCTTACTTAAAGTTAGCTATGGTTCACATGAGAGTTTTAACCTGACTCAACTCTGTCAGACTCATGATCTGAACTTGCTTTTTAAGAAAAAGAAGATAGCATTAACAAGCTATGTGTTTGAAAAGGGATGCTAAGAACTGCACTTCCATTATGCTGGGGAGTTGCTTTGAATGTTAACTATTTCATGTCCGACTGCAAGGACATTACTGTGCAAAAAACAATGTAAGGTAGCCCTCTGTTCTCAGAAGACTGTTACAGAAAATTCAGTACTGTGTCATGACATCTTCAAGATATGCTTTTCATTTAGGGAATGATGATTTACTTGTTTTCCAAATAGATCTCAATTATATATGAAAACTGTTGAGGGAAAAATATTTCGGTATCTTCAATTGGAAGAGCATGACTGACACCTTTTTGCAGATACTGGCTTTATTTTTATGTTAAAACAAGTACTTAGGGAATCCTTACCTGGCACACCAGAGATTCCTGGCCTTCCAGACTGTCCCTTGGGACCAGGTAATCCTGTATTTCCCTGAAGACCTATCAATCCAGGTTCCCCAGGTGTTCCATAGATTCCTGGGATACTCAAGCCAGGAGGACCTAGTTTTCCTTTTGAACCTTGCGAACCTCTTCCTCCTAAGAAAAAGGCATGACAGTGTAGTATGGTACATCTGTCTGGAAAACAAACCTTCTCTATCTTGCCATCATGAGAATGAAACTTCTTTAACTCTGACTGTTTGAGGGCTAAACATTAGATCTGTAAAACAACATAGACAGTCAGAAAATATTAGGAGTTGTGAATTGTTGTTTGTTTGTTTGTTTTTTTAAGGGGAAAAAAGGGTGAGAGTAGACAATTCTGTTCTTTCTCAGAAAAGGAAGAAAAACTTAAACACGAAAACCTCACCAATTCTGCATTTAATCTCTAAAAAAGAAATATATATTTTTTTAAATTTAAAAAATCCTTTTGAAATCATATATAGGAAGACTGTGCTGGGTACCCAAGTGTTTTTCTTTTGGAACAAAAGTCATATGTAGTATATGCAGATATTTTGAGACCCTCAACTGGTTTTCTACCTAGCTGAGCTCTTCCTCTGTTTTGCTTCTTTATGAATCACATTGTACTGAGGAATCTAAGTTCAACCCGATACAGGAGACATGACTGAAATACCCTTTTTCCTGCGGAATTTGGGCCAGTTTGTGATTACTCTTTATACTGTACAATGGAATCTGAATCTTAATTCATCTTAATCCATGCATGTGTTTCCTCCAATCTGCAGAAAGTGCATCTTTTAAATGGGCTCACATTTTCTTGCATACTATCCTGTAACCAATATCCAGAAACAACTTCAGCTCCCTCAGGCCATTGGAAGGCAGAAACAAAACCCAGAGTCACCCAGCCAAATGGCACATATGATTCAGAAGGTCCTACCTGGTGGGCCTGTAGCTCCCTGGCCACCTGGCAAACCTGGCAAGCCAATAAGACATTCAGCAGGTTTCCCTGGAAAACCTGGATCTCCAGGAACTCCAGGTGAGCCACGATCTCCTAAAAGAAAGGAGATTGGATTCATAATGGTTTAAGCTACTTAAAGTTTCAGTCTTTGAGCACTGTTTGACTTGTCTTCCCTTTCTTTAAAATAACTTGCAGTGCTCCCTGAGCTTGTTTGACAACAGTACCTCTTAGGCCATCATCACCATCATGTCCAGCACGCCCTGGTAGGCCTGGAAGTCCTGGAAATCCAGTATCACCTTTTGAGCCAGGAATACCATGACCTCCTGGTGAACCCAGTCTACCTGGCTCTCCAGGAATAACCATGCCTGGGTCACCCTGCAACACAGAGAGAAATGTAAGTGATCCACTATATTTTGAAAATCTGCCAGAATATTTTCTCCACTGTGTGGTCAATTAACTACTTTTATTAGAGTAATTTTTTCCAGATCCCTGAGGATCTTTCACATTATAGTTTTTAATAGCTCAAATTCAGCAGACCCCTGGATGTTCCTTATTGACCAGGTGCAGGTTCCATACCAGAGGAGTAATTCATCTAGACAGATTTTGAACTGTCTCCAATATCTAAGAAATTCCTACTGAGCAATACAAGAGACTTCTCTCCATTTACCTTTACTGCATTGTGATGTTTGCTGTAGCTGTGAAAAGCTTTGGACCTGATCTGAAAATTTGATTGACGTTTGTGCAAATACAACTTTTCCTTTATTTTTATATTTTATTTAATTTTAAATATTTTTATCAAAGTATTTATTTAAATAATCAAGGTCAGCAGCCATATATGTCTTAGAATACTCGAAGTCAGTTACTGGGTTTCTTTAAATCATTCTTCTGAGTATTGTTTTCCATGAAGACTGGTTTTATCACAAATGTCCCAAGTCCATTCCCTGAACGGAAAGTGTGAATAAGTTTGTTTTCTGGCTGACTGAACTGCTGATTATTTTGGGTACTAGCTCTGAGTACCATCAAATCATTATGTTCATAAAGCAGGTCAGTAGAGTTGTGCTTATACCAGTCACTGATGAGGCCACTCCACATCCAGATGTTCTGTGGCATCAAATACCAATTAAATAATAATTTAAAACAAAACCCAAAACACAACCTCAAACCCCACATTTTCTCATGTCAAAAAACACACAAAAGAATGGCATATGAGCACACAAAACAGAAATGTCACTTTTTCAAAACATTTAGGTGCTATTATTTTGTTAAAATTTTAATCCTAATTACAGAGTAGTCAAGAATCCTGTGCTTACATATGCCATCAGTAGATTAGTTTCTGTTAATCAGCAAAAGTGGCTGCAGTATTACCTCTAATCTACTTCTTTTATGCTTCAATTTAACAGAGCACTTGCTTAAATTAAATGCATACTTGTCACTGACCTCCATCACACATGTACTTAATTGCAGTTTCTCAATAGCCTTATTTTCAGAAGCTACGGACTTATTTTTGCTTAAGCAATGCAATATCCTCCTTGTGCTCTGAAAACTGAAGTACCAAAACATCCCAAACACTTGGAGTTCTGAAATCCTGTATCTGAATTTAAAATTTTGGATTAAGTCCCTTTATATAAAATGAATTTAATTTCATAGTTTGTGCATCACTGGTCAGGAAACATAGGAACTCCTGTATTCCTTACACTTCTTAATTTCTTTGCTCAGTGTTACATTTAATGAATGGGACCTATGGAAAAGTCTGTGCTGTATTTCTAACCAAACCTTTTCTCCTGGTTGTCCTAGGTTTCCAGCTCGGCCTGGATCTCCAATCTTTCCTTCACAACCTGGTGACCCTCTGCCCCCTGCAAGTCCTTTGTCTCCTGCAAAAGGAATTAAATGGCAGTATAGATGCTATGGTTATCACCTTACTTTACAAATGGATATCTGTATGAATATAGTTATGAGCCTCTGACACTAAAATAGCTTACATGAGGTGAAGACAGCATCTTGATTTCAGAGTTGATATGACACACTCGCATCTTGTTCTTTACATACTCACTCAATATTGACTGTAACACTGCTTGGTTATTTGCTTCAAATCAGTTAAATAACATGGGAATTTTTTCAAATCGAAACTATTCTGATATCAGTTCCCTACTGTTTTCTTTAACAAGCAGCTTGATAGTACTTTTAGTATCAGAGCATTTTTTTTTCTTCCCCCCTGTCCTAACAAGATTATGAGAATTTCTCAATATTTCTACTGTCCAAAGTGGGGAGGGGTATGACTTTGCACAAGGAATGGCCAAATTTGCAGTATTCAAAATGCTTTCTCTCACCTGCACATTAAAGCAGGTATTGCATTGTACAAAACCAAAATTGATTAAAATATTGACACTTACACAGCTCTGTCTCTGTAACATATATTCAGGTAAAGAGAATCCCCCTGAAGTAACTGTGGCACTCAGGTGAACTGCACCTGTTTGGGCAGTATTCCAGGAAGCATCAATGTCTTAAAATACTGTCCTACTGCCAGCTTCGATCCTTGATTCTCTGAAATACCTAAACATATTTCCAACTTGCAATTTATAAGCCTTAAGGCAGTAAATTATAAGAGTGCTAAAAACAAAGAGTGCTAAAGTTTTTTTTGAACTCGTCAATTATTTTTAATATGAACTAAAAAAAAAAAAAAAAGAAAAAAAAGTTGTGGGTTTTTTTTTTTTTTGTTTGGTTTGGCTTGGCTTTTTTTGAAGATGATCAAAAAGAATATTTTACCTTTTGGACCTGGGTTTCCAGGAAACCCAAGCCCTGGAAAGCCTGTGTCACCTGTTGGCCCTGGATGTCCTGTATCACCTGGCTGACCTCTTGCTCCAGCCCTACCTGTACGAAGAAAGTAAATAAACTGTGATGTATCTTACCCAGAGAACATCAACTTGTAAGATTAGGTATTTTGTAGTTTATCATAATTAGGACACCACTGTCGATTATAGTAGAATTTAGACACTCTTTCTCCTCCACAGCAGGTTTTCACAGTTAAAATGCTAATTGTGTTCACAGTATCCAAAGCAGGCATGAGTCCGAGTTAGGTTTTTATGCAAAATGCCCAAATTCCAGACTTCTAGGAACAACTATGTGCAGATATAAATCTTCCACTCATTAAGAAGTTATAAGCACACATTATAGGGGTTGGAACAGAGGCAACTACAAGAACAGAATCTACTGTAAAGCTGCCAAGAAATTTTCCTATGCTAATCAGGGCAGCTTTAAGCACTATTGCTCTACAAAATCAAAGCAAAATGCCTCACGGTTAGCCTGACTGTCACTTACGGTCCTTCAGAGCATTTAAAAATTCTGCGAAATTTAACACACCGACAACCAAAAAAATCCCACCTATAATCTAAGCCCAAAATCCACCCCAAAAAGGAAACTCAGGTTCTTAGTATCTTAGAACAATAGTAACTGTCACATCAAAAAGGAACCAGGAAACTTAGTAATACAGTTACTTTTTTGACTGTGTACCTGCAAAGCCTGAGAAGGACCAAGGGCTTCAGGAAGATTAAGAATGCTTTAACCTAATTTTGTTCCTTCTATTTTGAAGGCTGCAACAGTCCCAGCATAATTTAGGACATGCTTTTGTCAAAATTATGCCAGAGGCAGTTTTCTGGATATACAAGCTGTGGCATATGCACCAGATGCTTCTGATTCTTGGAGGAACCAAGTCATAGTATTAGAATCTCTGCCATACTGCACACTATGGACATGGCCCTGTGTGCCCTTCCTATTTGCATCCACTTCTAGTTTTCTTGAAAGGAAATGTTACAGCTAATTCCATAGTTTCTGTACCACAGAAATCCTTTTAATAGTTATTTCAAAGTAACCACAGTTTTATCTGGCCAGAGCTGAGATAGAAATCCCAATCATATTATCTCTGATTTTTACTGTATTTAGTGCAGAGGTACTCACCAGGCACTCCTGGGGGTCCAGGTAAACCATCTGGTCCTTGAGGTCCTGGCAATGCAGGCAGTGGAGTTATCCTACTGGTCTCTCCTTTCAGGCCTTCAGCAAATATATAATCAAAGATTACAAAGGCTTATAGTTTGGCAATATGTAATCTTAAGCATTTAAAAATATTAGTGATCAATCTACTTGGTTAAAAATGCAGTCTTCTACAGTTTCTGTATTTCTAAAACTCCTTTGAAAAGCCTTCAGATTCTGGCTTCATAAAGCAAAAGACATTTATTGACACCAAGCCCACCTGCAGTCTTCCTCTCAGCCCTCCTGCAGTCTAATGGAGACCCAGAAAAGGAAGCACAAAGTCAGCAGGAAAGTGATGCAACTGAGAAACGCTTAATCTGCAATTCCCTTCATAAAGGTTTAAAGCATATTCTCTTTAAGAAACCTTGACTATATCTGCCATCCAATTTCGAGTTCTTCCAGATTATGCTTGCCTATAAATACATACACGGGTATGTTTTCAGTGATTAAGTCCTTCGTATCTTCCCCTGATGACTTAGCTCAAACTAAAGATGATGACTAGATGCATATTTAAAGACTTTTTTATTTTTTTAATTCATGATGAGGACAGTCAAGCACTGGAACAGGTTGCCCAGAGATGATTTATTTGTCCTTGGAGATTTTCAAGGCTCAGATGGATAATGCCTTAAGTAACTTGGTCTGATTTCATAGCTGTCCTGCTCTGGGCAGAAGTTTTGACTACAGACCTCATAGGGTCCCTTCCAACCTCAATTATCTTATGACCCTAAGACTTTTGCAATTATCTCCAGTTGCACCAAAGTTTGAACAATGCTGTGGAAATCTCATCTCAGGAAAACTTCCTGTTTCATAAATTATGACTTTGACTTCAATCTATCTCTGCAATTTCAACCAAGTACTGTTTAACATAGATAAAACATGGTAAAATAGGAAGTTACAAACCAGCTTCTCCAGGTAATCCAGGTGGACCAGGTATTCCTTTAGAGCCTTTGAAACCTCTTATTCCTTGCGGTCCATATCCTGGCAGTCCAGGAAGCCCCCTCTCTCCAGGATGACCAAGACTGCCAGGTAATCCCAGTAGTCCTCGATCTCCTTTTGAACCAGCCAATCCCTATTAATGATTACACATGTGTGTATACCAATCATTACTTGCTCACCACACCAGCTTTCGTAACAAAATGCCCAATTCTCTGACTATAATCTTGCATTACTTCAGTAACAGAATTTTTCCTCTGATTTACTTGTTACTAAAAGAATATAAATTTGAATATCAATGGTTACAAACAGGGGGCTATTAAAAGTGAAACAACAGCTTGATTTTTTCAATCACTGTGGCATTACAATGTACATTTTTTTCCTTTTTAAAACAGGTTTGGTCAAAAAAACAGAAAAAAACCAAACACCTCAGCTCTGATTTTCCTTGAACACTGTGGAGTCAGGTTTCAAGATAGTTATAGCTGAATCACGTTAACAATTTCTCAGTCAACACAACACAATAATCATTGTTACTTTTTGTTTCTGCTAAACAAGGAGCTCTGCCCTAACAGTTCTAGTTTTATGTCAGTCCTCCCAGCTTTTGTGGTTTCTCTCAGCCCTGACTGAAGATTAACTCCTAAAAATTGAACAAGAACTACTAAAATTATTATTTCTTTTTAAGCATTATAAGTAGCCAGGAAAACCAAGTGTTTTTTAAAAAAATCTTCTACATCATAGGAATCCAGGATAACGCTCCAATATAAATATCCAAGCTAACACCACAATAGACTGTTGAGGTTTTTCAGCAACATGTACCTCCAACAGCCTCATCTTTCTCTGGCATTACATAAAAAAAATATTTACTCTCATTCTTTCATGCATATTGGTTGATATAGTTGAGCATAGTACCACTAAGTCAGGTAAAAGATATTCAGTTAAATTATCTGAATAGATAAAACAGACTGCTGTACGAGATATAAATACTGACTTAGGTTTTAATTAATTAAAAACAGTGCATACCCACCTCTTCACCTTTAGAACCCTTGGATCCTTTAGAGCCAGGTCTTCCTCGAAATCCACTTGAACCTTTCCTTCCTTTGTCTCCCTTGGCCCCTGGATCTCCTCGCTCACCTTTCGGCCCTTCTGGATACACATATCCTGGCTCACCTTTTGATCCTTTATGTCCTTGATCTCCTCTAAAACCTGGAGGTCCCTGGAACAGAGCAATCAAAAGAATTTGAGTGGTAGACTTAATGTCAACTGTTTTCAAGCATTTTTTTTTTTTTAATTAAATATGTGAGAGTGGTTCTCTTTATTCTCATCTTTATTCATTGTAACAGCACACTTCAACGAAAAGGATTTTTGTTTTCATTTGATTTTGTGGTTTTTTTTTTTTCCTTTTTCTCCTGCCTTTACTCATTTTGGCCCTGATTATCATTTCATTTATGCTACTATAAGCAGGAATAATGCAGGATCATTTAATGGATCAGACTGTTAGCCACCTGGTTGTGCTGTGGTGGCACAAAAAAAAGGGCAAGAAAGTAGTTTAAAATCTAATTAGAGATTTCTCTTCCACATGGGACTATCTCCCCAGGGACACTATAACTGCCACAGTTGGTTCTGTTCATAGTTAATGTCTTCTCTCCCTTCTTTCCCCCTCAGGGTACAAAGTGAGTACTCTATCCCAGCCAAACCCAGCACAAGCTGAAAGCATGCTGTGATTTTGGGCTCATGAACTGTTGGGAGCCTTCTGGAAAAGCCTGTTAGCAGACTCATTCTGCGTCTGAACAGCAACCACCACAACGAATACTTGTGCACGACATCTTTTTACTGGACAGCGCTGACTGTAATTTTCCATAAATAATTGCTACTACAGGGACAAGTTAGAACAACCAAATGATTTGTCTGTGGCAGCAGGTGTCAGCCTTCCCTCTTCATAATGCTTCCCAAGAGGGAATGTCTTTTGCACCCCTGAGGAAGGCATTATGAGAAGCAAGTTTCTCCCCACAGCTGGGGCTTTAGCAAGGCCTGAGTATGCTGGAAACAAAGGAAGTAAGAAGTCTGACAAAGATCACAGCACACAAAACTCTATATATGCTTTACAGCCACTGCTATGATTATCGAATTACGTAGATGAACAGAAATTAACTGTAAATTACCTATACCAGGCAGAAAGAAGCAGTGTTGCCATCATGAAATGCAGCACAAGTTAATCACACAGGTATTAACCACACCTGCTTCACTGCCTGGGCTGAACTTCTTGCTGCACTGAGAAAAATGGGCTCATGTAAAGTTAGGTCAGCCATACATTACAGTTTCTGCCTAGGTGTCCCATGAAGGCACATTCATTACTACAGAAGAAAAACCTGTTGAGATCACCTAGTATGACGCTGTATGTAACAATGGCCATGAGGTTTCTCTGAAATAATTCTTGTGGTATCTGAAAAAACAGTCTTACTTGAGCTCCTGGAAACCCTGGTGCTCCTGGAGAACCTGGAGAACCTTTTGGACCTGTTGTTCCTTCTCTACCTGCAAAAGAAACAGTGTATTTTGTAAAGAAAATGAAAACAAGGACATGGATTTTGACAAGCTCTGATAATCACACCCAGCATCGAATGTTTCTGCTTATTACATTGACTGCATCATTATAAACTGACCTGGCTTCAGGCTGCAGCTAAGCTCATTAGCATTCTGACTTCACCTCTTTTAGGGCTTGTGCTCGTAACGGTAGACAGAGCTGTATCAGGCTCTCACACTCATCACAACCTCAGGGCTAGTTCAAGGCCTGCATGCTACAGACATGCCCATACCAGAGTCTTACTCTAAAAGCAAAATCATTGGCATTTCCTACTATACTGTTAGAAACAGGATAACTTACCAGGCATGCCATCCTGGCCATGTGGCCCAGGAGAACCAGGAAGACCAGGCATTCCCAGAATATAGCTGCAATCAGTACACAAGTAAGCTTCATCACCTAGAATGAAAATCATTCATTAGTTCCACCGTAAGTCATTCCCAAGCTTAACTAATGTATTACACAGTTTGTTATAGAGGATAGCTAACACTTTTTGGCCGGAGAGTGGCAGAATCACAGCCTTAATTTTGTTGGAAGATCACTTCCAAAACAGTACAAAATTTCCTGTGGTCAGACAGTGATGCAGAACTGATTACATTTAATTGAAAATGCAGAAACATCCAGTTTAGATATCTTTATTTTTTCAAGTCTAGTTTTAGAAAATCATTTGAATACAGTCATTCTACTGAGAAGCCAAATTCTCTCAAAAGAAGAAAGGGACACAGACTTCAAACTAACATGGCTCCATAATAGCCTGGGTGACTGTAATGACTAGCAAGTGGCAAAGAGATTCAGCAGCTCCTGTGGTAAAATTTGCAGAAGGAACCTTCTGTCAGAGAACAACTGCTAGTGTCAAACATAAAAATAGGAGAATATGAAACCCCTACCAATCTGTAACAATTGTTCCAGTGAAGATCTACACCCTGCTGCAGTGCTGCAGTGCTGTACAACTGGTGTGCAGCACTGGCACATGCACTGCTCTTTTAGCTGCTCTTTACTACAAGGGAAGGAAGGCATCTTGCTATCCCTAATGAGTTTTCTTAAATCTCTGAACTCATCAAATGGCTTAAGAGGTAAATTAAGTTAAAAATTTGATGAGGATCCATGAAGATTACTGGATTGTACCATCTACTTCTAAGTGACAGTCTTCTGAAACTGACCTTTCATGCCAATATCTCCTGGAGGTCCTGGAGGTCCTGTACACCCTGGCTCTCCGGGAAGTCCTGGTAGGCCTGTTTTAAATGTTACTCTACCTGTTAATGAAATGAGCATAGCACCATTACATCAGCAGATTATTCAGGCAATTCTCTAGTTGCGAAAAGAAAAAGAAGTTGCAGGGATGAGCTGGAGACAGGATTCTCATCCTTATGGGTCCCTTCCAACTTGATGTGTTCTAGGATTCATTTAAAAGAGAGAACTACCTGGAGAAATCCAAAACACCTGTAATTGGAGTTACTTGAGGATAAATATGGTAATGCCAAAGTAAATCTCAGCAGACTGTTGGATCCATCTGTCTAGGCTTTAAATAGCAAAGTCCCTTCTGGGCAAAGTATTTCCAATTTATTTGAATCAACAGAATCATAATTCTTTCTTTTAACACAAATGGGAGACCTTTTTTTAATCTTAAACCATTAATGCTGTTCATGTATCTTTGACAGAATTATTCTGCTGTATTTGCCATTACATTGGAAAAACAGAACACTCATCAAGATCTTCCTAAGTTAATATATTTGGAGGATAGATATATTTTTCAAAAGGAGGAGAATACAGGCACTACATTGGTATTGGTTCAGAAAAACCTGTTTTGGCCATACTGCATACAAAAGAAACATCATGCTGTTGAAACTCCTAGTTAAAGAGGTATTCATAATTAATACATTTTCTAGAAGTTTTATAAACTGCTGCTGCTTTGTTTTCATGCAGCCAGAACTTCAGACCTGCTCTAGGGCCCTCTAAGACCTCTGGAGGCATGCAAGTGATTTCTCTAGCTTTCAGATTAGCCCATTCTGAATTTAGTTTTACAGATTTACTACAACCTCTGTAAGAATTAATTTTAAAAACAGATTTTCTCTCACTAATCTTTCCTGGTTTTATGTTGCAGACTTTTATAGTCACAGTTATACAAAAAGGTGAGAAATCTTTATATTGGGAAGCCATTGTATCTTTCCCACAGAATCTCATTAGCAATGGAGCACACACCTTCACTATGTATGTGTTTTCATGAATATCCTAAAAAAAATTTCCCAAAAGAAATTATATTCAGCAATATTACTCAAAATATACTCTATAAGTAATATATTTAATGTCATACATTAGATATCAAGATGCCTCTGGATTTGTTCTTGCTCATTATGTATACAATACTGAAACATCACCTGGTTCTCCTGGGGGACCTGGTAATCCAACAGAACCAGGTCTGCCAGCAATACCAGGCAGTCCTGGAGGGCCTACAATACATAAGCCAGTTTGTCCTTTCTCTCCTTTTTTTCCCTTTGGCCCAGGAAATCCTGGGGGACCTCTCAAACCAGGTCTTGACACACCTAACCAAAGAGGAAAAGATAAAAAAATGAAGTTAAAGAAGAAATGGAATTTCAAAGCAAAGTAAGTACTCAGTAGGATGCTTGAAAGACAAACATATTGAGTTCATCCCACAAATCCTTTTTATCTTGTCATATATTAAAAAACCTCAATGAGAATGCAAATACATTTAAATATTATCTTTAACCTCTCTTTAAATACTCAGCCCATCAAAGCTTTTGGGTGACAATTTTTTACCACCTAGAGATATGGTTAAAGTTATCTGAAGTTAAGATTCCACAAAGCTGATTCAGTGAAATGGGCAGGAAGAACAATGTGTTCTATTGTCGGTACCGGATCATTACACATACCTGGTCTACCAGCATCTCCGGGACGACCCTGTGGCCCTGCAAAAGCAATGTATTTAGAACTTGAGTTAAACAACTGTATACTCTGCAAAGTCATGACTCAGTAATACTGACTGCAAACTTTGGGCTTCTACATTTTAGACTTATTTTATCTTTTAAGAATTTGGTTTTGCCTGCGTAGGCATCTACTGCTTATGCAACTGTTGCATACTGACAATTTTCACCGACACCTGGCAAGATATGGACATTTACAACAGGTAGGAATAGGATCCACCACATTTATCTTAGGTGGGGATGCACTCAGTTACCTGAGATCAACTTATAGGCCTGCAAACTTGCTTCTTTTTGCCACCATTATTTCCTCTAGTAAATATACCACCTCTTCACAATACATTAGTATCTTTGCAAGGCTCAACTTTCCCGTTGCCATCCCTTGCAAGTATGTAAGTAGATTCACAACAACAAAGTGTATTCACTGAATGCAACACAATCACTTGGATATATATATATAACTCATAAAACTAGAACATCAAAACACAGAAGGCAAGAACTTGCTGGATGAGTATGAGATATAGCCTACAAGATGCTGCCTCAGAGTTCAGCCCACAAGTCCTTGTTACGCTGTGATACAGCTCTAACATCCACATATGCAGTACATTTCAATTTTGTAGCATGGCCAAAATAAAATAAAAACTTGCAGATTATTATTATTTTGGAATGATAGGCAATAAAAATGGCATAGGACAAATTATGAAAGCTAAAAAAAAAAAGCGCATGACCTTTAACAGGAGACTTTCAGCCCTAATGGTTTGTCTATGGCATATACAAATAATGTGCTGATGCAGTAGTCCACTAAGGTCATGACACAGGATGTCAGTGAGCTTAGGTGCTCAACTCAATTATCTGCACAAAGAAGCATGCCAGCTTCATTATTTTTACGATGAAACATGGCCATAAATGAAAGTCTCAGGATACATTATAATTCTTCAATTTGATGGGAGTAATTTGGAAATATTCTTGTAAAGGCAGAAGCAGGTTGCTGGGTGCTCAAAAACCTGTCTGCAACAAGCCCTCTGAGTAGACAGCTCTTGTTAAAAGATTCTAGTTTTGATGTCCCACTCACCCGGCATGCCACGTTGACCTTTTGGTCCTGGAGGTCCAGGGGGTCCTTCATCTCCTTTTTCATGAATCACATGATCATAGTACTCCGTCTTAAGAGAGAGATAGTAAGAAAGAAAGAATGGTAAGGATGAAGAGAGAAGCACAGTACCTCACATTGAACATTGGTTAAAACAATGTTATGATCTCATTCATAATTTTGATGGTGTGACACCATAAGACATTTCTAATCACATGGTAATCACAAGCAGAGAGAAATGAAATTGTAATTGTTATACACAGATAATGCCAAGAGATCTGTACAAATAGATGGGGCTGGGATTTCAGCTCAATTCCTCAACTCCCAGATAACTCCTCTGCCTGCAGATGCAACTACAGAGGCAAGGTGTAAGTTGGAGACCCAATCACAAATATTACGGTAGCATGAAATAGAAAATATTCTTGAAATAAATCTCTAGGAATCACTTAGTCTATTCCATCAGCTATATCTAGACTGCTCTTTCAAACAATCATACATGACAACAGACAAAAATCAACTACTTAAGTCACATGTGCATTAAAAACTAATTCCTAAAAAATTTAATACTTAATTTATTGAAGTTTAATATTATGATGTTTCAAAGTTTCTACAAATGACAGGCAAAATCAAAAGTCAATTTGCTGTAACTCTTATTTTATAACCATAAATTTTTGCTCTTTTCTGGATATTTTTTTTTTTCAATGGGCACCATTACTGGGAAATCAGTATTATAATAATTATCATGCCTTGATATATAAACATCACACTGAAACTTAAACTGACTACTAATGCACCAATTTAAAAATTAATAAAAAACTCCTTAAAATTAAAATAAAAAAAAAATTTACTTTTCTCATATAGATGTTTTGAAAAGCAGTGGGTTTTAGTACTCTGTGAATATCACAAATGATTCAGCTTTTTACAAAGTTACTTCTTTTGAACAATTTGGGCAGATGTTTCCATTAGGTGTGCATGGGGCCTTTAAGAAAGCCACTAGTGAGATAGCATGACTAGACAGAGAGATTTTACTCATAGCATCTCCTGTATCCTTTAAAAAGTCTTCTTAGGATTTTAAAATTAATACCACCTGTCCTGGAACTGATTAGAGATTGGTTTAAGAACTAACTCCTGTGAATTTCTGCAAGTGTTCTGTGACAGTCCAATCCCCTGCCAAAATTGCTGGAACTGAGTGAGGTCTAACCAGGCCCTGATTGTGCATCCACCTCCACATGAAGGAAGCTGCCATCTCTGTGAGACTCCCAGCAACATCAGTACTCTGAGAAAGCCGTGCCTCGATTAGAGCATCACAGGACATCTGTTACTGCCTTATACAGTCAGTCTGGCATATTCTTATTCTGATAGTTTAGAAAAATTATATGAAGATAATTTACACTTACTTGACCGCAAGCTCCAGGTGGACCAACGTTTCCTTTCATCCCCTTCATGAGAAAAGAGAGATGGGATTGTTTATTAAAAACAATAGATGACATGACATTTGGTACCCACTGTTACTTCAGTACATTGCTCATAACATTAAAGAACTTCTGCTCCTGACCAGTCCTTCACCACACTCATCTCTGTTCCTTACACAACTATTCAAGCACATACACCAAAAACTATAGGAACACATCAGCAGGCACAGATGGACACCAGTTCAAACACATGATCTACTTCAGCTGATCCATTCTCTATTCCATGATATCATTACTCATCATTGCTTAGGTAAAGTAAAACATACTGTACACACATTGATAAATAAAACGACATAGTAACCCCAAATCATACCTTATGCTTATCCTTAAATGCAAGAGCAAAACCATTAGACAATACCTTAGCTCCCAGCCTGCCAGCCAGTCCTGGTTTGCCCTGTTCACCCTTTGGTCCCTGCAGGTGACAGTACACAACTTTATGAGGATTTATCTTTTAGCACCGTAAGATCTAAAATGGAAAACTTTATTCTTTCACAGCAATGGCAAGGTGCATGTGACTTTCTCATAGGAAGAAATCTCAGAGAAAGACTCAGTTTGGGAAATACCACAGGTCTCTCACCCAAACCTGCCTTTGTAACAGCACACTCCACCAATCCCAAGGTGGAGCCACTTGCATAGCACAAGTGTAGGAGGCTCTGGTTTGTTCTCCCTCTGCAAACTACTATTTCTGGAAGGAGAGAAACTGAGCACAATGTGAGACTCACACTCAGCAACTCCCTCTCCCAGAACTTGGTCAGTCTGCACAATGGCGCTGATCTCAAGAGGTGTCAGTAAAACCATGAGGGAAAATAGTGCAGACCACTGCTCAGGCTTTCTGCAAGTGCATACATGCAAGGAAAAGGGACTTCACAGAGGCTTATGAGGTTGAATGCACAGCTAATTAGTAAAGCTGAAATGGGAACAGGGCAATGACATGTCTTTGTCATGACAGAAAGTATTCTTTCTGTTAGCTGAGGCTGTAGAGCTTTGTGGTCTGTCATTCCACATTCTTTGTCAGACTGAAATGTGTTTAGACTGTCTGGGAAGGTCATTTTGGCATGATGAAAACAATGTGTTAGTAAGATATATGTGAAATTGGATATTCTCACAATAAGAACTTTGATAAGACATTTGTGAGGTCACTGTGACCCCAATGATGATGTTAAAGCTGAAGATAAGTAAATATAAAAGAGTGGTATTTAGCCAATTGAATACAGTATTCCAAATACATTTGAACAACTTTATCTTTTAAATTAGTATAGAAACAAGATAATTTTGGTTATAAAATGGCATGTTTTAAGAATTATGTGATGACAAGATGACCATTTTAATAGCTATCAGTCATCTTATTTCAGGCCAAGGCAGCTGTAACCTTGACAACAACTTTACTTTGTTAAAGAATGTGTTTGACTCTAGTGATTAAAAATTATTCATTTTGCTTCTTGATTTATGCTGAAGTGAAGGTATAACTCTTGCAAAAATTTTAATGTGACTGACCAGAATTAAACTCAGTAGAATTAATTTTGCATAACTTGGACCATGTCTCAAACTCATTAGATAATCAGCAGCAAGCAACAGGTCTTTTTAATTTACACATAAGAGACAACATCTATGAAATAAGACTCTCTCTCCTGCATAAATCTGTGAGGACATGGTATGTCCCAAGGCCAGCTGTACAAAAGGAAATGTTTCACAGTATATGCAAATCAACATTTTCAAATATATTCTGCAATAGGAAAAAACTATGACAGGAAGATATGACTGTGATAAGCAGATTACTATTACTTAGAAAGCATTTAGAAGGCTTCCTTCATTACCGGTAAACCAGGTGGACCCGGGGCACCTTCTTTTCCAGGTTTACCCTACAAAGGAACAAAAATAAAATAAAATAAAATAAAATAAAATAAAATAAAATAAAATAAAATAAAATAAAATAAAATAAAATAAAATAAAATAAAATAAAATAAAATAAAATAAAATAAAATAAAACAGATCAAAATATGGGTCATTGCATTAAAAGAGCATAACAACTAAATGCTGTGCATATGGCTGTATTTTTGGTCTTTGCAAATTTTGAAAAGACATTAAGGTTATTTTTAAAATGTTTATTATTTCTAATCATAACTAATGTTCATAAAACTCTTCAAAACAGGGAGTAAGATATTCCCTGGACATTCCTCCTGCTGTGGAGGATTAGTTGAGGCAGACACTTCACCAGCACAAAGTGCCAGTCAAGTGCAGAAAGCTTGGTGCAAAACCAAGTCCTTGCAGAAGCAAGACAAATGATAAAATAATACAGCAGCTAGCAGCCCTTCTAATGATGAGCATGAAAAGATACTGAAGGGAAACTTTTCACCTACAGGAAATGGGGTCAAGAGATAACTTGAAGAGAAATTATTTAATGAATAGGGAGTACATTTCAAAGGAACTGGAAGTAGGACAGTAGGTGGAAAAGTGACAACAGAAGGAGGCAGCATGCCAGAGGCATCTGCTGTTTTCCATGGTGCACAGCACATTAGGCAGCCTTCCATGGGGGTCCTGGTATCTAGTGTGGCAACAATACGTCTTAAGCAATTCATAACAACAACAACAACAGAAGACAGAAGGAAGGGAGAGAGGGTGGAAATATGGGAAGAGAAACAGAACAAAATGAAAACATAGGTCTGAATATGGATACCTTGCTTGCCACCTTGAAGGCAGAAATGAGGAAAACCTGGTAGATTAAAATCCACAGCAGGAAGGTAGTGATAAAGGGGGGTGGAAAATTATGAGCTCAGAACATCAGGTAAAAGTACATTTTAGAAACTTTTTTTGCACAGAGTAAATTAATTAAACTTAAAATAATTTTGAAAAAGATGACCAGACCATGAATTATGATGTAAGCATCAGAAAAACCAGCAATACTCAAAAGATAGCAGAACTTAACCAAAGAGGATACTTTGAAAGAGGAGAAGGGGAACTGGAATGATGTCACCACACGCTCAAAACTTGTGCAAAATAATATTTTTTTTCTAGAATGTAAAATCCACAGCCATTTGATATCTTGTGCTCACTGATATAACTTCAATAGCAAAAGGAAAAATTTTGTTTTCCCTCTAGAACAGCCAGTCAGTCAATGACTTAACAAAATTTTTATTTCCTTAGCATTCTTCAGGGTCAATAGGCAGAAAAGCAAGGATGCTATACTACTTCCTCCACAAAGGAGGAAAGGAGAGGTCAATTAAGAAGATTTCTAAAAAATACTGCATGACAGGGAAGGGCTTTTGCAAACAGAAGATGTAATAAGGAAGAAAGACAGAAGATTGAGGAAGCAGAACACATACGGGATAGCAAAAACATTTACTACTTTACACCAGTAACTCAAATAGAAATTAAATTTTTGTTATATATAGGAATAATAAAAATAACAATCAAGTTGCTCTATAGCATCATCATCACTATAGCACCATATAATTGAAGAAAGAACAATCTACAGGTAGTACTGATCTTGTCCTGCTACCTTTCCTTGTGGAAGAAAATTTATTGCAAACACAAGAAATATGGGAAAAGTTTCAAAACATATGTTTAGACTGAATGAAATATTTCATTTGAAAATTATTTTTTCTTAATATTGCTTTCAAAATGTATTTGGAGTCAAAATGTTTTATTCAGAAAATGTCACAAAACATTTTGATTTATTTGGATTTCTAAGGGCTCTCCCCTGATTACATATTGGTAAACTGCTATGAATTCATACAGTTTTAATTACTAAGAACCTGCATCTTTCATTGATTAGTTTTTTAACTGAAAGTTTGAAAGTCATTTGAATGCAAAGTGGTAACTTTCTATTTAATTTTCTTCAAAATGTAGATATACTAAAGAAAATTATATTTTAATGTGTATGCTTTTAAAAATAAATGTATGATTTTTTCTCATATTATCCTGTTAACAGAATAACTCTCTTATGACCACTTTCTTCACATGTCCATGTACCTGCTGGTAAACCCCATGTTTTTTATTCTCTTCTACATATCCACTGGCACTATAAAGCCAGGACATGTTCAGAAGAGCACTTTTTTTTTTTTACTAAGTTTCAACAGTAGAATCTTTACAGCAAAACAAATAGAAATGCATCCACCATCATCTGACCCTTGCTTCATATATTTGTGGTATGTGACCTTATAAGAACAATCATTTGACTTTCTGCTGTCTAGTCTGGTTTACTAACTGAAACAGCTTTTGAATCTAAGAAAATTTGCTCTGAGTGGCATTGAAACAAAAACCGGAGAGCCACACTAGGGCAAAACTGCTTTTCAGAAAAGACTAACATATGGGTATTCAATTGTTTGGACATACCTGTGCTCCGGGTTCTCCTCGGTCGCCCTTTTCACTTTGAGAATCACCAACTGGCCCCTGTAACAAAACCACCCTCAAGATACAGGTATTTTGAAACTCATGTTTTCTAAATTTAATATATCTTTTATAGTTTTATTATCTTTAAAAAGAAGTATAAAAATAAAGTACAGTTAGAATGTTATTAATAGGTATTATATTATATTCATTAGTTCTATTCATTAAAGGTCAGAATAAGTGGTGTTAATACTGGACTTTGAAGAGTAGCTTTTACTATGTGATGCTGCTGGATTTAAGTGATTTACTTTTGGTCACTTACTGTAAACCCCATTGGCCCTGGAAGTCCTCTTGACCCTTTTTCTCCTTTCTCTCCTTTCAAGTCCTATTACACAGAAAGTAAGAATTTAATACAATCTCTTGGATTTTTCTGTGCTTACCATAACACTTAAGGAAAATACAAATAACACAAATAGGAAATCCTTACATTACCAGCAAGCTTCTTTAAGCAGAGATGGTTCTACTTAAATGACTAAGGAACAGAAACTTCATCTCAGTGCTCCTAAGTCTATGATGTTTGAAATCTAAACTGGCTCTGCATGTATTTCTGTACGTAACAAGTTCAAAGCTACATCCCTGTGATTGCATGCAAGGGGACTGAAGTAAATATCCCCAGAAATGGCAACAAATTGCAAGTGAGAAACAAATAAACTTTAGTTTCTTCATTGGAGCTACAGTTACCTCCAGTATGTAAATGCAGTGGTTACAGATGCAATCCTTGCCTCTGTGGGCTCAAAATTAGATTACCCTACCGTGTAGTACTATTACCTATTGAACCACATCCTAAGGTCACTGTAAAGCCAAAGTTTATAAACTGTCTACTTATTACCTGGTTAGACTCATTCCCCAAGCTACTTATGTAAGAAGTTTTGAGGGGTCTTTCAATCTTAAAGTCCAGCGTGTCTGAAATATTGCCATCCCCCAATGATAAGATGTCACAGCTGTGACTGGGAAGTGCTCCGGGTGGTCTGTATTTGATTTAAACAGGGAAGAGCTGCTGTGCCTAAATGCTGAATATTGCTTCTACAATCTTTCTCTTCCCTCCTCAATACAGTCTTGATACAAAATTCGCTTTTCAGTTTAGCACATAATGGGGGGGATTTTTGACAAGTACATGGATTAGATGCAAATTATATAAAGAGCAGAGTCGAGAATGGGTTGAAGATTTGTTCTGCTAATATGTGAACGCTTAAAAATGCGTATCATCTACTGCTGTTAAAGTTCTATATAAGGACAAATACAAAAATTTTAATTCACAAAGCAATACTTAAAAAGAAGGTTGAAACGGATTATTTCCTTTCTCCAATACTCACTGTTTTTCCCCTTTCCATCATTACTCATATTCCAGTGAAAACAATGAGAAAATAAACTATGAAATGTACATGAGCATGCTGTAAGCTTTTGTGAAACTCCGGTAGCTCAGAGTCCTGATATTTTCAGTGACAAAGCCCAGAGGTCAACACAGCTGTGGCTTTGATAGCTATTCAGAAAATCTATGTTGATTTGATGAAGCTAAAAGTGATTTACTTTTCATGTACTCAGAGATCCAAAGCAGATGGATTACTAATAAGCATTTGGCATTCCAGGGGCATCATGCAGATGTGTATGTGAATACACAGGCCTCAGCTGAGCTGGCTGTACAGACACACTCTAAGACCTTAGTATCTAACTAAACAAGTCTGAAAAATGTTAGGATAAGTAAAAGGAAATGTTATTAGAACAATGAAGGTGAAAACGTCCTCTCAAAGTAAAACCTGGTAAAATGGCTTATCTGAACATGATGTTTTAACAATTTTACTACCGTCATGTTGTCTGGTCCACTTAATGTCACAATAACAGTTCCCGGTGGTCCAGGGGGTCCAGTTAACCCAGTGTCACCCTTGAAACAAAAGAAAAAAAATAGAGAAATTACAAGTGGTGTGTTTTTCTTGTTTCAAATTACTATTGCTATACTTTTGACGTTGTGAAAATTTTTCTGTCATTACAGTCAGCTGTTAATACAGTTAATGTTTCTCTTTGCTTACTATTTATCTTCCAATAAAAAAGGCATAAGGAAGACTTAAGATTACTATGACAACCTTCTCCTAGCTCAGAAATATAAAAATGCATATGCTCATTTCTGTTAAAGTATATAGAATTAGCTTAAATTTTTAATACTATTTGCTTAAAAGTTATGGAACCATTTTAAATCTAAATAAAATATTTCCTTGATTATAATTTTTCTCTCAATTTGATTAAGTCAATCAATCAAGTACATAAACTGTTTTTGGCAGCATTCTCAGGACTGAAATCTGTGTATTACAGGGGCATGATTGTAAAATAGTGCTGACATTTAAAATTAGCTCTTATGTGCCCTTAACCAAAAATATTAATATTGCAGTACAATTTTTCATTAAGGATATTTCAGAACAGGGAGAAGTCCTAAATGTAATCTTTCCTGTGGAGCTCAACAAAATAACATCCATAATTTCCAGTGATTTTAAGCTAGTGGAATGCCTTTGTGTGCACTTGCAGTGTAACAGCAAAGAATGCATCACTCTTTCATAAGGAAGCAAGATGCTCCATGGTCACGTGAGCTACTCTTAATGAATAATCAATTCTATTTACAGAAATTTTTCCAGGAAATTTTAGCACATTTTCAGGAGTAATTACAAAGTTAAAACCAATCCCACTGTCAGATAGCACTGTTTCAGCTCACAGCTGAATCTGTGCAGGTCGGTTAGCATAACTGTGAGATGCCCCAAGTTCTTGAATGGATCCTGTAAGGACACTCAGACTGACTACACTGGTCCTCCAACTGCAGGCTGAGGTCCCGAGAGACAATATATGCATTTGTAATACTCACTAACTTAATGTTAATTATATGGTATACGAAGTAAGAACATGGACAACAAGTCATCCAATTTTTATTCAGAATCTGGGAGGTTTTCTAGCATCATAAAGGCTGACACTGAAATATTTTGGCCATAAGAAACTGTGAGTCTACAGGTGCTATATATTTACCAATGTTTACATGCTTAGAAAAGCATTTAGGAACCCTGTGCAAATGATATATAAATTAATTTAATGTTATGTGTTAGTAAATATTAAGTACTGGCTCCTCTTAGGTTTCTACCATTCTATCAGGAAGTTTATCTCATTGGCTTGTATGTGGAAACAGTTTGTCCTTAGACATTAGTTGCCATTTTCCAGTAAAAGACTTCCACATATATGCTGAAAATTTTTATGTCACAGTACTTCCCCAAACATTTCACCATAATATATCAGAAAAAGAATAAACCAATCAAAACTTAAAGAACGTTTTAAGTATTTTATACAATTACCTTTCTTCCTTTGGTTCCTATTACTTTCAGTCCCATAAGACCCTGCAAAAAAATCCCCAAGTGTTATTTTTTTTAATTTTAAAATCAGCTATAGAATGAGTTCATTGATGTTACACATAATAGGAAGTTTTCATTTTTATCACCAATCTGAGACTACCTTAGGTCCAGGAGGTCCTGCTTTCCCTGGCAAGCCCTACAAAAAAGGTACAAAAATTTCCTTAATTTAAAAAATTACAATATTCAGCACCAACACAGTTGTTTTGAAGTACCAAATTTTCATGAGTTGTATCACTATCTTTATTCTTTCTTCCACCTTTAAACCGCAATTTGTTGTGAGTGGGTGACAGAATTTCTATACAACATAGTTGCATACATATACATTTCTCTTACAGTTATACACATTAGTATTTAAAGTGAATTTATGGGTAATTATTTGAAAACTAAAATTTATGCCTACATGGACAAGGATGCTTCTGAAAACATGGAAATTATCATGCATAAAAATAATCAAAAGAAACTGAAAAGAAAGTAAATCAGATGTGTACAGAAGGATATGGATTTCTCATACACATATCTCTAGACCTCAGACCAGTCTGGGAGAGTCAAGCACTTGTCCTTGGGTAATTCCACAGGTTTCTGGGAAAATGAAATGTTAAAGTAACTAGTGAGACATAAGTTCATACTCACTGAAACACCTGGAGGGCCCTGTGGTCCAAGTTCCCCAGGATATCCTTGAGGACCCTGGGCCCCCTGCATATTAAAAAAGAAACAGGAATAAATATCTTGGCGAGATTATGAGCAAACCACAACACTAAGTTCAATGAACTAAATAACAAACAGAGGAGCAGCACTGTCTCTGGATTTCCTTTTCATGTCTCAGGATAACACAGAAGTGTAATTCTTCCTCACTGCTTCACTGGTTGGCATACGTTTTGAAACGTAAGAAAACATATCTGTTCAAAAATTAAACTACTCAAGTGAGGATGTATGGTCTGTTTAACTGTGGATATTCTCATAAACCATATAGTCCTATTAATAACCCTAATAATCCTTTAATATTTTGAATACTATATGCAATAAATTATTCTGTACTTTAAAGCTTCATTTTCAAAGAAATGGAAAATTAAAAAAAAATATTTTCCTTTTAATTTCATGTCCTTCGTTTATCATAACAGTCAAAAGAAATGTCTGCTCTGCCTTCTCCTGTTAATCTCCATTTTTAAACTATGGATCATACTGTCCTTCGTTAGTACTCCAGAAATTGAGCTGGTGTAATCTGTCCATGAGGAGTTTTTGTGGTTGGATTAGATGGTCGTTGTAGGTCCCTTACATCTAACTGAATCATTCTATCCTATCCTATCCTATCCTATCCTATCCTATCCTATCCTATCCTATCCTATCCTATCCTATCCTATCCTATCCTATCCTATCCTATTCTATTCTATTCTATTCTATTCTATTCTATTCTATTCTATTCTATTCTATTCTATTCTATTCTATTCTATTCTATTCTATTCTATTCTACTCTATTCTACTCTATTCTATTCTATTCTATACATAGGGGTAAACCCTTAAATATAGGACCAGTTTTTCTCCATTTCTAAAGTATTGTTGTTTGTCTGCAACCTGTCTTCCCTACCTCACTTTACTAACAAATAATGAATACTATTGGTTCTGACAACAAAATTAATTACTGTTGTCTTGGTGAACGCTGGTTTGTAAAGTCAGAAGAAAGATTTTGAATGTACTTTATTAAACAGACTACATAAATAGTTTTTTTAAGACACAGAATTATTTTCTTGTTTAAAAATTAGTGACATATTTGTAAAAAAATACTATATCTATACAAAATATAGAATACATTAATATTGCATATAAAAATAATTTTTATATTTATATATACACACATTATATATCATGTGGGGATTTTTTTATACATATAAAATATCTCATAGTCTGAATGAATTCTGAATTACCTGAAGTCCAGGCATTCCTGGCAATCCAGGATCACCTTTTGCACCATACCCTTGGTTATATCCATCTGCAGGGCACCCCTGGACATTACATAAAAAGATAAAAAGTTACACTATAGAACTCTGTAGTGGGACAAATCTTCAAATACAGTTTGTAAGGAAATAAGCAACATCAGAATTGCATAATAATGGCAACTGTCCAGTATGGATAGTTGTACCTCTAAAAAAGATTTAATAAACAGACTATACATTTCTCAGGCATTCTAGTTCTCTGTTAGGAGCAATCTTCATTTCAGACATACCTATATTACTCGCCCATGATCCTGACCTTCAATTTATTTTTGGCACTTTTTATCTCTTTAAATACTCTCTAGTGCATCTACAGATTTCCATATGAATTCATAAGCTGTTTAGGGGAGGGGCTTATTTATCTGTGAGGTCTGAAAGGGTTAAATTCATTATGTGCAATAACAGTAGTTAAAGGGGAAAAGAAATTTAAATACTGTTTTGTAACCCAGGGTGAATGCAACTAGTATAGACAAAGCACCAAAGTTTGTGGTTGCTTATTCCGGGAAGTAGACCTTCTGTTTCCCATGAATAGAGACGTTAAGAACTCTTTTCCAGCAACGAACATACACACAAATTATTGATCATCAATAAATATTTCACGTAATATGGTGTAAATAACTGACCTTCTCTCCTTTGATGCCAGCAATACCCTAGGGAGGAGAACAATCGTGTTAATAAGACAGAAAAGTGAAAGAGACAATGGTGAAAGGACACTTACTAAATAGTCTCTAAGCTCAATGCTCTTGAAGTGATTTATTTTCATGGACATGGTGTATAGTCAGGTACATGTTTACTGTGCCAAACTTCAATTTAAGAAGAAAGGGCATATTGTTAAAAAATAATCCAGTCTTACAGTTACAACTCCACAACTGAAGGCAGAACAGTTCTGAAGCCTGACCTTAATAAATAAATAAATAAAATCAGGAGATCTGGTAAAGATCATGTTTAGATGTTATTAGATTTGAAGCCACTGGAACTTGACAGAGAGCATTCCTTTCCCATTTTTTTAGAAGTTTCTTTTAAACACACATTTCTGCAGAAAAAAACCCCTAACGGTTCCTAGGGTTTAAGCAATGCACCCAGAATGAGAAGTTCTGGGTTTAATTCCTGGTTCTTATTGACTTAATTAGGCCATATCCTCAAAGATATTTAGGCATGAACTGAAACTGCAATGTATTAAATACGTATTGGACAACTTTAGAGATGTGGGTGGTAAATTTTCATGTGTATCCCTTGAGACACTAAAGAGCTAACACCAGTCAATGAATCTGCATGCACTCATCAACTAAGTTGAGGTCCAGGATGCAGCTGATAAAGCATTACTTTTAATTTTGGTTTCTTTATCACATGGTTTTCATATTAATAAAATGGGGATACCTATGTATTTCAACTGCTGTCAATACCAGATAACATGAGGCTTTACACTCCTTCAGTGAATGGTTTTGCGTGGTAAAAACACACACAACCATGAATTTCATGGATACCTACTGGAACTCCTGGAGCACCTCTTCTACCTGGAGGACCTGGAAAACCTCGATCACCCTGAAAGTAGTAAGAGTGACTGTTAATGCATATTATTGTTTATTTTTTGATCTGATTTTAGAAAATGTGATTACAAAATAAGTTTCTCATGTTATCATACTAAAACTGTGAGTTGCATTACCACCACGTTTGCTAGAATGGGCACAGCTTCACTGTATGGGTCTTGTCTTCTATCTCAGACACCAGGCTTTGTTAGCTATGCCAGATAAGTTCACTGCTTCAGTATAAATGTATGATTTTCTGTAGTAGGCACTCTTCTGATTCTCTCTCAGAATGCTGAAAACATTTGCTCATAGAGCAAAATAAAACTAGTAAATCTGTAACTTAACATTGAGCCTTTTATTAGGTTTCAGGACTTAGGATTTGTCAACTGCAAGTCAGATGCTGGTGATGTGAAATTAATTAACTATCTATCTCTTCTATAACCCATTTCAATTGAAGGACAGGTTGGACAAAACTGACTAGGGTCTTCTGGATTTAATGAAAAAAGTTTTATCTGTCAAAATATCAAACATTATTCTTAACTTTTTAGCAAAGGCCATTAACATGTATTGTTTCGTTATCTATCTCACACAAAAGACAGCACTTTTCCTTCCTCTGGCCTCATGATTCATTTTTTTCCTAGTTGATAAAGCCACAAACCAGTTGAAGCTTGCTGTATATCGCAGGAAAAATTCAGAATGCTTTTTGGCCATTTCTAAGCATAGCCAAACACAATCTCCATAATATTCAGTTTGATTTGTACCTTTGTGCCATTGCAACCTGGAACACCCAATGACCCAGGAGGACCAACAGCTCCCGGTTCACCCTAAAAAGAAGTGCAAAATTGACAGAAGCTTTGTTTTTGCACATTCATATAAACCTACAGCAACACTGAAAGAGTTTATGTTGGTGCAGTGTTTCACAAGACTTGACAGATTACAATGTGTTCTTAAATCATTACAATGAGTAAGAATTGCTGATGCTAAGATTTTTATCTCTAGGCTAACTGAGACAATGCTGATGTTGAGACTAGAGTGAGCACATTGAGCTGAGGAAAATTGTGTACTGAAGACTCTAGTAAGAGAAAAACAGTTAAATCAGTTTCATTTTTACTTACTGGAAGGCCTGGGGGACCTGAAAATCCAGGTATTCCTGGGACTCCCTAATAATATGAAAAACAGGAATATTATTACAAATATTAAACAAAAGCTCATGATGCAGTTTTTCTTTTGATCATTTTTAAGAATGAATGCAAGTATGATTCTATCAAAAGATCATAATTTCCTTAACCCTTCTGACTGTGAACCAAGTATAATGGTAGCTCACTCACTGTTAACATAGACTGCTTTTTCCCACAGGAAAAAACCTGAAACAACTCTTCATGGAATTCTAGTCTGACTTTTTCATAGCACACTCCAATACTAAACACATGCAGCATGAACCTTTGTACATAAGGTGTAACAAAATAGGCAACAGGTTTAAAAAATAAACAATGCATGCGCATATTCCATGACATAAATTTTAAAAATACTTTAAAATCGTATGTAACATTTCAGTTTTATTTTTCACAAATTAGTGAACAAGATGGCATTTAACATAAGATTTAATACATACAAGTTTGTTTAAAATATAAATACTTACTCGTATACCTTTGGGTCCAACAAAGCCCATAAGCCCTGGAGAACCCTAGGTGACAAATAGAAAACAACATATTTCAATATAATTGAGAAAAATCATGTATCTTGTGCAATATTTTTAATACCAATTCCTAACATGTGTACACGAAACTATATAAATAAATAAAATATTTGCCTATTACAGACACTAAAGCAAACAAGCATTTAATACAGCTTGCATAAATCATGGTGTCTTGCCTTCCCTTTCAGTGTTTATGGGGTTATATTTCATCATAGGTCAAAAAAATAACAGTCAGGGTATGTTGAGAAAGCAGTTGCTAAGGATCTGTTCAAACTGTGAGACCCAGAAGTGCTTCCCTGTGAGATAGCTGGAAGGCTTCCAGATATGGATGATGTCTATGTAATTATCAGGTATATGCATGTACCAACCACCCTCACCTGCACTGTTGTCCATGGAAAGGAAAGCCTGGAGCAGGCTGAAAAAGGGGGCTAAGCAGGATGGGAGAGCAAGGCTAAGAGATGACAGCAAAGCATGCCACAGCACAGTTTGGACAGAACCTACTGGAACTGTTTCAAGACACTTAGAGATTTACTGATAGTAAGAAATTTTTATTGTTCTCAGAAAGGAAATGGGGAATGTACAGAACTGCATGGCTCCTAAAGTCCCAGGTGACATTTCATTATAGGCGTTGAATAGGAAAAGCTAACTGGAATACACTACAATAGATGGCATTCAGGCTAACAGAGATGTTCTTGATAGATAAACTATCCTTACTTTTTGCTATTCTTGAAGAAGTTATTAACATTTATTAAAAGGGAAATGCTCTACTAAACACTTTTCAATGAGTTCAGATAAATGGCTTATCAACATGTATGAGATCCACCATGAGTATCAGTTCCACAAAGTATTGTAAAAATGAGATAGGATAGAATAATGAAACAATACCCAAACGAGTTAAAACTATAAAAAACATTTGTTTAAAAGTATGGATAAGTGCTGCAGCCACATTAGTGCAGGTCCTAGACATAATGTGATTGTGACAGTACCTTCCTGTGGCTGAGTTCATACCATATTTACACACAAATAATTTAATCACTGAAGTCAACTTATCAATGACAGCAGGAGTGCTGTTCCTCAAGACAAATATAAATAAAATGTTTTTTAATGATCAATTTATTTGTATTTTCTGCTCATGCAGGAGTCATTGAAAATTCAGATTCAGCCACAGTTTCGGCATACAGGAAAGAAAGCAAGCAAGCCCAAGTCACTGAAGTCATGCTCTCCATACTGCAGCCAACTAGGTATTCCCTAAACAGACCAAGATTTATCTTGAAACCATCTTTCCCTTCAAATTTTCTTAAATACACGTCATATTTGTCTCAGTAGTAAGTAGTTTCCTCTTTTTCCAGCAATAGATGTCAGAGTATACTGTCACAATGAAATTGAGGTTGTGCTGCTAAAATCTATTTAGACCCATGTTCATTGCTTCTGGTAGTTCAGTCCAGGTGCTTCAGCACTGGCCAACGATCAACTGACAACAAAAACCCATGTTCATATCAGCCACTTTGACTCTGTCAAAAACAACCATTGCTGCTGGTGACCACACAACATCCCTCCCCAAATAGGAGACTCTGTAACAGGTTTGGTTTTGTTTTTTAAAACAGAATTCTCTACCCAGTCATAGCTCACTTTCACAGTCAAGCACAGTGGTTTCTCTGTGTCTCTCTCTCTGTGTCTCACATACACACTTACCTTTGGTCCCTGTGGCCCTGGAGGCCCTTCTGGACCAGGAAAGCCTCTATGACCAGGTGGACCTGGAACACCAGGAAAGCCTTTTTCACCCTGTAAACATTAAGACAATTAAGTTCTTAAAATATCCATGAATTCTCCTTTTGATAAATTATTTCTACGACTTTCACTACTTTCAGTACCTCTTAACTTCTATACATGTGTGCTGCAGCGGCAGATATATTACCCTTGCCCATACTGGTAACACTGAAGTAACACACTCATAAGTATGGCTGAAGATATCAGAAGACAAAAGTACTCAAGATTTTGCAGAGTACAGAAGTTAATTGTCAGCATGAAAAGTTTAAGAAAGCAGCTGATAAAGATTCCTTGTTAATATTTCTATATTGTGTTTAGTCCCTACAAGCAATACAAATACAAATCAATTGTAGCAGCCCTATGTAAAGTGGCAAACTTAATGGCTGCTGCTGTACAGCAAGGTCAGTTTCAAATCATCAACACCTTCCTTCATGCAAGCCATGGAAAGAAACAGTGAGAGTCAAATGCAACAAAACCATTCAGATAGAGTAAAAGAAGTTTGCTGTAAGTGACAATTTTATAAATTGTTCCGAGTCTCAGAGATTAAGACACCTGATTACTTTTTTAAGGTCAAGTTCAGTAACAAAACCATGTAAAGGAAACACAGAATATTAAAGCTACATGAATAGAATAAAGGAGTCTAAGTTACAGTGAAAGGGGTATTTTCAGTTTCTTAGTTAAATATAATGAAGATGCAAGTCTTATCTTGGATGGGAAACTGAGTCTGAGCCAGCAATGTGCACTCGCAGCCTAGAAAGCCACCTGTGTCCTGGGCTGCATCAAGAGCAGGGTGTCCAGCAGGGCGAGGGAGGGGATTCTCCCCCTCTGCTCCACTCTTGTGAGACTCCCCTGCAGTGCAGGGTGCAGCTCTGGGCCCCCAACATCAGGACACAGGCCTGCTTGAGCGTGTCCAGAGGAGGCCGCAAAGATGATCTGGGGCTGGAGCAGCTCCCCTGGGAGTCCAGGCTGAGAGAGTTGGGGGGGTTCAGCCTGGAGAAGAGAAGGCTCAGGGGAGACCTTAGAGCGGCCTCCCAGGGCTTAAAGGGGGGACAGGAAAGGTGGGGAGGGACTGTTTACCAGGGGGTGTGAGGATAGGACAGGGGTTAACAGTTTTAAACTGAAACAGGGTAGATTTAGATGAGAGATAAGGAAGAAATTCTTCCCTGTGAGGGTGGTGAGGCACTGGCACAGGTTGCCCAGAGCAGCTGTGGCTGCCCCCTCCCTGGAAGGGTTAAGGGCCAGGTTGGACGGGGCTGGGAGCAACCTGGGCTGGGGGAAGGGGGCCCTGCCTGTGGCAGGGGGGTTGGGACTAGATGATCTTTAAGGTCCCTTCCAACCCAAACCACTCTATGATTTTATGATCTCAGTTAAAATAAAAGTGCTTCAAGCCTAGAAACTCACAGAAGAGGTGTTTCAGCTCTTTAGATAGCAGTGATTTAGCATGCTCTATTTTATATCAGTGAAGAGCTAAGTATTCAAGACCTTTTACATAACTGCATGACAGGGGAGAGAGATCATGTGAGGTTATCAATTCTCTGAGTCAATTTTCCTATTGCTTTATCAAGGCAGAGTTATACAAAAAAGCATTTGAAATTTTGCTGTGCAGAAGTTCCAGTAGCTTATTATTTGATGTACAAAATATGTTCCAAGGAAGTCTTGGGGAAGCCAAAACACCTTGGCTTGACCCCAATTCTGACCCCTCAAAATACCACAAACTTGGATTTTAAATAGTTTCTGAATTAAAAAAAAAAAAAAAAAAAAAAAAAAAACCAAACAAGAAAGAATATAATCCCAGAATATTTTAACACAAATCAAAATAAGAATTGCATTATGAAGTGTCTGTGAGATCTGTATCATGAACCGGCATAGCTTTTTGTAACAAACCGTTTATTTCATCCACCAGCGCCCCGAGGAAGGCAAAAAGGTTAATGCTATACCAAGACGTGCCACTGGAGGGAGCATGATACTAACTCACGGAAAAACTAAAGCAGTCCTTGATCTTCCTCCACTGAGCTTGCTACCCCCTCACCGAAACAAGCCATGGAGTGCTCTCCAGATACAGAGCAACACTGCACTTTCCTGACAGATTCACTCCCCTCCATACGGCACAGGCAATTTTATCCACACTTTCTTCTTGACAGATCAAGATCAGAGGATTCTCAGGTTGGAGAATTTCTTAACACTGAATGGTTATCAAAACATATTGATTAATGTAATTGTCCCAACTTTCCAAAGCTGCCTGAAAAACTTCATCAGTGTAAACAATTATTAACTCTTATCTACCGATTACTCAGTTGCTTTAACATGGAACTGATGAAGACAAGTTGCGGGTGTTCATTCTTACTAATATTTCTCTTTTAGTGGGCAGCTTAATTTTTTTTTCTGAGTTTTCAACTGGTCTCAATTTTACTCGTTAGGACAAAGTCAGGTTAGACCAACTAAGAACATGAAAAATAAGCACCAAGATTTTACTAAAGACATGAGTATTCTCCTTTCCCACTCACGAAAATATGTTTTAATAATGAACATATTTACTTTGAGAGAACTTTTCTCCAACACCAAAATGAAGCTTCCTACAGGCTAGACTAGCAGTGTTTACTGTGGTGCAGTATGACATTTTTTCTTGGTAATATAAGTATGGGAGGAAAGTTGTGAGTAATTCTTTACCAGCCAGATGTGTCAACCAATGGGACTAATCACAGTCCTAAATCTATATAGACCTCTGGAATCTACTGATAAAGTTTAGTATGGCAATCACTGTGTCCACATTTAGCCTAAATTACAACCATGACTTCTTTAATAATGCCCCTTTCATTTGTGAATCAGTTGTTTTTCCAACTACAAGCAGGAGTTTGAAAGAATTTTTGGCATTTGTGTAATTCAGGTTTGTCTAAAAGCCACTCTCAGTCTCTGCCAAGCTACTATTAGCAACAGGCAGAGCTGCAGCTCTCTTACTTTTGATGGATTTTAGGCTGTTCCCTCACTGATGGCAAGGTGTTTGTGGTTAGGATCCAGAAACTCACCCCTGTCTCAGTCTGCAGGAGGTTTATCTGTTTGATGCCAGCAAAGGTGGCTTTCCTTCAGGAACCGGAAAAGGAGGGGAGATGGGCAAGGTCAAAAGAGGGAAAGAGGGAAGCACTGAACAGGATACTCTTGATGGCATTATGAAATTTGTAACAGGAGAGCTGCTGCCAGGGTAATGGAATCTGTGGGCATTTGTCAGGAGTTTGTGGAAAGGACCTAGTGGTTTGGACAGTTGTTCTGCTGGTGTTCAAACATCATGCAATGCTGTAAACAAACTAATGCATTAAAAAAAAAAAAAAAAAAAAAAAAAGTCTTAGTTAAACAGTACCCCCTGAGCTATTTTAACAGAAATTTGTAAGGTAATGTATTATTCCTTTTACAATTCTCTGTAGACTCTGTGGACAGAATTACCATTACATAATAAATTCACTCACTATATCAACTCAACTAATGTATTAACTATTTCCAGGTATAAGCTAATCTTAAAAAAGGAAAAATGTATTTGTTCTTACCTTATTACCTTTCATGCTATCGCAAAAGCAGGGACTTTTACCTTTGCATACACAGCTCTGAAAAACAAAAAGACAAATTTTATAATAAAATTATTTTTCTCATTGTGTTGTTTAGTAAGGTGCAAATGAGATCTCAGTAGTTTTAGTAAGGTAATTATTTCACAGATAATACAACTTAAAAAAAAATTGTTTGTGAAGAGTGCCAATTCCCAACAGCAGCAAAGAGCTCATTAGTCCTCTGTACTGTCTTTTGAGACAGATAAGGGCACTAGTTTAATTTTGTAATTGGGGTAAAGGCAAAGAACCCATGCTTAATGCCACCAATGTTATAGTATCAGTATGAAGTATAAAATTCAAGAGGTTGGGCTCATAGCCCTAAACATTGATGATTCTTTAAAAACTTGCTATAGAAACAAACACATATACCAATATTGTTTTAGATTACAAAGGTATTGTTTTTATTTTAATCTATTAACCAATAATTCTCTGACTTTTTCTGGCTGTGTTCACCTCCTGACCTTGGCTCCTGGTACCTAATACAATTACCAAGGACCCTCAACTTCGTTGTTTCTTAATTCTGAAGGTTTCCTGAGACAAGCTGTGTGACAGTGGGTACCCTCACACAGGGACATCCCCAGTCCTGCAGCAAGTCTGGGGCTGTCGCTGCTACCAGCATGTCCATGTCTTCAAGGGAGCCTGGAGTTTCCAAGCCCTCCTTGAGGAGCTGCGTGTTGCACTGTAGCATCCAAACCTCTCTTTGAGTCTGTGACCTCTACTGCTGGAGTATGGTATGGCTATCCAGGAGCAACTATAATTTGAGATAATTCAGTGATTAATCAAATATGAAGAGATATTCAGGTTTTTATTGTTCACACTTAAGTGAAAAGCAATCAAACAAAAAACCCAAACAAGGATTTTCAGTATGTAACTGGATAGACAACATGATCAAATTAGCTAGCTAATGCACTAGGCAGTCCTGGTAGCACGGAGCTCAGCAGAGCTGCAAAGCCCATCTGAGATCCTGGGTGAACATGAGAACACTTAACACTTCTGTGCCCAGCTTCTGCTACAGCTATCACGCACTCAGTAACTGAGCTAGCCCAGTCTCGCTGGCATAACTCTGCAAAGGACTTTTCTACACTCATGTAGATATATCCTATTTCAGTGAAGTGGTGGAGAAAACAAAAAAAATCATCCTGTTAACATAAATATTATACACACTAAAATAGCATTGAGGTTATTGAAGCCACGCATTTAATAGAGATGTGGAGTAACCTGCATTTATTGTCCTTTGTACACTTAAATTCTTTCATTTGTTTTTGAAGCTGTGGCTGAATGACTGCAGAAAGAGGGTTATTCTTCAGTTTATCCTCCCACTTTAAGTATATATGTTTATCACAATGACCATATACTATGTTACAATGAGAGACAATGTGAAAAGGACAACTATCACGTATTAGTTACAAAAATATTTTTCTAAGTTACATAAAATTCAGAAAAGAAGGAAGAACTGTATTTTTTCTTACAAGATCAAAGCCTTTAAGACGGTATGACATGAAATTTCTATTTAGATCTTGAAGACAGAATTAATTAACGCATACAGCTGGTCATAATACAACAGCAGCACTGTTCCAAATTTGTAACTTTTCCAGTAGTGTTCTCAAAAAACAGAAAACAAAAGACAGAGGAAAAAAAAAAGTTCTCAATTACATTTTTAAATTATAAAGTCAGATTGTCATTAAACTTAAATTTTCCTGTAGCAATCCGTTCAGGTAAAACATTTTACAGAGCATCTTTTCTTCCCACAAGCTAGGATCTATTTCTTGTATCTTTATAATCAAAAACTGCATTGCATGATATCAGTTAGCTGCCTTCATTTCTTACACAGTTCATGCTATTTGTTTCTTTCCTTTGACCACATGAGGAAACTTGACATCTGGTTTGGAACAACTCATCTAGTCTCCTTAGGTGCCTCTTTCAGGATGAAAGAAAGATGCTGCAAGTACTTGTTGTTTTCTATAGACTAGACAATTACTGACATTAGCTGCCTATCTGGTAGGTGTCTGAAGTTAGGTGAGATGACACCGTCTATTAATTTAAAAATAGATGCAGAGGGTATTCCTCAAGTGAACAGCTATTTAAACATTAATTTACAAAATAAACCAGAAATTAGAATCAGTTGTTCATGAAAGGCAAATACCCCAAGAAATGATTGTGTCTGCCTGTGTTTTATAGACAGATCAATAGGTGATCACTTGATGTTTCAAGCTAGATTTTTAAAGAGTTGCAAATACTGAATACCTAATTCTTTGGCATATTTAAAGAAGACTCTTTCTTCCCCTGAACTGACAGCCAGAATTCAAGTGGTACTGCATCAGAAATTTGGGAAACAAAGGTGTCATGTAAAACGGAAACCGTGTGACTATGCTACCTTTACTATTATTTTAATCAATATGATTATATCATCAGAGACACAAGAATAAACACTAGTGCAGAATTAACAACAGTATCCTGACTTCTTCTCAGTGAGGTGTATTAATTTTGCACTGGATAATCCAAATTCACCAAGTTAGTTATATGACAGATATCTTAAGCCTTTAAGCATAAAAACCAGAGGATAAAGTGACATGTATCTCAAAATAAATTTGGAATAGTCCATAAGACAAACAAATCTGTTGTTCCCTATTCAATCACAGTACTTTCCTTCCTAAAGTATTCTCTTCAAAATAGGTGACACAGGTTATTGGTACATGTCTGCTAAGCAGTACAAAGATGGTAACTGTTCAATGTTCAGCATCCCAAGGAAAGATGTAAACACAGTACACAATAAAAGTAGTCTTAAACTGCAGGCACTGCATTTTACTGCTGTACAGGGCTGGTGAGTGACTCAAGCTACCACTTTCTCAAGGCTTGCATATGAAAATTGTAAATTAACTACAAGGCCTAAGAGACCCATTTCCTCAGCAATCTCAACTGATGAAGCAAAGATTTAGCTTACAAATTTAGTAGACATGTCTGAGTCCAGGAAAGGTGCTGTTTACTGAGGTAGAAATGCTTACGGTATTCCAAATCCTCTGAATTTTTTCAGTGTAACTGGGAGCATACCCTGACTGCCCATAAAGAGTCTTCCTGAGAAACAGCCATGGCTGGTTTCTAATCTTCCTAGTACCCGTTATTTACAATTATAATCCTACAGACTTTCATGGAGTCGTACCTTATTTCTGCCTGTAAAAGTAAAGCTGGAAGCAAATTCTTTACAGTATTGGTATGCAAAGCAGTATTCAGGACATGTAGATAATCACCAAATGCTGCAACTCTTCTATAATAGGTATAATCTGCAGAAGACTTGATATGTACAGATACAGAAGAAACTTTTTCTTTTAACTTACAATCAGAGATAATCCAATGTGAAGTTAAATACATGAACATGTAGAAACTTATGATGCTACACAATTAATCAAGGTATTAAACTATTTAAAGAAAAAGAACCTTTGTTCTTCAAGAAGTCAGAATGCTTAGAATGTGTTTAATTTGCCATTAGTAAGCTTTCAGATTAATTTAGGGCTTTTTGTGTACGCATATCACTTTAAACTAAACTGAAAAGACCAATGATGATTTTGCATTACACAGTCAGTTAGCTGGATAATACTAAATGTTTTGGCATATGATTTTTACATAAGATTAGATTATGCCTTCTGTAAAGGAGCTTTGAACCAAAAAATCATTGCTCATTTATACTACTGGATGTTTCCACATCCTTGCAAGATGCCTGCAGTTCCTTCATCAAAGGATCATAACAAAACAAGAGGATATTGCTAGGTTATAAGATAAGGAAATTAAATATTAGTTATTAATGGTTTATTCAAAATCCTCACAATAACATCTATATAGGTAAACGTATTAACAAAGCCACAGGTTTACTGCATGTTTTTTGGTTTTGTGATTTTTATAATAATCGTCTACATTTATTTAAAATATTTAGATATGGTAGATGGCACTAGATTTCTGATCTCAAAATCCAGGCCAAAGGATAAAACCAGATCATTATATGAATAACAGATCAAATTAATTCACCTATGAACCAACACTTTCTGGGAGCAATTTCTTCTGAAAGGAGCTCCTTTCAGAAGTGTTTTTGTTTTGAGTGATAGTAGTTGTAGTATTATATGTTCTTTAAATAATTACAGTTTTGCACGCTGAAGCACATTTACTGCATTGGTTAATGTTTTGTTCAGTGGGTGCAACCTTATCTGTAACACTGAATTGCCCTTCCTACACTATGAAATTGGATTCTATGGGGCTCTGACCTCTTCCTGCCCCCAATTCAGAGACTAACTTAAGCATCTGCTTGAAAGTGTTCTAGTCCTCTCCTTCCCTGAATCCCTCAAAGAAATGACAAATAAAGCAGGAAGAAATAACATACTACAGACTACATTGTCACCTATACAAAGCTTAATATAGATTTATCATGGCACTGCTACTCTTACCATTTGCAGTCATGACAACTTATTCTGGAGTATTAAAGAGAATCTTGCACAGCTCGCAGCACTTTGCCAACAAGATCTAGTTACACGAAAGATGTCAGAGAATGTATTTAGGGATGTTACCAAAGCTGAATATGTTCAAGTGTTAATGTAAGGAAAAAGGCAAACAATGTTAGGAGTTTCCATGAATAGCACAAGCTTTGAGTCCTATCATTCACATTTGTGGGGCAATACAGTCATACTGGGTGTGGTTTAAAGGCAGGAAGATGGGGAACAGCCAAAATGAGCCAGTGCAGGTGATGAGCCATTATTTCTCCACTGATCTCTTTTTGGAATGACATACAGGATGACATAACACGCAGAGTATTTGTTTGCTTTTCCAGATACACAGAAGATCAGAGTAGGTCAGCTATGATTTCAAACTATATATTTGTATTAAAAACACTGCACCCAGGACAGAGGCAGCAAAGTGTGTTGCTGCAGGAAACAGGCACCATATTCTTTGTTTCAGATGAAGACTACATCAAGACCACACAGGATGAGTAATATAAAGACATTCAAATGAAAGCTGAGATGAAATTAAATGTATTTTGTAGGAATCTAGTAATCTGGCTACAGTGGGGTTTAAGGTTACACTTTGGGCCTGATTGGTCTTTAATTTCATGGGTGAACTCCACTGATTCCAGAGGTAAATGTTAGTTAACATCAATGAAAGATGACTGTGCAACATGAGGAAATTTAAGATGAATTAAAAGCAGTGCAAGTGATATCCATTAATTACTCTGGACAGTAAAAATAGTCCAGGTGTCTTCTCTCAAGTGGGTGGTGAAGCTGTCACTTTCCTTCATTGGTGGTTTTAATGGCTGATCAAGCTCATTTTTAAAAATGCAAGCCTGATTTTTCATTTAAACTTGATTTTTGTTAGTATCTCACCTATCCTGCCATTAAGTCTTTATCTTCTAACTTCAAGGATCACTAAATTAGAACTCCATCAAAACACAGAACAAGACTTATTGGACAAGATCTATTTCTCTGTGATGCCACTTTTTGTTTGTTTCTTTCTTTCTTTTACATCTTTCTTCTCATTAATGGTATCCTGAGTAGCCTACAATATGCAGGTCACCACAGTGGTCCTTTCTAAGTGGAAGTAAATTATCAGCTAATTTCCAGTAATTTCTGTAATTTCTCTTAAATTCCAACACTTATTAAAAATTACGTATCAGTGAGCCAGCTCCTTTAAGAGCTTTGATTGTGAATTTTCAAGGGCTGCTGACACACTGAGATTTCTGAATTCTTCCTGAGCTGTCTTAGTGCAGAGCAATCACTTTGCACATTCCAGCTGCATCTATAAACCACAACTGAGTACACAGAATAATACTGCTCAAATAGTTGATGTTAATATAATGGTTAAAACTACAAAGGGCCCATTTCTCTAATATTCTCTACTACATGTTTTCTATTATATCTAATACAAGTGGGTGTAGAGCATTACGATTACACCAAGTGGAAAGTTTTGCTTTAACATTTATCTACACTACAGACTTGTGTTGGGGTAGGTATGCTGCACAGAGATGTGAAATGCTGCACTTTCTGAAAGACACTTTGGTGCTAGTTAAAGCTTCTAGCTCAGACACAGTTATATTTTTGAAAATTTATCCTAACCTCCTCAAGCAGAAAATCTGAGATCAGAGCTGTATAGAAAAGAGTTCCCTCTGTGGAAAAGGCTATATAAGGAAAATCTTTTTTCTGAATCTGATGCACCTGTGTTAGGATACTTAGCTAGACTAGCACAGTCAGTAATTCTACCTAGACATGGTTAGTAGATATGTGACCCTGGCAGCATATTCCTCATGTTGCACAACTGTAAATCACCATGTAGCCTACAAGGTACTGGAGAATGAAATCCCCTCACTCCAAAACATTGTTATCAAAACAAAATACCAGTCTCACAATTACAATCTGTATACTAATAGTTTTTCATGCATTCTAAGCATCAAACATGAATTCATTAAAATTATCAAAGACCATGGAGACCTTTGTGTTTTTTTAGTGATTGCTGGACCAGTACAACAAACCCAAATTATTAAGCCTTCAGTAAGTATAGACAGCATAGAGCAGAAATAGGAGATGATGAGATGAAGGAAAATATGTCAGTTCCCAAACCCTGAAGCATTGTGTAGTCACTTGTGAACTGGAAGGCAGCCAGACATTCCTACCTTAGAAGACTCCTGTTAACAGCCATGTACGCTATGAGAATTCACAGCATTTTGCCTACCAGTTGAATGCCTAGCACCTGACAGAAATGATTACATTTTGACTTTCCATTATAAAGAAATACACTTGTAACTTTAACTAATAAACTACTTGGTCAATAATATCTAATGTAGGGAGACTGGATCTCAAAGGACACAGTGGAAGACAACTGTAATGCTACAGACAGTAGCTCATAGCTCCACACCAGAATTCCATGATGCCAACCATATTCTCGGCCAAGCAGATACAGTACAATTAATTTTATGGAGCTTGCATGTAGGGCTTAGCAATCTTCACTGTGCCTGCATGTTGTCATCACTGCATTAGATAATTAGGTAAGATGCAACACTACATTAGATAATTAGGTAAGATGTTGTAAATCAGAAAGAAAACCAACACCCTGAGTTTTCACAAACTCAGATTGTGAGCTCGGCAGTGATGACCACTAAGGCCTGTGTTGTAGAAGCTGCCTAAAATTACTCAGTATCTATGTACACAGAGCTGGCATGTTGTGTGCAGTTTCGGAAAACTAAGTTGAGGCTCTTAATTGAGTCTCTGTTTTGGGGGTTTCTTTAATTGTTTTTAGTCTATAAAGATACAGAATTACTCCCTCTTTAAACAGAGAGAATGATGGTTTGCTTTCTTCTGCTAAAATACAGAAAATTCTGATCCTTATATTTATAATGACCAAAATCCTACTCTACAAATAATCTCACTGCAGCGGAAGTCAGTGTGACACAGACTATCAGAAACTGGACCAAGCTGTTCACAATATATTCAGATGGGTAAAATCTCCAAAGACAGACCCATAAACGCTGTTTGTGTGGGTTTTTTCTCCTGACCTCGAACAGGACAAAGGGATAAAAGAAATAAATATTCTTCCTTTCCACAAGGAAAAAAAGATTAGCAATTAGGCCACGGAATTTTGTTTTGTGTAGCAAATTCTTAAGGGTGTTTAATCAGCTTATTCATCTGTGTTCTTCCTTCCTAACAGAGGGTCATCCTAAAAGAACAATCTAACAGCAAAGAACACACACCATTTAACTAGTGAATTTTTGCTTACCTACCATAATATGGTTAGCATTACATCACACAATTTGTATCTCTTCTCAACTGTTGAGTGTGGGAATGGTATTCACCATAACTGTTGTCTCCTCAGGCCTGTATATTTGTATATTCATAAAATTCCTGGTGTGCATCTTCTGTTAAGTAATGCAAACAGCAATGAAAGCAACGGGAGCTTGTTCGGAGAAAGCTTATTGCGCATGCCTTGGTTTCTCCTTTTTTGAAAGGCTCTGTGATTACACAGATTTCAAAAAAAAAAAAAAAAAAAAAAGTTATGCTTTCTTGCAGCTTCCTCCAAAATTATCTGTGGAAAAATGCAGCATAAAGCCCAAGTTAAAAAGCCTTCATTGAACCAGCCCAAATGGAAAACCTGTAAACCTGTGAGACTTGTACCCTGTCACAAAACCAAGTTAAAAATAAGGCAAACCATGAAAATAGAACTAAAAATATACTAGCTGTGGCAAAATGGAACTTTTTCAGTGTGTGCACAAGAGACTGGGGCTGTAAACAGTTAAGAAGAAAAAAGCCTTTTTGTATTTCACCTTCCTCCTAGGCTCCTGTAATCTATGCCAACATACTGAGCCTTCTAGTATTACTTTGTTAGGCAGTAGGGTGAGAATGTGACAGTAAAACAGATGACCGGACATCCCATACTAGTTGCACTTAATAGCAAAGTATTTTGTTTCAAAGACGTGTTATGATAAATCAACTCTAGGCAATGCAGAAAAGATTGCTAGCACAGATCTGGAAATAAAATGCTGATATATCTATATGAAATGCAAAGCAATGAAGAAAGAACCAGTGTTTGCCACCTACTTCAATCATTTTAATGATATTATTCAGTCAGCAAAATAACTTGAACTGTAGAGTTTTGCTTAACTGTGTATTTAACTTGTAGATTTGTTAGAAGAAGGCTATACATCAAATTTTAACAGTTCAGTTTTCACAGGTGTTTACTAAGATCACCTAAGGAGGTTCATCTTCTTGCAATTGTATGACGTAGCAAATACTTAAGCATACTTAACATTTCATGGCCATCAGAGCAAGCCTCCATGTCATATAGAACAGCAGAACTCCATACGTTTTGATGCACAAACATTAGGGCAACTCTGCTAATTTATGCTAACTCTCTTGGCCCAGAAGGAAAAGCATTGCTCTGCTGTGCCCTGACATTGGCCTGTTTCTCTGTGGAGATGATGGCTGAATTACAACTAATTATAGAGGCAATCAGGATCAGAACAGTGTAGTATAAATTGGGCCCAATTATCAAAGTAACACCCCCATTGACTTGAGAGCTGGGATCATATTAACCAAATCAAAGAGAGCACTTCACAAAGGACTTGTTCTTCTAACACACTCAGTGAACTCTCTTTTGTATAGTCAGGTGCACATCTTCTCTTCTCAGCTGCCTTATGTGACAAAGAACCTGGGCGCTTCCAAAGGCCGGCAGAGAAGGAAAATTCTCACTGTGACACTTGGTCCCTCCAACATTTTGATTCCCAGTTAAACAAAGCAATTCAGCCTGCATCCTTTTCTTACCAGCTTTGGAGATGCTCATGGCTGAGCTAGAACACTGCATTTTTTCTTTCCAGAGCCATGTATTAAGATCTATTTGCAACAGCAATATAGTTTACATATAACTAGGAAAAAGGGTATTGCATGAAGAAAAGACTAGTTTATAAGTATTTGCATGCAAATTCTAACATCTGTAGAAAATTAAATTGGGAAATATGAACACTTGCATCTGGTCACAGACAAAAACTCTAAGTGAGAAATGTGATGCAAAAAAATCTTCTCAAGCCTTACAGGCACCAAGTTTGTTATCTCCCCTCTTTTGCCAGCAGCACATGATGAAAAAATACAAAGAGTAATGACTGAGGCAAATACAGAATACTAAGAACTTACTTTATCCCGTGAGCTAACACAATATTGCAATTGTATTACAATGCAAATCAAAAACCACTACTAATATGAGGTGCAGCTAACTTGCTATCAAGTAATCCTGCTCAAGTAGAAACCCTCTTTTATCCTGTTCTGAACACATGATGTCATCACAAAAATGATTGATGCCACTAAGCAGCAGTATTGATTCAGTACCAATGAACTTGACCTAGGTATTTTTCTTGTTTGTGTCATTTGAAACAGCAAATTTTAGGGAAAATTTTTATACTACTGTTTGATTTCAAGACATACAAGAAGTACACAGATGGTATCAAAAGACACTCAGGAGAAGATTGTACATGTGCATCAAGACAGTATCAGGTCCAGGTGCTGTTAAACAAAATGAAACAATGAGAAAGCAAATACATATTATTTTTTTTTCTGAGAGGAAAAAATAGAAATGAGGAGTGAGAAAGATCTTGCTCCCTGCAGAAACATATTGATAGTTTTTGTTATTCTTCTAAAGTATTTACACGAACAGTGGGAAAATCCAAAGAATTACATCAGTATCTGAAGCAAAGGAATACACCAAGCAAGCTAAAAATCCTTTGACATGGGAAGATGCTACTTCTGCTGAGTTTTCAGAAGATGTGATTAGAGCATGCCAATGGCCAAGAATGCAGCTAATAATACTCCCTAGCAGGTGCCAAAAAGTTCAGCCTCCTAAGGGCAGGAAAGTCTGGACTCTGTGAAGGGCTATGAGGACCAAAATTTGCTCTATAAACAGCAGCAGGCACAAATTAATAATTTTCTTTCTTGTCTTTGGAAATAAAGTACTTAATGAGTTATTATGGGACATACACTTAAAATTTATACATACAGCAAAAATATTGCTTGCTCGTCAAATATAAATTTATCTTCGTATGAAAGTGTAGCACAAATTTAAACCACAAACAATACTTATTTCTTTCGAATGGACAGTCCAGCTCAGATGCAATGATTTATTCATCAATTTCAATTAACATTAGCCACTAATATTTCATTACGAGTTTAAATAAAATTTCTTTTGAAAATGTTTTTATTTCTTCTATCATCTAGAAATTTTTGTTAGACTTTCTCTTTTGAAAATATAAGCATTTTCATACAAGAATAGAAATGATGACATTTGAATCTTAAACTGATCTCAGTTATCTGTTGCAAATCTAGTTTAAAATAATCTCAGACAACATTTCAGATCCACTGAATTTTCAGAGCACTACTGAGTCAATAGTGTTCAAACTTTGCTTAAACAAGATTTCTGTAGAAGACACTTGTAACCATCCCAAATCCTGTCTTTAAAACCTAAGTGTAAACAAGGATCTAGTAACAACACTCTAGAAAACTGGTATCTGAGTTTCATGATTTATCTTCAGCAGAAAGGCTGCTAATGAACCAAGGTATATGACTCCATGAGACTGGTGACTACTCTAGGATCCTGAGGTTGCTAAAGTGTTGAAATGCTTTACTGAGCCGTAAGTGGGCTCTTACTTGCCGACACACCTCCTTTTCCTTCCTTTGTAGATAAATGCACAGAACGGGATAACAAGATCAACACAGCCAGCATAGAGGCTTAGAAAAAGTGTGTGTGTGTGTGTTGTGGGAGCGGGGGGAGGAGTTCCTGGTACACAGCCTGTCCTTGTTAACAGCCTTCCAGAAGCACACACGATGATGTCCACCTCTTGGGAACAACGAGGGCAATGGATGGGAGGTACCAGCAGACGAAGAGAAGAATGGAATAAAGAACAGCAAACTGGGTAGAAGAGAGAGGCAGATGTTGAGTTTATTAATCTTCCACGTCTTGCTTTAGAGCAAGGATCAGATCTAGGCAGAGCCTGAAACAACTCTGCAGAAAATGTGTACTTTGCAAACAGATCTGGTACCTCTGTTCCATACAAGAACTAAGAGGCATTTTAATTCCACTACATATAAACAATTAGATCTTTGTTAATGACTAAACTTGTCTTCAAGCTAGAGTGCTGTGAAACAAAGCGTTTGGTGATCTGCTTATGCTGTTTCCAGACACTTTACCCAGAATGACTGAGTGAAAGAGAAACAATGTTTTAGAAGAAACATTATTACCAATTAGTCTGCTTCAGATAATTATAGCAGAATGTGGCTCTATTTTATCAACAACAAAGTGGAAGATCAGATTTTTTCCTTATAAAGGTGAACTGCAAAATGTTTTGATAGGCAGTAAAGGGTTTTGATGCACTGCTTTAGAGCTTTACTCACATACACAAGGAGAAGTTAACACTGTTGACTATTACAGGAGGAACAGAACTTGAAATTTACTGAAACTGGTAGTTTTCTGTTTGGTAACTGCTAGAAATGTTGGGAGCTGCGCTGACCCATTTGCACCCACAGCTGACTGCTCTCCTCCCAGTTGGGAATGTGCAATCTAAATGTTATAACCAGACAGAGGAGAAAGGAACGGCAAAGGCGACAGTGGGATCTAGGCGAATTTATCGACCAAACGGTGATGCACACGCATCATTAAACCTGAAAGACAAACTGTGAAGTGAGTTTGTAACGGAGGCGGCACAGGTGGCTCAGACGATAAGCGCTGCTCTCTGTTTCCCTCGGACTATCCACGCCCGGCACCGCTCAGCCCCCGCCGTCCACATTCCCCGTCTCCCGCGGGGCGACGCGCTGCCCGCGGGACAGGCCTCCGCAGCCGCTTTCCAGGCTGGCGGCGGGACGGGGCCCCCTGTCCCCTCACGGTCCCCTCGTGGCAGCCCCTCAGCGGGAAGGGCGGGAAGCCGCCCTGCGAAGGGCCCGGCGGGGCCGCCGACGCGCCGCGCCTCTCCTTCGCACCTGAGACAAATGGTGACAGAGTGCCCTGTGCGGGGGTGAGGGGGGGGGGGGGGGCGTACAATTTTAAGCCAAATAAATTCACCGTTTCTCCCTCAAAACTTGCCAAGGCCGAAGCGCAGCGCGGTGGCCGAGGGGCCGAGCGCCGCTCCGCCCGAGGTGACTCTACAGCCGCCACCGTTCTGCCGCCCCGGCCCCTCCGCCCTGCGCTCACTCACCTCCGCCGCCGCGGCGCGGCCCGGCCGGAGCAGGGCGAGCAGCAGCAGCAGCAGCGCCGGGCGGCTGGGACCAGCCCTGCCGGCCATCCCCGCGCTCGGCGCTGCCTGCGCGGCGTCCCGCGGAGGTCGGCCCGGGGCGCTCGGACTCTGCCCCCCGCCCGCCCGCGGCTTTTGGCCTGGGGGCTGCTGCTTCGCACCCGCTTCGGCGCTCCCGGCGCCCTGGGGTGGGGACAGGGGCCGGGGCCGGCCGGGGCGGGGCCGGCCGGGCCACCCCCCTCCTCCCCTCTTGTCTCCCCCCCGCGCCTCCTGCCTCGGGCACCGCCGGCTGCCGCCGTCCGTCCGTCCTCAGCGGGCATGGAGTGAAGGAGCTGGGGGCTTTCCCGCCTGGGAGCTGAGGTGAGCGCCGCGGAGGGGCAGCCCCGGGCGGCGGTACCTGGCGCCCGTCACGGGCCGTCGCGCCTGGTCTCGGCGCCTGCCGGGGCTGCTCGCAGAGGGCTCAGCCCCGTCCTGGGACAGCCGGAGGTGTCCCGGGCTACCGGGCTGGCTCCGTCCCTCCGCCCGCTTCCTCCGCGCCGCCGTGAGGGCGCAGGTGGCGGGCGCCGCCCGAACGGCCTTGGGGCTGCGCGGAGGGAGCGGGGACGGGGACGGGGACCCGCCCGGGCCAGCCCCGGGCACCGCCCGCGCCAGGACACGGCCTGGGCCCGCCCGGAGCGCGGTCGGCTGTAGCGCCCGGGCGGGGAGAAGGGGTCGGTTAAACGGGGGCGGGAGGGAGGTGGGAGGCGGCACCGGTGCGTGCGCGAGTGAGGCGGCAGCGGGGAAGCGGGAAGGCCGGCGGCAGCCCGGGCCCGCCGCCGCGCTCCTGGGCACTGACGGCAGTGTTTTCCCTTCAGCAGCGCTGTCCTCTCCCTCGAGTGTTTTCGTAATGAGGCAGCGAAGACCGAGAACTCGCAGAAGGGACAAAGTGCTGCCCACTGCGTAAATTTAAATCAGTGAGAAATGTCTCTCCCCAGGCTTTCCACACAGCTGAGCATGATGTAGAAGTTTTCTGAATGGAGGTGTGATTTCTAAAGTGTTGGCAATGTGTAAAAGTTAGCACATTTATGTTATTGACAAAAGTACTGTATGTTCAAGGTAACATCTCAGCAAATAAAGTGCTGTTCCGAGATGGTGCAAACTTAGAAAGTGTGTTCGCCAGGCTGGCCACAGCGATCTTACCTTATCTGTAGTGTCTGTGAATGCTGTACAGGAAATCCTGCCTTACAGGTTTTCTTAAGCACTACAAGCGATACAGAGAAAAACAACATACAACAGTATAATATAGGTATATAAATCTATTCAGGACTCCTCATGAAATACAAATCTAAAGCCTTTCATGAGCATAAACCTAAGCACAGAGCTCTGTAAAACAGCTTCTCTTACAGGCATGAGAGTAGAGCTGGATCTCCATTCAGTAGACAGTCCTGTCCACCCTCTATGAAATCCAGCGTGAAAGCCAGTTAGTAGAGGCTACTTTTCCCAAAAGATTGGTGCTAGCAGCAAGAACATAACTCTGGAAGAGCAGAGCAATGTGTTCAGTATCAAAGATCTTGTACATCATCACAGATGGTATCACCTTGGCTCTGATATCTCAAGCATCAGTGAGAGCAAGCTGGTATAGAGAGAAAGGGGGAAAAAAATCCCCTGTTTTCAAGCCAGATTGATGGTGACCATGTAGAGGAAATAGTATCATAGGGATAAACCCACTAAACTGACACATTTTATTTGTCAGATTCCTAAACCTGTCAACTGTAACAGTGCTACATTTTTTACACAAGAATACTGTAATAAGGGCAAGAATGGGATCTACAGTTGTTTATAAGCCATAAGCACCTATAAATTCTAAATACCTAAATTCACCACTGAAATTTAACATTAGGAGAGCTGGTGTTAGACAGAAGGTAGCAGAGACTCATTCATACAAAAGTGAAAATGAAAGGTGCAAGGTTCTCTGAGACAATGTCAGAGCAAGCAAGACGACAGTGGAAGAGAGTGGTCAGTCTTCAGGAATTATGCAAATTTAGATGCAGAATGAACAGTATGACTCTGAGTAAAGAAGATAGTACCTAAAAGAAGAGCTCTTGAATATGGGGCCAAAGAAATATTGGAAGAAACAGAAGCAAGCAGTCAAACCAATTAATAAAGGCAGAATATCTAGTGAATGAAATACTGCTATAATAAAAAAGGTATTGAATCAGTTTTCAAATGATGAAAACCCTGTATAGAAATTTCAAAAAAAGAAGTCAGCAAGCTCAAAGCAAACATGGGGAAGTGCTAACAAGGGAGATGCAACAGAAAGACAGAACATTTAAAAAAAAAAATTGTCTTCAAGCCCAGTCGTATCCCAGTACCACCTATTTCACTGACCTTGAGCAGCTAGCTGCCAAGTATTATGGCCCAACTGGATAGAGCTTGTATGTGTTCTAGCAAGTAATGTTGCATTGTGAGATTGTCACATAAGAGCATATGTGCTTTTATGTGAGTTTCCAGGACAGATACATGACTTCAGAGTAGCATCGAGCCAGAACAAAGGTAAGATCAGCCACTGATGTTCTGTCTTGCTCATTGCTACCACAATTAATGGCATCCATCCAAAGAAAGTCTCTGAAACCTTGATGCAGACTGTGGTGTTGATACTGTTGTAGTCCATAGTATCTTCAGAGAGCTACATACTCTAAGAAACAGTCTTGTCTACCAAAACACCTGGTCAGGCAGGCTTAACATCAGTTGTGTCAAGACGTATACCTGCAGCTGCCTGTAGAAGTACTTTTTAAAACAAAACAAAACAAAACAACAACAAAAAAAAACCCAAAACAAACAAACAAACAAACCCCCCAGACTACCAGTGCACGAACAGTAGAGAGGTCAACCTTAATACTAGAATGCAATTAAAAGCTGCAACAAATTAAAGTTTGGCTTTTTCCACAATAATTGATGTTTAATTATTTTAGCTTTGATTTTGTTCTCTCAGTTCTCTATGGTAAAACAAGGATAACGGTATTTTCTCTTTTTATAGGTAAGGGATATTTTTGTGGGAAACATTTCAGTTTTATGAATTTAGTATAAAGTGCAAAGTTTCATAGGACACTGAAAGAAAAAAATAGGGCTTTAGAAGAAGGGTGAAAAGAATATGGAATATATCCATCATGAATGAGGCAGAAGTCCTATGGAAAACAGCATATATGTTCTTGTTCTTGAAATGATTGTACCAATCATACGCATAAAAGAACTACATTAAAATTGAGCACACAATCCTAATTTTGATTTCCTAACTTCTCAATCCCTGATTTTGCAACTTCAGTGATCTTGTTACACATGATGTTGGTTTCGTTGGATGTAATGAGAATATAGTTGCAGCTGCTCTAAGTTTTTATCTCAATAACTGTGGCTGTGTGTCTGCTTCAAACTATGACTTATGTCCTATGGCCTTATTTTATCAGACTCCTTTAGAATGAAATTGTCCTCCTTCTTAGTCCTTGTCAAAAAACTAAACATCTAGGTTATGTTACAGTGCCAGCTTTCCCCCTCTGGCTTTTGAGAATTTTATGAGCTGAGATTTGGTAAGGCTTGTATAAAACCTATTCCTTCGGTGATATTGAGTGTGTTATCTTGAGGATATTTCATCTTCTTTTGAATTAGGTAAGTATTCTGTTGGAGTAACTGTTGTGATTACTACAAAATATAAAACATGGGATCAACTTTATATATCAATCTAAATAACACTTTGTAGTCCTTACATTATTGCATTGGTGCTGAACCAGCCCCAGTCAGAAAATGATGGATTTTAGATAGCCACGATGAAATAGCAAGCAGAGTAGCTTAAGTCATCCACTCATGCATTAAGTATGATTTCAAACTGTGTCAATGGGTTTGATTAAAATGGATTTTAATTTGAAAATAAAAGGTTATCTACTAACAAAAAGCAAACGTACCAAATTTCAATTTCTTCTTCATTTTCAGAAGATGTCTGGATAATTCAATAATGAAATAGACAGTGGGCAATAGGAACAAATTTCTGCAAAGTCTAAAACTTTATGACTGGCTTGGACTTTCCATTTGAGGCAATCTGTCCTTGCAGTATTTTATTGCCTCACAATCTTGCTTATAGTATTTATATTATTAATGTAAAAGATTGGTGAGGTAGGAATATTACTGGAATATTATTTTTTTTATTATTAGGAGTGCTCTTCCTTTCTTTCCTTTCTTTCCTTTCTTTCCTTTCTTTGCTTTCTTTCTTTTCTTTCTTTTCTTTCTTTCCTTTCTTTACAGATGGGGAACTGGGGCACAGAAAGAAACTAAGAATTTGGCAGCTGAATGGAGTACTGCACAGTACATGTAGGGTGTGATCTTGCAGCATGGATTGGCTGCAGTTAAGCTATTCATTCATTATTCAGTACACAGTTTACAAAGTCTCTTCTTCATACTGTGGGATATGGATATACTGTGCATACACTTAGGAGTCAGTATTATTTATACATTAGTTGTGGTTAGAAAGATGTTACAATATCTAAATAATAGAAAGCAAGACAGTAATGTTTCAGGAACTGTACACTCATTCGCGTTCCAAAGAAAAGATAGATGCTTGTTGAACAGCTATCAGAGAGCAGCCAGTTTGCTGCAGGTTCACATCCTTGTTCCCTTCTCAGTAACTGACCGTCTGCTTACTCAGGAGACTTCTCCAAAGGAAGGAAACCCCCTGTCAGTTCACTCCAGTCAGCGTTCAGTCTCCTCAAAATTAACCTCCCCACATTTGGAGGACTACAGCACTAAATAAAATAAAAGCCTGTGATAATCTGTGCCACCCTAGGAAAAGCCCAGCCTCTTAAACCCTCAGTTTGAAATAACCAGTGTGAATAGTTTGCCAGATGTGCTTTATTCCAGAGGATTACAGCTTTTTTCTAATTTGGGGGATGTAAAATTTTGCACACAAGCTGGCCATTTCTCTGGATTTGTGAAGCTTGAGTTTACAAAATATTGGTGCAGCATGTTTGCACATAAAACTGCATATACACTGGGACCAAAGTCAGAGATCACAGATGCACTGTGTTGTTAATTTATGCATGCAAAATTTGACTGGGGTTGTAGAGGCCTCTGGTCAGTCTTGTGTTTAAGGCCTCCAGCTTCCTAAATCCTGGCAAAAGCTGTGGAAAAAAATGTTCTAAAAATAAAGCTAAAAAAATCTAGTCAACATTTCCAATGATTGTCATCTATCTATGTGTATGGGTAGAACTCTTGAGCTGAAAACATATACGGCTTATTCTGCATTCGGGGTATCCCTCCTTTGCTCAGATGTACAGACACTCTGTTCCAGCCCAGTTTGCAGAAGATACTACTAAGTCTGGTCTTGAAATTACAGCCAATATTTTATTGATTTTTTTTTTTTTTAAAAAGTTCATTATGTCTTTACTGTAGACAGGTGTCATATCTTTTTTTTTTTTTTTAATGCCTTTAGCTAAAAGGGTGGGTATGATAGCTTTTTAAGAAATAATGATGCAGGATACTATTTGTTCATTATTTCAGACACTGAGTGAAGACTATCTCTTTTCTAGGCTGAAATCTTGTACCCTTTTTATGTTAATATGTAATTTCATATATAGTCCCCTTGAAATAATTGGATTGATAAAATAAAATGCAGCCTGAATAGGAATAATATAATGTAGTGCCAACATAAAGTTGTGCCGTATAACGTATGTAAATGGTTAAGACATATTTTGGTGATCCAGTAATTATTAATGTTTGTACATCAGATGTATATTTTAATGTAAACAGGTTCAGAGGGGAAAACAACAACAGTATGGAGCAGTGTTTATAGATCATCCACAAACAGAATGAAAGAGAAGACCTGCTTTTTTTTTTAAAAAAAAAAAAAAAGAAGAAAGAAAGAAAAAAAGTGCTGCATATACAAATCCTCAATCAGTGTGAATGGCATTAACAAAGGATTCGTTTGAACGGATTAAGTGGCTTATCACAGCTGCCTGGTGAGTTTTACACTAGATTTTTTAACTACAGTCACTGAGATATATTCTTAGCTATTAATTTAACAGTAATAAGAAATCACCAGTTAAATCATTTGTAGCCTGGCATAAATTTGATAAATCTATATGATAATTGATTGTATTTGATTTTGATTGCTGGTCTGTAAGTTTATAGCATTTAAATTCCAGGTACTACACTATTTAAATAGTAGGAAACAGGAACAGTAATTCTGACACTATTTTAAGAGGAAAGATAGTCCTACATTCTAGTGATGAACACTATTTGGAGAATAAAAAGTAATAACCAACTTAAATCTGAATACCTGTTCCAGAATAATTTTTCAGGTGAGGGAGAATTATTAAATGTCATGAAGACAACTTTTAGGGACTATGATGGAAATACCTGCTAGCAGCTGTGGCAGGAGTTCTTTCTGGAGGAACATGATCCTTAGGAGACGATTAGGATCACCACAGCCTGGAATTTTCAGTGGTGTGTGGGATCAGTGATTCCATGTCTATAATATCTTCTAGGAAAAGTCAATCCAATTTTCCTTCTTTATAAAACCTCATGCACCAGACTCTTTAGAAATGTGAAATGATGGTTTTCTAGCTGGGAATCTGGCTCAGCAAATGTACCTTACTTGAACTTGACACCCTCACTTTTGGGCAGTCTTCTGTTGTGCTAATACACCTGAACTCTCTCCAATGTCTTTTTCATGTTTATTTGGTTTGTGCAAACCCAGGCTGCTTGTTATTCTGGTGTTCCCAAATGTAGTAGCCTTCTATCCCAGCCAGCTCTCCAAGGTAGCTCTTCTTGCCTTTTTTCTGTGTTATTTGTGAATGACTCACCTCTCGCAGTCTTGTGCTGATTTCAGTATACTGATGACATCTTCCTGGCTTCAGGAGACAGGGACTTTGAAATGACAGAGAACAATCTGGGAAATGCATTCCTGCTGTTTATGACTGGAAGAAGGGAAGACTGTAGTGTTGTGCATGAAGAACAGCACCATCAGATTTCCATTTCAGTTGTTCAAGGGCTTCATGAGAACTTGGCATTTTCTTAAATGTAAAATAACTCACACCTGGCCAATGTTGATACAGAAAAAAATATTTATAGAGACTGTCTGTAAGTTCAGAAGTTCAGAAGCAAAAGTGGTCTTAAATTAGTAGCAATAACAGAAGAAACAAATGCTATTTTCTGCTGTCTGGCTGAAGTGTTCCTGTGCAGTTATATCCCTTCTACACAAACTTATTTGATGCATTAAAGGATGAACTATCGGGATGCACAAAACCTCTTCACCATTTACTGTTGTAGCTGATCATCTGGCAGTCTCACATCTTTTAATCAGTCTTTTGTTTCACATTTAGCAAGAGACAGGATGAACTTCTGTCTTCAGCTACCACTAATTGTTTTCATAAATATTTTGTTTCTGTGAAATATGTGTTTTTGAAAAAAGGTAGCAGGCAGCATGGATTTTTAAAAGGGTATAGAGTAAATGTACATAAATGGCTAAAATATGTTAAAATTGTCAGTATTGAATTTATCAGTATATATCAGTCCATATACAGGTTATATAATTTGCAGTTTGAATCTATGAATCATGAATAATCGGGGAGAGTAACTATGGGTTTGCTGGCACAGTTCTCAGTGGTCCAAAGAGTAGGCCATGTGAATACCAAATTAAAAAGAGAAGTTGATCTCAGTAGGACTTTGGAAAATTTAATAAATGCCTAAATATTTGCAGGCTTGGAGTAATTTTGATATACAGACTTAATGACAGCTTGGAGAATAATACACAGTAGTCTATACATTATGACCATATCTGATTTATTATTTTATACCATGAGTGAGCACCTTAGTTCTCATTAATAATTAGTACTACTAATAATTAATAATAATGCTTCCTTCCTGTATCGCTGCATAATTTTGGGGGTACTTTTTTGTTTTACTTTATCCTCTTTTTTTTTTGCATGTAGAAATCATAAAAATCATGATTTGAACTTTATAATACATCACTAGCAATGGTTAGCATGGAGCTGTGCTTCCTCAGCAGCTGCTCTGACATTGTATGGCTATTTTGGATATTGCTTTGCGCCCTGCCTTCTCTCACTCTCCCTGAGCAAAAGAAAACAGCACCAGCTAACTCATTTTGGGGCAGATGCAGATCATCTCCATCTCTGCTCAGTCTTAACGCCATGGTATCTGTGGAGGTGTGGAAATCTGTCTGGAGTGGTTCCTCTCTGGCCATTCCTAATTGTGAGACTTGAAATAAGTTACAAAGGGGAAGTTACAAGGGCTTTTACATTGTCTTATTCATGCCAATTTGTTTGTACTCAGTCTCACAAATCCAAAAAGACAAATATATGTGTATCACGTGCTGACTGTTTTACTGTATAATCATCCCAAACAGGACTTAATCATGTGTACACACTTCTCACTTTTTAGAAGCTACATTTTTGTGCAGGTTGGATGTTTGAAGTTTAGTTTTAATTTAGCTTTCTTCTTCTTTTAAATCAGGTGGCTGCTGATTGTTTTTTCAGCACAAGAAACTGATGGGGTAAGTGACTGATATTTACTTTAGCCAGGTGATAGATAGGATGGTATAGTTCAAACAAGTAACCCTAGATACACCAAAATGACCTATGGTTCTGTGGGAAACCTCTGATGTTTCTTTCAGTATTTCTGCAGTTCTAACTTTCCTTTCTGTTCCTGTTGCTCAGCTTAACTAATTTGTAACTTTTTCCTTTGGTTACTTCTAAATTCTAACCTTGACATCTTTAGATGCACATAAAAAGATCTTCCTCATGCACCGAGTCTGTCTCCTTCCTTGTGAAGTCCCTTTAACGGCTCTGCATTATAACATATATCAAACTCTAGTTTTCAATCCCCTCTCTGTATATTAGCCTAGATCTTAAACTGGATCCCCTGTAAATTCCCATCTCTGAAGCCAAAATTTCACGTATAATATAGTCTCAACATCTACTTTATTTTCCTCTCTGTACTGTCCTCCATATTAATCTTACATTTGCAATGCCCTCACCGAAGCTTCTTTCAAGTCCAGCCTCTTTCTTCCTTCCAGATTTTTAAAACCTCTCTTTTTTTTTTTTTCCCTCTCAAATTCATCCCTTTTTAGTTGAACTGTTGAAAATGGAAATATTTTTAAAAGTAAATGTGTTCAATTGGAACAAAGGGTAACAGTTTACATGTTATTAGAAACTTGCATTCCATTGGAATACCAGTAGAGGCAAGTTTTTAATAACTAGGTGAGAGACTAGTGTGGAGTAGATTAGTAATTTCATGGGAAATCCAGTATGTGAAAGAGAAGCAGTCTGTGAGAGACACTATCATATCCTCTCGTTGTGAGGTTTGGGAGTACCAGATATTCTAAAAGTATTGGAAATAAAACAGAATTTTTCCTCCTTATGTAATACTTGTCAGTATCTTGTTTTCTTCTTGAAAAACTGAAGTATGAACCTATAGTGTTGTGTTGGTTATTAAAACCAATAGCAAAACAATGTTGACCTTGATAAAAACGAAATCACACTGAGCAAATACTTTTATGTTATCACTGTTTAGTTGTTTATCTAAATTATTCTTAAATCTTTTCAATCCTTGTCATCCTTTTCAAAACAACTTTGATAATTTACACAATTTTGCTGAAAAAATAATGTCACCTAGTGGACATTCCAACAATCTGAATTCATAAATATATGTGGTGTGTATTATTGGTATATGTTTAATACTACACTTTGGGAAATAGAAAAGAATAATACAATCATGCTCGCTTACCACACAATAAATCTACTGAATTTACATTTTGGTGTGTTTTAGTTTCTCCTAAAATATGCTTTTTTCCCCCCTCATTGCAATTTGATGAAACAAAGTAGTCACTTTTTTGATATTAAGAGGGCAATGACAGAAAATTTTAATATAAGAAATAAATAAATTAATGGTAGTCAATGCATAATTACGCCATGTACACACTCTTTTTTTCATTTAATATACAAGAATTAAATACAAGGCTTTATTGCTGAGTGGGCTTGTTGTTCTTCAGCCTGTTTTGCCTTTTATTATTTAATTGTAGTTAAACAATCTCCTAACCTAATGTGATGGGTTACAAATTTCACATTAAAACAAATTAAATTCTGACACTGTTACATTTTTTTTCTAGATGCAGCCTATTTCCTTAGTTGCATTTAGCTGTGTTTTTTTCATTACTTAACATAACTTGCAGGTGATGTCTTTCACCTTCTACAAGCAAAACAGTAATTAGCTTTTGCTTATTGCTTCTAGTTTGCCAGCATGTTTATGCTGATGAGAGGTCCAAGAAGGTTAGGAGGATCTTAAATGTAGTACTGATGTGTGGATTCTGTTAGGCAAGCATTGGAAAAGGTTCATATGTGTGAAGCTGAAGGTCTGCACACTGATGTTTGCTGCTATGCCAAATTTCTTCACCAGGACATTGCCATGTGGGTATGCAATGGTAGCCAAATCTTTTGCCTTAAAAATCAGCTAAATGAATAATATGTCCATTTGACAATATTTGATGAAGTGATTGTTGTCTGTTGCATATTGATAAATACATAAACTTTTAATTTTTAGGGAGGATATGCTTATATTGACCCATGTGGGGGACAGGATTGTTCAGTTTGTCGGTGCTTTCCAGAAAAAGGATCAAGAGTAAGTGATGATTAGAACTAATGATAATTACTGTTGTAAATACTGTTCATTTAGTGCACATTGCTGTTCTTAAAAACCAATATGGCTGACATAAATCAATAAATCAATATTCAGACATAAACAAGTCTGAATATAGCAAAATAGCATAATTCTCTCACTGGTATGAAGTACAACTGTCATCAAAGGAAGTTAAGACTGTAGACGAGTTTGCTTGTAAATTATGTTTGTAATAATTGTGGTGCCTTTTTTGAGTTAAGGATTCTTTGAGATCTATCTAGTAGTTAGACAAAGGTCATTCTTAATATATATTAAGTTTAGAAATCTGTGTTTTCTACTGAGAGTTGGTTAAAAGAGAATGTCTATGCCATTTACTAGTTTTATGAGAACTTAGGTGTTTCTTATTTATGTGATTCTTGAAAAGCTTGCAGACTTTTGTTTGCTTAATGCATTAAGTATAAAAAAAAATCTGAATTGTCTTTGCCTTATAAATAATTGTAAAACGTTGAATGAAGTCAAGACATTTTCATATTATATACTAAAATTAGTAAATGTGCATGTTGCTGTTTGTTAACTGAAATATGGTAGTCATGCCTAGTTTCTTATCTTGGCTATTCTTTCTCAAAATACACATCTATACAGTGATAGCAAACAATTTAAACATTCTATGAGGAAAGGATTTATTTAGATACATGCCCTGATTAGTGAACTGAAAAAACGTCAGTTAGTGATGGAAATTATTTTCTTTCGAAGTACTAATGTTAAAGTTTAGGATTAGAAAGCTTGAACATGGTGGGTCAGTTTTTAGAAGAGCTGCACACCCCATTTGTTTATGTACAACCTGAGTTGCCACACAAGCAAGACACACCTTTTCCTTCCTGTCCTTCTGCAGTTAGCTGGATGCTTTGCTGTGTCATGATCACTGCCCTGGTGTCCTTGGATCCTATCCTAATCCTCCAGGATTATGTCTATATGAAAGTCCCCCATGCTGTAGGATTTTCATAATAGGGGCCTAGGATGCGTCTATCTTTGTAACACTGTGTTAACAAAACGGCATCCCAGGAAAATTATTTTGACTAGCAGGATTGCAGTGTCTCTCAGCACTAACTGAATAGACTGTTTTGGATACCAAAAACCAGATCTGAAGTGCCATTTAAAAACGACTGACTGTAAAACTAGAGAAAATTTCCCTGATTCTGGTTCTCTCTCAATAGCCTGGAAGTTCTGAATTACATGTCCGTTATCAGTCAATAATAAATACTCACTGCAGTCATTATGGCTCTTTCCTAAGGTAAACTGAGCTATGTTTCATGCATTTGCAGCTAGTTTTTTAAGTAATTCCAAGGATCTGGACATACAGGCCAAATAAAAATGTAATAAACATTTCCCCAACAATTCAATACCATTATGTAAATGTAAATCTCAGAATTGTACCATTTTCTGATACAGCTCTGAAATACTGAGGGATGAAGTCTCTCCAATATAATATGAGTTTATATTTCATGCAACATTTCTATTAATCTATAAGCAAGAAATAGACTTACTTATCAGACCCTAACATGAAATACAGCTTAACTAAACACCACTTCAGATAGATTGTTGCAAATATTTTCTATGCTAATGTATGGTGATTAATTATTCTCCATAGGATTACTTAATCTTTTTTTTCATCCTAGAATCCCGTTGATTTCTAAACTTTGCTGTGTTCTGCCTTTACACTCTGACACACTAGTTTTGCTTTCCTAGCTTTTGTGGAGACTACCCATTACAAAATAAAAGGTTTGTTTATCTTATTGTTAGCTTCCTAGAATGCAAAACATCTGCTTTATCTACTTTTCTGCCTGAATCTTGCTCCCAGGCTAGTTCTTTGGAGTTTTGTGTCTTCCTCAATCCAGTCTTTTAAGTGCAAGAAATAAATGATCATTGCAAGCTTCTGGCACTGTATATTATGCAAGCCTAAAATTTAAGGACTGTACAGTTTATTAAATAATCCTTCCCTCTAAAGAAATTGAGCTAAGGGCAACAGTATAAATTTGGTTGCCTAGCACCATATTTTTTCCTTTTTTACTGTTTAGCACAGGCTAGCTGTCAAAATTAAGGATAAGCTGGCCTCCTCAGCAAACATTCGCTGAAAGCACGAAAAGATACTAGAAAATTCACGTACTTGCTAGCAAAAGGCAACAGAGCAGTAATCTCATCCAGACCAGCTGGAAAGCCAACCTTATAGCAGCCCTCAGAGCTAACAAGTCTTCATTGAGCTCTGTTAAACCAACTGCAGTATCAGGGGCTTTTGCAGAGGCTGAATGAGAAAGGCAGCATCTGAGTGAGCTACATCAGTATGCGTATTGAGTTACATTGAGTTACACAGACCAGTCCACCTATTTTTTATTTTTATTTTTTTTTATTTTTTTAACCTCTTTTACCACAGGGAGTCAGATGTAGGATATTCCCTTCATGATCTTCCATTGAACATGGTAATCTAAGAATTACAGGGGAGCAAGGGCAAATTGTCTCATTATTGTACTGCTAAGGTATCATCTGTGTTAGAAACACACAAGGCCAGACCTATTATGAATTGATTAAACGTTTTATTCAAACTCTTCCAAGAACTGCAACCAAATCCTTCATTAGACTAGCTGGAACATGACCATTCGTATGTTATTCTGAATCTTTGTTGTCTGAAAACTTCAAAATAGAGTTCCAGTTTCAATGGAAAGTTTCTGTCAATTTTTATCTCCCCTAAAAAAATGCACTGAGGAAGAAGCTATTTAGGAAAGCTGCTCATTGTATCTTAATGTAGACTTTGTGCTAGATAGATGTCATAGGTCCAATTTACAAGTTAGTTTAACATCTGAATAAGAGCCCAACCAGTTTGGTTCGCAAATTGCTCATAGTCACTTCTCTACATCCTTTTCCACACACTATTGAAAAGGAGATTTTTAGAGAACTCCGAAAATCTATCTGCTGATAAAACGGCAGTTGTATGGTTTCAAAGTTAAGGTGTGCCCATCTGATAAGGGTTTCACTTTTTCAGCAGACTGTGAGGAAAATACTGTTGCTAGTTTCATTTGAGGGATTCTTGTTTACACTATGACAGGTATTTGATGACATTGACATTTTACAGATATTAGACTGTTACCTTCCTTTTTAGACTTCCAGTGGAAGCACTGCCCACTGGAAATTTAGCTAGTAAAGTGAACAAACAGGTTATTTCTGTTTGGAGCAGACTTACAGTCCTTCCATAACAAAGATTGCTACTGAAATTAAGGTAGAACTGAAGTCTTAGAGCTGAAATAAATTAGCTCTGTTTACCTGTAATTACCAGTGACAAGTGAAGTGTGTTCACATTTTACACACCTAAAAACACTGTAAGCTGCATATGACATAACTGTAGCCCTTATCTGTAATGTCTCTCTACTAAAATAGTAAAAAAATATGATAATAAGAGAACAGACGCTTAAACTCCTAAATATATTTAGGTTTATGAGTCAAGTAGAATGGCTATCAGGAGCATAGTATGCTCTGAAGTTTCCACAGGAAAGTAGGACCTCAAATCTTGCCCTGCTATCTTTGACATAATGACCTTCCTTTCTACCCATTTTGTTGAATGCAGTTTAAGTATGATTAGTTAAAGCTGTGGTTACCAGGACAGTCTAAGTAAACTGTGCAGCTGACTGTGAATGCAATGGGAATTAAGACTTTGCCTTCTAGTTGCCCATTTGAAAATCTTTTAAATGTCAATGTAGAAAGCCTTCTTCACTGTAAATGGACAAGATAATTGAGCTTTTTAGCTAGAGACAAGATGACCATGGGAGTAAGAAAAGGAAATTGCTGTGGCCATACTTGAATGTATTGAAATTGGGCAAGTTGGAAGAAGAGTAGAAGCAAATAGGTGAACTTCTATTTAATGTTTACATAAAAGCAGTATACTTATGCATTAGTTGCTATACTGGGTTTTAGAACTTGTGTACTTGCTGGTTTTTATTTCTCTCAACCTTAGATAACTGCACTATAAACAGATTTGCACTACTATTCATTAGCAAGCAATCACTGTCTGAAAAACATTCTAGTCACTGTTGCTGGTACTATATCCCATTCTGATATCATGACAGCTGTCCACATCACAATGAAAGTTCAACTTCTGTTTAATTGGGATTACAGCCTTGTTGGAATTCGTTTTCTATTATACTGTTTATCTCTTGATCTCATGTCACAACTCAAAAGGACTCTTTCTTCCATTGGACATCACTAAAATGTGCTGTTGAATCTCTTTGTGTATACTGTATGCTCCTATACATATTAATTTAAGAACAATAGAACAGATAATGGAGGAGAAAAAGTCATCAATAAAAGTATATATGCCAGTAAACGTTCTACATGAATTTTAGTGCCAGCCTAGAACAACTGAGACTTTCTCCTGCCTCTTCTTACCCAGGCAAGATGTACAGTCTTCCTGTAGGAAGTAGCAGTTAATGCTTTTAATTAGAGGCAAATAGCAATTTAATTGTTTTAGATTTTTTTCCCCCTCTTCCTCTTTGGTCTCCCATAAAGTCTGTGATTTTAATTTTCTCCTGATATGTCTAACAGAGAGTGAAACCTTTTCTCCATTTCCTACTCCTTTGCTAACTTGGGAAGTCATTTCCTTGATAACTTCTGCAGTGTTTTATCAGAGGCCTCCAAAAATGCTGGCTGCTCTGACAGAATTTGGATAGTAAAAAAAATGTCTGCAGTTAGCAGTGACCAATTGTAAACCTGTCCTGTGCCGACCCCGGAGTTTGATCCCATTCAATTCCTTTGGCTTTGTTTATAGAGTTAAGTAGATTTAGAAAGCAAACGTCTATTCATGACCCAACCTGATCTAGCTTCAGTGAGATCACGTGAACTGCCTGGAGCAAAGAGAATAATAAATATAACTCAGCAAGACCGATGTTCGTTCTTTTGCAGATGAAGTGAGTGGCCTATTTTCAAACTAGTGTAGGAGAGAACCTAGCAAACAGAACTCTAGGAGAAAGGTCTCACATTTTCTGGCCTATGAGGTGTAAGGACTAAGTGTTCGCAAGAGATATTAAGTCAGTTGTTTGTCACAGGTAAGCTAGAAGGTCAGCTGAGGTATACTTCAGGGCAGTGGGTTAGAATGGTGAAATTTAACACTATAGTAGGTCTTCTGGCATCCCTTCTCTTGTAACATCTCTGTAACAGATCTGGTGGGTTGTCACATCTCCCTAGCAGATCCTGTGGGTTAACAGAGTCTGATTTACAGCACAGGGTAAACATATTTAAGGTTCATTAACTGAGAAACTTCAAATTCTGTATGTTTTGGGGAGTAAGAGACATTTATTAAATCACACTTTCTTGCATGTCAGTATGCAATGGCAGTTTGTCATTCACGTGGAATGTCCAGCACTTGATTCTGAATTTTCCACCTGCATACTTAGGAAATGAATATGTAAAAAACATCTATTTGATCTCAAATACATATGCTTAGCTGAACCCACTATCAGAGATGTATGCACACTAGCATCTGAGTAAACCCAGATCTCTCTCACCATTTGCCTCATAATTGTTGACCATTTTTCCCAGTATATTAGCTACGACACAGTTTTAAAATAGAGTCTCAAGACCAGTTATACATTTCTATAGTGTTTCAATTGCATTTCACTTACATATGCTAAGAACCATAGAAAAATGGACCTAGAGAAATAAACCCCCTAAATCTACGTCTGAAGCAGACCACGCATTTTTTTTATAACTGGGCAGAGCAGTAGGCACTTCTCTGGCTCCAGAAGTTAGGATTTGAACTGGTAGGGAATGGAGCCTGCTTACCAGAATGTAGAATAGGAACAGGATCACTCCAGTCTCCTCACTGTAAGGTCTTTCTGAGCCTGTTCCTCATACACTATGTCCAGCTATACCATATGTAAATTAGAATTTTTCACGTTAGACATGTTTCTAAATTTTTCAAAAGCTTTGGTCTTGTTCAGTTATCCCTCCTTTTGATCTTGAGCATCTTTCTTTCCTTAATACTTTCAGTTCCCCTGTCCCACCATACTAAAATCAGTGTTTTTCTCAGTTGTTGCAGATTGGCAAGCTTTTCCACATCAGGCAAGACAAAACTCTACAAAGTCATTCTTTTTCATAGATTTGAATGAACCAAAAATTGCCAATCAGCCACTCATTTTAATAAAATGAACCAGAGAAAAAGTTAATTTTATTTTATTAGCTAATATGATGTTAATTATTTGTGGTCTAAAATGCTCTATTTGCAGCACTCTGCTTTCAACCACTCATAGTGTTTCTTAGAGTTTCAGTGCCAAATTACCGCTTGTTCAGTGTTTGTTTAACACAATAGTGACACCCACTGGCTTACTGAATACTTTTTCTTTTCATGGTTCCACAGAGTCAAAATGCAAACCAACTTAAGACATGAAAAATGTTTTCAGCACTTCACTGTGATTTGTTGTGCTTCAGTGAAGTATCACTGTAGATACTAAACTGCATCATCAGGTACTATATTCCTGTAGCACATTGGATTACTGAAAAATATGCTAAAAGAGCATGGAATTTTCCACTAGTTTGCAGCATGATTCAGATGCTGAGAAAAGTCAAGCACGAAGAGTTATTATTGCATTTAATCAGCTCAAAATTTGACTATAAAAATGAAGTTACCTAATTCTGAAAAGTCATTATGCAATCTTCTGTTTCTGAACAAACTGAGAATAAAGTACATGCTGTATACTAGTCTGATCCTCACTCACTGTTTTACCCACAGTCACAGAAAAATTTGCTCTATTAAGGACAAGAGAGTGGGTTTAACACCAAGTTCCATGCTTTCTCAGATTTATCTCATCTTGATAAAGTTAATATTTAGAAGGTTTATTTTGGAGCCTTCACTTACAGTGAAAATGGTTTTGGTCCCTGTCCTACACAGTTAGAGTGGAGGAATGGAAACTTCCCAGAATGGACACCCCTACAAGCCCTGGAAGCTGGGTCTTTGCTGTGTAGTAGACCTGCTCTTCCAAAAGGGGAGAGGACATGGGTGGAGTTTAGAGTAGCAGCAGATGCTTCCACCTCACTAAGCAAATTACAAAAGAAAACATCTGCCTGCAAGTGCTTTTGTGTGCACTCCTCTTTTGCCCCCAGAACTGCTCTACTTTCCTCCCTTTCTCTGTCCTGCTCCTGGTAAAATGAGAGAGACTGGTTACAAGCCAGAGTCTACTGCAGAATGAAAAAGGGCACTATGTTATTTGCCTACAGTCTGATTCTGTGAAGTTGCTGGGCATTTTCATTTTTGTTCATGTGAACAGTAGGTAAATGCATTTCACATGTCATTGGTACATCCACATAGCCTCTCACATGGGGTACTGTCCTAATTTAAGGCAGTAACTAGACTTCTTTTGACTTTCTTGATAATGAGAAGCAAGACAGAAGTCACACTCTAATAGCATGAACCTTTTTTTTTTTTTTTTTTAATTTTCAGTTAAGACTCATTCAAAACATTGTGCTTTCAGACAATTAGGTGCTCAGGTCGCTCTAAAAAACAGGTGTTCTTTGGTGTCTCTGGCAACCAAAAAAAGTAATTCCAAATAACCTTGACCATTGCCTTTTCTAGACAGTATTAAATGCTTTGCTGCATGATTCTGAAGTATTTGCAGTCTTAGTCATAGGAAGCATGCTTAATTAAAAAAAATATAGTCTTGTTTTGTCAAAAGTCAGTTTCTTACTGAAGGTCAAGCCCAGGATATGCTAAAATAACACACCATAGTCTTGGCATGGGTAGTTCCTGACCTAGACAATTAGCAAGGCATTGAATCCTAAAGGAATTTATTGGCATCAGATGGCAGAGCAGGCATAATATTCTGTTCATTTTAACTGAGCTAATTTGTCATTTCCACATAAGCATGACTACCTTCATCCTCTTTATTTGTACAGCTGTCCTGAGACTGTAATGCTGTGGTAGTCACATTGGATGGGCACAAATAATAGATGTGATAATAGATGTTATGACATGGTATCAGTTTGGTCTTAACAAAGCTCCGAGTCATTATCAGTCTTTGAGCTGAAAGAAAGAGAGACAATCCACCAGCTTCACATGGCATGCTAAAGTTGTATCAGCTGTCAAACCTATTGTGAATTCTGGATTCAGTGACTCTGTTTTATGGCTTCACTACCTCCTACTGAAGACATAACCATGGAGCCAATTAAATTCACAGGGTAGCAACTAAGACGTTTTATAAGCCTAAAGGACTATATATCCTGGCAGTGTTTATTCATTAATTATGATGAATAATTATCATAGAATTCACATAGTGTCTCAGCTTTTTTTCTGAGTACTATCAAAATCATGTTTCTTCAACTGTCCAAAGGATATAATAGGATTTGAAAATCTTCTCTTTCAACTCTTGAATGCAGAGCCTATAAACTATGAATGAAAAATATTACAGTTGCTGCAGAAACTTCTTGTCAACAAAATGCATTGTTAAGACAAAGGCATTAGTGAGAAATATCTTATGTGGGCTTTTTTCCTGCTGATGAATATTGCATTTTGCATGGTAACAGCTAGTTCAGTGTACTAAAATAAATATCACTTCCAGTAGCGTGAATGGTTCAAACAGCTGTATTTTACTATGTTATTAGTCTCATTCATTTCACCTTTCTTATACTCAAAATTATGCTTTAATTAAAGTGATTGCCGAGTTGTTGTTTTTTTTTTTTTTTTTTATCCAATATTTAAAGGGTGTAATAGCTGCTTTAAGAGTACTTAAATGAATAAATTCTGTTTTACAACAGAGGATATACAGGGCACTGCCAATGGACAGGCTGCAATTGTTCATGCAAGCAAATACTCAAATTAAACACTCAGAATCCTGACTGTTCATTCATTGTTAATAAGGATACAGAATCAGCAGATTTTAATACTGGTAGTCCTTAATTTGCATAATAATTTACACTGCTCAAATTATAGTAGCAAGAAAATGGTAACTGTTCCTGAAGACAACGTGTTGATTCTGCCCTGGAATTTTTGCCAGTGACTTCACTGGAAAGAGGATCAAGGTTTAAGTGAGAGGAGCCAGTAAGACAAATGGAAAATGAGTCGTATGAGGATACTTTTTCAGGTAGTCCTTATTTATAAATGTAGGACTTCTTTTCATAGCTGCTGGACTGAATTCCTGTTCATAGCTTCAGGGCCAGTGGTGATCCAGTCCTGCTTCCAGTACAGCATAAGCCTATAGTGTGTTCTTGTTCCAAGCATGTAGTAAGTTACCTTCTCTTTACTCTCTTTTTTTGCTGATTTGATTAGATGATGCATACCATACATATTTTCAATTCATGTTCAACTGTCAAATCACACTGATTTGATGGACATATTTTAAAAGACAAATAGAGAATAAAGAAAAAGGAGAAGAGGTTTGGGTCCCTGCTTTCAATTCACAAGATTTTTTTCAGATAGATTCAGTCTGTTGAAATGTTTACACTGAGAAGCAAACAATACAGTTTTGTTGCTTCAACATAATTTGACTCCTGAAGCTAACATACCTCCTTACACTCACCTTTGATTTTTGTCATTTTGTTTTCCTTCAATCTATTCATAGAAATAATTGGATGGTCTGTCACTTCTGTGAATGTAGGTTGTACGAAACATCCTTTATTGCCCTCAAGTGGTCTTAAATCCATGTGCTTTTCTCAGGAATGCAACAGGACTCCATTTTGCTCTCTTTTTTAATAATGTGGTATAATTGATTGATGGATTCTGAAAAACAAAACAAAACAAAACATTCTTAAGTTGTGAAACAAAACAAGTTAACCTAAACAAAGATAATGATAGAGCATGAAGACCTGTAAATACGTAAGATTTTGTAGGGTGAAAGTGTAGACAGCTCACATGAAGTCTGATCAGAAAGCTTGCTTTATTCAGCACTCTGCATCTATGATTTAATAGTTGTTTAGCAGCACAGAACAAAACCAGCAACAAATCCAAAGCAATTCCACACCAATGCTATAGACTGAAAAATCCAGCTGGCATGGGAAATATTTTTACTTCGGGAGAATATACATTACCTTGGAAAAGCTGGTAGAAATCCATGGAGATGGTGTGTATGGTACTGTAGGTACAGATACTCAATTCAGAGCTATTTGTAGATAAATGACCTTCTGCAACCTCTCAAATCATTGTAACATTATCTGTTAAAATTTATATTTCTGTAAATGAGTTGTCTGATAACTATGCTTTTTTTTTCTGCAGGAAACTGCACAACTTTTAAGTAAGGCATTAAGAGCTGAGCATGATGATGGAAGATATGTGAGCTAGAAAAACTTAAGATAATTAGCATATAGTGTGACTTAAAAGAAAGAGGGAACTTCTCAATTTGTTCTAATTGTGTACAAAGTCCCTGCATCTAAAATGAGCCATCACTTCTCTGGTGGCAAAAATATGATGCTTAGTGGAAACTTACGCTTGCAGAAGGTGATACTTACATTGGTAGACCCAGGAAGACTTGCAATTTATCCCTGACATCTCAGAGAGTTGGTGCTGGAGACCTGATGAAGGTGAAACAAAATTGTCACCTTGAGCAAGTTGTTAAATTTGAAGGTTGTGTTCCTATAGCATCTAATGCATGGAACTGATCTGCAGGCTGTACAGCAAGCTGTTTAGAATCATGAGTATGTAAACACTGTAAGCCTTGTTTTATCCATACAGTCATCTCTGAAATGGTGCCTGATGCAAGGTTTGCAGCAGGAGTCATTCACTTCTTTGAACTCTTTTCAGGGTCAGCCTGGTGAGCTGGGAGCTCAAGGTCTGATTGGGTCCTTGGGGTCTACAGGACCAGCAGGTCTGCCAGGGGAAAAAGGACAGAGAGGTGAGAATGGGCAGCCTGGGCCAGCTGGAGAAAAAGGTGACAAGGTAGGAAACACCATAGACAGCTCTTTTAGCTGAATACACTATGTAATGTTAAATATTTGCAAATGAAACAGAACTTGAATGATCAAAAAGCATTTGCCAAACTATACTCTTGCTCAGACAAAATTCTGAAATTAATTACAGCTTTCTTGAAAAAAATGTTTCAGGGGATTTTTGCTGTGGATTGCAAAATTAGAATTATCAGAAGACATAAAACAAAATGAAACATACCCACTCTCTGATTGTTACATATCACGTCATCTTCCTTAACCTCAAAGAGGGCTGTGGGAGGAATGTGGAGCTGGAAGGAGTAGGTGCTTTTAAAAGTGCTGTACACTAATCAGAATTTTATTACCACTCATGTAGTATAAGTTGCAGTTCAGGGCTCTTGGTACTTTATACTAGTTCTAATGGTCTAATTCAACTGATCTCAGCAGATGACTGAAATCAGCAATGTCGGTATCTAGCATACCTGAAACATCAGTGTCGTAAAAAGAAATTGTGTTGCTGGTATTAATAAAACAGGAGCAGGGTTGTGAAATTACATACAGAATTATTTTCTAAGTTATAGGCAACTTTCCCTTCTCCGTCATTTTATAATCTTCGTAGAATGAATGAGTATGAGAGTTAGACATTTGTCCTGTACTGTGCCATCTGTTACGTGGGTAGCTATTGGCACTAGTCTCTTGCTAAGCCCATATAACTTTTTTCAGATATTTATGTCTGACAATTACATCTTTTGATTCATATTTCAGATGAGACTGTTTCTTTTTTCTTGCTATATAGTATCACATATTCTTGTTTTTCATTCTTTTTAAGAGTTAATGACCTCAGCAACTTTGTTTTTTCATGTCACCTGGTTTTAGGGGCCCACTGGAGTCCCAGGATTTCCTGGTTTAGATGGTGTTCCTGTACGTATTGAATTAATATTGCTTTATAAAAAATTACAGTTTCTATAAAGTCATAGTAAGTCCTCTAACAGAATAATACACTCAATAAATTATTTGGTTTTATATCTATTGATATCATCTCACCTACTGAATTACATGTTTTGCAAAAATGTAAAATAGCCAGCTTAACTTCAGCTGTGTTTACTATTGATAACAAACTCCACAAAATCCCAATGGGTAAGTACATAATTTTCATGCAGGAGTGGGGCGGTGAAGGTAGAGACTAGCCCATGTCAACACAGTATGTGTCAGTTCTAGCACTAAAAACAGTGAGTTTGTTTTCTCAGGCTCTATAGCAGGCTGTAGTCTGCTTGCAGCATTCTTAAAATTTCTGAAAGTATCTCAAATGATCTGCTGCTTTCTGTTCAAATGTTCTGATTTTTCTTGTAGTCCTTTTGCAGGAAAAAAAAAGTAACCACTGAGTCCAGCAATTTTAACCTGAATAGGGACTGAAGAAGGAAAGTGGGTCCTCAATATATCTTTATAAGCATGCACTTATATATTTTTCTGAGTGTCTTCTTCAGTGTGGAAATGGGTGTGGTAAAAGAAAGATAATATCTCTTAGATACACTATTTTGAAAAATGCTGTTTGTTAAAACTGAATTCTTATGCTGCTAATAGTTTCATATGGATCAAACTGAGTTAATATGTTGAATTTTGAAAGTGAAATCAGAACGAGAAACTGTGTGGGTGTCTTAGCATCTGCTTGTCAGCTGTCCACACTTGAAAATGGGACTGAATGCCTATGTACTGTAGAGGTCACAAGGCCAAAATTTAGCACAAAAAAGAAACTCAAGAAATGTATATTCTTTTTATGAAGAATGTTAATTAAAAAACCAGCATCCACAAATTGGGATGAAGAAACTTAAAGATAGGAAGAAGGTAAAATTAACAAAAACATTTCATACTTTCCTGATGATTTTTCAGAACACCAAAACATTATTGTGGGTCAAAATTACTGGTTTTTCCTTATAAAAATGTTTAATTCTGTGAAAATAATTTTTCCTCCAATGGAAAGATCATTCCAAGGGAAATGTCATTGTATGTATTTCCTAGTGTCCAATTTGCAGTAGGACTAACCCATATCTGGACATTGGTTATTTCTTGCTAGGTTAGAAAATTACTTCCTCAATTCTTGAATGTATAGTCATAATCTCTGCGATTACTGTGCACTTGAGTCAAGCTGTGTCCTTTCTCACCTTGTTTTATCCTATCAATTGAAACATATGAGGCTGATTACTTTTGTGTATTTCTTTAGCTTTTCTTTACAACCACAAGAAAGATTATAGTTAGAGGGCTAGAGTCTGCTTTCTCTGAGAAGATAGCACATTACTTTTTGACTTGAGAGCTCAGCCTGGCCCTCTTAACCACTGCTGTCCCTGTTATATTTGCTATGCATCAAAGAAAAAGATAGGAAATACCATTTGTCATACATGAAAAAAAAATCTACTGATCACAACAGAAAACGTTTCTAATGCTAAGATTGTGAAGCTAGGACCACTGTGAGAGGTCCTCTGTTTCAGATTTGAGATACTTTGTTTCTGAACTGTTGTGTTAATTTAAAAAGTAATTCCCTATTTATCCTGGTGTATCTCTAATAAATATTAAACTGTCTTCCAGGGATTACCAGGAAGCGAAGGACCCAGGGGCAAGCCTGGTTTCGATGGCTGCAATGGCTCAAGAGGAGATCCAGGATTTCCGGGCGAAAATGGTTATATTGGACCAAGAGGTCCTTATGTATGTGAAAGTCATTTCTACTGTCTCTGAATGTATATGTACATTTCCTCTCCAAAATAAACGCTCTTAAAATGAAAGAAGTTTTAGACTATGGCACTAGCTTTACACTGCACAATGAATTTCTAGGCATTCTTACAATAATTAATGGGAATGAAGGACACTTGGTACCTTAACAGATTAAGATTGAATGTGAAATAAGTGCCTATATCCTTGAAGTATGTATGTCTACCTTGAGAGTTGAATTCTGCTTTGTTTCCCCAGTATGTAACCACACCAAAGCTAATACCATTTAATGGAAGTACAACTGAGAATGAGTAGCTTGAAACCATCATACCGTTTATCAATACCTGAAATTTCTTAAAAGCCTTAATAGTAGGGATATATGTGAGATGAATTAGCAATAAGTGGAAGCTTCAACAAGTCTACGTCCTGTAACAAAGATTTTTAGTGGTTGATCACACAAATGTATTAGTAGATCTCTTCCAAAATCATGCTCTTACAGTGCCACTTTTTACACACACCTATTCATGACTGCTCTGTGCACACCTCATCTCGCCTGGGTGTTTATCTGTGTATATAGAAATTATTTCAGTTAAAATGTTTAAAATCAGCACTTTAATCTTGTTTACTTTTGCTGTTAAAATGGAAGGCACTTTAAAATCGTTTAAATAGTTGTGTTAGCAGTAAAGCACAGATTTATGTCAGTAAGGGATAAAAATTACTGTAGTTCCAAAGAAATTTTGCTGAACAGTTCTAGTTCCCTGTTTATGACCTTTTGTGGAAAAAAGTTTTAGTTCTGAATGATTAATAGCTGTTTAGTTGGTCAAAGAGCTTCCCTGAAATTTTCTAGTTAAAAGAATAAAAACAACTGCAATTTACGTGAAAAGTCAAGTGTTTAGTAGGAGCTGAATAAGATGCTGATTCAGCCATAGGGAATCAAAAAATGTGCAGTGGGCACCAGAGTGAAAAGATGCTATCAAAAATATAGCAGTTAGAAAAACCATACAATTTGAGTCTTGGGCCTGTAATAAATATTATGAAATGCACAAACTGAGAAACAACTCGGTAATGACCTCATTTGTTACACCTCTCAAGGTAATCCATTGACCTTCCAAATGGTAAAATGACTTCTGCTCAAACTATAATTTACCTGTTTTCTCACTTATTTTCAAAATAGAGTTTTGCCTTTTATAATTAGCCAAATGACATAAAGGAAAAATGAGTCATAGGACAAATCACAGCATAAATCCTCCCAATTGCAGGAGCATGCTCTTTGGCAGGCCTAGAAAAGTATTTGCAATCTACAAAGAATGGGAGACACAATAGGCATGTAGCCCTGGATATGCACAGTAAAATTCCAGTGCAAATTAATTTAGCTACCCAGAAAAAAACAAGACATGGTAACCATATTTGCTTGTGTACGAGAATGCTATTCCAACCTTCTTATGCAGATTGTCTATTTTTAAATCAATTTGTTTCACTATGTACCAACTTGACTACATATTAAGCTAACATTTTATGTTATTATTTATAACGTTCCATATCATTTAATTTAACTCTATGTATATTCATCTGCTTTAGTTCTGTTACCTTGTAGAATCAGTACATTTACCTCACCAATAAGTTGGATAATTAGTTTCCATTTGTAAGCCCTTACCTAACTCAAGTAGAAGGTAACAAACTGAATCTAATAAAGATGTTTTATTACACACATAAAATTACCAAAGACAAATATAACTTTTGATGTGTTTAATGTGTTCCCTAGCAGCTGTTGTTTGATCTATAATCTGCATCCAGTCTACTGTAGCTATATCCAGCTGCAGACAGCTGTAACTCTTCTTTTTATTGTACCATTCCAAGGTTAAGTACTTTCCCTGTTTCATTCTGAGATGAGGATTTGAGCAGCTAATGTATAATATCAGGAAACCAGGAAATTTTTAAAGTGATTAAATTCTATGAAAAACAGTACACCATTTTATTGAAATCACTAGTGGTTAACTTAGTTAAATTATATCCAGTATGTTTGAATTTCAAATGAGAAGACTTCAGGAATAATGTCTTAATATATCTGTTTTTCAGGTATGTACATATCATGTTCTTAATTTAATAGTCAATTGAGCATTACAATTAAATTTTGTAAAAGCAATCACCTGTTCCTACTAAGTCAGGTTGAGGTTTTGAGGGTGCTAAGATTGGCAAAATTTTATAAAGGACTCCACAGCAAGTACCATGGGAACATACAGGGCCTTTGGGCATCAGAATTATATTTTGTTATGGACTGTAAAACATATTTCCTTATAGATGGAAATGTTGACGATTACGCATGTAACAGTCCATACTTTCAGCTTTTTAACTGTATGCAGAATCACACTAGATATTCCTCTAAATCACAACATGAACTTTTGGAGAAGGGAGAGTGCTAATACTTAAAGCCACTGACTCACTGAAAGAAAAGTTAGGCATATTAATATACTTTATACTAAAGGCAAGATTTGTGAAGACTGTAGAGTAGTGAAGTACCCAAAAGCTGAGCTAAGGAGTGTCTAACAGAGCAGGAGTCTGCTCAACTGTACAGAAGGCAGTTTTACTTTTAAGGGTCTTATTAAAGAACTGCAAAATGCTTATGCAGTGATAGTAGTTCTAGTGGATTACGTAGTGATTTATGGGCAACAGAAAAGCACAGCCTGAGAAATTATCATTCAATCTCCACTGAATTGTAGGGTATCAGTAAGTGGATCATGTTTTAAATGACTTTTTTTTCTTTAAAGGGAAATCCAGGGCAAAAAGGAGAAAAAGGAAACTCAGTCTATGTGGCACATTTTGGAAAAGGACCTCCAGTAAGTATCTGATTGTAAAAAAAAAAAAAAAAAAATCACATATTGTAGGAAAACATATATGGCCAATGTAATTGTCCACATAACTTGTCACTGCTTAATAAAGCTTGGTGCAAAAAAAAAAAAGGTTTAAAAGCAAATATATAACTGGAACAGATAGCTTGTGATCTTAAAGGCTATAAAGTTAGAAATACCCATACAAAGCTTATAATGATTCGTTCGCTAAATGATTGTCGTTACAGGGCAACAGAGGTGATCCTGGACCCCCCGGCATGCCCGTAAGTACAGTCAGTGGGTTCTATACATGCTTTTTGTCTTGAAGATCTTTCAAAGTTTCCTTCTTAGTACAGTAAAGAAATACTGGGGTTTCTCCCTGTCTGTCTTAAAAAGCAAAATTTCAGAATAAAGTCTAACAAACACTGAGTCCCTACAGTCTGACCCCATGACCAGTTCATCTGGCTGAAATGGAGCAGAAACAGACCATATGTATCTGTATTAGTTGTGCACTGAGCAGTTGTTGACCTGATACTCACAGTTTGTAGACTGTTTTCTCCATGAAATTCAAGATGTGTAGAGATGTGACACCTTCTTCAACAGTATCTGGTGGATCTCCCAAGAACATGTAGCACGCTACAGTAGTTTGGCCATAAAAACATGAGAAGAAGAGAGAGTTTAATTTTGTTGCTGACTTACACTTTTAATGGCTTTGGGTTCCTCTTCTTATGCCCTTCAAAAATGTATTCACTGATGAACTGTATGAAGTCCCCACATTGTAGCAGAATTACTGACAAAGTATTCTTTCAACTCATTAATAGCATGTAACTGTGCATTTTGTGCTATCTGTACAGTATTACCCAGAAATTGGTGCTAAGCTGCTCTAGTGACAGTGAGGTTTCAGGCACGGTATAAACTTCAGGCCATGGGTAGAATGCAGTGGCCAGTAGACTGAGTCCAAGTGCTGCAGGTATTTTGGAGGGACTAGGTTTGTGGAGAATATGGTACACTCATGGTATTTTTACAAACAGACCTTTTTCTATCTTTTCCAGGGACCCAGAGGCTCAAGAGGTACAATGGGTGCATCTGGATACCCAGGCCAACCAGGCTTGCCTGTAAGAACACCACAGTTACACAGCTTTGCACTTCCACGATATGCCTAAATTCTGGTCTACCAATTTTAGAACTTGCCTTAATATCAATCAAATCTTAGAAATAACTTTTGAGGCAGAAGATAAAATGAGAGATTTACCTTACTTTGTGAGTTTGGAAGTTCAGGAATTGGAGAATATGTTGTTCCTTCCTACGCATGCATGAACACGTTTCATCCTGGCAGTCTGTGGGATTTGTGGGAACAGGAAAGGTGGGAAGCCGGAGTTCAGCCCTCCTGAAAGCAGTGACCAGGTGAAGTAAATTTTACTCTGGGAGAAGCATGTCCCAAGAGGAAATTCTGCCTCTAGGTGCTACTGGCAAGAGGAGGTAATTTTCAAAGCAAAGCTGTCTCCAAATCAGATGCATTAACCTTTCTTCATTCTCTTTTAAAGGGTATTCCAGGATACCCTGGATTGCCAGGTGAACAGGTAGGCAATGACTTTTCCTGAAGTTGTTAGTGAAATAATAAAGTATTTTATACAAATATTTGAAATGTACCTTATGGTTATTTATTACCAAGTTTTTCAAAGGAGTTACTTGATCTTGATTAAATTCTAATGTCAGCATTTTCTGTCTTCAAACTGTGTATATTTTTTGTTAACTAGGGAAACCCAGGTATTGGAGTGGATGGACAGAAGGGGGAGCCGGTAAGAAAATAAATATTATTAGAGAAAACAGAGATTATTAAATATATTATTGCTGTAGAATTAGAAGTATAATAGAGTCTTGTTGGGTTCCTTGGAACCCATTTATTTGTGGCTGTGTAGTGCCACTAATCACGTTAGAATGGAAGTAGTAATACAAGTTATTGACTCAGTTAATTCTGTGCAGAAGTGATTCCCCTTCAGTGAGCTGCATACAGGATTCAAACATATTCTGGGGGTTTTGAAAAGCAACAATCAATATGTTACTTAGCATTTACATAGCAATTACCTTCTGTATAGACCTGCCTGAATAATCACAACAGTACCCTCCAGTAACAGTGGCTGTACCAGATAAATCACAAGAATCTCATCTCTTGCTGTGTCTAGCAACAGATGCCATGGAAAGGGTGTAAGAAAAGGACAAGCACATAATAACAATTCTTTTCCCAGACTCCACCCATTAGCACACACAGGACTTACAGAATCAATGTGGAATATTTGATTTTCCTTCTATGAATTTGTACGTTCACTTCTTAGAATTCATGCAAGTTTCCAACATCCACAACTTTCCACAGTAAATCAATAATTTAATCTTTACATTTGCAAAGCCTTGCGCTCAAAGGCTTCGGTCTGAAATATGAGTACACACAAGAGATCTGACAATTCTGTAACTATCTCTGTACAGACTCAGAGCAAGAGCTATGAGTACACAGTTCTCATTTATTTCCTTAGCCATAACATTAGTTTTAATGACTGAAGAGGAGGGGATTAAGATCATCAACCTTGCTCATTTGGAAAGACAGTAGAGAGCCTTAGAGATCTCAGTACAAACCTTTATTTTTTCTACAGTTATTATTACAAGTACATGTTCAATGAGTACAAAAATATGTAGTGCTGTAGTACAACAGGAAAACATGGTGAGTCTCACTGAAACGTTGCATGGAACAGAATGTCTCTGTGCTGTTCCTCTGGCTTCCACAGGGTGACGTTGGACTTCCTGGGCCACCTGGGTCACCACTGTTAGTTGGACCTCCTGGAGCTCAGCTGTTCAAAGGAGAAAAGGTGCTAATTTGTCTTCATATTTAACTGTGGTCAACTTGGAAAGTACAGTCTCGTGATGTAATTTTTGCAAGGATGGCATAGGACAAGTCTTTCTTTCTGTAGTAAATTACCAGCTTCATCAGAAATCTTGTTGTTCAGCATCCTTCCTACAGGCTTTCAGGAGAAGAGACCCCATGTGTACTTCAGCCTGTGTCCTTGAGGGAAGACTGTCTTGATGCAGAAAGAAGTTGCTGCCCTTGCTCTGGATTTCTTAACTTTGTCATTAGCAAATTGTATTTCAGGCATCTCAGGGAAAGTTGGTTCCTCTGCTACTGAATCTCTTTTGTGGCTTTTCATGGACACTATTATTTTTCAGATCTTTGGTAATTATTCTCTTTGAGATTTCTTCAATGTAATGTTTTGAACTATCAACCCTAACCCTTCTAGGGTGCTCTTTTAAGATGAAAATTAAGTGTGATATTGTTGTCTGTTTTTAATGCAAGTTCCTGTTATTTACTGTACTTTTTCCAATATCACACTTACTGTAGCCACAGTTGTGTACCTTAAAACATTAGAATGTTTGCTTAAAAAGAACAGGAGTTACAAAAATTGCATTATGGAACCCTATATTGGAGTCTCTATATCCTCAAGTCTGATTTGCTCAAATACACAAATCAAAAGGTGAATTTGGCATTGCCAGCCCCTGCAGCCTCAACTCAGAGAACCAACAGATTTCACGTATTGGATCTTGGGCTTTGATTATGCAAATGCCATGCATCCCATTCAGATTGGGTCTATGCACAAAAGTGTAGATTTATGTATGTGAATACTTGCATCAAACTAAATAGAGCAGCAAACAAAAAAAAAAACAGTCATGCATGTTTGTAGGAATAAAGCCCCGATCTTTTCACCCTGCAAGTGAAAACATACATCTATCTCACTCCACAGTCATTATGCTGGTTTGACAGTGTTAGCAGAAATAAAAATCAGTACATAATTGTTTTTCTTGTTTCTCTACTGCCTAGTACTTCTAGAGGAACAGGCCCAGTGCTTAAGACAATACTATTTAACAGCAGTAATTCAGAACAAGACTTAAAAAAAGTTAAACAGCACATAGATATATCCTGCATATTAATATACACAAAAACTTTCCTTGTATATGTAGGGCCAAAAAGGACTGCCTGGGGTAACAGGATACAGAGGGCCACGTGGACCCAAAGTAAGTGATGTGATTTTTTTTTTTTTTTCATGGTGCTAGCAAAGTCCTTCTGTGGTTACTAAGTTAGTCTTTTAAAGCACAAGCTGATAGAAGAAATAACAGCATTTGTGCTGTGAAATTTAATCATCACTTAAATCAGTGTAAAAGCAAAAATATTTCAAAACCCTTTGGAAAACCTTTCTGAGTCTGTTTTATACATATTTATTGAATGTTGCCTGGTAGCAAAAGGTCAGTGTTGTTTCCAGCTGGGCTAGTGACACATAATGGACTGTGAAGAAAAGAGAAGCACAGATTATTTTTTCTCAAGAAGAGAAGTAGAGAAGATCTGTATGTGTTCTTAGTGGGACATGATGTATGTTTCCCTGAGTATGTTAGGAAAAGACACTAACTTCTCATTATGGGTATCCTCAAGAGTAGAGAAAGCAGAGCCACCTGTTTGGAGAAAGAGTTGCTGTATGCTATCTATTTAGCTTTGCTTTTTCTGTCACCATGATTAATTTAAACATTGGTGTGCCAGTAAAGAGTTCCTGCATGCTGAGCAAAAACAACCACAAAAAATATTCTGGAGTCTTTATTGCTGATAGATTTGGAGGAGGAAAATCCACAGGCAGGAAACTACCAGATACCAGGAAAACAGAAGATAACTGGGGACAAAAGAATGAGTCTAGTTTAGGTTAAAAATTTCTTTAGCTTTGTAGGCAGAAGAGAAGAAACGAGAAGCCTGAACATCACATTTCTGAGTTCTAAGTCTAGTACTTTTTCAAAAAGTAATTTTCCATCATAAAAGGGCCATTGTTACTTAGCACTGGAAAAGGAGACAAACCCAATCTTTTTATATCAGATTGATTTTGAAAAAGATGGGCTTTATATGCTTGCTCCAGTACTAGCTGCCCAGTTAGAAGCAGAAACTCAGAAATTGACTGATGCAAAAAGATGCCCAGAGCCTAAAATAAAAAATTAAACTGCTGAAAGCATGTTAAGATTGAAGAAGAAATCACAGCAGATTCCTTGAATAACTGAAGCTATGTAGGCTCTGCTAGTGGTGCTGTATGAAGTAAGCCCCAGTGACTGAGCCTAGCATGTGAAACAAGATCCATTAACCTAATATATATATAACTTAATAAACATGCACAAAAAATAAAATTTATGGCAAACTTCAATAAGCATCTTGTTTAAACAAAGTATTTTGAATGCTCCAGGGTATACTTGGGAGAGGAGAAAAAGGTGAAAAAGGCATTCCTGGATTCCCTGGATTGCGGGTAAGGAAGTTGCAGAATAAATTACTTCACAAATTCACTATAATTAAGTTCATAACATATTTGGCAGTTTAAGTTTGCATTTCCAAGGATTTTAAGGATTTTTTTAAAATAATCTGTCTTACTTTCTGTATGGAATATTGAGGAGTCCTGGGCTGGGACTTACTTTAAACATAAGCTCATACACACTTTCTGTCCTTGTAAAGAAAGTAAATCTGTAGGGTTATCCTCTAAATATTTAGAGCTGCACAAAGCTTCTTTGGAGTAGCACTGTACTAACACAGTAATTTAAATGTACTCACATGTGCTGATGGCAGCTTCTTACAGCAGCTTGTGCTTGATTTGCATAACCATGCTCACATGGAGCAACATGTCCACTACTGTGCTTGGTGCAATATGATAAAAAATTAAGTGAAGACCTGTCTAGTTTACTTTGGTCTATAGTTTGAATTCATGCCCAATTTCAATACAGTACTTGCACAAACTTTGCAAAGTTTTTGGGAAATATCCCAAGTAATAATTATGTAAGGAATATTAACTACTCAGCAATTCTGAACAGGTGTAATTTTGAATAAGCTTTTACTGTTTTAGCTCACATTCTACTTGCTTTTATCAGGGTAATCCTGGTTCTTATGGACCTGCAGGTTTTCCTGGGATGAAGGTAAGAAGTATAAGTATAAGCAGCTCCCTGAGCAGTGGGATCAGTGAGATTTGGGTTTCTGTGGATTTGTGCGGATTTGGAATTTCTACATATTTGATAGCTTATGTTGCATTCCTTCCTTTCTGTCCTGCTACCTGTTGCCACAGAATTTGTATGAACTCTTTGTCTTTGAATTTTTGCCATTCACTGAAATTGGCTGAAATTGGCTAACGGGGTCTGAAGTTGAAAGCAGGAGGAAAAGCCAGTGGGACTTGCCTATAGCATGATAGAAAAGTTATGCAGCATGTTAACTTTGTTTGCCCTGGTGGCACTGTTTGTGTAATTTTGTGTTATATGCATGTTTTGTTCATCTTTCTGGCTCAAGAAATTCCAGTTTTGCTGTTAAGTCTGCTAAATGTTAGTTATGAATTTACAACATCTTGCAGAAGTAAAGAACAATGGATGTAGGTATATAGATCTATATCTTGTCCTTTTTCCTATTGCCTCTCCCCAGCTCATTTTCAAATGTAGTTAAGGTAATGATCATGCTATTCATAAATCACAATAATATATAGATATCTGCATCTAGAGTTATGTTCCAGGTGACTGTTTCATTTGCAAAATTACTTTTTACTTTGTTTTTTACCACTGCCTAACTAAAGAGTTTGAATCCTGGATGGATGAATACATTAATAGGTCCTAAAAGGAGAGGAGGAGCTGATATGAGCTGCTTTCCATGCAATAATGGTTTTAGCAGGCAGCAAACCAATGTCAGCTGTATTAAGCAGACAGCATCTGCTGTTCTGTATTCCAGCTAGTTCTGTGCCCCAGCTACACTGAATCTACTCACCACTGTCTAAATAACCTGGTGATACATGTTGTGGGTTTTTTTTTTTTAACAGAAGAGATTCTATGAAACATACCATCTCTTGTACAAAGCCAGTGAATTTTCTGAAGCACACTGCAGATGCTGTTATAACAAGACAGTATTGTATGACTGCCTTACTGGTTTTTGTTCAATTAATTACATTAATGTCTAAACAGATTAATTGAATTACATTTATGTGACCCTTTCTAGGGGGAAACGGGATTTTCTGGTTTTCCTGGACAACCTGGCTATCCAGGCATACAGGTAAAAACACCCCAACAAACACACAAGCATGTGTGTACGCACACACACATACTCCCCTATATAAATGCTAGTGATTCCTCCCAAATGTTCTGGTTTATCAGATTATTTCCTTTTATACAGTCATAATTACTTTTAAGATTTACTGTTTTCTTGATAGTCATGGTTACTCAACACCATGGTAGTAAATAACAATGCAAGTAAACACTTCTGCCTGGTGTGTGTGAGAGTGGGAATTCCATTTTGCATTCCACAGGAATTGGTTAATCCCAACTGTCTACAGTTACCTTTTACTATACCAGTACAGCTATCTAATCCATAAACTGTAGTACTCTGCAAGTTATTCATGGCTGAGCTGCATTCCCCAGACAGGAATGCTAGGTAAAGGAAACTGCTGTTTAGGTAGCAGTATGATCCTAAAAGCTTTGGTCTATGAACTAGTATGATAATTAGCACCAAATGAGGTGGCAAAATTTGATTCAGATGGGCTTGTTTGCATGACTTACCAAAATTTTTTACCTGTGTTCAACCTGCTCACATAAGTAGCTTTTCCAAGATGGTTACCACAATGGAAACTGGACTTCTTCACACCAGCTTTGTTTAAACATTTCCTACTTTTGCTTGCTTAGATGACGCTAGCTGTTTTTTATTTTAAACTACATGCTGCTTTGCATTAGGGATTAGAAGTGTAGGTGTCACAGTCAGGGAGCTAAGCAGTAAAAGAGCATATTCATCTGAAAAGCATGGGAGAGAGGCTTGATACAATTTCAGAAGACCCAGGTGCCAGTCTAGTGACATTTCAGGATATAAATTTAAGGAATTCTCTTCTGCAGGCTGCAGAACCAATGATCATATTGTAGTTCTGACTACTGGATCATGTTGTAATTCTGACTAACAACAAAAACTTGAATGAAGGGAACTATTATATTTTCTATGGAATCTACAATGCTAAAGCACATTCAGAATGAAAAACCAATTCTGGATGCTACTGTAGAAGCAGCAGTGAGTCTAGCCAGGGAAAAGGTCTAGGGAGTCACCGCAATAGAGTCCAAGTGGTCAGCAATGTATGAGCAAGCGGAGAATTGAAATGCTGCAGTGAAGAAGGTGGGTGACAGGATCATCAGTAAAGACAGCTAGGTTGAAAAAGGTCATCAAAGTTATTACCACAGTACAGAGGACAAAACCAATATTGTACATATTGTGGCACTAATGAACTTGGCTCTAAATATTCTGAAATCTAAAAGTCATTAAGTGTTTATTTCCCTGTGAAATAATATTTTTGGAAAGCTGCATATAAAAAAGTAACTCTTCTTAAAGCACAGTTAGTTGTGCCCATGAAATCAGAGGAATGACACTCAAGAGGTTTGAGCAAGAAACACCTGTGCTGTAAATTGAAAATTAAGATTGGAACACACTACATAATCTATGATGATAGAAGGAAGTAAACTGTGGCTGGTGCAAACTGGCCATAAGTAGTGTACTGCTAAGGAGATCGTTGAAAGCAGACAAAGAAAAAGCAAGAAATAAGTTTTCAAGAACCAGGTTTACAAATGAAAAATGACAAATGCATGGGGCAAATAAGTAAAAGTACAATAAAAACAGCTGTTTTAGTCAGAGGCTTACTTGTTTCAAAGTCAGGACTGTGAGGAGAGTGCTAGATCAGCTGCTTCAGCCAAGACCTCATTTATACATGGGGGAAAAAAAATTGCCCATGGATGTTCATTTTTCTCCTATTTGCCCATTATCGACTTCACAACAATATGGAATCATTCAGACACTAATTAGACAGAAACACTGCATGTCTTATTTAAATAGAAACATCATTACAGTCCATTACACCCCAAAAGTAGAATCAAACCTTAAGCATTTTGTTAAAAAGTACTCACCCTAATGTGCATATTATTTTCGTTGGGTGCATCATTAACAAACTTGAGACAAGAAATTGTATAGACAAAACAGTGCATTCTTCAGTCTCCATTGATTAGACCACAGCCCGAGGAGCCATCAATTAACACTACAAACAGTAAGCAAAAAATAATTAATTGTTGGCAGATTATGCTAGGGAAAGGTTTGAATGCCTGCAGTAATGATTCGGAAAGATGAAATTACAATTGCTAATGCACAGAGCAAAAGAAAACAAATCAAATATAGACACAACTTAAAAAAATCAGGTTAACTCATACAGATATGCAAAGTTTGGAAAGATTACACAGATGCTGTAGTTTTGCTTAGGAAACAACTTGATAAATCTGATTATTCCTGAAAAGTGCAGATTTATCTAGACTGCATCAACTGTTCATCTGGACTCTCCAGGTGTTGCTTATGATCTGCTAAAAATCACATAAACTGGAGGAACACAAATACAGTTAAAAACCCTCCTGAGAATAGCTCATCCTCACGTAGATTTTCTGAAATAAACACATTTAAAGATAACCTAAGATGCATTCAGATTTAAGAGAAAGAAAGAGACTCAGAAAGAAAAATCAGTTGTATTCAAAGTAGACTTCATCTTTTACAAATGTTAACCGTTACTTAAAGCAAAGAATGAACTTTAGGGAATTGTTGGCATACCTTTACCTTTTGATGTCTAAGCCTGGACATTGGCAAGACTGTGTGGATCTTGAACAGGAGCCAGCAACATGCCCTTGCTGCAAAGGCAGTTAATGATATCCTGGGCTGCATTAGGAAAAGTACTGCCAGCAGGCTGAGGGGGGTGATCCTTGCCCTCTACTCAGCACTGGTCTCCATCCTTGTAGATGTTCTAAAGCTGTCTAGACATGGTCCTGGGCAACCAGGTCTAGGTGGTCCTGCTTGAGCAGGGGGAGTTGGACAAGGGGTCCCTTCTAACCTCAGCTGTTCTGTGATAAATTTGAAAAAAAAAAAAAACCAAAACCAAAACCAAAATGCCGCCTTCAGACCAAACAGAACTGAGGATATGAGTCCTGTTGAAATCACTCTGAGACCATTTGTCTCTGCTACTAGTGGGACGAGTCTCATTAAAATAACAAATGGTCTTTACAGGCAATGCAAAATGTTCTTGGACACTGACATTATAAAAAGGTATAGAAACTTACAGAACAAATACAGTGTTTAATGCTTAATTGGGATACCAGTAAAACTGGTGATTACAAGCTTCCATTTTAAGAATACTCCAGGTCACAGAATACAGCAGATAGATGCTTCTGTTGAATGTTTTTGGCATTTTTAGCTTTTTTTTTTAATAAACTGTTGGCAAGTTGAGTCTCCTGAAATTTTTATGGGAAAACAGTATCAGTCAACAAAATAATCCAAACAGATATATATGCCACTATGTGGCAGTGTATCAACAGTGAAAACACAGCAGTTGTGAAGCTACCATCCAGAGAGGGTCATAAGATGTAACAGCCTAAAGACAGAGATTTTCAGAGACTACCACTGGAATTTGTCACTTAAGGAGATACCAAGAACTGATATTTTTGACCTTGTCTCATTGACTCTTCAGCTCTTTCTTGTGTTCTGGTTGCGTCAGTTTAGAATCGTCATGAAAAGCGTGTAAGACTTGGGCCATATCCATCTATTGTACAAATCCTTGGTAGTTTTATCGTCATTAAATTAATTTTAAATCTCAAAATACTTTGTAAGTTTATTGGAGGAGAAAAAATGCTAGGTTTATTTTCTTTCTGGCCACACAGCATACTCTTCTATGTCATTAGGGAAGACAAATTTATATTCCTGTTTAAAACAGCCAGAGGTGACACAAGGATGTTATTTCATTCCGCAATATACAGTCAAAGGAAAAAGGCCAGCCAAAAGGCCAAAGGTCAAGAGGACAGCAGTCAGTGACAGCTCCAGAACTGTTTAAATATTGTAGAGATATCAATTTAAAAAAAAAAAAAAAGAAAAAAAAAGGCCAGAAAGAGGCATGGACTCCGTGTTTTCACTTGCATAAGAGTGAGTATCCAGTTTTACAGTCCCAGTTCTCCTCGTTGGTGTCCTAAAAGGCCCTGAACTCCAGTCCCAGGAATGCAACCTCACTATGCAGTTCCCACATTCACATTCTTGTTTTCTCAGTTCCCATTTGCTGCTGAGAGCAGGGCTGATTCCTAATCTACAAAGCAAAAAGCCTAATACAATTTGCCACATAAAAGACTTCCCTAAAGTGCATTTCACTTGCAATTCTAAGTATCAAAATCCAAGCTAATTTAGAAATCCTCCAAGCAGAAGTGATTTTCCTCACCATTAGTAGGCACTTTTACGTTTTCCTGATGCAGATGTTTAAAACTTCTTATAAGAGCTTTGAGTATCTCTTACCATCGATAATATCTGTCAGACCATGAAACCTCTTTTCTTAATGTTTATCTGTCATCATAGAAGTAATTTCCAAATTCTGATATAGAATTTTAAAGCAAATTATTGCAGCTTGATTGTTAAATCAAAATGTTTCATTTAAAAGGGTACTTATTTACTGTAATTGATTCATCTTTACTATAAATCAATGAAACCAAATACAGCACTCATGAGTTCTGAAGAGTCAAATAGATATGTGTAATAGGTATATTACTGTTTAGACACTGGTATCCGGGAAGATAATGATTATTTTATATCTTTTTGCCTGGTTTTAAATGCTACAAAGTGTCAAAATCAAGTTTCCCAGGTAATATGTGTCACATCCTTATATACCCCATCACTGTTGAAATTCTCAGTTACATGCTAGCACACTGCATATTTGTATCTATCAGTAATATTTACTGTTGGACTCTTACAGGGGGATCCAGGAGAAAAAGGGCCCCCAGGTCCTCCTGGAGCTGTTGGAACTCCGCTGTTTCCTATAAAAGGTTATAGCTAGTTTTAAATAGTTCTGCTGTATAAAGTGTGTAGGACCTATTTTGCTAAGGTGTTTAAAGGTGATCACTAGGGGTTCAGGGAACAGAATCCTAAAACATTATCTTCCTAATGGCCACATTCTGTGGGGGTTTTGTGTCTCACTGATCTTACTGGACCAACGTTAAACATACAAGTTTCAGATTAATTGCTTGCATGAAAGATCTTTATGCATACAGACACAGCTAGATCTGCAGGACTATACCGAGTTATTGAACCTAAGCATATTTAAGAAAAAGCTATGAAAAATAAGCCCATGATGCATAATAGATAGCAAAGAAGAAAACTGGCATTCCTACTGTCATTTAGAATTCCTGTTTTCAGAATTGCCACAACACACAGATACTGGACTACAATTGAGTTTCCTACCACATAGCAGGGGTGAAATCCTGGAACTAGTATTCCTAACAGAATACCTGTCAATCTTACTACCTTCCTACCTAAACCTCAGGCTGGGCTTTCATGTCCCCGCTTCTTTTATCCCCATCTTTACTATCTAATTAGTGAAAAAGTGTGTGGAAGTTCTTATTTCATAGCAGGAGGCAGTGGGGAACAGCCAAGCCTGCTGCCTGAAAGGGATTTGCTTTGGCATCTCATGCTTGTGGAACCTGTATTGTAAGAACATTTAAACAGAAAACTTATCACAAATTGTATTTCTAGTGCAGCAAATGCTGATCGTGAACACAGAAGCAAGACAACACAACTAGAGTTCAGCAGAGCCTCCCCATTAGATAGGGGCATCGTCCAAAAATCAATTAAATTTGTTTTTCATTGGCTTCTGTGTATTTCCAGCCCATGCAGTCAAAGACTTAACCCCTTGCTTAATATCTCAAGTAAGATTTAAAGTTAATCATGAGCATGGTGTGTGAGTGGGTACGTTCTTCAGAGAAATGGGACTTTAGCAGAATTGTTTGAGAACAGAACTACTACCAATATTTTGTTTTCCAATTTAATGAAGCCCTCTATGTCTGATTCAGGTTTTCTTTATCATTATGTAATTCCAATTTTTAAATTTATTCATTATAGCAGTTTTGAAAATATACTTTTACCAATCTGAATAATTTCAAGTGGAATGATCCTGAAATAACCTCCCCATGTGCACTGCCAAATGCGTATAACTTGAGATACACGTTTATTTTAAATGCTACATGTATTTATTTTGGGCAAGCACTTCTCTCTGCATTCTAAAATATGTAGCAAGAAGATACTACTATGGAGTGACAAAGAGTCAAAACTGTGCCTGTGAAATGGGCAGGAATCCATAGAAAAGTAACCAAATCCTCCCGCCTTAAAATTAAATTGTTACACATCTAAAAATGTTTCATAAGACAAAAGAAGTTACTGTGTTTTAGTTTTGTGTAGTTTCCAAATGATAATTTTGGTTGCAGTTTAATTTAGATTTAAGCTGTCAATTGCATAAGGTGTTCAATTCACATGCTTTTTTTCTGTGTAGGTCCACAAGGAGATCCTGGATTTCCAGGTCCTGCTGGTGATATGGGGTCAGTTGGACCAATTGGTCCTGCAGGCCTGCTAGGAAGACCAGGAGATGATGGAACAAGTAAGAGAAGCAGGGCACAAAATCTGAACGATATACCAATAGGAGAGAAAGCAGCTGAAAGAAAACTGTTCTTTGTTCTTGCTTGATGCAAATCACCAACAGTAAGCAACAGTAAGGATTTGATCTCTACAGAGAGCTCAGTAAAAATACTAGCTCAGCACTTAGTGGCCAGAATAGAACCAAAATAATCCAAACAGATTATGAATTAGTAGAAAAGAAACAGAGGACGAAGCAGGATGCTACCATGAACTGTAAATCCATGGTATGCCTGTATCTGGAGTGCTGTGCTCAAAAATTATTTTCTCCATTCCAAGAAGATATAAAGGAAGGTGATGAGGATGACTTTGTTCTGTATAAGGAAGGAGAATAACTGGGATGTCTGGAAAAGAGATAATGGGGAGGAAGAGAAGAAGTATTTGAAAATCTAAAGCAGGAGGCTCTTTTCCAGGGAACCCTGGCAAACTTAAAGATTTAGATTTAAGTCTTTGTTACATAATAGCTCTTCTTCAGGATAGCTCTGGATGGTCTGTAACTTTCTCTTTGATATCCTGTAGTAATCATTACTATGAAGACATATGGGCTATATACCATTCTTTTCTTTATAGGTCTGCCTGGCCTGCCAGGAGTAAGTGGGGCACCAGGACCTCAGGGTTTTCAAGGTGACCCTGGTTTCCCTGGAACAGGTGAATCAATCCCAGGAAGACCTGGATTTCCTGGACCGCCAGGCCTACCAGGACAGCCAGGAAGACAAGGCTTACCTGGACTACCCAGTAGGTTCAACAGCAATTTATATGGCGAGAATATAGTTCTGCAAATTGATGAATTCATTGCTTTTGTTGGTCCTACAAAAAACAGAGGTGAAAAGTGCATTTTGACAGATATATCAAACTTCACATGTGATGCAGAAAACATGTTTTCCCTATCAGTTATTGATGTCAAGATTTTCACAGTTTTCTGGGTGATTTAAACCCACAAAGTAACATATATGAAAAACATCCCTGAAAATATATCACCTGAAGTTAAAAACACAGCAGACTGGGGAGGAAACCCAAATCGGCATGCTTTAGTAAAGAAACAAGAGTCATAAAGTTCTACAGTGGAAAAAGGAAGAAGTAGTAGCAATGAAAAAACAATGTGTCAGCACCAACTATAGCCAGACTGACTCTTGTAGTATGATCTACAAGCAATGACTTGTAAAACATTTCATAAGATCTCTAGCTTTTTACATGAGGATAGCAAGATAAGGGAGCAGAGAACATGTGACCTAAACTGTGGAAACAGTCAACCTGATATATAGTAGCTGTACAATTTGTTTTTTCAAAGGTATAATCTGTACTGACAGAGGGATCCCTGGAGAACCTGGAGCAAAAGGTCAGATAGGTCTTCCAGGAAGAAAAGGTATAAAAGGAGAAAAGGGTAAGTATGCCTGGATAGCAACAACTGGGACATGAGACCTTTGCTGGATATGTCAGGCCTAAATTTGCAAGAAGTTTATGGTAACTTGGAGGATAAGGCCCATCAAAATCCAGAGTTAAATGGCCTGTTGGCACTGGGGCTTCTAAGTCAGCAGAGTTATGTCAGTGCAGCAGTTATTCAGCAGTGTAAAAAGGGACTGGTATGCTTCACTCATTGGAAGGCCATAATGAGATAAAATGGTCTGTGCAATATACAGAAAAGAAGGGCAGTGGTATTTTTTGTATATGTATTTTGCAGCTGTTTCAATGTAACTTTGACACGTTCACACAGGAAATCAAGGCCTCTGCTCATGTAGTGCTGGCCCTCCTGGTCGCCGTGGTATGCAAGGACCTCCAGGTACTCAAGGAAAGAAAGGACAAATGGGATACCCTGGAAGGCATGGAGAAAAGGGCGACCCAGGCTCATCTGGTGCAGTGGGATCACCAGGGCTCCCTGTGAGTAGTTGTCATGAGCTTCAGTAAATAAATAACATCAAGTTACCACTTACGCAGGAGGCATTTAAGCAGAGTGGTGGTAGAACTGCCCTGGAAAACTATCTGATAGTTTTATCTACTTTTGCTTATTACAGGCTTGTTAGAGGATGTATTTTATTAGCTTCTATCTGATTTCCCTTGAGGCAGTGGGCAGAGTTTTACACTGAGGGACCGAATCCCATGCTGTGTTTGTGAGGTGGTCAGGAGGCTTAGGAGAGCTTGTGAATGCTCATCTTGTTTTGTTTTGACTTGTTTTTACTTTTAGTTTTGAATATCCATTGTTTTTATTGAAAACATTGTAGATGCACAAATTGCTCCACTGAAGATGGCTTTTCAGTTATTTCAAAGGAAAGCATTTCCAGCAAAACCATATCAAGGCAAAGAATTGCATGATGTCATAAGGTCAAGATGGATTTTATGTCAACATCCACCTAGGGGGCAGCAATGTCTGAGAAAAGAACCCTTGAAGCATTTCAAGTCATTTCCTTTATTCCTTTTTTAGAAATTAATTTAAGAGCTTAATTTATTTGATATGCTTAATTTATTTTATGAGGCAATCTGGACATAATGTAGAGACTTTCGCTACCACAGAGTCTGAAAGGCATTGTTATTTGTTAGTGTTTATCCCTTTACTGTTCCATATTACATTATCATCTCTCATTTTCAGTCACTATTCAGCCAGTTTGTTCTCCATAAGGATCAGCCACTATAGGCAACGGTTTGTCTCTCTCTGAAATCCATATTAGCAATGAAGCTGAAACAGAATAAATATTTTGCCCTTGATTCAATAGTTCTTATAAGGAAAAATTACTATAACCATAAAGACTTTTCATTTGCTTGATTGTCTTGCTTCCAATGTAACAATTTAAAGCTCCTCAAGAACAGAAACTGAATTAATTTTTTGGTAGTAAAGATTCTGAGTACTGGATTCATTTGACATCAACATACAGTGTTCATTTTTTCCTAAGACCAGTTCATTCCAGTGTTAAAAAATCTGACATCCAGTTTTTCATGGCAAAACCCCATGAAGATTTTCATGGCAAGGTGAGGGGAAGAAAATAATGAAGAAATATTTTAAAAGGCACCTTTAGGTCAGGTGTGTATTTATACTTTAATATTGGCTATCAGCATGATGAACAAACAAATAGGAAATTTGAACTCAAGACCTATATGTTTCCTGGGTCAATAATTTACCGGGTGATGCCTGTTGCCCAACTCAGTGGTACTAGGTATTGGTTTTGGAAACAGACTTATTTTCTTTATTTTGCTTCATATAGTTTATCTTATTCACCACAGTGAGCAATAATTCAAAACACTATTTAATCTAACTGCTTCAGGAATATGTTATAAGATGATTTATTGGGCTTGCTGTGATTTTGTTCCACTTGTTCTGGTCTGGCATGTGGATTTTACATCCAGGATGCTGCGTACCAAAATGATGCCAAATAGAAGCATTTTTTTAATATACTTTCTTGTGTGAGAGCTATTTCTTTGAAAATATATGTAGATGTGCTTGGCTTTATGACTGTTCCATTATGGCTTTTTTTGTTTGGGTTTTTTGAGGTTTTGTTTTGTTTTAATAGCAGAACTCTTTTTCACATGAGGAATTGCTTAAAAGTTTCCAGAACATTTTATTTCAAAATGAAAAAAAAAAAAAAAACTAAAACAATTGTGAGACTGAAGGAAGGAGGTAGAGAGGCTCTGTTATACTGGTTCCAATACAAGCTTTGCATTTGTTTTTATTTTTCTTTTCTTAAAATCCTATTACCTGAGTGGATGATGTGAGATTTTGATATTTTTGTTACTTTTGAAAGTGTGCTTTAGCCCTTGTGGTTCTGAAGTAAAGCTTGAAGCCTTATCCTGAACACTTTGGTGTTCTTAGATTATTTAAGTGAGAAAAAAGTACAAAGGAATCAGTTTGCAAAGAAATAATTCACTTTGATACAGAAGTGCTTGGTCTAGTGGATTTCCTACATATGTATACTTTTTCCAATTTCTGCTCTCTTTTCTTCCCAAACATCTCATTTTGCTTTTCATAACTGGTCACTGCCAACTTGAGGATCTGGACATTTTAACAAATAGTCATTGCTAGTGTCAGATATGCCACATTTTTCAGAAGTCTCCTGCCTGTTTTACAATTGTCATGATTTAAAATCATGTTATAAATTATATTTTCTCCAGTTATTTCTTGGTGAAAGGTTTTGAATAACAGAGGAAACCAGCTAAAAAATACCGCAGTTTTTCTACCTCAGTGACCTTTTACTACTGTGTAAATTTCACATGGTAAAATATATTTACCCAGATGTACTGTTGCAAGATCAGACCCTCACCAACGATGATATACAAATCACGCTCTGCTTGGAGAACTGAGAGTACAAATCAGCATGAAAATATAGAAAAGCACTTCTTTTCCTCTCTAAATCTGCCAAGTCATAGATTCTTCTGACAATACCAGGTACCTAACTAGATATAGATGAAATTTTTATTGGCAGCTTTGTGGGCTTTCACGTAGCAAAAAAAGCACCACTTACCTAGTGCTGTGTTTACTTCTGGGAAGAGAGCCTCATCCCGCAGTCACCGCACTCCAGAGATCCCCCTCCTGTGTAGCCTTGGTGGATTGTGGCTTGATATCTGCAGTGGAAGAGTTGGTGAATCATTCGCAACTTAATATTCCTGCATTTATAGCCACCGCTGTAGATGGCCATGGATCCAATTCTTCTGGCATTACAATTTCTTATAGTTGTGCATCTGTGCCTTTGGCAAAGTCTGGGTGAAACGGCCAGGTGCCATTCACACAACTCCCTACAGACGTCAAAAGAGATAGGTGGGGTTTTTTTGGCATGTTACTTTTATTGGTCTGGTTTTGGGAAACACTGCAAGAGCAAGAGGTAGGTACCTAATTTTCCCCTTCATCCCCACATTGATTACTTGCTGGAGATAACTGACAACTTTTTGGTGGGACTTTTTTGCTTTTTTGTTTGTTTTTGTTGTTTTTTTGTCAATGGTAAGGGGACACCTGGTTCTGCTGGACAACATGGTGAAAAAGGAGAAAAAGGTGATCCAGGAAGAGTTAGAATAAAAGGTAAACACAAATTTTTTCATTAGCCTTTTTATTTCCTATACAATGCCTAGGCAATAGTGTGAGAAAACCATATTTATCTTCTCTTTAATGAAGTCATTAGTTTAGCGAGTTGTTGAAGCCTAGAGGTCACATATATCCAAACTGCTTTCTTGGTACTCTCTCGTTCATTTTCTTCTTGCTAAACACAAGATCAACACAGTGTTTTGTGGTTTTCACTTTATAGTTGAACCATAAAACAGTTTTAACAGCTTGTTATTGAAGCTAACAAATGACTTTTCATGTCATGTGATTGATAGTCAGGGTCTTACAGAGATCTGTATAGCAAAGACTAAGCAGGATACAATTACTGTGAAAGCATGAAGAAATATTATTGTACAGAAGCCACTTTCTGAAGTGTCATATGCCAGTATCCCAACTGCTATCTCAACTTAAACCACCAACATCCTTCTTGGGAAAAACTCAAATCTCAATGGCTATTCAGATTCCTGCTCCTATTTCTAAAAATTACTCTTGACCAGGCATTGAGGAGAAACAATAGGCTACCAGTTGCACAACTGAAATTCTTGTAATTAAATAGATCAAAACCTCTCCACAGTTATGGTTATAATTTGCAAAAGCAAAAGAAACAGAGAACAACAAACTACAGCAATCTGATGGCAAAACTTAGAAATGCTAAACTAATTATTCAGACAAAAGATTGTCCATCTTATTGTTTGTGAAAAGTTAGCTTAGCTTTGGATGCCTGTGTGTGTTTACAGATGTTGGAGCAGGGCAGAACATTTGCTGTTTATTTGCAAAGGATTTCTTAACACAGCAAAATGAATCTTTGGGTTAGAAAAATTATATTGTCCTTTATTCAAAAATTACATTTTCATAAATATTATTGCAAGAGAAATCTAGAAGTAAAGGAAGAAAAAAGTAAGGACCTTTTGGGAATATTGATGCAAATGTTCTGCGTCGTATGGCATTGGTATATCTAATTTCACTGAAATCCAGAATAAAATTCTGACTGATTTCAATAGCAAAATATTTTCACTCTGTATATAGCATGAACAAAAGCCACATTCTTGTGGTGCCTGTAAACATGTCTTTTACAGAGAGATCAAGTTGTTCCATGGTGTCCAAGTACATGTTGCTTTCCTAAACGAAAAATACCTCACTAAGAAATGTGAATTCAAGAACTGGAAATTTTCATACAGATATGATGGATGGTTACCCAGCATCTACCTGAGCAGAAATTAAAAAAAAAAACAAACCTATTGCAAATATTATACTATTTTTTTTTCAATTTGTTTTAAGGAATAAAAGGTGAAAGAGGTCCTACTGGGGTTCCAGGATTTCCAGGCCAAAGAGGTAATGATGGCAGAGACGGGGAACTAGGATTGCCTGGGGAAAAAGGAGCTGAGGTATGCTTGATTTACTCAGAATTTTTTTCCATTTCAGTTAATGTGTTGTCTTATGGAAGGACAAGCTACTTAATGAAAAAATACCATTCTACTCCAAATTCCTATCAGATTAATCAATTTTATCATTCTATGTTAGCCTAGATCAGAAATCATAGTTTTTATCTGTTGAAAAATTATTTGTTTAGAAGTAGTAACTGTTTATTTTGGTATTTCTGAATATAATTTCTGCATATACTGTGTGCCGATATTATGGGATCAGGAAGAAAAAACATCCACAAAACTCTACCCTTTGTTCCTATTGACTTTGAATATTTAAAACTAATATCATCCATGTAGTCACTTAATTGTGGAAGAGTGGTTTCTCCAGACAATTCTCTAACATGGCTTTTCATAATTAAAGAGAAGAAATAAATTAGGTCTTGTTATTTCTTATCAACAATTTATTCCTTTTAGGGCAATTCTGGAGTACCACTGCCAGGTGATAAAGGATTCCCTGGGGTTCCAGGACTTCCTGGGGTAAAAGGACAGATGGGATTGCCGGGTTTGGGGTTTCCTGGCCCTCCAGGAGTCCGAGGTAGCCCTGGGGACTTCGGTGATACTGGTAGTGTTGGGCCACCTGGTCCAAAGGGCCAGAAAGGTAATTTTGAATGTTTACAGTAAGAACCAAATAACAAAATACATGTTTGGTAGCATCCATTACAGTTTTGTATATATTACATACAGTTTTATTCATTTATAGTGAAAAATAATTTTGGCAAGCTCAGTGGTCATGTGAAATCTGGCCATTGAAAGGTATGATACTGTCAGCATTTGGCAGTGGACACTAGTGGAAATATGGCTAGGGGCCTGAAACCTGCAAAGTGCCACTTGCACACTACCAGAGGAATTATTTTCTGGAGTTAAGAGTATAACAGTAGTAAGAAAAATATATTTTAATATTCTCCATCAAACCTTAAGTAATATGGAAATAAAAATGTGCATAAACTGTACCTTTGCACATCTAGTTGGTTAGTTCCACAGAAATATTACACTAAACGTTCAGACTCCATTTATTCTAAAATCAAATCGGCCAGTTTCTTTCTCCCTCTTGCTTCAGGTGAGACTGTCTGCATTACACTACCATACCCTGGAAATCCAGGTCCCCCAGGTTTTAAAGGTGTTCAAGGTATGTTTACAGATGGGAGAATTTTTGGTTTTAATTGAAATGGAGCTTTAAGTTGCTAATTAAAAAAAATAAGCTATCCTAAAAAGATACACTATTCTAGTTTTTCAGCAGATACATGTCTCAAAATGTAAAACTGCACCTACACAGGAATATACTAACCTAACAGAATCAAGGGCCAGACAGCTGCAGTTTGCCCGATCGAAGGTGTGCAGGCTGCCTCCATAGAAATGACTAAATAAAGGCAGCCTGGACCTCTGTCCTGCCTCCATTAAAATGCATAAGAGAGTCTGTAAAATACACAGATGGCTGGAGTCAGATAAGAACTAGAATATGCACATCTGGATACCGGGAAAAAAAAGGTGTGAGAGGCAAAGACATGCTGCAAGTCTGTAATTTCTAAAGCTATTGCTCATGGCAAGTTGCAGTTGAGCCCTAAAATCTGAATACTTACTACTATTACTTCAACTTGTTCAACTTTATTTAAATTCAAAGAAGTCATCCAGGAACTTGCAAAATGTTGCTTGTGATCACCTGCAGAACATTTGAAATACCCCAGAAAATCCTGACCAGAACAACTGGAGACACTGGATTTTCAAGCTGCTTAATATGATGTTACACAGCTCCCTGACATCAGTACTGTGGGTGGTACCTACATTTATAGACACAAAAGAACAAGGAATAGCATATTGAGCTCATCTGCACCATTGCAGAAGTAGCATATAGCACAGGAGAATGCAAGGATTTGAGTTGACACCTGTCATTCACTAAGTTAATACTGTTGATGACCTGTAACATTAAAATTTTTTTCTTTTCTAATTTAAATCTGGTGATTTACAGTCTGCTGTTTATGGATTAGGGAACAAACCATTTAGAAGAACAGCAACCGTGTATTTGGTTGAGACGGGTGGTAGGTCTTGCCCAAAATGTTAGAAGCAGATGAAATCCACTTGTCTTCAAAGTACATGAATTTGTATGGGATAAAGATGCAATACTGTTTCCTTAGATCCCACGTTTTAGAGCTCTGTCAGTTTTTTACATACTTTCTTTCTGTTTCCAGGACCAAAGGGTTTAAAAGGACTCCCCGGTCATCCTGGGCCAAATGGCTTTCATGGGCAAAAAGGCCATCGAGGCAGGCCAGGAGCAGGAATCCCTGGGCCAGAAGGTGAATTGTGCTTTTCTTAGTCCAGGAGATCTCCTGGTCAAGCTGTAATGCATACATACAGGCAGGGTAAGATAGCTACCATGGTAGAATAGAACAGGAAGTGCATTTCAGCAAAAGCTAATGGAAGAGGAATCTTTACCAGTTTCCCGTCCTTTCCTCCAGCATTGCAGGTGCTGCAGTAACCTGAAGTTCAGTGTCCAGAGAGGAAATATTCTCAGAGAACTGAGAACAATTAGTATCATTTTAGCAAAGGGATGGAACTGGACAAGAGTGCAGTACACAAGACAGATGCTGCCCCAAAAATGCCACTCTCACTTCCCACAGGAACAACTGCCCCCTTCCATCCTCATGTATCATTAACTGTAAATGAGAAACCTGAAATTAAATGTATGATGTTAGTCTTCCTTGCAAAGTGATAATTTAATTCTGGTTAAATTCGCATTATAATACTCCACGGTTTTAGACGGAAAATTAAAAACAACATAAAACTTCTCATTTATGCCCTATTTGAATTTTAAAATCCTATCAACAGGCTTTCGAGGCAAAGCTGGTGATCCTGGTGATGAAGGTGAAAGAGGATCTACAGTTGATGGTAAAAAAGGCCCTCCAGGTCCACCTGGCATAGATGGTCAGAAAGGTGTTCCAGGTGATACCACATATGGTCCTCCAGGAATCCCAGGTGACAGGGGACTGCCAGGACCCCCTGGTGCACAAGGATCAAGGGGTGATCCAGGCATTCCTGGGTTTCGAGGTATGAGCCAGTTTCTATGAAGCATTTCCATGTGTTCAAAAGAGAAAATGTGAGCAAAACTGGTCCTGATTCAGACAGAATTTACTCTTTCCTGGATCACTAAGGGTGACTGGGAATGGTATGCCCTATTTTTATGTTTACATTTTTACAGTTAATGTCAATCAGCCACTGGGGAAATCTGCATTGCAGGAAGGGGAAGATGCCTTTACCCAGTCCATCGATTATCAGTGCAGCTTCCTATTCTTACTACTGTTACTGGCTGCTAAGCGGCCATCTGTGCTTAGGGCCTCCTGCTCTGCCACACAGATAGTCCCTGCCTCAGATTGTTTACTCAAATCTGAAAAGACTGGCAAAAAGTGGGAGAACGATCAGGGAGAGGGGGGTAAATTTCTTTGCCCAGAGTTATAAAATATAATCCTCAATATCTTGGGCACTACACTCCTCATTTCAGGGAAGTTTTGTTGGTTGATGCAGACGTCTCCACAGTAGCACTTCCTTCCCACTTCATAGAAGATATTGCTGTTTCCTTTTATATGTCTTCCTTTTGCCCAGCCCTAAGCAGACACACACACCCTTCTGTGCTGGGAATACCTATAGAACTGACCCCAGTGCTGTGTAGCTGTTGCAGGCCAGTGAGCTCCTTCCCTTCTGCTCCTCTGCATCAGAGGCTAGCTTTTTGTGCCATAAAGTCATCCTTGCCTATAGGTGAGAGGTGAATTCATATTTGTTCCTTAAAGAAAGACGATCTCCACAACAGCCAATTCTAAACTGCTGAAAAGCATCAGTTTTCACAAACTATGCAAAAACTAGAGGATAAGTAAGATATTACAATAACTGAACATGTACATTTCAAAATTACAATTAGGAATTCTGAGAGATGGTGAGTAGTCGAAGTAAAACATTTTAAAATGTTTTTTTTTTTTGTTTCCAGGACAGCCTGGTACTCCAGGATTTCCAGGTGCCAAAGGTTTTAGAGGCCCAGAAGGTGATATAGGAGCACCAGGCTGTCCAGGCTTCCCTGGTCCACCTTGTGACACAGGCTTACCAGGGCCACCAGGACTCAGAGGTGTCATGGGCCTGCCAGGACATCAAGGTACACAACACAGCTCTAAGCTTTACGCATCTTTTCTAGCAGATTTAATCACATTATTTTTGTGGCTGACATGACAAATATTTACATGGTGGCTGCTCATTAGTGGGGGTGTACATTACATCTTTCACATTTCCTTAAACTCAAGGAATGTACAAGTGTGCATCCCAGATGTTTCCCAACTTTCCTTCCATTCTCATACTGTTCCTTAGCTGGCCAAATCAGAGTGTGTTCACTGTCAAGTAATAAATGGAAGAGTTACCTCTTGTTCTGTTGTCCTGAGTAAATTAACTCAACTACTATCATTACTGTGATACTTTAATCTTTCTTGTTCTTAAATTGAAGTGGTATTTAGGGAGAGCTAGGAGCTATATATATATCAACAGTATTTACAAATTAGTACTGATTTTTCACAGGGTGCTTCTACTGATATGCCTCTCACTAGTGAAAAGTTTAGGAAGAGCCAGCATGGTAGCAAAGTTTCCAAGTTATTTTGCCATGTCTGATGACATTCATATTTTTACCAAAATCTGTCACTTTCTACTTTTTAGATACAATTGCTGAATGCTTTTCCTGCATTTACATACACAGATGAAAGCTCTTTTTCTCAGGCTTACCAGGTTTTAAAGGTCAGAGGGGAGACAGGGGCCTAGCCGGGCCACCTGGAGTCAAAGGTCTCAAAGGCTCTCCTGGCTCACAAGGTCCCCCAGGTCCTCCAGGCTCCCGAGGCCTTCCAGGACTTCCAGGCAATAAAGGACCACCTGGTTTCCCAGGACAAACAGGTATGTTAAACATCCTGCAAACAACCTCATCTATAACATCTCTTGTAGAGGGAGCTATTTCTACTGCTGTTAAAGCTATAAAGTACTTTGCTCCTTCCTCCCTTTCTAGCTTTGAGAATATGACCCTGCAACAGGGTAGAGGCAGTAACAATAGCATCCTTTGTTCTTTCCCTTATAATACAAACAAAGGGATGGAAATAGTTTGATGCATCTCGGTGCATCCTGGTGCTTTAGTTGTTTTACAACACTGACATATTTCCATATATTATTTCCTGATTAATCGTAATAGGTTGTTGTTATAATATGCTGTAATAAGAACAATGTACTTTCTACTACATCCAGACTATCTCCTTTACTGATGCAGTCTGTGACTATGCTGATGAATATTCAATTCTTGGAGGAGAGGGGTCAGCAAAACTGCTACCTTGGACTTCTGGAGGGCAGACTTTAGCCTGTTTAGGAGACTGGTTGAGAGAGTCCCTTGGGAGGCAGTCCTGAAGGGCAAAGGGGTCCAGGAAGGCTGGACACTCTTCAAGAAGGAAATCTTAAAGGCCCAGGAACGGGCCTTCCCCATGTGCTGAAAGATGAGCTGGCAGGGAAGACCGCCAGCCTGGCTGAACAGAGAGCTTTGGCTGGAACTCAGGAAAAAGGGAGAGTTTATGACCTTTGGAAAAAGGGGCAGGCAACACAGGGAGACTACAAGGATGTTGTGATGTTATACAGGGAGAAAATTAGAACGGCCAAAGCCCAGCTAGAACTTAATCTGGCTACTGCCATAAAAGACAATAAAAAAGTGTTTCTATAAATACATTAGCAACAAAAGGAGAGCTAAGGAGAATCTCCATCCTTTATTGGATGCAGGAGGAAACACAATAACAAAGGCTGAGGTACTTAACACCTTCTTTGCCTCAGTCTAATACTATGACAAGTTGTTCTAGAGGTCCCCAGCCCCCTGAGCTGGCAGACAGGGATGGGGAGCAGAAAGAAGCCCCCATAATCTAAGGGGAAATGGTTAGTTACCTGCTATACCACTTAGACACACACAAGTCTCTGGGGCCAGATGGGATCCCCCCAGGTAATCAGGCCCAGTGAGCATGGGTTTATGAAAGGCAGGTCATGCTTGACTAACCTGATCTTCTATGACAAAGTGACCTGCTTAGTAGGTGAGGGAAAGGCTGTGGATGTTGTCTACCTAGACATTACTAAAGCCTTTGACATCATTTCCCACAGCAGTCTCCTGGAGAAACTGGCTACTCATGGCTTGGATGGATGTACACCTCACTGAGTAAAAAACTGGCTGGATGGCCAGGCCCAAAACCTTGTGGTGAACGGAGTTAAATCCAGTTGGTGGCCAGCCGCAAGTGGTGTTCCCCAGGGCTCAGTACTGGAACCAGTTCTGTTTAATATCTTTATCAATGATCTGGACAAGGGGATCGAGTGCACCCTCAGTAAGTTTGCAGATGACATCATGTTGGGCAGGAGTGTTGGTCTGCTTGAGGGAAGGAAGGCTCTACAGAGGGTTATGAACAGGCTGGATTGATGGGCTGAGGCCAGTTGTAACAAGGTTCAACAATGCTAACTGCCAGGTCCTGCACTTGGGTCACAACAACGCCATGCAACGCTACAGACTTGGGGAATTGTGGCTGGAAAGCTGCTCTGCAGAGGAGGACCTGGGGGTGTTGGTTGATAGTTGTCTGAATATGAGCCAGCAGTATGCCCAGGGAGCCAAGAAGGCCAAGAGCGTCATGGCTTGTATCAGAAATAGTGTGGCCAGCAGGACTAGGGAAGTGATTGTCCCCCTGTACTCGGCACTGTTCAGTTTTGGGCCCCTCAAAACAAGTAAGACATTAAGGTGCTTGAGTGTGTTCAAAGAAGGGCAACAAAGCTGGCAAAGGGTCTATGGCACAAGCCTTCTGAGGAGCAGCTGAGGGAACTGGGATTGTTTAGCCTGGAAGAAAGGAAGCTCAGGGGAGACCTTATCACTCTCTACAACCACCTGAAGGGAGGTTGTTGTGAGGTGGGTGTTGATCTCTTCTCCCAAGTATCAAGGGACTGGGCAAGGGGAAATGGCCTCAAATTATGCCAGAGGAGGTTTAGGTTGGATATTAGAATTTCTTTACAGAAAGGATTGTCAAGCATTGGAACAGGCTGTCCAGGGAACTGGTTGAGTCACCATCCCTGGAGGTATTTAAAAGATGCATAGATGTGGTGCTCAGAGACATGGTTTAATGGTGGATTTGGCTGTGCTAGGTGAACAGTTGGACTTGATGATCTTAAAGATCTTTTCCAACCTGAACGACCCTGTGATTCTATTCTATGGTTCTATGAGTAAGTGGAGAAATAGCTTCTCATTATGTCTAATACTTATAGAAAATGTGACCTTGGTCCCAAATCATCACTAGACAATGGGCAGTTATTCTGAGTAACTGTAGCAAAATCCTGTTTTTCTCTTGTCTCATCTGGAGAGTAGGAGTTGTGATTTCCAGTAGTCCCATGCAAAATCTGGTGGTGTCTTAGCTGTGCATTGTGTTGAAAATGTGTTGGGGATAACTGCTTTAGTAGTAAGTGTAGCCTAAATCTCCAGGGGCGGCAGCAGGGAGGGGATGATGTTTGCTTCAAGGCAGTCTGGATTTCAAGGCAAGCCTGATCTTGGCATGAAGCCATGTTCCAACTATTGCTTCTCTAGCTTTGGTGATTTCCTAAGAAGGCCTTCTAAACTTTCTGCCTTTTGCTTTATATTCTTCCTTAGAATATGACAGCAACAGCTTAGCAGACTGAATATGTAAATAAAGCATTTAATATTACCAGGAAGCAAAGGGATTCAAGGACCCCAAGGATTCCCAGGACTCCCAGGAACACAAGGCCCAATGGGAATCTCCGGTGTAAAAGGTGAAGAAGGAAAAGTGGGTCCACCTGGGCCTACTGGAGAATGTGGGGATATGGGAATAAAAGGTTGGTAAAAATCTGCTTCACTCTCTAGTTAAGTTACTGCTATATTTTGTTTTGCTACTACTGTGTTAGAAATATATTTACTTTTTCTTCTTGTTATGAGGGTATATTTACTTCTGTTTTCAGAGATACTAAGTACTAAATCCTGTTATCTCAGTTACGAATGCATAATGAAAAATAACCAAAGAAAAATTAATTTCACTCAGATCAACAGGTGCATTTACCACTAAATCAGAGTAAGATCACTTATTTGGACAAACCTTGAATTTTGCCCTGTACACATCTGCAACTTCAGATTTGTCAAGTTTTTTTCAAGACAAGTCACTCATGAGGATTTACTTACATTCCATCTGTTTGGTTCAAAGGTGAAAGAGGGCCTCCAGGAGACAGCGGCAGTGTTAACATCCGTCTTGAGAAAGGACAAAAGGGAGAACGAGGGTTTCCTGGTGAGAACGGATTTAGAGGTGAAAGAGGTAAATTCATAAAATAAAGCCCTGCATACACACACATTCATCTGATATAAATCACTAGTGTTTTTCACAGGTTTGGACTCATAGCTGCAGTAACATCCAGCAGCCTGTTTATAGATTCTTAAACCAGCAGGCTAGTTTCTTTGGACAATTACTAAGGCAATACACAAAGTGTGAAAGCATAGACATATTCAAAATAAGTGTCAAATAATGGCTTGACTGTATTGGTCACTATCTTGTTCTACAATAACCTTCAGGTGAAAAAGGCAATACTGGTTTCAGAGGCACCCCAGGATTTCCAGGGAAGAATGGTGTCCCAGGACTGCCAGGTGACCATGGTGACACTGGACTGATGGGGTTTCCAGGATCATGGGGTTTCCCAGGACCAAAAGGCTTTAAAGGAATTACAGGTTTTCAAGGACAAGCAGGTGACCAGGTAAGCAAAGTGGTAGTGAAATGTCCTGGACTTTGCAGTTATCTTTTGCCTCCAAGAAATATTATGAAGGGTACTTCTATTGTACTTACCCATTAGATATTCCTCCTGAGAAGGAACTGTCAGTATAATAGGAAAAGTAAATTCCTTAATGCAATACTTCTGTACTTGGATTACATTTTAGAAGGAACTGTAGTCAGTCAACAAAGACCTCTCCCCTCCCTCTCTCCCAGCTGCATGTTGTGATTTTGTTATATTGCCACTTGGTAGAAGTCTGGGCTACACTGCACTTATTAATGGGGCAAAAAATGAATGCACAACCAAGTCTTAAGCATTATTCCTAAGAACGGATTGGATTGACAAATCACTTATTGCAGAGATCATAACAGAGCAACAGCACAAGTATGAAGTTAATATATATATAGCTACTTCTTCGTATCTTGCTATGTGGAGCAGCCAAGCCAATAGACAAGACAAACCAGGTCTTCTGTGCCCATACTGACAGCTTGCACCAAACAGAACCCAAGCAAGTAATACTGCTCAAGAATGAATCTATAAAACCGCACATATAACATACGGTTATAAGGTAAAATTCTTCACTGGCTTGTATGCTAGATACACAGGCAGTGGGATTACATGAAGCATAAAGCACAGTTGGTTTTTCGGTAAAGGAACATATCTTTGCTTGGCTTGTCTTATATTTCTTTGAAGAGGTAATCTGTGTTTTGCTGATTATAGGTCATTATTCAAAAGGAAAAACAGAGAAATCTTTAGATTTTTACTATTATATCACATCATATTTCTGGTTAATGTTTATAGTAAATTTTGGGTAACATACAACAATATTTGGTACATTTTTATGGTACCTTTTAAATCAAATTACTCAAGCCATCTGTGGGGAATTTAAGCAGTTCAAGCCAAGAGTTAGCAAAAACTATAAAAGCACAAATTCAAAATGATTAGCAAGTCTAATCTACAGTTTCTTGGAAGTGTTAGTGGTCAGTGCTAGACATGTAACAAAACAGCATGCTTTTCTGTTGAGTTTAAGATACAATTTTGCTATTCATATTGACTGCTGGTCTGTTTACCAGTGTAAGAGAAACAAATGCTCTTATAGATCATTCCTGCTACACCTATGTCAAGCGTTTGTTTTTTAAAAAAATCAGGGTGACGTTGGCTTACCAGGAATCCCTGGAAACCCAGGACTGACTGGCCCAAAAGGATCTAAAGGTAATGAAATTATATAGACACGTTTTCAAAAAGAGCAGTATTATTAGGATGTATATGGTCTGATAGACAGCGAGTACTCACTAGAAAAGGGACAACAGGACAGAAGTGAAAATAATTAAAACATGAATGTCATGAGAAACAAGTCTGACTTACCTGAAGACAAAATTTGCATTTCAGTATATTCTTTAACATTTTGTTCCTTTTAAAGTAGGTCTTACTAATTTAGAAGACAAATATCTGACAAATTTCATAGTTTAATAATTCCATCAAACATATATAAAAATCCACTCTAAAATTTGTCAAATCAAATAAGAGAAAATGCCATCATTAGGGTATTATCATATGGTATTATGCAGATATGTAGAATTTTTAAATATTCCAACATGATTTATAATTTCTTTTATATCACTTATTTTCCAATGTTTTCCAGGCTATAATTTTTGAATTCTTAGAACTTCTGAAAGTGTAGTGTAGCAAATCAGGCTGAGTTCATACCCATGGATGCAGAATTATTCAGCTGAAAAGTTGAAGTTCTGTACATTGTTTTTTACATAAGTAGAGATTACTCTGAAAAACTTATCTACAATATTCAGATTTTTAAAATTGTTTCAAAGAAAACCAAAATGATGTCATCCATCATATTCCAAATTTTCTTGGAGCAGGATTTCATTACTAATAAATAACAAAATTAAATCATTGCCTGGAAAAAAGCATTAAAGGGACATGAGAAAGTCTTTTCTCAGTTATATTTTCTATTTCTTCAAAAATTCAAGACCTTCTCAGCCAGGGAATATATTCCCACAAAAAAAAAAAAGTAAAGAACAATACTTGATAACTTTTATGAAATGTATTCAAGACAAATGTCCTGGAAAAGTTATCCGTAAGACTAAAGCAGGAAATAGCCAGTAAGGGTGGGGATTGCTATGGCAAGAGATTTCTAGCAACACTTGAAATTGATATTTCTCTTAACTGCTCACAGCAAAGTCAAACATGGAGACAGCATGAATAAGTAGGAGGGATCAGACCTTTGTACAGACAATGTAAGGCAAAATTGCTCAGAATTACTGATTCTGTGATAAACAGGAATTTCAACACAGACAGAAATAAGGAGTGTTGGCTAAACACTCCCAGCTAGTCCCTGAAATGTCTTTAATGCATAAACACTCACACTATATTGATTTTGCATAACCTCATAAACCTACATAAGGTGTTCTCTCTGTTAAATAAAGTGTCATGGGGAATTTATGCACTATCTTTCAATTTCAGTATATGCTATCAGTATTGGGAAAGTTCCCATAATTTTTGAACACTGCATGAATACTGCCAGGAGTTATAGTAAACACAAACTGAGTTAGTACTTCAAGACAAGATGAGCTAGCAGATAATTTGCATGTGCCAAAACCACTTTTCTCTCCATGTTCTCTCAGTCCCTTTTATAGCTGTTAACATGAGTAAATTATCTGATCTTATAAAATTGTCCAGCTTTGGTTTTGTGGATGAAAAGGATACTTGTATGAAATGAAAGTCATTGTACTTCAACAGGCAAGAGAGGCGACCCAACTCCTCTGCTTGGTGCACATGGTCGAAAAGGGCCTCCGGGAGATCCAGGATTACCAGGTATCTCTGTCTGATTGGAAAAAAAAAATCAGACTTAAGAATTTATTTTCTGTAAGTTTTGTTAGCGGAGATTTATCTCTGCTTCCTGTGTATACTGAGCAGTATTTTCTATAGTTAGAAACCCAGGGATTGGAAAGGCATCAAAATGGGCAGTATGGCTAGCATGAACATAGGAAGTAGAGTTTACTGTCATCTAGTACAGCACTGATGAACATACCAATACCTACCAGAATAAAACCTGGCTTAGCTGTATCTTGCTAGCCATTTCTGCTCTTTCGGATATCACCAGAGAGATCAGTGTAATTCATTACTAATAAATAGATGCAAGGATCTGAAGTATTTGAATAAAATTATTTTTCTAGTCAAGAAACCCCTTGCTGAACTTTTATATTTTTAAACTTATGAGATGAAGAATGGGCAACTTGAAACAAATAAATGCTAGATTTTCTTTTTTTTTTTTTTTTCCTTCAAGGACTCTGTGGATTCCCAGGAGACAAGGGTTCGCCAGGTATCCATGGGCAACCTGGAAGACCAGGATCCAAGGGTGACCCTGGATACCCAGGAAAACCTGGATTTCCAGGTAATGCCAAAGTTTAAAAAAATAATGCCATGTAACAGCTCAAAAGAGATATGGAACAGGAAAATGCAGCTGAGGAGGCACCTCTGTGGAGGAGGCTAGAGAAAATCAGAGATCATATGAAGGTGTGTATTGAAAGCTACTTCAGTATCTAGTACCTATAGACAGCAGCAATAGTCTGCTCAGTCTCAAAGAGCAAGTTCCATCAATTCTTCATACATTGCTATATACTTTTAGGTACCTTTGATTAACTCAGTGTGCTGTGTAGCCTGGGGAAAAAAAAAAAATCAGTAGTTTTAATAGATGTGCATATTCACATGGTTTTTTTTTTTTCCACTCTCAGGAGCTACAGGTCCTCAGGGATTGCCAGGAGAACCTGGAGAAAAAGGGAGACATGGAATTTTGGGACCTACAGGATTGAAAGGATTAGCTGGATCCCAAGGCAGAAAAGGTAAACAGTATACAGTGGAGTTGTTCTGGTAATGTAACAGCACCAAACATAAATACCCTTTTAGTAGTGAAAAATGGAAAAGACCTAACTGTGAGCAGGATTTTGATTCCGTGTTCTCCTAAACTATTAGAATAATTAAGTCAGTTCCCATCACTGAAAATTAATATAAATGCTACCTCAGAAAACGGCTACAATCTAAAATGAGTGAGGAAGGAGGAAGAAACAGACTCTGGCTCAGCTGATGTAACTGATAGCAGAAGTTAAGGAAAGAAAAAGGACTTTGCAGTAATTCACATTTCGCTTTCACTTCAATTATGCTGTGTTCTACTTTTCACCATGGAGTGCCACTGTTACTCTACAAAACCAGCAGAAAGCCATGGAGAGTTTTGTCTTACAAATTTATTTTAACAAATTCTGATAAGATAATTTGGGTTGGTTTTTGTTGTTGGCTTTGTTGTTGTTTTGTTTTCCTGAAACTGATTTTTGGTGGATTTAACATAGAAATGTTTCCTTCAAATTCTAACTTATACTTCTCACAATGATTGTTCTGTTTAAATTGAACACCAGTTCATCTGTACAGTTGTTTTTGTTGGAGAACATTATTAACTTCTGCTACACTTAGAATGATATATTGCAATTATGTTATATTAGTACTTCATAAAGAAAGGTAATCAACTATGTGCTTTGTATCCTCTCTCTGTTATAGTGTGCTTTATAACCAGTTCCTGGACAGGACCATATACAGAAATCATAGTAAAGTAATACTTGTGGCTATGACAAACGGTTAGAGATGACAATAGATTCAGTTTTTCAAACTCAGCCTAAGGAAATATTGAAAAGGTTTATAAGAAACTATTGCAAATTTAAATGAAAAATGGAAACCATTTATGATTGCTTGCAGTAAATAAGTGGTGCTGATGTAAACTATCATGACAGATAGCACTCCTTGCTGGTGCATAATTTGTAAGAGAACTTTTTATTGTTGCAACAGTATTTGCTGTAACAAAGAGAGAGATCTGCAGTGACAGGGATGTCTGAATTGAGAGGTGTCAAAAAAAAAAAAAAAGCATTCTTCTGCTGAAAACTTCTTAGTAGCAGATAAACTCTTTCCTTCTTGCTGTAAGTGGTAAGACACTTCTTTTCTATATTGTGCAGAACTTATCCCAAGTCCTGCGCAAGAAGCATAACAAATTAACACACGTGCTGCAGAGGGAAAAGTTCAGTTCCAAATGGCAATTCATTTGAGACCAAGTTGCCTGCTAAGCCTTAGGATTCTAAATATTGCCAGCATAGTTGAAAAGAAGGCTAACAGCTTTGAAAGTATACCCAGTCATGAAAACTCAATGGAATTTGTATTCCAATTGGAGAATATAAATCTTAACACTGTTTTAAATAAATATTGTTGCTAGCATTAGAAATGAAATGGTTAATTGGCTGTTCATAGCTAAGTACACAGCCTTGTTAGTCTAACTGCTTCTCATTGACACTGAATGTCTTGTGCCTGAAGAACTTTTAGATTAAAAAAAAAAAATTAAAAGGCATCTACTAAAGCATAATCACATTTTCTTTATTACAGAGATAGTTTTACTAGTTAAGGGCTTAGCCTGGCAAGCCTTACTGGTGTGAGTAATCCTTGATGAAGCAAGTAATATTAAGACCATCAGCAGAATTACTTGTCTGAATAGAAGCTGAATTGGGTTGTAAAATACAGAAACAGTGGTTCATACACAGGTCAGCCAATTCAGCTGTACCTAGAAGTATGGGACTATACAATCCAAAAATCTAGAATTACAAGTGCTGATATTATAATGGATTGTTGGCAAATATGACAGAAATTCCCTGGAAAGCAAGTAAACCAAGACATCAATCTCGACTGAATGAGCTAAAGATCAAAAAAGTTTTAAATGGTGACCTAGGTGCCAAAAATAGTTAGGAGTTCATAATAATTTTAAAATACCACTGTTAAATTCCCCAAATTGGCATGCAACTCTACATAAATTTGAAAATGGGAACATGCCCAAAGCACAAGCAGGCTACAGAAAGCAGGACTGAAATTTAGAATGCCATGAAAAGGTAAAGAGCAGTTAATTATGGGCACAGAAGATACTACAGGTTGGATTGCCAGTATCCTGTCTTATAAATGGGATTACATAGAGAGTACATATCAATGTCTTGCAGGTTTTCCAACAATCTTATGGATTTAAAATTTTTCTAGACCAGTGTTTGCTGCAGGTTGAGGTGTTTATTTTTCCCCCCCTTTCTTTTCATTACTTTGTTAAATTTTAACTAAAATAATTTATCACTTTCTGAGAACAAAACTATGGGATATTATTTTTATTGTGTCTGTTAGAGAACTCTACTGTCCTTTTATTTTTCCTTTCTCACATGACCCCTCTTTGAACTAGGAACCTTTACATATGTCACTGGTAAAGCGGTTGATGAAGGGCATTCGTGTTTCTGTTCCTACAACAATTTGTTCCTGCCAAATTTGACCAGTTTATAAACTTTAAAAAATACATCCATTCATATGTGCTTAAGTAGAGCAATACATTCTCCCATGATTCATGTTGTGCACAAACAGCAGATTTGTGTGCTGCAGGACACACTGGGATCAAGCCCAGGAACTGAAACAAGAGAACCTACATCTACTCCAGGAAGCAGCTAGACAGCGAAAAGGAGACAGACAGGAAGATAATTCAGACTTGTGGAAAAAAAACACTGCAGCTGGGCTGGGAATCCTACATGGCAGGAAGAGGAACTGGCAGGGAAGGAAATTAGGCAGAGATAAGCAGCAGAGGTGGAAAAGACACAGGAATAGGCACTGGCAGTATTGTTCAACTTCTTGATGATCAGTGTCCACTCTAATCTGTCCCCCTCTGGAGCAAGAAGCATCCCAAGTCTTTCCCTCTGTCTGAAACCTCTTTGAAACCTGTTACTACCAAATGACCCATCAGCTTTGCCAAATCTGTTCCTATCACCAGGTGATAGGCTGCAATCTGCATTTAATAAGCGTACGTCTTCACATCTGATACTTCACCTACAAAATTTAAGAAACCATAATGTGCTAATGATATGGAGATATTTTTACCTTCCACTGCAAGCAATAAACACAGTTTCAGATTAGTTCAGCTTTTAAAAATGGATTAAAAAATGCTATCTATGTTTTTATTTATTGTGTTTTAGCAATTTTCAAAAAAACACAGATTATAAAGCGAAATTACATCTGACTACCATGAACACCCAGCCTGTGATCTGGTCATTTAGTGAACATCACTAGTGACAAAGCTGCTCTATAATATCACATGTCAGCATAGGTCTCAACTACAGATTTCTTGTCTTCAAAGACTTTGTGCTGTTCAGTTTAAAGAATTCTTGTAATAGTGTGATGGAGAAGAGCATAGTTTTCTGTGTGAAGACTGCAGGACCAGGGAAAAGAAGACAAGTGAAAATTTAGCTTCTTTCTACTGCAACTAGATTAAATTGCCCTTAGCTTTGGAACAGAAGCTGTAAAGAAGTTACAGCTTTACAGATACTTGAGGTAGTGCCTGCATCCCAGTCACCCCGTCATGTGATAACACAGCTAACTTTGGACTAGTTAATCACATGTAGCAGTAGTAGTCTAGCCACAGACACAAGGTTCATTATAGAGTAAATTATCCCATCCTGAGCTTCCTGCTGCTAGCTGCAGTATAGAAATACCTAAAGGATTAAAAGGTGTGTTTTCCGATTGCCTTGATGTGAAGCTGTATTATGATTGTTATTTTCAGATTTCTCACATTTTCCTTTCCAAAAAGACTGCACTCAAGTGCAATGTGATCTCATCTTTGGTTGCCAGTAAGAATCAAATTCAGCAAATACCCTGTCTTGATCCAGAACGTGTTGTCAGAACAAAACCAACATAATTTTTAATTGTGACTGTAAAGGATTATTGTGGCACCTAGTCATGCTTGTAATACCTCTCAGGTCTTCCTGGACTGCCCGGACTGGATGGCTTGGATGGACTAAAAGGTCAAAAAGGTTCTACAGGAGCTCCAGGTAAAGAAGAGAAATAGCAATGTGGAACAGAAAATATTCTCTTAAATGCTTGAATGTGCAATGAATGATGCACGTTATTTTGACACTTGCCTTGTCCAGAAGATATCATTAAGGCTCAGACTAGAGTTTCAAACAATCTAAAGTATGCCTAATGACACACCTGCAGTTATTTGTGGGGAAAACTTAAACTTCCATTACTCATAGTTTTGTTGGAACCTTTCAAGGCTGTTTATAAAATGAAAATGTTCAGTGCAGATGATTCAAAGGACAGCCAAATCTCCAAGTTTTTTATATGTAAAAGATAGAACTAACAAATTAAAAGGAGACTTATGAAATCCCAGACCCACTAAAGTCCACAGGCAGTGTGCCACAAACTTAAGAACCTGGACTTCACTCATGCTGATCTATTTACAACTTTCAAAAGGTGCTTTTGAAGCAGTATTAAAAAACAGTGCTCACCATCTATCTAGAGATTACAAATCTATGCTGATAGAAAATTAAATTTAGGACCATGCAATCAGTTTACATTTCAACTTACAGACAATAATGACACCATATAAAATAACCCCTGAAGAAGAGCATTAAAGCAAAGAGATTACTTTCTTTGAAAGAGATGAATCAGGGCCAGATTCAACAAAACTCTATCCAGCTTCCAAGAGAGAACCAGAAAAACAGTACTAGGCAACCCTTGCAAGGAGGAACATCTGCAGCTGGTATTTCTATTATGCACATCTGTATTTGTACTTACTGTAAGCTTTATGTACATAATTGTTTTCCTATAAAGGTCAAAGTGAAACAGGGCCCCCAGGGTACTCAGGAGAACTTGGACCAAAAGGAGACAGAGGTGAACCTGGATGGCCTGGTATTTCTATTCCAGGCCCCCCTGGAGAAAGGGGATTCCCAGGATTCCCAGGTAAGAAAGGGTTTTGTCCTTAGGGGTGCCATGCAGAGTTGAAATGAAGCTCATACAGGCTCTTCCCCTGGTTAATATGAACATTAATACACCCAGAAGATTCCCTCCCTAAAAACATTTCTGTTGCAATAACATGCTGATGCTTCTTGAGTAGATACAGAGACACCAGTATTTCTTGTTTATTATGTTACAGGAGAGGAAATAATGAGAATAGAAAATGATGGACTTGGACAGACTCAGGGAACTGCAAGGTGGAGTTGCCTCTTGGGAAGAAATTCCTGTAGAAAAAAAGTGCAGGATATCTGGTAGTCAGAAATATAGTAAATCTATCAACTATTCGGATGTAAATGCAAGATGGAGTTGTAATCACAAGATTGCTATGATCATTTAAGAGCCTTGGTGATATAGGAATTTCATAGAAATAGGAAAAAGAAAGTGTTTCAGGAAGGGCCACTAAGAAGGTTAAGAGATTGGAGTACCTGCCATATGAGGGGAGGCTGAGGGAGTGGGAATTGCTTAGCCTCCAGAGGAGAAGGCGCAGGGGGGGATTTTATCAATGTGTGTAAGTACCTGATGGGAAGGACATGGAGACAGATTCTGCATAGTGATATCCAGTGACAGGATAAGAGGCAATGGGCACAAACTGACATACAGGAAATTCTATTTAAATATAAGGAAAAGTTTTGGTTTTCCTGTGAGAATACTTGAATATGGGAACAGGTTGTCCACAGAAGTTATGAAGTGCCCATCCTTGGAGATACTCAAAACCCAGCTGGACAGATTCCCCTGCAACTTGCTCCAGCTGACCCTGCTTTGAGGAGAGGGTTGAACTAGAAAGTCTCCTGCGGCCCATTCAAGCCTCAGCAATTTCATGATTAGAAGTGACATCAGCTTTACTCTACCAAACATTGCCACAGTGTCACAGAACACACAGAAGAAAAAGAGCAAAGGTGAATTATTCTAAGATGAAGACATAGTCATTTTTCTCAATTCAGTTACCCGTTCATGAACTGGGGGAGTCAACAGAATGGTGCTGTCAGTGAAAAAAGAGAAAAAGTTTAATTCTAAAATGTATTAACACTGCTTGACATAGGATCCTATGGTATACTGTGTCCAGCTTTGACAAATTAGGGAGAACTCACTAGAGAGTAAATGGAAGGATGGGCTCAAAAACAAAACTGAAGAAACTAGATTTGTTTTTCTGTAGAAAAGAAGGCAACGATGCAACACACGTACTAACAAGCTGAGACTAGTCGCAAGTGTTATGCAGAGGATGGTAACCTGTAAATTTTCCTGCCTTTCACATGTAAGAGCATCGATGTCTTATTTTGCAAAAATCCAGATTAAAAATTAGGATAAAAATACATTTAAGGCTGGTAAATAAATTTTGTTCACTGAGGTTTTTAGGAGACAGCTGAACTCACTTTTGCTTGGAACAATCTGTGGATACTTAAGCTGTCCCAGGCAGAATGATTTCATAGTCCCCACTTGTCTTACATTTTTACCATTTGTCCCATCGTTAGAATTCAGAAGATGGCTATTTGTGGCAATATACCAATGTGTGATGTTGCATTCTTTAGTTTAAGTAGATTTTATGGAAATAATTTAAAATTTTAAAAAGATAACAAACAGTTTAACTTCTACGAGATGTCTTCATTAGCCTAAACACTGGTATGTTCAGTATACAAGTGAGAGCATACATTACCTCCATGACTTCACATGTCACTGTTCGTTTAGTTAGTAAGTTATTTCTGTAACCCAAAAAAACCTCTGATTTTTTTTTCTTTTTTTTTTTTTTTTTTTGTAAAATGTGATTCCTTAGGTAAAAGAGGACCTGTTGGACCCACTGGACCTATAGGAAGATCTCCTGATAGTGCTTCTCCTGGTCCTCCAGGTGATCAAGGACCACCTGGTTTAGATGGCATCAGAGGTATTAAAACCAAGAATACAAAGTTTGATCATATAGAATGCCCCTGAGGTTACTAGGAGTCACTGGGTTGCTATCTGTGGAACAACATATAAAAGTATATAGAGAACAAGGAAAACAATCAATACCTCAGTGAATACACAGGGAAGTGAACACTGGATAGATCACCAGAACAAGGATAAAATACAGATCTCCAGATTCAGTTTTCTTGCTTGCATGGTAATTCTGTACAAGTCCTGCTGCTAAAACATATCTCAGTTTCCACAGAGGCAAACAGAAATAAGATTACTGGTCTCTCTTCCTCGGAAGAAGGATAAAGCACATTGTCTAGAAGCCTGCTGTTGTTGGTAAACCCACGAAGAGCTTTCCAATCTAAATCCAGCCCTGGGAAAGCTAAAACTGGCAACTCTTTTGTAAGCTTTTATGTAGACCTCACTTCTGCTACAAGCAGAAGTCGCCAAGGGATCCAGTCAATTTCTAGAGATTCTGGTCCTCAAATGGAGCTCTTTCAAGTTGCTCTGTCCCCTTATGGTAAGTATTATCTGAATCCTTCCTTACCCAGTACCAAGACTTACTTCCTATTGGGAAATAGGGTATGGAGATTGAAAGGGTAAGCAACACTATAATAAATATGAGAAACAGTGTCTCAATGCATGTAACATTTAACTTGCTGCCTTTTGCTTTAACAGAATCTACACAGTTTTGGGAGCTATTCCTATTATTGTCTTCCTTACAATGCCTTGGACCAAGGCTAATGCTAATATTTCCAAAAACACACAAGGGCTGTCTTATGTCCCAGGAAAAAAAAAAAAAACAAAACAAAAAACAAACAAACAAACAAACAAACAAACCCACAAAAGCAAAAAAAAATCAAATTAAACATGTCTAATTTTAGATGTTGATGCTTCATGCATATATTAAGAATAAAGTTCTGTTACCGTAGGTCAGCCTGGGAATCCTGGTCCTCCTGGAGAGACTCTCTTTGTGCGAGGAGATCCAGGCGATACCGGTATTCGAGGGGCTCCAGGTAATCCTGGGCAGCGAGGGCGACAAGGAGCCAGAGGTCTGCCAGGGAACCAAGGAAGAGGAGGCCCAAAAGGTATGACCTGAGATGTTTTAAAGTAGCACGTACACTTAATGCTCAGCCCTATGCAACTGAGCCTTGTGCACCAGGGTTTGCCACTGGACACTGAGCCAGGCAGAAGGGGTAGGCTGGACATTTCATAGCTCTGCCCTGTTAACTACAGATAAGTTAGGGCTGGGGCAGAAGGTCAGAGTAGAGCCAGATTCACATGTACTACTACCAACTACTTGTTGGAAGACTCCCCTACCAACCTGAGAAATGAAGCAGTAAAACTTCAGAATCTGCCAGATAAAGCAAACCTTGACCCCTCTGCAGCGTCTTGAGAAACTATGGGAGATTAAGAGGTGTTTGGACTAACACAGACTCTCACATCTGCTCCATATCAATAGCTTTGGGCTTTCAACAGATTCTTTAGTTTGAAAACAGAGATCTAGATACTGCTTCTTTCACACACTGCAGAAAAGTACTATCTACACTAATTCCTTCCACTCTCTAAAAAAAAGTCATAAATTTTAATTCAGCTCAAGACCAGGGAGAGAAGAGGAAAATGTCCATTTCTTTCTGGAAGACAACAGAATTGAGCTGTCCCAAGCGTTTTTCGTTACTCAAGCAGCCAGACTTCATCTTATTTATGTGTTCACCTTCTTGGAATGCAACCACATGTAACTGCACAACTGTTTTCTTTCCAGGTCCTATGGGAATCCATGGCCCACAGGGTCCACCTGGTGCTACAGGACAACCAGGAGACCAAGGTTTTCAAGGAAAACCTGGTCCCAAAGGTCCCACAGGTACTTATGAACCTGTTGCTTATTGTCACCCAATTGTAATCGTGATCTTTCTAGTCATATATAATCTTACTAACATGTACTTGCATACAGACAATTTAAACGATCTCAGAAAAAAAAGCAACTTAACTGATTTCTCATTTGAGTTGTGTAAAAATTTCTGAACTATGTATTTGTTTCTAATGTCATCTCATGAGAGTGTTTTCAGTTCTCATTCCATTCTTTACTCTAATTTACATGCCTGAAACTTGTTCCCACCTGCACCGCAATGGCCACAATCTGCTTTCCATTTTTCAAATCCTTCAGGTTTCATAGGTAAGTTGATGACTACTGATTATTGTTCTTTCCATGTGGGCTTCCTTCTGTATAGATACATTCCACTCTTAGCAGAAGGTATTCTTGTTTTGGCTGCTAGGAATAGCAGATACTGCTACAACATAGTTCTAAAAAATGTTTCACATAAATAGCTAGTACTTCCAAGAAGACCAATATCAGGATAATGCTATGCTGAGAGGTCTCATGCTATGATGTCAATTAGACTTGTAAAACACACTTGTTCCAAATTACCAATTTGGTCTTCTGTTGTCACAGAAAATGCTTCTTAACAAAAAATTTAGCAAAAGCTTGAATCCTAACACTGGATTACTACAAACACTAAACCCTTAATCTGACTAAATTGATCTGAATCTGATTTTGTTCCAAAATGTACATAGCCAATAGCTCCTAGTAACTTTCAATACCTAAAAAGTGGCCATTCTTTATTTTTTATTATTATAATTATTTTAAATGGATATTGTGGGTTAGCTTCTTTGGCCAGCTTACTGATGGGTTTGCAGCCACAGAATAGGCAAAGTATGGTAAATCTTCACATGTGCTAAAATGGTCCCACTGAAGTTGGGTAGACTTTAGGCTTCAACTCAAATCAGTTTGGGGCACATTAAGACAGAAACTGGACACCACATATTTGAAATATAACAGCTAGCATACACCTGTTAACACATGCTTGCCATGCTGTTAAATGCTGTGCTAAAAGACTAAGAGTAAAATTAAAAGCAGTGAGAGATTCAAGATTTTACAATACTTAAAGTAAACACTTGAATACCAAAAACCAACTAACAGTTATGTTGATTTTTCACATGGGAGCTATCTTCTGTGCAATTTACTTTCCTATTACACATTCCAGGTGACCCTGGTGAACCAGGAAAAATAGATGATTCATGCCCTACAATCCCAGGGCCCCCTGGGGAAGCAGGACAAAGAGGAGATGATGGCTCCGTAGGATTACCAGGGCCTATAGGCCACCCTGGAGCCCAAGGTAAGCTTGTGTTTTGAAATCTTGGATGTCTATTTTAGTCGTTTAGATAACAGATTGAAAAGGGTCAGAGTGTCAGTGTTATTTCTCTATGTTTTACCACGTCTCTTCCCCCTAAACACTTATGAACAGTCTCCAGAAACACGTAGTGGGCTGGTTAATACTGAGGATGATGGATCAATACAGCTGAACCAGGCTGCCTGAGCCTGCCTGCACTGCATTCCATTTTCCATTTGCCAGGGAGGGCAAAAGCATCAGGCACTGTTGAGAAGAAATATTCTTCAAATGGGATTTCTCCTTTTTACCAACAAATGAGAAAGCAATGCCTCAAACCACGCCTATGGTTTACACAGGCTGTATTTGGAGGATGTTAAAAACATACTTGCTTTAAAATTTAGCAATAATGAATCACAAAGCTCTGCTAAACAAAGTCCTAAAAGGGAACTGAGGTCAGAAAAGCTGCTACGATAGCACTTTTTATCTTCTAGAACATGAAAAAATTACCACAAAAGAAAACTGGCCAAAGAGATCTTAAAAAGGAGTGATTAAGGTGATGCTGGTACTGATGATTCCAACAGTGACCATCTTCATAGAAATATATCATAGCTTGTCTGTGTAGTGTCTTCAGTTTAGATAGTGGAAATCCTTCATGTGGTTTTAGATATTTCCTACTTGGGAAACCAAAGTTTGTTGTGGTGGCTGCAGTGGACATCCAATGTCTCTAGAGAGAAAATGCATGACTTTCTCCCAGGAGATTACCTGCAATAGACATTCCCCTCATGAAAGTGAACACAAGGCAATTTTCAATGAACTGTCTAGTTTTATATATCTTAATTGATTTGCCAATTAAAAGATGTTTCAGGGGTTGAATTGCTGTGTTTCCATTATATACATCATTAAAACAGTTTCTGTAAAACCAGATGATACAGTGATACATACTCACACTGGTTTTATGAAAGAAAAACTTAGTAATGCTTTTACTTTCATTAAGATAGCAGAATTCCACTTTTTTCCTGGCTTGGAAGGCAAACTGGAGGTTTTACTCGTAAAAGCAATGTGTATTACTAAAACTTCAGTGTACTTGAGCTTTAGTAAAATAACTAGGCAACCAACATTGAAAAGCTGTTAAATTGCTTTGACTTAATGAACGTAGTAAAAAGTAACATGGGGAAAATTTTGAATGTTGTGAGATAACCTTCAATTATGCAGTCTTCAGGTTAAATAGGAAAATTTGTAAGGAATGAAACACATCATTAATGAGAAACAACTGCGGTGCTAGAGAAACATGCTCATCTGAAAACTGTTTTTTACCTAAAGAGGAAATACTCTGCTGAGTGCAACAGTACCTGACAAGTATAGCTTTGTTCAATTCCAATGATGTTTAGAGTGGTCCGTGAACAGGACCATCACTATCTCTGCTCCGCATATGAGACGTATCTTTTACTGTCATGGCCACACCTCGTTATCTGCTAATGTAAGAAAATGCATGTACATATGAGAAATACAAAAAGGTGAGGCCATCAGAAGCCTAAAAATACCTTTACCCTTCCCCACTGAGTGCAGTCTAATTCTGACATTCCCTCCCTGTTCTGTAAGTTCTCCAATACGTACATCACTTCACAGGAAGTTCAGTACCTGTTTAAAGACTTTGCTGAACTGGGTCCTAAAAGATGAAAGCCTGCCATAGGGTGAGTTATAACTCATTACCTGGTACAGATACTGATGACAATTCTGCAAGGCTTGTCATGATCATGTTTGTTAGTGCTTTTATTGCAACTGTAAATCACACAAGTTCTGTAGAGAGGACATAAAACCTTACCAGCATTGCTGTTACAAAAGCCATGCCTCTCTGAGCCACTAGTGTGGTCACACGGTGAATAAACTGTAACGAGGATTCCCCGCAGAAAGCAGTTCTGCACCTCTCTGTCCTGAAGCATCGTCTCTTCATAGTGTCGGTTTTGCTGAGTGGCCCTCTGCACGCTGTGTATGTTTGGACAATGTATAACCTTTAAATGCAGCCATATGAAGGGAAAGCGCATGCTTTGTATTTATCTAGGAAGAAAAGGTGAAGAAGGGTCAGGCGGCCTGCCAGGTCAAGATGGCTTACCTGGGGCACCTGGACCTCCGGGTGACCAAGGGAATGTAGGAGAGCAAGGATACGCTGGGCCACGAGGTAAGAATGGAATGTGACTTCTGGGGGAAGAGATGAGCCATGCATAGACCAAGTTTTCTCTCTACTCTCCCAATTCGCACATGGATACATCCACCTCAAGCCTGAGATACTGTGACACTTCTTTCCCCCTCTCTCAGTTCAAGCCCTGATAGTGACATTTGTGAAAGATTTTGTAACACGTGAAAAGATCTATCAGAAGAAAATCTATCTCAGCGTCCATTATTAACCAGAAAGGAAATTAACCACACATGCTTAAACACCATATACCATAGGTATGCATGTCTGAGCCGGGGCTAATGGTGCATCTGTCTGTGAGTAATTAAAATTGTATTTTAACTGTGACTGCTGTTTAATAAATTAATGTTTTGATACATATGAGAGGAAGCAGCATTAACTGTTACTGCAGGGATTCAAATTCAGTCCAAACAAGTCATCCTAGTGAGTAAGTCTGGGAAGTCATTGTCCACCTCAGTTCATTTCTTAATCCACACAGCACAGGACAGAGGCACAATAGAAAAGTCAACTATCAAGCATTCAGGGGCAATCTAGTTCATTTCTCTCCTGTAAGGATAACATGAGTCTACTGTTCTCTTTATCACCCATGCCAACCTGTGCAGTTGTATTATATTCAGTCAGGTACCCCTTACTGAACACTTAAATATAGTAAAAAATAAAAGTTCACGCTAGCTATGTGTTCATATGAGTAAATTTCTTTTACCTTTTCTCCTATGTATAAGGTCCACCTGGCCAGACTGGTATCCCAGGACCACCAGGCCCCCATATTAGATCTGGAAGTGGATTCTTGCTCGTCCTTCACAGCCAGTCAGACAGAGAACCACTCTGTCCACAGGGGATGCCAAAATTATGGACTGGCTATAGTCTGCTGTACCTGGAAGGACAAGAGAAAGCTCATAATCAAGATCTCGGTATGTGTTGTAGGACAGTTAAGGTCTAATATGGTGTGATCTGTACAATGAAAGACAAGTCAAGTGGAGCACACTAGAGAGTCATCAGTTATTTTCTGCAGAATTTACACTAATTTACACTGATTATAATGGACTTGATTATGCCGCCCTATTATGTGACCCATTTAAAATGGGTTTCTGCTGCTATGCAGTTGAATGAAAAAAGCATTTCTACGTCTAAGAAATTTTGAATAGAAGTTGGAGAGATGAGTGGTTTATTTAATTTATCCTGTCTAGTCATTTTGGGATGTCTTTGAACTCACTGGAGAGATTTTCCTAGATCAGGAATCTTATTTGGCCACTCTGAAATAACGCCCTGGAGGATCTGCTCCTTTTCACTGTAGATAGAAGTTGGGAAAAAGAGCTGGCTAAGGCAAGTGGTTACAGCTGGACAGTATAAATAACTTTTACAAATAAAATTATGCATCATGTGTACAGCAGAATTGTGTGGTTTTAGGAGTCAGAAGGTAATAATTTTTGGAAAAGACAGTCAAATTTCTCCCAAACACAGCTCCTTTTGGTGTCTCAGGTCATTTCTTCTAAGATGTATACAATTCTGACCAAAATTAGCTGTCTAAATAAGCTGCCTGACTTGCAGCCTGAGAAACTGATTGGTGGCAATTTGCACAGAAGGAGTTTCCTGAATTCTTGCTGTTTTGTTATACAAGAGACAGAGAAGTCTCCTAGGAGGAAAGGATCAAGGTCCTAATAAGCTGGGCAAAAAAGAAATGTTTAAAAGAGCAATAAAAGGACGTGTTTTTAATACAGCAGTGTTGCTTTGAAATGTTTTCACTATTGGGGGTTTGGCATTCCCCAAACAGTTGGGAGAGCCAGCTGGTAACAGAATTCTGTATAACAGCAGTGAAAATCAGATTCAAAGAAAATAAAGTCCTTGTCTCCTGTGACCAGTGTGTTCTTTTTGCAGGCATTTTCCTTACTCAGGCTATTTCAGATCCTTTATCAGTACTGGAATGGAATATTATCAATAATAAACAAAACTGGCTTCTGTATAGAAATGTCACATGTCTTTAAAGAAGGCACTAGGGGTTTGGGGCATTACAGAAATAGTACATCACACAAAGTTCAAGGCAGAACACATATGCAGTGATTTTTATTGTTAACTAAATAGGTGATCATGAAACTGGTCTAAATTCAGTTCTGGAAGAAGAACTTCACCTCTGAAGTACGCAACAGTCACTTCTTAATTTCCACTGATGTCTGCCTGATAAGAATTTCGCAGGACTGGCTCTGCAAAATCCCTCAATCCTTTTACTTTTCACTTTGAGAGTCTGTGAAACCTTTCCGAACGGCAATAGAACAGCTGCTGAGCTTTCAGCCTAATGCACTGGTAGCAACGGCTTGTCATACATTAGAAAAATTTTCTATTAATCAGCATTGGCATTTGGTTTCTCACTGCTCCTAATGAGTTTGAAAATAGCTAATCTCCTTTTAAACCAGCCCTCACCTCTTGCCTAATTTTTTTTTTTCAGCATTGGCGCTGATAAAAAATTTATCGTAACTGTTTCTCATGGTGACAAACTACATCATGTTTAAACGCTGGATTGCGATACAATTAAGTATTATTGATCAAAGGAAGATACATACTAGTAAAAACAGTTTCTGTTTTCAATATAACTAGCCACTTTGGGAAAGAGCATGGGAGGTTTAATCTGTGAATTGCGTAACTCCTGTTCAGATATGTAGTTTTGCAGCAACACTACCCAGAACACTATTTTCAATTTACCTAGAAAGAAGTGGAATAATCTGCATCGTTTGTTACTGCTTTCAGGTCTGGCAGGATCTTGTCTTCCTGTGTTTAATACCATGCCTTTTGCTTACTGTAATATCAACCAAGTCTGTTACTATGCCAGTCGAAATGATAAGTCTTACTGGTTGTCAAGTGCTGCTCCTTTACCAACGACACCGCTCTCTGAGGAAGAAATACAACCGTACATAAGCAGATGTGCCGTGTGTGAGGCCCCAGCCCAAGCGGTGGCAGTTCACAGCCAAGATGAGTCCATTCCTCCCTGCCCAGTGAACTGGAGGAGTCTTTGGATAGGATATTCCTTTTTGATGGTAAGGGTCCGGGCATATCCTCGTATCTGTAAGTTTCTTTCATACAGCTTTTGTGTTCTAAACGTTCAAAGATTTTTAGCTCTGAAAAGTAAGCTATCCAGTGTCCAGCAAACATTTAAAAAGAAAATTCACAAAAAGAAACAAGAGGAGGGTTAGTTCCAAATTGCAGAACCTGGTCGTAGCTATAGATACTAAAGTTATAGCCTTAAGCTACACATTTCTTAAAATTACTAAGATTTTGCTTGCTTGTCTTTATTAAACAATAGGATTTTCTTGTACAAAGACACATTTTTCAGAACTGGAGGACCAGGTCCTTTTAATGCCATCCTCTAGTTACATTTGCAGCAGTTCAGATAACAGCATTGTTTAGAATCAACCTGGATTACTCTTCAGTTTGATAAATACCAGAAAAATAAATAACCTGGCTTCTGAGATTAGCTCATTGCAGAGCAGATTAAGACTTCCTCCAGTGAAGGAAGTCTCCTCCAACTTAAGATCACCAAAAATAGTACAGTCAAAAGCAAATAAAGTCAGAAAAAGACAGATTGACATAATTTACCTATTTTTTATGCACAGTTATCCTGTTCTTTCATTGTTTTTTTCCAGCACACTGGATCTGGTGATCAGGGTGGAGGACAGTCCCTTATGTCACCTGGAAGTTGCCTGGAAGACTTCAGATCAGCACCATTCATTGAATGCCAGGGTCAGCGGGGAACATGTCAGTTTTTTGCTAATGAATACAGTTTCTGGCTAACAACCGTGATGCCTGAATTGCAGTTTGCATCAGCCCCCCCATCAGGAACTCTGAAAGAAGGACAAGAGCAGAGGAGAAAAATCAGTAGATGCCAGGTGTGCCTGAAGCATGGCTAACCAGCCAAACAAAAATGGACAGCCAGAGTGAGACTTGCGTAAAGATGAACAGCGTGCTAAAGGTTTAAACAGTATTTAATATTTGAATACATTTGAAAGTGTGCAGCACTCTGTTTGAATGGATATGTAAGACTAAAAGATGAAAGATCTGTTGAGCCTCATCCACCCATGTATACACATCTACCAGTAGTAAAATCTATTGTAAAAAACTGAAAAAGAAAAAAAAACCTGAAACTCCATCACATTGGAGTCCCTCAGCCATAATATACTATACCTGTCCCACAAGGCAATGGATTTCCTGTTCAAAATGGCATTTACAACAGGAAGAGTATGTGCATTTGTATGGCATGTTATAAATATTTATCCTTATAGATACAGATGTGCAAACATACAAATTGCTTAAATCCCTATAGCTGAATATCCCAAGCTAAAGAAACTTGCACATGCTGTTTCCGAGGGCAGGGGAAAATGTAATTGTTAAAAAAACTCATAATAAAAAAAAACTAAGATCAGAGTCTTTTACCATTGCAGCACTGAAGCAAACTGCAAAAGCACTGTTAGTTCGGCTCTCATAAGCAACAAAAAGTTGCAAATCCATTTAACAGCAGATTATGTAAGAAAATAAAATTGGATGAGATAACGAATCCTTAAAAAGCTATATATATATATTCACAATTAATTGCTAAGAGTAGTTAAATTATTAAGCTCCAAACCAAGTAGCTGAAGAAACAAAGCAGTTTCTAATATTTATTGAAAAGAAAGAGTAGTGTGGTGATAAAATGGGTGAACTTATCTGAGTGATGAATATGAGAAACTTTAGGACAATTGTCTAAACTTGAAGCTAATAAATTTGGTTCATTTATTGCTTTATTTTTATAAATACACCACTAAAAAAAAAAAAAAAGAACCATCACCTTTAAAATCCTTACGGAATCATAGCTTAAGAGATGCTTTTTATTTTTTTAAAGCATTGATTGTTAAAATGTTTATAAGCTAAAGCACTAATCACCTTTTGAAAATGTTAACACATTTATAACTCCATCATTCAGCTACAAAACCAGAACTATTAAGTGCGTATTGGAATCATGGTGATGCTACTGGGAATACAAATTGCAAATGGCGAATTCATCATGTGCAGAAGGGCCACAAATGCTCCTTTCACCACTTAAAAAAGCTATATTTTACTAGAATGGAATAAAATGTTTTTTTCCAGCACTTTTCTTTTCAATTTGTGTTCACCAAGAGACATGCCCCCAGCAGAAGGATTTTCAAGGAAAAAGAGATCCATGTCCAAGAGTCCCGATTCAAAGAAAACTGCCTCCGAAGCCACCGTGAGTCCAGCAGGCTGATCAGCCGACTGAAAAGCTGGATACACAAACTCAAAGCGCAGGAAGGACGGACATTCCGCTCCCAGCCAGCGGGACACCGAACACTCAGAGGGTAAGTCCCTTCGAGCGTAAATGCCCCACTGTGCAACTTCCTTGCGAGGCTACCGGCCAGGCCCCCGCTCGGCTCGGCTCCGCTCACCGCCACGCAACCGCCCCCCCGGCCCGCGGGGAGCGCTGCCCTGGGGGCCCCCCTGGCCGCCTGGGCCAGGGCGCACCTCTCGCTTCACCCCGCGGTGACCCCCCCGGCGCGCTCCGGGCCCCGCACCCGCGCAGCCGCCTGAGGCGGGAGGGAGCCCTGCCCCGCAGCCCCCCGCCTCCGAGAGCAGCCCGCGGCGGTGAGACTGCCAACCCGGCCCCAGGGAGAGCCCAACGCCTGGGGGCTGCAGAGCAGCCTCGGAGGTCACTCGTGGGCGAGCCGAGCCGCAGGCAGAGAGGGGCGCCGTGCCTTAACCACCCTCCTACTCTTTCAGGTGCGCGAGCTGTATTTCCAAAAGGGCCACAGCTCAAACCACAGCGCGCTGGCAGCCTCGGCTTATGTTCACAGTAGCAGACCCCCCCTCCTCAGGTGATGTTCCCATCCCCTCAGTGTTACAGGTCATTCCACATTAAGGGCTCACTTGTGAGCTTCTCCTGACAGTTCTCACCAGCTCCTCCGCTACGCATCTGCAGCCTCCTCTCAGGTTAGGAAGTCTCTGGAGAAGGGCGGTCGCTTCGCTGGAAATATTTACAGTGGGGCTTTTGGTTCTAACTGCACTTAGATAAACAATAAAGAAAATCTTATACAGTGTGTTATTGCAAACTTTGTCATAGGATGACAAGTAAGATGGAATCAAATGGGATTTTGGAATTGGATCTGTGTTCATCCAACCTGAACAAGTACTCAGAAAAAAAGTTAAAAACACCTGAGAGAATCAACAAAACCCAAGATGCAGTAATCTAAATAAGCCATTTTATGGCATTTTACCATCTTACTCTTTTGTTTGACTTAAAAACATCATGCAAGGCAATCGTGGTTTTCCATCATTTTGATGCAGGGTTTCTGCACCTGTGCCAGGTACAATTTACTATGTTCTATAAGAACGTATTATATAGGAGATGTATTTTTAAGCTACCAGGTATGTTAACTATTTATTAGGTGTGTAAATTCTCCTTCCATGCTTAGCTGACTCTGTAAGTCACTTATCAGAAATATTCTACTAATTCAAAATGAAATTGCAGATAAACTGCTTAATATTACAAAGCAAGTAAGAAAGACCAAAGTCTAAAGCAGCATACGCTTTAATTCTGCAATCATTTGTCCAGTGACTATAAGCAGAAAAATAACTGGTAAATAACTCATGGGGTACTTAATTATGAAATCATGTATGAAAGGTAATAGCTGAAACTGTCCATGAGTAAAAACACTCCTAAAGGCAATGGCCCTGTGCTAGTCCTTAGAGTCCAAATTACCCTTACTGCTGCATTCAGGAGCTTTGGATCTTGTGTAGGCCCGGTAGAGAAGAGAATTTTATCCGAAACAGCAGGCAGGATACTAACAGCAACACAGAAAATAACGCTGGCTGCACTTGGAGGTCTTTGGAATTAGCACTGTTCGGGGTGAACTGCCCTGGAATTAAATTCTGAACCCGTGGTTTACAATGAGGAGGCTTGCTCGCCCATCGCCCTTGCAAAACCTGGCACCCGGGTGGCGAGGAAGCGGGGACAGTGCCTGGCTCGACGTCATGGCAAATCCCCAGGGCAGTTGTCAGATTCTTCTCTCTCCTTCACCTCCCTCCACATCAGGATTTCTGGAAGGTAACTTGTGGAAGAAAAACACTGCCCAGCCTGAGCCCTGACCTGCTGCTAAGAAGTGGGGCCATTTTTGCGGCATTTGCTGTTTTTCGTAAGACAAGGGAAGAGATGCACAGGCCTAATACTGAAAATGTCTTCTGAACGGAATTTCATCTTTTGGTGTATACAGGCCTTGTCAAAAGGGAGAGAATAAAGGAAACCTGAAAACGGGTATCGCTCGTTTTATCACAGTGGTGCTGTATTGTAAAAAATGGTATTTTTAAAGCGTGCTTTGTGTATGGTAGAATTTCTGGATTTGAAGTCCATAAATCACATTCTAAAAACAGGTATTGGAACGAGATAACACAAAAGATGGTTAAACTGCAAACAGAAAAAATGTTTAGCTGGGGCCTGCGAGCCCACCCAAACTTGCACCTCTCCCTGCAGGGGAAGCACACCCGCCCTGGGCCGGCCCGGCTGCCCCGCGTGCCCCCGTGCCAGCAGTGCCCTGTGCCGGGGAGCTGCTGGGCATCCCTGGACAGGACAGGGGGGACAGCGGCAGGAAAAAGATCAAGAAAGATCGTGGGGTGAAATATAAACAGGGAAATGAATTACCAAGTGCTGTTGTGGGCTAGACAGACTCAACGTGCAGAATTTAACTTAATTTATTGCCATTAAGCACAGATATTTAACTGCCAATTCAGGTTTTGGCCCTTGTTATTGCTGCAGGTTACACTCAAGCCCCTTCAGTGGGGCAAGAGGTGGCAGAGTGCTTCTGGGGGGGTTCCCAGGCACAACACGATGTCTCTGTGCTGCGCCTGCCTTCTCGCTCTTCCCCTGTGCTCCAACACGGGTGCTGGGTGGGCTGCAGCCCTTCGGGGGGAGCACCCGCTCGGCTCGAGTCCTGCAAGGGCTCCCGGCCTCCAGGGCTGAGCCTCTTCTGCCATGGAGCACCTCTGCCTCCTCCGGACCTTGGGGTTCCCACAGCAGCAAACTGCTTCAGGACTCATGCCCAGAATCACATTATTATGTGCAGCAAGTTTAAGCAAAACTGTTCCAGGACTTCTTCCAGAGGAAACTCTTAACCTAACAACCTTTTCCTACTTTGGCTGGTTCACAAGCACCAGAGAAACAAACTAAGTGTCAAAACAGCCAAAAAAACATAGAATTCTTACAGTCCATACATTTTTTTTTGCCTGTGTTTAAGGCAAATTAAACAAAGCTTTTATCTGTCAACCCAAGCTGTTATTTGTTTGAAAAAGATTCCCCGAAAATGTTAAAGCACACTACTGAGAAAAAACTAAATATGATCTGCATCATGCCTTCTGCTCCCACTATACAGCTGAAGATCGCCGGACTACAATGAGCACGTGAGCTCTGCAGCACAGAGTGCAAAACCACAGCATCAGCCCGCATCAATCCTTTAGGTATTACCAAGATCCAAATTCAGGAAATAAACCAGATCCATCTGGGAACAAACTTTCTGTTGTTCCACATGGACCACAAGGAATAACATCACTTTTCACAAACACCCCGGACTGAAGCCTGGCCTTTTCAGGGCTTACAAGCAATCCTTACAGAACTTAACTGCATTCAATTATGCCATACATAGCTAAAGGCTGCAAATATGTGGACTTCTGCTCTGATGCTTTACATGTATTAGAACTGTCTGGGTAAGAAAGAAAAAAAACAAAGCAAAACAAAACAAGAACACATTTGAGGCCATGGGGAAGATTTATAACGGGGAACAGGTGTTTGCAAGAAAAATTTTTCTCCAAAGCCAGCTGTGAAGAGGAGCAGTCAGGCAAGGACAGAGCTGACCTGCCTTCACTCTGAAACTATAAAAAGTTCGACAACTCTGGTAAAAGCTTTCCAGCAGGTGAAGCAATCACTTCATCAAAATGGGGATCTATTTCATGACTGGATCCTATTTCAGAAATCAGCAGTTTAAATGAAACAGAAAACAAAAATAGCTTGTGCAATTCTGCTCACCTTAACCAGCTGGAAAACTAGCCAGGTGGAGGAAAAATCACCATCAGCTTTCAAACAGATTCTGCTCCACTGTCATATTTAACACTTCATCCAGGTGCTCCAACAGGTACTGGAAGGTGAATTAGAGGTGGTATTTTAAGTGTAAAGTACAACACAACTCCACATTTATCAGTCTAGAGTGAATGTATTACCCAGCCCTGGCTTCTCAATACACTGTAGGCAGCCTTCAGCATCTAACGCAACCTCATAGCAAATCTCACCTTCTGCCTGACCACACAGTGCTCGACAGCTTCTCAAAAGGTGGCTTGAGCTTCATGGTGTTTGGAACTCCCCATTTTAATGTTTTCCACAGATTCAGTGAAGCAGAAATGCAAAACACAGACAAAATTCTAACCAATTCCTAAACAAACCTACGTAGTAAGGTACCACGGTAAAGAACAACCACTGTGTATTACCCCCGAGTGCTTTGCAGAAAGATTTGGAATGAAGCACTCGAGCCCCGAACCAACATCATGTTCAGCCTGCTTAAACAAAGCTTCGGTACACAGAAAAGCAAGGTCTTTATCAGAATTGAGTCTTCCATGCACAGATTACAAATACCACTCCTATAGTAGACAGATGCTCCTTCTTACACAATTTAGCACAATGAGCACAGAGGTGATTTCATTGGAATGGAGATTAAACTTTCTCAAAGGTAGAGAACAATTAATTCTGATGGGAATTGAAGAAATCTCTAATAAAAATGGCTACTCTGAGGCAGTTGGAACTGTAGCTTGTTAGAGTTCACATACGGTATTTTAAAAATGCTAAAGCAAATTAGTATTTTCAAATGTTTTATTTTTATTGTGTTTAGACATTTAAGATGCATGTAAAAAGTGAAATGCATGCAGTAAATGGTACCAATGTTATAGAACTTCGGGTCATACACAGACAGACTGTATCTCTGCAAGTACCACGTATGCTTCCTGATGACGATGTGCAGAAACTGAGAATTTAAGCATCCTGCCTTAAGAAATGGTTTATCACTACAGTGCCTTCCAAATTACACGTGTCACTGCTCACTGACCCTCTGTCCTACTCATTTCACTTACATAATCCAATTCCAAAGTACCTTTTTATAAACTAATTGCTCATTCTGGATTTCAGGTCTGTAGCTACATGCAGCAGTGAAAATGGAACTAGTAACGTACTTTTTAATACAATCAGAAGCCTCAGCCCTAAACAGCAGCAAAACAATTACCCGGCTTCCCCCAACAGACGCACTGCAATACACACATACCTGCAGTACCCCCGGCCAGGAAAGCGTATGCCTTTAAATAAACATTTACTCAAGTGCTGTTTTGAACAGCAAAGCTTTCTAGAATCAAGGGTGCTCTGACAAACTCTATTTTTTTTTAAATGTTGGACAAAATGACAGTGCCAGGTTTGACCCCTGCACACCAGGTATTTTGAAGCTTTTATCAGAAGTTGCCGAATTACATTTTGTACTAATGTAAACGAAAAACCTTACCAAAAGCAGCTGAGTTCCATTATTGGCTTTAGAGATGACTTCAGCTGTTTAAGAACACGATCCACTTGCTAATTGGGCAAAAGAATACACAACAGTCACCTCAGGTGCTGAACTGCATACGTATATGCTTAGTTTATAATTTTAAAAGGTCAGCAAACAGGTCATTCCATACTCAATGTTGTACAGATTTAGGAGCCATTCCTTGTTACCTGTGTAAGGACCCACCCACCGATAGCTCTTAAATGATCCCTGTAAGGAATAATTTGGTGAAGGACCTAACCTAACCCTACATTCTCCACCAAGGCAAGAACATTTACTGTTTACCTCCTCAGCAGCCCTTTTCAGGTTTAACCTGCTCCAAAAAAAACTAAAGAAGGAAATTCCAGAACATCCCTAAACCTATTAGAAAAGTTTGCTATCTACATGTGTAGAAGTCCTTTGCTTCCAGCCACTTTGCTGCAAATTAGGCCAATTTCTTCTTATCAGTGGACAAGCGATGAACTTATCACTGCTCTTATGCAGCAGAAGACTGTCATACATACACTCGATCTTCTCTTTTATTAACCCAATTGCTTTACCATTCTGAGTGCCTCATATAAACAGAAATACCCAAACCATATTAAATTTGCATGGCAAACTGTCTCAAATTTTCACAGCTCCTGAAAGAGTAAATAGATACCAGTATTTATTACAAGATTTAGACCCTTCACAAAGCATGATATTGCTTTAGGAACAGTTCTACAACTGAAAGCTGAGAATTTTTAATATTTCCTTACCCTCTGAAATCTGGTAACAAATAAATTACCAATTTTATTATTTTTTCTTTTATAACATAAGAGACACTTAGTAGCTTATAATAACATCCTAAAATGATTGTCCTTCATGTCTGCACACTCCTTCGAGAAGTCACATCAACACGAGTATCTGTTAGCCAGCTGTTTTGCTGAAGTGACTCACACTTAGTCACTCAACGCTAACCAAAAATTGTTACAATTCACCAGTCACAGAATCAGAAGTGAAAATGAACTGCAACACCCATTCCCGTCACATCGCAACAACACAACAGGCAGCTGTACCTGAACTGTTTTTCAAGCTGTTCATTCAAGTTTCACTCAGATACGCTGTGCAATCTTCAGACAGCGTGCACCCATTGAGCTCCACGGTCTAGATACAAGCAGGAGGTTCAAAGGTTCAGCAGTTCTTTATTCTTATATTTATGAGTATATACACTTAGCATATATGGGTATCGTAATTAAAGAGAGTGATGGATAACAAAAGGAAGTTACTTTTGTCCTGCAGACATTTCCAATCATGGAATTACTACAGAGAAGAAAAGGCAAGTCATTTTGCCTTCATTTGGTCAGGATAACCATCCTGGACTAAAAATGCTCATGGCTGCTTTACTCTATCATCTGCAATTTAAGCTCCTTTATATATGTGCGTGTATGTGTGTGTATATATATATATATATATAAAAAACAAATAGTAAGACATCTGCCATAAAGACTTGGTACAAAGACTACCTCTTACCAGGTACGCTCTCTTTCCTCTTTCTCCTTCTTTAGCATAAAACCTATCAAAACTGGGACTTTCTTCAGATCAATCAACACAGGCTCCTAGCAAGGTCTGTTTAAGAATTTCCTTTTCTCCCAAGATGGATCGTCATTCCACAGACTTTTATATATATACATATATATCACTAATTTAATGAACCAATATCCGGGCTCTTTTTTACTTATCTTCATATGTGGTATGAACAAATAAAACCTAATGATAAGAGTTATATTCTCCCTTTCGCTTTCAAATAAAACCAAACCAAAAAGGCAAAACCCCTCTGAAGTGGCCAGTCCCCTCACTGTCTCCTACTACACCCTTTATGCCAACGGAATTCTTAGAGTGGTTCTTAAGGGATATTGTGAAAAAAAACAAGTTGACATTACTCAAACTTTGTAAAAAACGGACCATGAAAATTGTGGGTTTGATTTTCCTCAAACAACAAAGCAAACCTTGTTTGAAAGGGAGTCACAGAAAACAGAGCTTCGGGCAGAAGGACGGCTCAGAGGCGGCGGGGCAGCAGAACCAACACACTGCCCCCAGCACCAACGCGCCCGTTTAAGGGGGGCAGGACAGATTCTGATCTGGTGTACAGCCCGTATGGAGACCACTGATTCCACCCGCACCCACCCGGCACGGCCTGTCCTGCTGGCATGCAGAACAGCTTTGAATATTGTTCTCTCACAAGGGCATTTCCCCCCCCCGTTTAGGAGAAGTGGCAATGACAGGAAGAAAAGCATACACACACAAGAACACACAGTTTGCCTGTGCTTAAAGACAAGACAGAATAGGGAAAAGAATTTCAAAAGTTAAAACACACTTTTTTTTACCACATCTTAATTCTGGACTGCAAGAAACCCATATTTATTAGCAGCAATGTGTTAGGTCATTCAAGCATTAAATTTCAAGTATGTGCCTGTTAACAAGTCTGCTGATTAGGATTAATTAAGGGGGTGGAATTTCTTACATGGTACCTGATCACGAGAGTTCAGAGGAAGTACAAAAAAAAAAAAACACAAGGAATCACAGCTCCTTCAGCAAAGATGCTAAAATATTTTATACAAAACTGCTTTTCTTAAAGAATCCTTACTTTATGTAGAGTTAGTCAGGCACTAAACAGTGTCAGAAAATACACAATGTGGAATACTCATCTATGTAGATTGCCCTTAATTTTTGTCCCTGAAGAGATAAAGTGCAACAGAGCATATATTAGATATTCAGCTGCAACTTACATCTGCCATCATCAGTGCTCTGAAACCTAAAATGATAGGAGTTTTTTAAAGGTAAAAACCATACTAAGGAATCATTCTGTTAATAAACTTCTCAAAATACTTTAAGTACCAGAACTTCCCAATAATCCAATCCCCAAACTTCCACTAGATTCAAAAGAAACAAAATTAGTCCCAACATAATCAATCTGTCCTCTCAGCATCACAAGTCTTCATTTCCAACAATATAGTGGCAGCCCTGTAATTTAAAATATAGACCTCATTAATTGCTCTAATGAAAAAAAGACAGTTTTAAATGTAAAAAAATATTTATTTCAATTCTGTATACAAAAAAAGTAAAAACATAAACAATTATTAGTAGACAATTTTTGTGAACGTTTAATGGGAAGTATTTCTAATCTCACTTTACAAAAACAAGTGCTTTTAGAACGGTAATCATGTTCTTGACTTTACCTAAGTATTTATTTTTCAACTGACTAGTGGCTAATGCAGTGGTTTTAAATCATTAAAGTAACAGAGCTGAACAGATACAGTCAGTTACAGTGACACTTTTGACCAAATCATTAAAAGATTAAACTGAGGAACCAATGCTACTTCTGCCTCATTTACCTGTAATTATTACCCACTGAAAAAAATATGCAAACTATATGCAGTTTTTTGATACTTATTTTTAGTGAGCATAGAAAACTTAACTAAGAATATCTGCTATTTTATTCTATGGCTACTGCATATATAGAAAAACAATCAAGACCAAGAATGCACCAAAAATTAGCTTCCTTGTGTACTAAGGGCCTTAGAATCTGCCAGAAAACAGTTTCCATAAACAGTGTTCTTACGCTACCTGAATGAGTATCTCCATAATCATGCTGCAGTCATGTCTTCTGGCTCTCAGAACCTTAAGCCACACATTTGGCATAACAATATTGTGCTGCTACTTGGCATAAAAATCAACAATAGTTGTAAGAAGGATGGTGAAAGTGAGAATGGCACAGGAGAGCGAGAACAGCTTGCACATTTTTCAGCAAACAAAATTTTAGTTACAACCAGAAGATCTACTCTTTTCTTAAAGAACATAGTAAAAAAAAAAAAAAGGAGTTTCAGGATTTTTTTTCTGTATGAAAAACAGAGCGCTTGTTTCTACATTTAGACCATAACTCCATAGAGAAGTATACTTCATAAAGCACAGATTGGTGATCACATGTACCTGAAAAGAAGCCATTAAATTTCAAATCCTATTGCTCTACTACATTAGAGCTAAAGAGATTCCAATAGTTCTGTGCCAAAGGCCAATAATCCAATTATTCTTGTGCAATCACACCTCTTCAGGACTGAAAAGAGTTAGAGGAGTGTTCCCAATTTCAAAAGAATTTCTTCTATTAAGAGGAAAAAAATCCTGGGCAATGAGTAACTTTTCAGTGATACTAGAACAAAAAACCTTCAGGTTCATTATTTAACATTACTGACTAGGCACAAGTGCCACAAGCAGGACAGCCACTGTGTGACAAGCAGTGAGTAGAGTGTCTGCTCAAAGTGGCAACCGAGCTCTCTGGTCTCCTATCAACTAGTCTAAGACCTGGGTAGAGAAATTCTTTCTAGAAAATAAAGAATTCGAGGTAGCCTATAGTTAGGCAAGATCTCCACAAGTTTGTGTGGTGGGTTGACCCTGGCTGGAGGCCAGGTGCCCACCAAAGCAGCTCTATCACTCCCCTCCTCTGATGGGCAGGGGAGAGAAAATATAATGAAAGGCTCGTGGGTTGAGGTAAGGACAGGGAGAGATCACTCACCAATTGCCATCTCAGGCAAAATAGACACAACTTGGGGAGATTAGTTTATTACCTATCAAATCAGGGTAGGATAATGAGAAATAAAACCAAATCTTAAAAACTCCTTCCCCCCACCCCTCCCTTCTTCCCAGGCTTAACTTCACTCCCGATTCTCTCTGCCTCCTCCCCCCCAGCAGTGCGGGGGGACGGGGAATGGGGGTTGTGTTCAGCTCATCACACCTTGTCTCTGCTGCTCCTTCCCCCTCCGGGGAGGACTCCTCACACTCCCCTGCTCCAGCGTGGGTCCCTCCCACGGCAGACAGTCCTCCACGAACTTCTCCCACGTGAGTCCTTCCCGCGGGCTGCAGTTCTTCACGACCTGCTCCAGCGTGGGTCCCTCCCAGGGGGTGCAGTCCCTCCGGCACAGACCGCTCCCGCGTGGGTCCCCCACGGGGTCACCAGTCCTGCCAGCAAACCTGCTCCAGCGCGGGCTCCTCTCCCCACGGGCCCACGGGCCCTGCCAGGAGCCCGCTCCAGCGCGGGCTTCCCGCGGGGTCACAGCCTCCTTCGGGCATCCCCCTGCTCCGGCGCGGGGTCCTCCCCGGGCTGCAGGTGGAGATCTGCTCCTCCGTGGGCCTCCCCGGGCTGCAGGGCCCAGCCTGCCTCCCCACGGGCTGCACCTCGGGGCCGCAGGGGAATCTCTGCTCCGGCGCCTGGAGCACCTCCCGCCCCTCCTGCTTCGCTGCCCTGCTGCCTGCAGAGTTGTTGCTCTCGCGTGTTCTCGCTCCTCTCTCCAGCTGCAGGCGCTCGGGTGTTTTTCCCCCCTTCCTAAATCCGTTACCCCAGAGGCGCTACCGCCATCGCTGCTGGGCTCGGCCTTGGCCAGCGGCGGGTCCGTCTCGGAGCCGGCTGGCGTTGGCTCGGGCGGACACGGGGGAACCTTCTGGCAGCTTCTCGCAGCAGCTGCCCCTGTAGCCCCCTGATACCAGGACCTTGCCATGCAAACCCAACACAGTCTGCAAACTCTTACTGCTGCTACTGGATGTCAAATGAGATACATATAGAGAAATAGCAGAATTTCTAAAGCTGTACAAACAGTATGTACATGACACAATTTCCAAACCTTATTGAAAAGGAAAATACATGCTTTGAAAAAGTATGTTACTAAATAAAAATATTCTTTGTATGGTACACTCATCTCCCTTTCCATAAAAACTCCTAACAAATTATTTCAACTCCAAAGGGAAGGGTTTTATTTGAAACATAAATACTAAGAAAGGCTTCAGAAAACAGTAAGTAGTTATAACTCATTTTTATCACATATAAGCTCTAGATAAAATAGCATGTTTTAAGGAAGACTGTAACACTAAAGGTTGTATTAAATAACTCCTTAGGGTAAGGATAGCTGCAACTATTTTTCACACAGTTTGCAAGACTGCTGAAGAGCTTAAGCCTAGACTCATATGATCTAGCTGTTGTCATCAAAGCAATCTTTTCAAGTGACATTTCAAATGCCAATCCCAAAAACAGTTGGTCATCATAGATAGAAATAAGTTTGTAAGGAAAAATTGCATAGTTTTACAATTGTTTAAAAAAAAGTGATATTTTTTTTTTTTTTTTCATCTGTGATAGATGAAGAAAACCTGTTGTCTGATAATACCATCAGTCAAAAAGTCAAGGAATTCTTTAAGCTACACAAATGAACTTAAGAAAAAAGACTTTGGTAAAACCATCAGCCTTCTTCCATATTTAAGGTACATTGAGATGGAGACTGCCAAAGATCACATTTTGATTCCCATCTCACACTTTTTATGCAAGTTCCAATTATGAGCCTGAACTCAGAAAATGATCTGCAGTTTTGCAACTAGTAGTAAAAAAGTGGAAAAAGTATTACAGTGAATCTGTATATTAAAAATAAATCTGCAAATATTTTGGCAACTCTGAATAGGACTTTACAATTTACATCAACACCTGCCAATTTCACCGTCTCTCAAACCTACGAAGCCTTTGCCTTCTTATTTCCTCTTCTGAATGCTGCTCAGGTGGAAACCAAAAACCATAGGGTCGCCACTCATTATTGTATGTTGCTCCACCAAAATCTGCAAGACACAATGAAAAACAACTGTTACTCTGTTTTGTAATATGAGAAAAATGCATATATATCCTGTAATCCAAAGCATCACAACACAAAGGAAACAGTGAGTTGAATGTTTCCAATTCTGACAGTTTCGGGGCAATTGCAACTTCCAGCAACCGCTCATAAAGACTTGAAGGAAAAAAAAAAAAACACAAAACAACACAACAAACCAAAACAAACCCCAACAAACAAAAAAATGAAATCAATAACCCACAACCAAAAGAACACCCAAACATCTAACAAGTACTAACCTGAGAGTTCATGTTTTTCACAATCTCTACTTTATACAGTAAACTTCAGAATGTTAAACTATTTAAACATCCTCAGCAGTTACTTCTGGCAAAATAAACTTTTGGTTTTGCTTTTAGTATTGCAGTCCAACATGTGCTGACCCATACCAGATGCACAGAAAACTCCCATCCTTAGCTGGCAGCAAGTAATTTCAGAAATAAACTACACGTGGCAGCTCCGCTAGAGAGAACTGTGAGCGGATTAATCTGTGTAGAAATAGCACACCACGACAGAAAGCTCTCTGCCCTGGCACCGCAACAGAAGACAAGAACAGGCTATTCCAGCAGCTCTTCAGAATTCACTGTAAGTCACCAAGCAAGGAAATGATTAAAACGTTGGGGTTACACACCACCTCAACTGAAGGGCTCTGGGAAAGAAAAATGAGAGACTGCCTTCTGAGCATAGGTCCAGTGTGAAGGATAAGCAAATTAGCTTTAAAGATAACAAAACAGCCTCTGTAACATTCAGTATTTTTTAAACTTTCACCTTAGGATCTCACTTAAGTTAGCAAAAGTCAATATGGAAAACCAAAAGTAAGCATTGTACTACTATGTTCATTTCAAGATGAATTTCAAATACAGCTACATCCTGTATCAGAAACTGTTTGTAGCAAGCACATCAGGCCTGTTTACAGGAGTTGAAGTCAGGAAATCCAACTTACGAAGAGGCTCTGTTAGTTTCTGATCCAGTTACAAAAGCATTTTAGTTTGTACAATACTCTCCAATAAATGTATGATTTTGTGAAAATATTAGAACATGCTCATAATTTTCCTCTTGTGTTTGCCAAGAAGTCAGACTCTCGGAAAATGCTTCCAGAGATAACTATAGCTGCTCAAACTCTGATATACAGCAATATTAACATTTATAAAATGAGATGCACTGTTTAAAAGGATTTTTAAAATTCATATTAACATACAGGGAATTAATTTAATGTATATTTTAGTATTTAATCTTCAGCTTGTCCCTGTGTCTCAACTTGCTAGAGACAAATTTGAAAAATATTTAAGCTGTTACGCCATCTCCAAAAACACTATCATTATTTGACAAATATTAGCTAAAGTATTACAGAAAGCTAACATGTACTGGAAGTCATAGAGCTTGGCACAGATAAAATTAACTGCAAGGCTTCTGAATTTTATTTTTTCTAAATCCAAGAGCAATCTCCTTGTGTAAAAATAAAATAGTTAATACAATCTGCAGCATGGGCAGAATGGTTTCCATTAACAAAAAAAAAATTAAGCTGAACTGAATATTCATTTACTACATTTATTTTCCATCATTTTACTTTGTTTCTTACACAAGAAAGTGTTTGAAAAGAAAAACACATCGTTGTTTTACTGCGTCCCGTTGACCACAAGCTGAGAAAAAACACAGACTTACAATATTTTGTAACCCCATGAACATTTATTTAGAAATTAAAAAACCCAATAGCTTCAAATTGGAAGGCACAAAAGCAAAGTAGTCAGCAGACATCAGATCCTTTCACAATAGTGCAGAAATATGTGTAGACAAAAAAGGCCTAAGAAAGCTCAACAGATCTTTCAAAGTCAATGTTGATGAATTGTAGGCAAATACTACAGTACAAATTAATAGATCTAGATGTATTTATCTTATTCATCATCTATGAGTAAGTAAAGAAACTGTTAAACAACACTGAATTCATTGTAACACTCTCAACAATGTTTATGTTGTCACGGCAAGAAAATTTACAAGAAAAATCACTGTGATTCTTAATTTTTTTAATGGTATGTAATATCTGGTGTTAATAAATGGAAAAAAAAATCAGAAAGTTAAGGGCTTTTCACAGTGTTTTTTATGTAATAATATAATATTAATTAAAATGCCTTGTATTTTCTTTACATTTTGACTTCTGATGGGTATACTTTAAATATAAACATTAACAATAGCTGAGAGGTATAAATTTTGATATATGAAGAGTAATATAGTCAAGACCCTGAACATACAAATGGCTGCACCAGAGTCAAAACTGCATTTTAATGCTAAAGTTTGATATTATCTTTTTAAATCATCATAATTAAGAAAACATTTGCATTTTTAAAAATTATTTTCTGTAGTGGCATATGAAATATCAAGATTTCTCATTAAAAGATCTGGTTTTCTATATAGCATACTTGGTTAGTTTTTATTTAAGAAATCAGATACCACTTATACAGTTAAGATAAGTACTGGCAGGCCCCATAAAATACACTCAACACTTCAAATATAAATGTGCTTTAACAATCACTAGAAGGAGATGATGTAAGAAGAGATGCAAAATGCTCCTTTATATGTTGACCCAAAAACAGAAGACTGACAATGCATTTTGAAAAGCTTTATGTTCAAGAAAAGATATTATTTTACATTGAACAATATGGTAAGGAGTGAAGTTATCTGAAATATATGGCTTTATATATGTATGTATATATTTAAACTATCCTGTTAACCAAAATAGTTCCATGACACCTTTTTTTTTAATTATAATAAAAAATATTAAAGAAGTAACACCTTTTGCTAACCAAAAGATTTGTAAGATGCGCTGTTCAGCAATGGTAATTAGGCCACTGCTACTACTGAAACAACACCTGGCCTTGTGTGCAAGCAACAAACACAATCTTCTCAACACATCAGCAAAACAAGTCAAGACTAGTGGATTTTAAGATTGTATTCAAAGTATTTTAAAAACCTTAACAACAACAGATAACAGACAAACCCAAAGGATATAGTACCAAAAATTCAGAACAAAACACTAACTCTTACATAGTACATTTTTAAATTAATTTTATTGTGAACTCCAACTGTGTTCTCTGAATATGGAAGTCTAAGACCCTCCACGCCTTTCCTATCACTGTGTGGGGTTTTTTGTTACTGAAATTTAAAACTATAGGACTTTGGACCAAACCAAGAAAACCCCTATAATTTCAACTGGTTTAACTAAATTTACACTATTGCAATACAGTAAAGTTTAATAACCCTAAACATTTTCATCCACATGTTAAATAAATATGCCTATCATGCCTAAAATACTTACTGTAGTTAGCCATTAGAGCACCTAACTCTGAAACTACATTCCCCTATGGGCATAACGTCTAGTGCACTAAGCGCTGGTTCAGAGGTTACCCAGCATGTCAGCATCAGAAATTTGGTTCATCACAGACATACAGTCTGGAATGAAGGCAACAACACTGATTGCCCTCCCTTTTTAACATATCTTTTTCCCCGCTATGAATAAGCAAGCATCTCTCAGTTGAGAGAAGGGAGATTGTTTTGCACGCCGGAGAGCAGGGCCGCTCACAGCTCATCAGCCGGGGCTGCCACTGAGTGCATTCGCTCGTCCTCGCTTCCTGGTCTTCCGGCAGCACCTGATCGATGTCCAGATTTACACGAGGAACTGCTTGTACAGTAACCATGACAACAACTTTGGAAAGACGACTGTAAAACTGTTTATGCTGACCCGTGAGACCATTTTTACTAGTTTAAAAAAAACAACACAGATTTGCAGATTGTTACTCAAATTTGTCACTTTTTCTTGCATTTAAACAATACAGAAAAATAAAAAATATTGAGCAGAAGTCTTCTCAAGTCAAGAGACATGATTAACCAAGGGAATCTCTCAAGAAACTCAAGTCTGTCATGCTCTCTTGGTTCCAGTCAAATTCCAAGTTTTGGAATCAAGTTACTGGCATGTTCAACACTGTTTTAAAATGCAACGGCCCAATCTGATAAGGCAGAAAGGAAGATACGTCTGTGAGACTATTTGGTATATGTTATTGGACACTTGGCACTGGAAATTCCACGCCCGATATTGGTGGTTCTGATTCCTAAGAAAAACTTTTGGTTTATATCTTAAGTTCTATTACCAGCTTTCACTTTTATAATTACAATTAACAGACTGCAAACAAATGACTATCTCAATTCTGAAATTCCAACACAAGCAGATACTCATTGTCTATAAGGATCTCCCTGAATGATATTTCTGTTTTAGAACAAGAAAATATATTCTAAATTCTACACAAACAGAGAAATCTTGTAACAAAGTCAACCAACAATAAATACAAGGAGTTAAGACTGTCTTACTGGATACAAGTCTTCCAAGCAAAAGACTTAAAACTCAGCAATACACATATATTTCGGTTTGGTTCTCATGCAGTTCTGGGTACTACAAACTTGTAACAGCAGGTAATACCCAAAACTTCCTCAGAGGCTTTACGATAGCAGAAGGAAACTTAATAAATGTTTCAATGTGTCTTTTTGATTCATATTTGAGACATATATGAAGTAAACTCTGAACTTCCATTTCATCACTGAACTGATGCTGAATAGTTCACCTTACTGGTAATGGGTCATTTGCAAGTAAAAGATTTTTTCAAATTAAGTACTAGCACATTGAGTACTTTTATAGGACAATCAGGAGAGCAATAGATTGTTATTACTGTTGTTCTTCCTTCAATTAAATTACACTTATTTTGTTAAAAAGCATAGTTGATGAAAACTTGAGTATTAAAAAAATCTTCGTTTCTGTTGCTATACACATTACATGACATATGAAAAAAATAAGGCAATCGCAACACAAAATTTATTACTTTTTTTTAAATCTTCCATATGATGTGGGTATTAAAGCACAGGTAGCTATCACTACTAGACAAACAACCAGAGTTTCTACTGTGGACATTCACAGCTCACGCTATACCAAATCACCAATATGGTTAATATCCGGAAGTGCCCTAACCACCAGAAACTAACTGTAGACACAAAACCAAAGTCAGCTCAGCAAAGAGGCATCATTTGATCCCACAAAGGCTTAAGCCTTTATCTTGTCCAAAAAGTTTCACATCTGAAGCACTTTGCAAGTCTAATCATCTTGTAGGGAAAAGCAAAGGAGCTAGAGAGTATTACATGCCGAATTGCTTTAAGCAATTTGGAGACTCTTGAGGAGCAATTTAACGGTCAAATAATAGAATTTATAACCCATGCAGATCCACAGGTTTAGTAAAGGATGCCTAAGATGACAGCTGCAACTGGGCCACTATTTCTCTCTTCCTTCAAGAAACGAGACAGAAGGAGAGAGGGCACACACTAGCTTGGCAACATTAAATTCACACTTTTAATCGTGCACCTGAGACTCCATTAGCAAGCAACAAGGTGATTAAATAATGAGATCTTAGACCCTTGCACCACCTCTGGGCAGGGAGGCAGCAGGCGCTGGGCCCGGGGACATCGCTGGCTGACCCAGCAGATGGCACCGGAGCCACACAGGCCGCCACGGAAATCGGGACAAACTCCAGCCAACACAGCATTCCGCCTTGTAGGCAGAATTAGGGTTATTTTGAAACAGATGGGCTCTAGAGAAGCTGCTGCACTGAATATTAGAGTTGTTTATTGTCTGGCTGGTTTGAAACCCAGGGATTATTTGCCAGCATCTAGCAGTTTTTGTCACATCAGGTTTCATCAAAAGGAAAGCAAAGCGAAAGCCACTGGAATACATACATACTTTTTTCTTTACTAAACCAGTCCTAAATTCTAAACTTAACTTCCTATTGTATACAGTGCTTTGCAGCAGAATGTCTGTCCTGACAAGACCAGCTGCATAACCAACATCTTAACTCTGAAGCTGAACAGCTAACTCAGCTATCTTCTGTACAAGAATCCTCTAAATATTGCTTGTCTTGTTATCAAGCAAAATTTCTCTAGTGTTTTTCTCATTTTATGCATTAGCAATACAACCCTCAGACACACACAGTACACTCTTTGAGGCTTTTCACTGTAACAGTCATCAGCTCAAAGCCCCCTTCCCCAGATCTTTTTTCACACATTCTCAGAACTTCAAATACTATCACACAGTTACTAGATGCATGATCTGGAAGAGCAGACAGAGAGGTGAAAAAACTAACATCAGTAGTGTCAACAATTCATTGCTTAGAATATTTCAGTGGAAATAGCAAGCCTCCAAATGTGAAGGAGAATAAAAGTTTTTCTAGTATCAGTTGATAATAGAAAACAAAACAAAAAAAAAACCTCCTGTTTCCCAAAGCAAGCACACAGGTGAAAGGACATACTCAACTTCACTGGAATTAGAAGTTCTAGCTACATCAAGTCTAACAGATAATTCAGAACTGCTCTTCTGAATGACATGTGAACCTCCAGCCAGAGTCACTGCAAACACAAGCTGACCACTCCACAAAGCAGCACACAGATTTCACAGGAACACCAGAGACATCCATCTGGCTGTGGCACAGCAAGCCTTGTTTGACAGCAAAGCAAAACTTCTGCAGCCAGCTGGCAGTGCAAATGAGCCATCCATTTAGTCTTCACTTATACACTGCCCTCTATCACCAAGATCAGATGCAAGGACAATTTGAAACATGCCATCCTGTCAAGTGTAATAATAGTACCTGTGGAACATGTGTGAGGTGTGCATTTTTTGCTCCTCTGCATGAAATTTGGCATAGGGAAGAAAAATCAGCTGGTCAGCTTACAGGGTGAGCCAAACAGACAAAATCTCTACGTGGGGTTCTAGTTCTGCCTGTAGTACAAGCCGCAGAAGTATAACATCAAACACAGTTGATTTTTCTTCCTCCTCTCTGAATTAATAGCCTTAGTTTTAGGTTAGATAATAGGATTTGCAAGTTTCTGTAAGCTTCAGGAAGAATTTATTAAGCTACCAAACTGTGAATGTCTGACTGGTAAAAATATACAGTTAGGTCCTTGATAAATACAGATGGCACTAGATAAAAGAAAGTGTCTGCATTTCTGTTTCATACTAGCCTTAGTTGTATTGAAGAATAATCTAGAATATTTCAGTTGAATAGCTTACAGTTTTCAGTATCATGATCTGCCCTGGCACTAGTGAATGTGGTATCCATACAAAAATCAAACTATACAAACACCCACATACCCATACAAAGAACAAACACTTCTCATTTCCAAAAAACTCTGTCTTTTGTAGAAGCTTTGTTGTAGAAGATAATCACAGACAAGTGATAATCTTTTTCCACAGTGAGTACCATATGGCTAACCAAAATGTAAGAAGCCCTGATGTGGATTAAAAAACTGGTCTGTGCCAAGAGTAGTCAAGTCTCAAGGTTAGTTTAATTGACTACCTTCTGATTTATTGAGTTGTACAGAGAATCTTAAGGATAGACAGTGCATATGCAACACCATTTTTCATCCTCTCCTATTTTAGAAAGACTAGGAAGCTTCCAGAAAGAGTTGAGGGAAACAAAACACTCAGAGGAGCCTTTTCACTCCCTCTGCAAAATGCAGACATGCTATACAGCCTGACAGATTGGCGTTTAGCACTTACCACCGTCCAATTTTTTCCTACTCAGCTCCACATTTAATAGCCTACGCTATTGTTTCTAACAGTGCCCTTTAAGTTTCTGTCAATGTATGAAAGAATTTTGTCATGCTATGAAGCAAACTATTCTTCCTGGTGCTAGTGCCAATATTCCTCATCTACAGACTTGAACACAACAAACCGGTGAAGAGAAGAAACAAGTCTGACTACTGATTCCATGCTGTGCTTTGCAATGACTGACAAATGAAAAATCAAGTTAGCAGGAAATCAGTTGTGGCCAGTAAAGTTAGAAGGCCAGTAATATACAATGAATCCAGATACAACTGGTTTGTTAGAAGAGCAAGCAAAATCAATCTTGAACACAGTCTCTCTCTCGTTTTTAAAAGAAGAGATGATAAAATTGAGAAACACACAAAACCATTCCCTCCAAATGGTCTGATAGTTTGTGTTGGTTAGAAGAGATGGTTAAGACTTAATATGGGTATCTTAATCCCTTCATACATGAGGATTTTTAAATGCATTTTAATCATGCCTCAAAGGCTCATCTTTGCTGTATCCGTATCACCAAAATAGCAAACTCTTTTGTGAAAGTAATAAAAGTTATTAAAAGCACATTGGTAATGTTTTTTTTTGAGAGTAGAAATCATCAGTCACTGCCTCAGAGTAAGTCAAAAGCTTACTGCATACTCAAATCCCATGTTTGCAACACGTAATCAACACTACAGTACAGAAGATGATATGGACCACTGCTGGACTTGATGACCTTCAGAAAAAGAATTAAGGGGGTTAGTTTTATAGCTACTTCCAAATACCATTTAGTTAGATACCGAAAATATTACAGGAGATATGATATAAAATAATTTCACTGCATTTCCAACCATCTAACAATGCTTGATGGTAATTCTCCTAAACAAGGCTAAACTCAACATTAAACTTAAAATGATTGATCCATAAAATCAAATATATCTTTCATTCTCAAGTATTGAAAGGGATTTGCTAACCAACTCAAAAAACCCTTGACCTATGCAGACAGGCTGCTTAACCTATGTTTAGGCTAAAACAGACAGACATCTATTCCTCTTCAGAGCAGTAAGAAGAAAGCTAAGAATAACTCTAGTTACAAGAAGAATTTCAGGTAGGCTGTATATTTATCATCATCTACTAGAAGTCTTTTGTTCAGCTGCATATAGCAAGGTATCCTTTTCCTCATTTATTTAGTTTATGTTCATCTGTTTCAAGCATCTGCAGTACATCCTTCACTGACAAAACTAAAACTGGAGACCTCATGTTATTCCATATTCTTTTCTATGCAGCTTCTTCTCTTGGTTGGTTTGTTAGTACATATTCAGGAGTGTTTAGACATATTTTCCAATTCCATACTCCAAAGGATATTGAGTACTTTTATTAAGTAATGAATGTCTAAAGTGACTTACTGTGCTACTCATATGACCTGTATTTTATTCTACTGAACTGTTTTTACAGTCAGTTGCACAGCTCAAGTAAAGAACACTGCCAAAATACAGTGAAGTAATGCACTAAAAATGAGATCGAAGAACAAAACAAACAGGATAAGGAGTTACACAAAACTGAAAAAGCTTAGTTTCTCATGGCAAAAACGAGGACTAAATGCAAATGAAATATAATTGTCCCTACAAAGTTGCTTAGATCTATGGAGTTACACACAAGTTATGTCCTTACCAGTGGTAACACATGACTATTCTTGGCAAATATTTTTGTGTGATGTTACAGTACTTGGTTCAATGCTTCTAAATTGTAATGCTCACAGGTCCTTTCTGGATCCTAAACACAAGACCAGAAAAAAAAAAAAAAAAAAAAACAACCCACACCACAAAGTTCCCTTGCTCAAGAGTTAAAAAAAGAATACTTCCATTTCACTGATAAACATTAGACTTCTATTAAAAGTCCCTTGTTTGATATTGCTGATGCACATGATGACTCAGTAAAAAAAGAACATAGATAACGTAACAGGGTCACACTAGGAGACTTACTAATTTTCTTCTGAAACCCATCCCCTATTTCTCTTCTTACAGCTTGACTAAACTTGTTTTAAAAAATAGCTCAACTAAACTGGTTTTAAATAATTTAGCTGGTCTTTTCCTCCTCATTCCCTCAGCGATTGTTCAGCAGCTTAATGCAGTTAGCTTCTGGGAAGATATCCTTACACTGTTCTATGGTATTCTTCCTCAGTCATTACACCCTCTAAAAATTATTTTCCAAGTTGTCAGGTCTTTCAAGTTCTTTAGCTAAATCTATATATAATTTGTAGTATAAAGTGATTTGATTGTAAAATGAAGCATAATTTATTGCTAGAACCATAGAAACCAGAGCTACAAAGAACCTCAAATTATCATCTAGTACATCTTCATGCCCTACGGCATGGTCAGCTATCTGTCACATTCATGAAAAACCTTACAACCCTTGCAGGATGAAGGTGTCACAAAATTCTTTGCAAATTTATTCCATTACTTCTCATTATTAACGTCTAACAAATTTCCACTAGTGAAATAGCACCTTTATTTCTTAGTTTATAAATTGTAATAAATTTACATTCCCTTCCTCTTTGCAGCTACTTTTAATCTATTTGAAGATTTGTGTATTATCAGATATCTACAGACCAACTGCCCTTTGCTTCCTATCTCATATGCTCTTTTCAGCTGTTTTTTCTAGATCTCCACTTGATACAACTAGCTTGCTATGACTGTCATAGCAAATCCATACAGCCTTGTTACTTATCTAAGTGTAACTCTTCCAGGATTTTATAGTGCATTTTTCTGGAAATTTAAGTTGCTAGAACATGTAAAATCTGGGCTCCTTCCCTCATCCCAGATGAATACCATATTTACCCCTTTCTGGTCTACTGCAACCTCATAGAACACCTCAAGTTGGAAGGGGCCCATAAGGATCAAGTTCAACACCTTGCTCCCTGCAGAGCTACCTAAAATTAAACCATATGACTGAGAGCACAGTCCAGATGCTCCCCGAACTCATCCGGGCTTGGTGTCATGACCACTTACTTCACTGCAGAGCCTGTTCCAGTGACCGACCACACTCTCACTGAAGAATCTTTTCCTAATGTCCAATCTGAAATTTCCCTGGCTCAGTTTCATTCCATTTCCTTGTGTCCTATTGCTGGTCACCACAGAGAAGAAAACAGCACCCCCCCTCCACTGCCCCCCACGAGGAAGCTGTAGGCTGTGATGAGGTCACTCCTCATCACCTTCTCCAAGCTGAACAAACCAAGTGACCCCAGCCACTCCTTGTAAGTCTTGCCCTTGAGGCTCTTCACCATCTTGGTCACCCCCCGCTGGACACACTACTAGTTTTATGTCCTTCTTGCATTCAGGCACCCAGAACTGCACACAGTACTCAAGGTGGGGCCGTCAGTGTGATGTAGAGTAAGACAATCACCTCCCTCAACTGGTTAGCTCTGCTGTGGCTTGATGCATGCCAGGGCACACTGTTGACTCATATTCAGCTTGACATCAACCCAAACCCCCAGATCTCTTTCCATGGGGCTGCTCTCCAGCCTCTTGTTCCCTGGTTTGTACGTATAACCTGATTTACCCCATTCCAGGTGGAAAATCCTGCACTTGCTCTTGTTAAATTCTTATGCCTGGTGATTACCCAGCTCCCTAGTCTATCCAGATCTCTTTGTAAGACCTCACCCGTCCTGCCATTACCTAAGATACCTGAGCATCACCACAACAAAATAAACAGAACTTATTATGAAAAAGGATATAAAAATTGTGTAAGTCCATTTCCTCCCAGTTTTTATCCCTCTGAAGTGTATACCACATTGTGCAATTATGCCAATTTTCCACTTTGACCCCTCCCTTCCTCTTTCCATGTTATGTATTAATTTGTATTTTCCTTTGACTATTCCCTTTGCTTTTTCTTGATCAAGTTTCTCAGGACAACTAAACATGTATTATTTCTTGAGGCTTGGTGTTAGGAAGCCATTAAGAAATGACAATTTTTAAACCCAGAGCTTAAATATCCTTTCCTCTTTACACAGCCTATTTGAAATCATTAATACATGTTAAGATCTGTATTTATAATCTATTAAAATAAACTTGAACTAAATCAACAAGAATTAAGCAATACGTGCTTACTGTCACAGGTAAGCCAGAGACCTAGATGACCACTTGCTCAAATCCTGAAACCAGAATCTGACAGCTTCTGCTTTAACATATCAAAAATTTCCTGTTGAGCTCATGCTGTTAAGCGATTTTTACATTTCAGTTTATTTAGTTATTAACTTGTTCACCTAAAGAAATAAAATAGAAAATGAAATCTTTATATTAATCTTCAAACAACAGAAAGAGGAAAAAGTGCTACCTAATGAGCCTTAGTAGCTCCAAAAATCCTGAATACTGTCAGGATCAGAAACAATTTTGGCAAATTATTTAATTACAAACAGTAATACCTGTATTAAATAAGGCAAATGGGCTTTGTTTTTCCATTTAAAACTGTTGTTAAAGGTATCCTGAAACCTAGATGGATGTTTATTTTTTCAACTAAATTAGAATTTTCATCCAAACATTGCTTCATAAGAATTTGTTTTTAAAAATGCTAAATAAATGCATTATTCATCCTTTATAGTATCATCAGTCATAGCAACGTGTTAAAAAATTAAACAAACATTTAAGCTATGTAATTAATAAAATGAATAAAGATAAAAAATACCAAGTTACGCTGATCTGAATTACCATTTTTCCCTATTTGAAAAAATACAAAGCTAGATTTAAATTATTTCAGGTTCATCAAACCTAGGTGCTTGCCACACCTTTTCATGTACTACAGGATATAAATGGTACTACATATCCTCTGTCAAGTCACTGAAAGACTTAAGTGCAGACATTCACTACCATCTTGCAATGCTCTAACCGTGAGGCATATCTGAAATACCTAAATGTGGCTATGAATCCTTTGCAGAAAGGGTCATATCTGTCCATACTTAAGCCTGCAAAATGTAACTAACGGCATTAACAAAACTTCTTGAGCTAATGAAACTAAGACTTTTTGATCGGAGCTGGCTCACGTCCAACCAGCTTTCAGGGTAATGTCTACAAGACTGCACAGTCATGTTAAATTGAATATGAAAGACAAAATTGTCCTGTGTATTTCTTTTGAGCATAATCCAAAAACCTACTGTTTCAGACTGACAACAGCAGGGAATCTATGTAATGCTCAAAATAATTACAGATTTTGTTTTAAATGCAAGCTAGACACTCCAGATAGAAAATGAAAAGTATAGAAGAGAAGCAAACCAGAACACAGTTGGCCTTAGGACCACAGGGATGCAGCCATGATGTTGGCCAACAAGACACAATATGGAAATACATAGCTTTCTTGAAACTACTAGGAATGACTAATTTATTCATTCAGACATCAGAGGAAGGTTCAGACCATAATTTTTAAGATAGTCCCAATGAACAAAATGTGAACTATACCCAGTCTACAGAATTAATCCAATGATAAAACAAGAGTTCAAATAGTAAATCATGAGTAAATCTAAGATTAGGAATATTCACTGACCTTAGCTTACCACTAAAAGCATCCCCAGACTAAGTTTGTCAACATTCCTAAGAATCTTTCATATACATATCTTCATATGTACACATATATGAAATCACATTTGGAAAAAACACTTTTTTTTTTTTTTTCCTTTACTGCATTTCTGCTTGCCTAACAAAGATTCACAACAACAAAGAAACTCTGAACAACATCCATTTCCCAGTGCCAAGACTAAGAAACACAAATGGATGAAGACACCAACACAGACTGAAGCCACTCCACAGTAACTACCACTTTCTACAAAGTGGAAAAGCGTGCTTTTTTGTAGCCCACACACAGCTTCTTCTAATTATGCCCACAGCTGTTAAGCAGAACTGCCTGTTCTCCAGCAAGGTGACCCTGCCAAACCCACTGTGAAAGGAATAACATTTGCTCCTTTAAGAAAAAGTTCAAGTTACCAAGGGGAAAAAAAAAAAAAATCCTGAGACCACTAAAGTCACTGAAAAGACTCCAATTTGTATCACTGAGTCTTGGATCAAAACACCAAGAACAGCCTCTATCTCCACATGCAAATCATGCTTTTATAATAGATGAAGCATGAATGTAAGAAAAACATCTCTAGCACAGTCAGATTTAACTATTTACTTACTAAAGCGTTTCCTTCCTATTTTACTTGCTGTTGTCAGTTGAAACTTCAGCAAGAAGGAAACCATCCAAAATAAAGCTGCATTGACAGTACCTTCAAAAATGTTTGCATGTTTAGGAAGTCACAGAAAAAAAAAAAAAAAAAAAAAATCAGCATTTTGTATACATTTTAGCATGAAAATCTGAATAAATGTTTTGTGTCAGAGATATATACTTTTAAAATGCAAATAAAATTAAGCATTATTTAAATTCTTATCTTAAAATCTTTTGTGGCAATAATTGGAACCCTAAGAACAACTAGGACACCGTCAACTTGTTGCCTAAAGACCAAAGGAAGTTAAACAATGCCCTTCAGGCACCGTTTCCAAAAATACCCAATATAATACCAAGCATTTGATAGAAGGAATGAAAGATGTGCTGCACTGCAAAAGAAGCTATCATGTCCAGAATGTCAAATACTGAATATAGTAATCTCAGCACAGTGCTATAATCCAGGGCAAATCAGTGAAGCAAACAATACCAGCACAAAATAGCCTTGAAAGGCATGCTGTATTAGGGCGTCAAACTGAATCTGAAAATATGTTCTAAACTATTTTCAGTGCAGTAGTGTCACAATGCCTCAATACTTTCTATTTTCATAATTTTTCACTTGAACGGTAAGTGCAAACACATTATCACTCATGTGGAATGAAGCCCTACTTTTAAATTAATAGTGTCTGTCTTTTTACCCCTATCACATGTAACTCAGGAATGCTGCATCCAAGCAAGCCCAAAATCTTAGGCAGTATTGTTTGCAACAATGGACAGAACTTTTTCAGGAAAGACACGAGAGACATGGGGAACACAGACTCATTCATTTGTGTAGCCAACATTTATACCAAAAAAAAGTTTCTGTGTTTCAGAACACATCTCAGCTCTTCCAATTTACTAATCAACAGCTGAAATAGTTTTCTCCTGTATGCAGAGGTTTCAAAGGCAGGAGGAAAAGGATACACACAGAAGTCCTGCATAATGGGCAGGAAGGGAACACCAGTTTAGACAACAAAGGGTAGCAACTGTTTCAGTTGTCTGAAGCCAACCTGTTCGCCCATGTAAACTGAGGTTTTCCAACAGAATGATTTCACTGCTTTACAGAACTATTCTTTACACCACAGTACTTCATATGTGCTAACTGGTTGTGGTTCTATGTTAAAAGATAAGCCCATGGTGAAGCGCTTAGCGGTGCTTTGCCTTACCTACCTGGTGAACTTTTCATAGTCAGGTTGGAAGGGACCTTTAATGGTCATCTAGTCCAACCCTGCTGCCACGGACAGGGACATCTTCAATTAGACCAGGTTGCTCAAAGCCCCATCCAACCTGACCTTGAACGTTTCCAGGGAGGGGGCATGTACCACCTCTGGACAACCTGTTCCAGTGCCTCACCACCCTCACAGTGAAGTTCTGCCTCGCATCTAGTTGAAATCTACTCTCTTTCAGTTTAAAATCATTACCCCTTGTCCTATGGCAACAGGCCCTGTTAAAAAGTTTCTCCTCGTCTTTCTTATGAGCACCCTTTAAGCACTGGAAGGCCACTATCAGGTCTCCCCAGAGCCTTCTCTTCTCCAGGCTGAACCATCCCCAACTCTCAGCCTTTCTTTCACCACCAGTATCAAGACAATCAGGACTTTTTTGGTTCTCATCTTCAGTAAAACTGTTTTATCCTACACCAACCACTATTTTTATGAAGAGATAAACAGAAGAATATTGCTATACATTCATTAAACATTTCTAATAGAATTCTGGCTATGTTTCTTGTTTCAAGTGGTCTGCTACTTACACACTGAGGGTACACCAAAACTTTCTGTGTCATGGTTTAACCCCAGCTTGCAATTAAACACCACAGCCACTCACTTACTCTCCCACCCACAGTGGGATGGGTGAGAGAATCAGAGAAAGAAAAAAAAGTTAAAACTCAGGGGTTGACATAAACACAGTTTAACAGGACAGAAAAGGCAGGGAAAATAATAATAATAACAATAGACTACACAAAGTAAGTGATGCACAGTGTACTTGCCCACCACCTGCTGACTGATGCCCAGCCAGCCCCTGAACTGTGGTGCTCCCTGGCCAGCTCCCCCCAGGTTATGCACTCGGCATGACACCGTATGGTATGGAATACCCCTCTGACTCATTTGGGCCAGCTGTCCTGGCTATGTCCCCTCCCAGATTCTTGTGCACCCCCAGCCTCCCCCAGCCCAGCAGTATGAGAAGCTGAAAAAGTCCATGAGTTAGTGTAAACACTCTTTACAATAATTAAAACATCAGCGTGTTATCAGCATTCTCATCCTAAATCTAAAACACAGCACTACACCAGCTACTAGGAAGAAAATTAACTTTATTCCAGCCAAAACCAGGACACTGTGGAAATTATAAAAATGTACTGATTTAATTTCCTGGAAATTTGCCTGAAGAAAGTGCTGGTTATCAAGATCACAGAGCACAGTTGAAGTTTTAGAAAGATATTTAGTATAAGAACTCAATTCAAGGGGGAAAGCTTTCTTCCAAAAAAGAAAAAGTTGGACTTCAAGATTCAGATGTAAGTCCTAGCACGTGACTATCTGATACCATGGCACTGCATATTTGAGCATATAATCTACTTTAAGACATTTTAACAAAAAAACACCATAGTCAAATGCAATGACTGGCATTCCTACAATTGCAGAAGGGAAACAACACTAACTGGAAAAAAAAATTGAATTACACAGCATTTATCTATAGTCTTATCACATCAGTTTCAGTTTTATTACAATGTCCCAAGGATTTGGCAAATTTCTGAACTACTAATAAAAAGTCCAGTCTCAGTAGAAGAAAACAGAAATGGGAACCCTTAAAAATTCAGAGAACAGGCAAGCCAGATGCCTAGATATTTCCTAACTACACCACAAAAGTACCTATGGCTAGCCCATACTTGGCCATTTAAAAACTTTGAGTGGATGCAGTTTTTCTTTTTGCTTTGTTTTAAACTAGAACTAAAGAAATACATATATAGACAGTTTCATTATAGAAGAGGAATATCTATATATGTATACTTATAGGTATTTCTCTTTAATTCACTAACCATAAGGATTAATCAGCTATATGTTTAAAAAACTTAGTCTTAAGAAAAAGGGGAAAATTACTTTGTGCAGAGACATAAGCTTGCAAGGGATTCTTAACATTATTGAGACTGAGAGACACTTAGAAGTTCAACTCACAAAAAATCCCAACACCCACCACAACAAAAATCCAAATCCACATCCCGCACTAATCAAGATATTTCTTCTGAGCAGAATAGCAAGTAAGCAATAGATAAGAAATACAGTATACTGGGGTTCCAGTAAGGACGGCTGCTAATACTAGTATTAAACAAAAAGGGCAGCCATACATTTTAGCTTCACAGCAAAACCATACAGTTCAAATATCAAAAGCTAAGATTTTTTTAAATCCAAAATTATTTTACTGACTTAAGTAAAGGAAGAATTATTGTAATTTGGAACCAATATAGAATTATGAGAATAAGAATGAAGAATTTTAAAATAGGCAAAACTTTGGAAAAATAAAAATTAATGCTGTTTAAACCAATTCTTGTTTGATGCAGCAACATATCTAAAACTGGGAATGAAAAGAATAGAAATAATAGTTCCTTCTAGTAACTGGACCTAAATCATTATGACAGTTTGGTAAGTCTTAAAACTGATGCCTTCATAAATCTCATAAACTAAGCCTAGCAATTTATTTTGTTGCACTATATACTAGTTGTTATTATTATTTAAGAAATGTTCAGGATATAGCATAAAAATAGAATTGTAGTTCAGGAATGCCTGAATGTGATATAAGCAGAAATGCAGTGCTGGGTCTAGATAACCCATGTATGGGATTATACAAGACTAACTACTGAATTTAAATTCAATGCATGTCTTAATACAAATTGGTTTTCAGATGTGGACAACAACTGATATCAGGAAATTCTCTACTACACCACTGATTCTTTTAACAGCTTAGCAGGATACTAATATAGTACAAGAATGGATCAACATTCCAAATCTGTAATGGCACATTTTGTGGCCTAAAAACTATAATAAATGCATTTGTTTAACTAAGGAGGGAAAAAAAAACCCACAACCACCTACTAAAAATATCAGTTGAAATTACCGCAATACTTTTATGTCCAAGTTACAGAGCAACTGTGATGGTTTCAATGTCATAGTTGGGAGGAAAAAAAAAGAAAGAGATTCATCCCAAAAAAGTTTCCTAGATTTTGATTGTAGTACCTCTTTTTACATCCATTTAGTTATCTATTTCAAATTACTTTATGTAATTTTTAGTCATGTTAAGTACCCGTTTCATCATCCATGTAATTGGAAGCAACTGTGAATGTCATGCTTCAGGGAAAAATGTATCATTGTGTTCAAAGGACAGTGATCGTTCAAGCTAATTATTTTTCAAACTAACTGAAAGGGAAAGATATCCTAATTGCTCGTTAGCACAGTAAATTCCATCTCATCCTTTGTGTCACTAAAACCAGTATGATCAATTACATGCTCGGTAGTATTTTCTTTGTGAAATAACGCACCTACTTATAGGCAACCTTAACCTCAAAGCAGCTTGTTTAAGGAAATAAATATTTTAAGAGTTCAGCTCTAAAGTTTTGCTTGTGCAAACTGAAGTGCTCCAGCAGGTAGGAGAAAGAGGTGCAAAATTAAAGCACTCCTGTGAAACCACTGAAAACAACATCTATATCTATTTGGTCACACCAAACTATATTGGAAACAATATAAAAGGATACATTTTCCAGCTTTGCTTATCTGTGAGGCTTAAAAACTGTAACTAGCACTGAAAACAGACGCTACTATAGACTTAAGAAATGCTGCTGTCTCAAATTGAAGTTAAAAATGTGACTTGGTATGCCACAGTTATCTACCAGTGAGATATACTTAGTTAGAGATGCTATTTAAAGTCTGTACCATGTTTCATCAAAAGGCACTCTCCAAAAAAGAATATATTCCCTCTTATAGTTGAAAACTTATCTTTGTCCAAAACCAACAGGCAGGCAAAAAAAAATACTTACCTATAGTGATTTTTATTATTTAAAAAGGCTACAAGTAAAAGTTGTAGGTGTTTCACACTGATACATGAAAGCCTTTAAAGTGTATACTATCTAGTTATATTACCATAATTTTGTCATTGTTATTTGTATTCTGCTTGATAGTTTCAAAAAAACATAAATATTGTTCATTCTTGCAGATAACATTTCAAAACGCTTAATATGAAAAGCTTTGAAAGATTTCCTTCTCAAACTTATTGTTAAAAATTATATAAAATGTCATGTAAAAACAATAAAGTAAAAAGCAGTCCTTACAATAAAGCTCATTTAAAACTCATTCCTTCCCAAAATTACATGGGACAACATATTGACTCTGATAATTTTAAAAAATTCCTAGGACAGCATGAACAGTAACTAATTCATTATCTTCTTCTGACAAACCAGATCGACCAAATCCCATTTTATCGATATATTTGAAAGCTAAGATTCTTACTGTCTACTAAGGCTTTCAGTACATTTTGATTAAAATGGCATTGCTCAGATTGCAATAATTTCTAGAACAAATATATTACAGTAATAATCTTGCAGTAGAAAATGTGGGGTTTTTTTTAAGTTTCTAGCTTCACCATGTTGAGGGACATTTAGACAGAACTACTCTCAAAGAACAAAGGTCAACACAAAATGAAGTAGGAAAAAAAAAAAAAACAAATCACTTAAAACCCTCCTAATTTCCCTAAAAGTCTGCATTTCTGTCTCCCAGGGGACTTTCACAATAGATGTAAACTTAATAAAGCAAAAAGCTGTATTAGCTTTAAAAAAAATGTTCATCAGTTTCTCAAATTGGAAAAGCCTTTTCCTATCACAATCGTGCCTCATCTGCTGCCTTTTTAAAACCATCTTCCAGATAACACAACACGTTCTTTGTAATAAAAAAATAGGATCACAGAAGGTGTGAAAGTGAAAGTGATGATGATTTGTCAAGATAGTCATTTTCATATTTTGCTTGGTATTTCTGACAGCCATAACACAGTGGTGTAAATTAATTTTCTGAGCGGAGATTTATGAATGGTGCTCCGGCTGCAGTGACAAGCAGAGACTTCTGTATCTTTTTTATAATGAATGCTTCCTTGCACCCAGGAAGACAGAATACCAAGATTATGAAAAAGGAAATGACATTGATGAGATAGATTACTTTTGTTAAGATTAAATGTTACAGCTTCACCAAATTTAAAATAAAATTTTCAGATTTGTTAACGAGCACAAAGCCTTTGGCTGTATTCCCAAAAGAATCCATATTGACAAGAAACAGATTAAAGAGGAAGCAAGTTTTTCATATCAAACATATCTCAACACCAGACAACATATACTAGGTTAATTTCTGTTCTTTATTTTATCAGTCCAATATAAGAAATTTTGCATAACTGATGTAAATTTTACATGTGATGCTCTAATAATACGCCGTCAGTCCTACTAAACAGGTTTTCTCTCAAGTCTTGAAGTTCTCAGCAACTGAGAAATTGATTCTACAAAGTATTCTCTCCCTCTTGATTTCACTTGCATTATAAAAAGATAAAATATATACTAATAAATGTATTTTACACCAATTTAACTAATACATTTTGGTTAAACACTGTTTTTCTTTCTAAACATTGCTTTTTTTTTTTAGGTCTTTCATCTAGGTAGACTATAAGTTTCCTTTAAATTCGAAAGGATAGTGTGAGGAGTAAGAAATCAGTACGACATTGTCAATTAAACTTGTATAAAAAGCAAAAATAAAAACAGAGAAAGTTTAAATATTGACAGCATCAATTCTTCTATTCTAACATTTCATACTACTTATTAGAGTATTCTAAGATTTTTTTGGCACAGCAACTTAGTTTACTTAAGGGGATTTTGTTATAAAAGCATTTCTTTTATTATAGTAGTAGCAAGGTAATCGAACAGTGAGCAATTGCAAACAAATGCAATTACCCAAGAGAATGATACTGCATCCTCACACTGCATTCTCTGAATTTTCTGAAAATTCTATCAAGAAACTTTCATCTCTTTCCAAAGATATGTCCAAAATACTGAAAATAAATAATGAGCGATACATCTTCCCCCACACATACCCCCTTCTCAGTACGAATCATAACTTAAAATATAAAATGCAATAAAATTCCTACCTCTTTCATTAAGACTGTTTAGCACTGCCCTTTCAAGCTGTTCTTCTTCAGTAAGCCCACCTGTATAATCGTAATAGCTCCTCGGTGTTCTGTACTGATAACCTGGATAACCATAATACTCTGTAAAATGAATATAAAATAAAGAAAATAAACTGCTGCTACTCAGTAGGAGAGTGAAATCGGCTATTATCTTTATGCTTTCATCCACAAATTATTTTAATTTGGGAAAGAAAAAAAAAAGATTAGGATTCAATTCCTTACACAATATATGCCATGAATCAATTTCTAATTTACAAAGCCAAACCATGGTAACAGGAGAAAGAAACACAACAGAAAAAAAGATGGCTCAAATATCTCAATTTTTTATGATTGTTGTAAGTGTCAGAAAACTGCCATTATTAAGAAGTTTCACATAGAAACTGAAAGACATTGGCTTCTTTTAACATTTAATTGTCACTACTTGGACACCTTATTAATGTCACTAGAACAGCAGCAAAAAAACAGGCAGGTTTCAGGCTTCTTCCCACCTGGGTCTCCCTTCCCCCTAGTGTCTGTGAACAATACATGCTGATGTCATCAGAAATGTAAGTAATGTTTGAACTTAGAACTAACACAGGGGAAAAGATCCCTGCGAATTTTTACAGTAATATATACAGCTAATATTGTGCTATTGCACAGCTACATCTGCCCTGGAAAAAACTCACCACACTGTAGATCTCATCTAATGTCACAGTCACTCTATGTGGCCTACACTACCGATAACCAAGAATTTCTGATCATTTGCAGTTTCTCAACACCAAGCACAAATCATCATCCATACAAACACATCGGATTTAGAAGAAAAAAAATTTCTTGGCTAGAGAACTGAGCGAGACTCACTTCTTTTTAACACAATCTGATCTTGCCTGAGCACAGAAAATCTAAACTGAGAAAAAACTCCATTTTTGCATCTTCAAAATACAAAGCTCTGGGTGGTATTTTAACTTTTCTTCCAGACAGTTGGACAGGAGATTTGGAAGAATCAAAGTACAGAAATATTGCCAGTTTTTTCCAACTGACAGAAAATGTACAGAAGTTTTTCAAAAAGAAATAATGAGAAATATTTTTGTATGAAACAAATATAGCAGGCCATTTCATTTTATCTTCAGATTATTAGCATCAATGATAGTCTTGTGTTATCTCATTAGTTATATGGATGCCATTTGTAGCGGAGTTTCTGTGATTAGTAACATGCACAGACTATGAAGTGAGGACATATAAATAATTTCTTTTAAAAAAGACTGTGTTAAAGAAAATCTCAAGTTCTAGAACCTTAAAACAAATAAAAATAGCAATACCCTATCTTAAATTTATACAGGAAAAATTGAACAGTTATTGCACACTATTCTACACAGGATTATACTCCTCTGTGGGGATTATGCAAACACACCTACATATATTTTATATAGATGTGTATGTGTACACAGATGTATGCATACATATATACATTACACACACAGAGTTAAAAATTTCATCGTCCACTTGTAAATTTTTCTTTTTCGGAACATACAACTGACATTGGGAGGATTTTCATACATCTGCAGTGAACACACTGTATTATCCTTCAGTAACCTGAAATTCTGCCTTTCTCCAATGATTGGCAACTTCGCTAGTTAGAAAACATTATTTGTGTTTTCCAATTTGCATGCATTACAGTCATATTTTTAACAAACTTTTAAAGCCTTTAAGTCATACTGGCTACATTTAAGAGACGTAATTCTGCGCAAAAATAGAACTGACTGCAGGACACCATTTAGCTGTTATACACTTTGGATGCAATCTTATGTATTTCCCTCATTCCCCTCTGCATTACATTAATCTAAAAATGAACATCTTTTCAGCTATAAATTTATTTTCTGAAGGCTTCAAAACTGCATGCATGAAGACTATAAAAATTATGGTACTAAAAGCATGAAATTCTCTGATGAAAGAAAAAAGATGTCATATTTTAAATTTGTTCTATTACTGTAAATTTTTATATGTTTGGCATTTTACACTGTCATGAAGTTTTAAGCGCTCAAAAAGCCATAATCTTTTATTTTACAAGAAACAGTTTGGTAACATCAACATGTTCAAGGTGTTTCTATTAATCAAAATAAATGTCCTACTATGTTATTCATGAACTGCATTTAGAGAAAACCTAATTCAGTTACTGTGTTAAAGTTACACTTAAAATAATCTTTTTCTTCTAAAGCTCTTTTCTTGTACTCTTTCATAAAATCTGTTCTGATCATAACTTCATCTATTTTTTTATTTAAATTGGTATTTAAAGGTAGATAGTAATAAATCAGCAATACCAGAAAATGAAAAATTAATCAAGATATGCATCATTAGCCTATGACACTAGAGAGTTTTCTTAATTCACAGATGGCCAAATTTATTACATATAACATACACCAAGCAAAAGGTTAAATCTTCCATAAAGACTTCTGCAAATAGGATAAAAGACAATCACAAAGTACATACACAGTGAATGAACGTAACAAATATGCATTTTTTTAAACTGCAGTTGGATGTCACTTTAGAGAAAGTAATTTAGTAACAAATATTTAGTTACATCTAAAGTCAAGCTTGGAAGACAGGATAAATCAGGTTAATCCTCTCCTTTGTCTCCCCTTTGTCCACAACAATTCAAAGCAACAGCATGGCTACTTCAGGGACTGGTCAGGACATACAAAAAAAAACAGACTTCCTTGTTTGTCAGAGTGCTAAAGTTGTTTTTTCCTCAGGTGCTACGTAGTCCCCCATCAGGCTAGGTATATTATATGAAATCTCCTCCTTTTCCTCTGCTTTGGAAAATAAAAAGGTAAAGGGCTATTCAGAATCTGCTCCTATTCCACAAGGGTGGTCTTTTACACCCACTCAAGCTCCAAGCATCTGGTGTTTGTACCGTGTCAGCAACAGATTATGGAGCTTAAATGTCAAGTACAAATTCTTAGCATCATTAGCCATTAAAGAACCTTTTCCAATATAAATCTTTAGCATTTCCATCCACCCTGCTGTACTGGATTTAGTGTCTATGAATGTGGAATACAGAGCAATGCAAGCAGCACACATGGCCCTGCTGAACTGAACATAGCTGTAGCTGGGGGAGCATCTTTAACTAGGCTGAGACTGCCAGTCATGAAAACAGGTAGCTCATGCTCACTACACAGCCTGCGTTCACATCTTATTTCATTTCACAATATTAATTTTATTTCTTTACTGGCCTTTAGAACAAGTGTTTCTTGAGAACTGGAATAATGGAAATCCAGGGTAAATATAATTTTAGGTTACTGTTGGTAAGGAAAGTAGGTTAAGATCTTTTGGTTAGGAACTAGAAAACAAATGCTTCAAAAATATTCAGGGACCCATAATCTCACTTGGGGGAATTATTTAATATAATTATAAAATTGGAGGTAGATCACAGAGGACAAAATCCACCATGGAGAATAAAAGTAGCACTAACCTTGGCTCTCCGTGGCTCAGAGTAAGCACATCTCAAAAGACTTTACAAAAGTAAAAACCTCTGGATGACTAAACATCAGAGAACAGTAAGAATGATCAAACGTATGAAATAGTTTGCATATAAGCAACCATATAGACTAAAACTTTTCAACCAGAAAGAAGAGTATGGTGAGTATAGGACTGAAGTCTATAAAATCATAAAGAATATGAAGAAAGTACATAAAAAATAACGTTGTGGTTTAAGCCTACTCAGCAGCTAAATGCCATACGGTCGCTCACCTACCCTCCCCCCACTTGGGAATGGGGAGGGAATCAGAGGGGCAAAGGGAGACTCACGGGTTAAGATGAAAACAGTTTAATAACAGTAACAGAATAATACACTGACAGCAGTATCAGCAGGTAATGTACAATACAGCTGCTCACCACCTGCCGACCGACACCCGCCTGCTTCCGGCCAGCAATCCCAAACACAAAACCACCACAGCCACACTCCCAGAAGTGGCAGCCTCTCCCAGCCCTCTCCTGCCTTTATATGGTGAGCACAATGTCACATGACACGGAATATCAGCCAATCCCGGCCCAGCCCTCCAGCTGTGCTCCCCCCGCCCCCACACACAGGTGAGGGCACTGGGACCTGGGGAGCCCCTGGGGTCTCAGGGTGCTGCAGCACTCCTCCAGCTACTAAAACAAACAGGAACTCTATTCCAGCCCGAACCAGGACAAAGTTTAGTTTCCCTTCCCAAGCGAAGAATTAACGTGCATCAAATAAAATTAGCAGCTAGCAGGTTTAAAACAAACAAACCCAACAGATTCTACACCAGGAAGTAAACTGTGAAATTCTTCTTCTGTGATGTTGTAGGTGTTAGAAGAATTGATGTCAATTCAAAGAGCTTTTGACAAATTCATGGAAAAAGAATCTATCACGGGCTATTAAAGACAAAATTCCCCCATAAAACTTTCTGCTGACAACATCTTTAAGCCACAAGCCACTGCACACTGGCAGATATTTCAGGGAGTTATCACTACATATTTATCCTGTTCTTACAGCTGATGCCTAGGAAATAGTTTAAATCATTGCAGGAGATAAGATACACTAAGCTATCCATCCCTTAGCTTTGATCCAACACACAGCCCTTCTCACAGCTGGCTCCTCTTCTGTCCCTCCCAGACAAGGTCTCCACCTATTATTTCTATACAATCCGTATATAATGACTCAATGTTCTGCACGAGAAGTGAATCAAACACGCTACATTCGAACTGCGCCAGCATCCTAACTATCCATCTATATACTGTGAAGACAGCCTAAATTTATTCTGGCGAGGAGTGGGCTTTTTGCATGTAAATTACTTGATTTACAAAAAGTATTCAAAGGAACAAGTTCCTTGTCAGAGGGGGGAAAAAATGTCCTAGAATGGAATAGATAAATTTGCCAGATCAGGGCAGATTTACCAAGGTTCAAAGGGCTGCTTTCAGTACACACGATTTCCCTCCTGCTACACCTTCTGCAAAGGAGATGATATTTCCACAGGGTAGCATTTTATGAAGTCATGACCTTAGCTTAAGGTTTAAAGCCTCTTCTACAAAATATATCCACACAGTTCCCTAAAAAAGAAAGGTGAGGCATGGCCAGAGAATAATATAAGTTTAGCAAATATGCATATGTGCAGAATATTTTGTATATGCTTCCATTTAACTAGCTCTTCTATAGGTTTTCTAGCATTAGCAAAAATTATTTTTAAAGCTGGACTAAGTTTTTAGTTAAGTGGATGAGAATACCTACCTGAATAGTAGTCCCGTGGCCTGGCAGGGTCTGTAAATGCAGAAATGCCACCTAAATACAAGAATAGCACATGTACTATTAGAATAAAACAATCACATTGGTTTTATAGAATACAAAACCAAAAATTTAAAGTACTTTTTTTTTCAGAGTCTGTTTCATAAGATACAAATATGAAACCACGGGTATCTATGAATTTTTCTGGCATCAATGAGAGAATATAGTATTGGTAAGCTTGCATGTTCCAGATTTTGTAGTGTGCCATGTTTAAGTACCACATCAACATGTAGACTAGAAAAATGCAAACCAACCTAACAAATGTTCTCCAGAACATATAATTAATATTTTTTGCACTAAGACTGTACATTGGCAAAAATGAGTTAATGCACAGAAAACTGAGGACTGAAGTAACACTGCACTGTTTCTGATCTGCTACATAGGAGAAAAAGATGACCTGTATACTGAAACACTCCTTCCTCCAGGTCTTAGTCACACAACTACCTTCACAGCAGCAGGATCTCCATGCTTCACTAACAGTACCATGGGCTTTATCACACAACCCTAGAATAATTCTATTTGGAAAGGACCTCAGAAGGTCTCTAGCTCAACTCCCACTCAGATCAGGGTTAGCTATGAGATCAGACCAGGTTACTCAGTCAGGGCTTTATCTCGTCAAGTCTTGAAAAGCAAGGATGGAGACTGCCGAACCTCTGCAGACAGCGTGATCCAATGGTTGACTATCAGGTAATACCTCTCTGTCACAGAAACATGCAATATTAACATTTAACTAATGTGACAATTTATGTCTGTTCACTCCAGTGGGGTAGGAAATCTGATGCTTCAGTCTCTATTTTTCCACTGTAAGCTGCTAAACATACATGACTTACAGGCTGTATCACCAAACTGTGATAAAACCTCCTGTGAAAAGCACACACATTTGAACAAATAATTTCCCACTATACAAACACCGTATCTATGGTCAATTTGGTGGCACAGACATGAATAAAGTACTCAACCTATTAAGTAATCAGACATAAAAAAACAAATACTCTGACAATCAACCCCCAGCACAGTTGTTGCGAAAGGCTTAGACTTCCAATTAAAACACTGAAATTCATAGGAGCGTTCATATAAAAGTTTACAAGGATGTAATTTAAAACAATTGTTAGAGTAAACATCTCTACAGATACAATCTTTTTAAAAAGTATTACTACAACATGAAAAGCGGTAGTAACACATTGTTGGAAAGCTTGAGAACTCCGGTAACAATTTCTCAAACATCCCACAACCTTTTTCAAACTGTAAGGACTTCCACCAGAATGGACTCAAATTGTAGAAATCAACATGGAAACACATTGTGTTCTGGCATATTTTTATGGCTTCACCCCACTTCATTTCAAGTGACATTTTCACTGACATCTTATGTAAACCATTTTACTCCAAATAAACATTTAAAAAGAAAGGTAAAAGGTATTCCTCTAAATAGAGCATTCATATTTAAGGAAAAAAAAAGAAGATAATTTTTTAAAATTCTGTGTTCATTTTAATAATCAGCATATCTCTAATTGCCTAAAAACTTGCTGGAATGGCCTGAGTTTCTCTATGTAAGACTTACTAAAATTTTTTAAAAAGTGTCTCTTAAGCAGATTTTACACATTGAACTAAATTTTATACCTGCACAGGCTTTCATGATCTTTTTCAGAGGTCCCATAGTGTACATCAATCCAACAAGAATTCCTGCCAGATGCCCAGCAAAAGAAGTCCTAGTAAAAAGGAAAATCTTGTGAGTGATGGAAAGGAAGACTTTTTGTAGGGATCCAGAAGGACGAGTGAAGAATTCCTTGTAACGGAGAAAGTCCCCAAGTGAGTCCAAACATAGAGAAATTACTTGCCTTCAAGGACATACTGCCAAGTTTTCCTTCCTCATAACTACCTTAAAATGGGTAGAGATACACAGTTACAGAAAAGTATCTAATATCCTGAGGAAGCTGGAAACTAATCAGAAAGATCATTTTAATTGCTTTTTTAAACAGAACACCATTTCCCTAAAAGCATTTAAATACTTCTTGAAGTAGCAAACTAGTTTTAATCTGTAAAAAAGTATATCCACAGAATTACGCTGAAATGTCTAGGTAAGATCTACCAAAACCAGTTAGAGTTTTAAGTGAAAGCATACAGTACTTTCTACTACACTATCAATACAATCCTACTAATGTTTATCTGAGATAAGCATGAATGCAGATGCATCGCAATCTTTGTAACACAGTGCCTTAAAATTAAAAGAATGAGTGAAACACTGAGATCCAAATTATTTTCTATACCTACCAACAATTTCTTTAGCAAATTATCATCGTCCATTTGCATGTAGAATGAAAAGGCTGTAGAGTCTTTTGAGAAACAAACATGGAAGCATATGTTTACAGTAAATAAGGATATTTGCTCCAAGTATTGCCATGGCTATTGGGTACTCTATAAATTCATAAATTAATTTTCAGTATTCAAATTATGAGTTTGACTCTTTTGTATTCAATTGGGTTTAAACACTAAGAATAAATTCTTTTGAGTTTAACCCAGTTTAAACACTATTTGCAAATTTATCACCTACATTATTTAGTACTAATACTAAATCTAAACCCTAAGATGTTTACTAATCTAAGTACTAATCTAAACATTAACATTTCCTAGTGTATGCAATTATAAACACCTCAGTTCTGCGGATTTATACTGGTTGTCCAAAGATGCAAGTACTATGAGCTTTTTTGTCTTCATAAAGCAGAAATGAAACCTATGTTTAATGTAAAATCAGATTTAAACATGAAGCTTTTTACATTCCGGTCAGAAATCCAAGAGAGTTACACAGATGATAGTATATGCACTCCTGACAAAAAAAGCTTACAGGAATCACTGGTAAAAGTATACTAGAAAATGCATGTATCACTAGAGGGAGATAAAGTTCAAATCTAAATTCACTCTTTTGACACTTACTTAACCACAAACTTGCATTCTGCTATGTAGAGCTGTGGTTCTCTCCCATAAGTAACCAACTTTTTTTTTTTTTTTTTTTAAGAGTAACACCCAAATGCTGATGTGAAAATTTGTATGTAAGAGGTAGTTAGCAAAATAAACTATCTATAAGGAATTAACTTTCCAGGTTTTTCTGGAACAGTTTTTTCCAAATTTGTGAAAAATACATGCCTAACTTGGAAAAATGTCTGTACACAGAAAATATGAAATACTTGAAGATGCATTACTCTAGAAATCACCAACATGAAACTGCTGTTCCTGGCATATTCCTGGCAGTCTTTTAAACGAATTTTATGCTCATCTTAATTTATCTGAGTACAACACTGTTCCACAAAACCCCCAAATCAAGGTTTTTGCTTGCAACAGAGTGAAGCTGTATATTTATATAATATGAATAATCAGAACCCTTCGATTTTAAAAAGTCTTTAGGGAGATAATTTTCACTTCACGTCTATTGAATAGGTTAGTGTACTAGATGCCTAAACACTATTGCCTGTTTAATTATAAATTATATTAAAGGATTAGAAACTTAAAATTAAAACATTTAAACAGGGTCTTCTAAATGAAAAATAACATCAGATACACTGTCATTCGTATATACTATCACTGACATGCAGAAAATGAGTACATTTGATAAATTACATCAAATTTTCACCATATGCTGCCGTAAAATTGAATGTGACCAACTGTAGCACCTTGCTACTTGTAATTACTAAGGAAAAGCAATTCTGCAGAGTACTACACAGCTTCTCTTACACTAAAGCATTGCTTAATGTTACAGCCAAGTTAAGTAGATACCATCTCATTTTAGAACATGTTATATTGTAAATTACTCAAATAACTTATATTTTCCAAATGTAACAACTGAAACATGCAGATAATATGCAACTTAACAAAACAAACGAACAAAAACTAAAAAACCCAACCAAACAAAAAAAAAAACCCAGCAATTCTATTAAAAACTTTTAACATTGTCAAAACAAATGAAAAAATATAACTATGCAGGAAAATTCTGAAGTAGTTAACTTGTGTCTTCTCCCAGCTGTTCTGAGGATAGGTAAGGTTCCAGAGGACTGTAAGGGTATTTCTATAACCATTCTTAAGCCGGACAGAAAAAAAATTAAAAAGCTAAAGGAGAACTCTAGTCAGACAACTACAGACTCATCACTATCTTCTGTTCCCAGACAAAACCATTTGTTCAGCAATGACCAGGGCACATAGTTTGTGGATACAACCAAGGTAAGAACACCAGAAACAGAAAACAGATTAATCAAGAATGAATCATGTCAAATCAACCATAATTCCTCCTTCGACAGGGCAACAAGCCTCAAAGAAAAGGAGAATTAGCAGATGTCACACATGCTGAAAGAATGCAGCACTGTCTCACAGCATTTGTCATAAAGAAGGCTTAAAAACTTTAAACTCAAACTACACTATGAAGATCTTTAAGTGGATGGTAAGCCTGACTTAATATTTATTAGTGATTCATTATCAAACAGGATATGGATCAAGTAGACTTCTGCAAGACTCTATTCCAAATATTATTTACAAATGACAAGCTAAGGGAAGCTGTAGGGGTCACTGGAGATGGCAGTACAATTTAAAGCAACCTTGACAAAATATATTAGTGTTTTGGAAAAAATCGTGTGCAATTCAATAAAGACAAACAGTTCTGAACATACCACAGAAATCATCAACTATACAGACAAGCTAGAAGTGACTGGCAAGTAGGAGAGCTTCAGGATTGAACCTGGGGCACACAGTGAATTATACAGCAACGCACGCATCAACATGTCAGACCACTATAGAAAAGACAAGTATTTTACTAGAAATACATAAGCAGGAGCACTATCTGGAAAGTAAAATGAAGTAACCTTCCACTCTACTCAGCAGTGGTCTCAGCTGGAGAACTGAGCCTACTTTTTGCATATTGCACAAAAAGAGCAGCAATAAAAAAAATGGAAAGCCCACAAGAAAAGAGTGAAGGAATCACAATCACTTAAGTCTATTGAAGAAATCTCTCAGATACAATTACCTCAAAATATGGAAAAGATTGTCACAAATACAAATGAATTCACTCCCTACATTCTCTATCCATAGGATAAGGAGTAATGGACATAAGTCACAACAAGAGATTTAAAACCAGTGGAGTAGAAGAACAGGCTGCCTAAAGAAACTGGAAGGTCTCCACCCAGATGAGGTAGAAGCCTCCCAGATCCTGCTGGGTTCAGGGCCCATCCTCTCCTATGTTTGCCTCTGCTTCACAAGGGAAAATGAGATACCCTGCAAAGAGCAGTCAGAGTTTATTGTAGTGATGATCTTTAAAAGTGCATTAGACTGAATATATTAATAAGTATAAATTATATATACACACATACATGTTTATATACGTTTGTCCTTCTGAAGTTATCACTCAGAGCATTTCTTCTGAGACCAGATTCACTCAGATCCTCTGTAATCTTTCTTGTTTGATAACAAAGTAGACTGAAATTATTCAATTGAAGTAAATTACTTAAAATTATTGGTTTATGTAATATTGAGTAAATTAATGTTCTTCTATCCATATGTCTTAGTCCAAAGTGGATACTCACTTTTTCAATTAAATGAACTTAAATATATTTGAACAACTAATCCTGGATAATACTTCAATGTCACTACTCTTGCAATTTTACTACATTTTACAGTGAATTGTAATTTTCAGTAGACCACTTTATTAAAAAAAAATTGTATAATGGATTTCTCGTCTGTGAGGCTGTCTCAGTTTTACCTGCAGGCATTAAAATTAATGGCAAAACTACAACTGTTTTTACAAGGTAGGATTATATGCAAAATTTAGAACCAAATGCTATGGATTTTGGCTGAAATTAATAAACAGTTTACAAAAAGCACAGAAGTTGTGTGAAGAAGTCTTGTCCAAGTATATATTACCAAGGCTCCTTTCACCTGTATTACAAATTTCACTCTTTCTTGTCTAATTCAGAAAACCAAGGTTACTCTATTTTCTGATTTTCATATAAATAATTCTGGATATAATCGAAACCTCTTACAATATCAGTGATAAAGCAACCTCTACAATCAACCGATTCCAAAATAGGATTTTTACACTATTCATAAGAATAGCAATGCCTTGACTGGAATGTATATTTTACTACCTAAAAATTGACTGTTTTTTTCAGACTAATGAAGAAACATTGTTGTGATTGCAATATGATAAGCTACTGCCTTATTTACTGCTGGTTAATAAAGAAAAAATGACAGTATTTTTTTTTTCCACAGTACCAATTTCAGTTTCTATAATACAAGCTGAACTTTGAACGGAAATAAAAACAGGGTTCTTGACTTTTTAAATTGCATGTTTTTTCTCTAAATGTCAATGAGCTCTATCAATATTAACTAATGTTCTCTCTGGTACCAAGAAATTCAAATGATGTCTCATTTAACTTTTTGTTTGAAAATGTAGATCTCCCCAGAGATCTTATGTATCTCAACCATTTGCTTCATACTAATGATAATTATACAATATGTCTAAATACTGTTTCCTGAAGACATTTGCCATCAAGCTGATGTGCACATTACTTCAGAAAAATCCTCTAAACAGAATTAATTATACTTTTTCATTTGGCTGCATAATTTCCCTGAAGACTGGTATCACTAGAGGGAAAATCATTTGGACTGCATTTGCTTTTCATGTATGAGAGATTCTAACCCAATGTTTACAAGAGTCTCGGTATCAATTTTAATATTAATATTGTTCCAGTATCCTTACAATGAATTCAAATCGATTTCTCACTGTTGGTGAATTTGTGCTGAATTATTTCAATTCTGTGGTGTCAGTCACCTGACTCAACAAATGAAAACAGAGCAAGAAAGTCTACACCAACCACTTAACTTCCATAACTTTTAACAGCAAGCCCCCAGTCTGGTAGGCATTATTATTTACACATGCAATTCTGCCACAGGACAAAGCCACCTATTTAGCAATAAAAGTATGTCTAGCTTAAGCCACTGCTGCAATATTTTGTGTTCCATGCATCTCCTATTCCAAGGCTAGGCTAGGAAACATGCATTCACTGAACAAGCAAACAAAGGAATAATATCAGTGACAAACTACAAGAAACTACACAGTACACTAATGTCATTTTTGAAGAACAACTAGTTTTTTGAGACCACGGGAATCAAATCTCAGTATTTATACATAGTCTATTTCCAAATTAACACAAGCACAGTCACTTGCACATGACAATTTAAATAATTTGCTACAAAATTTAACCTTGCTTAGAAAGTAGGCCATGTAGTCAATTTACCAGTACTAAACACATACCTGAATGCAAATTAAACCAAATTAAATGACTGCCTAAGTAAAAGTCAACTTGTTTTACACATCCCTATACAGGAAAATGCCATTCCTTCCTTAAATGGAAATGGGAAACTTAGTAATTTCGTAACACATTGGGAAAATAGCATAAAAAAGTAAAAGATGTATTTTACCAAAAAAATAAAGGCTATAAATGGTTCTCATCATGTGATGTCATTCCTGTCAAACCCAGAGTTTTTTTGGTTGATCGGCTGTTCTTAGCCCTTTTGTTCCTGAGGAACAGTATTCATGCATAAACAGTTCAACAGTAAATGTGAATGATTACCAGTGATATTCCTAAGCATTAGCAAGTGAGAAATTAAAAAAGCAGATGAAATAGGAAAATAAATACATACAAAAGATCTCATGAGGTTAAGTTTATTAGTGCTATGCAAAATACTTGTACTCACACCAGACACTGTACCAGGGTTGAGACTGAGAAGGGTACAAAGCAAAACAATTGAAACTTAAAACCAGGTTTGTCAAAGTATGTTCTTATGTTTTCAAATATATATAAGTTAGGTTTTGTGTGTTTTGTTTTTGGTGGGGTTTCTTTGGTGGTTTTTCTTTTTAATTAAAAGCTCATTATTCCTATTATGTTTACCTGTTTTGACCACGATTCCACTTTGAGATTTTGGTTTCCCATAGATCCTTGAGTGCAGATGAAATGAAGCAAAAGCTAATTGTCATCGTTGATTCATTATACATTGTAACTGTATAACATTTGCAGTTGTCAGCTATGAATGCTTATGACAATGACACAGGTCAAAAGGAGGCCTAGGGAAATGCGTAAGCCAGTTTTCAGAGATGCAGTGACCTACAGAAATGTTAAGACATCTTTGAGATCCTCTGAACTCCAGAATAGCAAGTCTCACTGTTTCTGAAAAACTGCAAAAAGAGCAATTCTGGACAGTCACAATATCAAACCTCAACACTTCTGAATGCTGAAAAAAAAAATAACATCCTCTACTCTTCTCCACTTCTAGATTTCCACTCTTCCACTATTTTCATCCTTTGTTACTTTTAACTTTCTGAAAAAGAAGTTTGAAAAAAACTGTAATGTCCAGCTTTCAACCCCAAAGTGTCTCCTTTCTCAATCTGATAAATATTTGAGTTATTTCAGAAACAACCTGAAAGACAGTATTTTCCTTTGAGTATAGGTAAAGGCCCTCCATGCAAAAAGGATAGATGACTTAAGACAGCACATGTCCAATTCTGGAAGAGGCATAGAGATTAAATATAAAATAACTTTTCACATGCCTGTTCTTCCATCAAAGAAATAATCCCAAGGATTGCTATACAAAGCCTACATCTCAATATCCTTACTTTACAGAAGGTGAAGATTAGAAGGGTATCACGTCTTTTTGAACTTCGCCATAACAAAAACATTAATGAGAAAGAAAATAATTAACAAGCCAGTAAAACCCTAAATCCTCTCCTAGCACACAAATCAAAGTTTCCAGTAGCCTCAGTATTACTTCAGAATCCTTCATTGGTTATGCATTCTCAAGTGATCCTGACACATCATTCCACTAAGGCAGGTCCAAATGTATTGCAAGTCTTTCTGACTGGACAGAATTTTGCCCCATTTATTGACATCTTATCTATTCAAAACTAAATTATGCAACTTGATCTACAAAGGGACACCATTTAATCAGACATTTCAAATATTACAACATGCCCTGAACATACAGATGAGCATGTAAGAGCAATGCTCTAAAAGCTATAATTTTTATGGTTCATTTCAGGGCAGTTGGAAGTTACTAATTAAAAATGTTGTGTTTTGGGAGATTAGTACTTGTTTTCTATGGCCCCCATTACCATTTAAGTGCTATCAAGACTGAATCTAACAATGTAGAGGTTCTTCAGACCAGGGCTCAATCTAAGCTTCTATAAAATTATGAAAATGTTTTTGACATTATTACTGGACCTTCTATATGCTTTCTACCCAAAGACATTTCTGCAGTAATGAAGTGAAAAACAACACCACTCAACCACTAAACCCATGCTTTTCCTCTACCAGGTACAGTACAATATGCTCATGGTTTTACTTCAGACATAATGTTCTTTCCTTATTCTTTAATAATAAAATAAACAGTAGTATTAAACATATCACCAAATAAAAACTATGTTCAGCTAACACAACAGTTTGTATTTTTTCAGAAGAATGTTTTTAATGCACTGAAAACTTTGGTGTTATGCTTGTAGTAATGCCATGCAAGTGACCTCTCAGCTCACACTTAAAATTGCATTTGCAACAGAGCACTCTGCAGTTCTTTTGTCTTTTAACCTAGGATTCAGAGGTGCAGTCAACCAGGTAATAAGTCATAAAGCAATAAAACCAGTGTTTAACATAAATAATATTTGAATTATCACTCTGGTCTAGGAAATGTTCTATCAGCTATACCATATTATCTGACAAGGAGTATGTCATTATTGCTCCCCTCTTTTTTTTTTTGACATCTTTCTGGAAAGAAGGAAATAGTATATAAGCTGTGATTTGGTAGTTTGTAAATTTGATGTCTGTACTTCACATATATTCTCCAATATGATTGACAGTTACAAAATATCATACAAGAAAATTAATGATTTGCAACTAGATCTCCAGAAATCAACTGCCAAAGAAGAGAAAGGCACTATTCTCACAGAGGTAGGGGCGAATGAACTGTGCTGGCAGAACTGAGCACACAGAAAAATTAAGGGAGACGAACAGCAAGACTGCAAAACAGAGAAACTGCATAAAATTTGCAGAATAGTGGATGATAGCTTTATCATAAATTAGAGGAGTGACTACAACAAATGGGCAGAAGGGACTAGGACACAAATAGTAAGCAAAGAGTTTTGCCAATGAAGCCCTTGTCCCTACAGAATATTAGTTTGGTTACTTTGCTAAAAACGCATGTCCCTTCTTCCTGTCAATCAACTTTTGTTATCTACTGTCAAATACTTAGTAATACCTTCTGGGCACAGTATTTCCATTTTTTATTTTGAAATGTGCTCAAAATAAAGGTTGTTAAGGAAAAAAGCAGACTGTAGCCTCAACACTTAGTTGTAGCCCCAACACTCCATTTGGATACCAGCTAACACTACGTATACTTCATACTATATTTCAAACTACTTCAGAGAGCCCAAATCTTTTCTCCTAATTTTGAAATATTAAATGCACTTACCCTGGGGAGATTAAATGAATAGCCACCAGCTCCACCCAACAAGCATATTTACTGGATATCTGCAATCCAAGGACACTGCTGACTCTTCCTGGATTGTAATGGTTGTTAAGAACTTTCAAAGCAAACAAGACTCCTGAAAAAAAAAAAAAAAAAAAAACCACAAAGAGAAGTGCTTGTGCCCAAATAATAAAAAAATGCAAACAACTTAACTACTGAAATTGAAGTACCATGAAATTTCACAGCACTACGAAGCACACTTGCACACCAGAACAACAGTTCTAAACTGATTTTTCAGTGCTACTTTTCAGTGACTTAAAACAAAAAAAAAAGGGGGATTAAAAAAATTACGTGTTTGTTAAACAGCCAATTCTAAATTGTTTTTTAATATGCCTACTCACTGTAGTTATTCAGGTAATCAAAACAATACAACCATAATTTAAAAACAGAAATTCTAGTTCAAATAACTGAGAAAATTATGGAACTCAAAAAAATGTTTCATGAGTTGAGAAAAGCCATTACTGCCAACAAGACAAACAGATACATGTGAAGCTCAACAGTAAACTCAAATTCTGAATTAGTAGAAAAACATCTTACATATATTCCAGAATCATTTGTTTCTGAAAAAAAAAAGTAGATAAATCAACTTTAATCGCAATATTCATTCATTTCTAATTAACTGCAACTGTTTTATCATGCAAGCAAAAGCCAACATGACAGAATGAATTCACATAATTTACTGGAACTTTCGAAATGTTTTTGGAAAAGTTCCTCTCAAGAGAAAGCTCATACAGTTGTCTGAAAAAAAAATCTGAAAAATCAACAAGTAAAAGACTTGACATGGAAAAGACAACAGAGTTGAACATCAATACAGACATACTAGATAAAAACATGAAAAAGGCTTCCCTCCCCTTCTAAAACCATAGAAAACAAGAGACAGAAAAATTCCTTAATCTATCCAGTGATGTAAATATGGTTATTCTAGGATCAAATATAAATAGGAATGTGTGCATGAGTATACACACAAATTCATGCTATTTGATGATGATAAAACTGGACTTGTTCAGAAACTATAAATTTACTAAATGCAGCATAGTTTGAGTCATCTCCACCCAATCCACCCTTGGCTCACCACAACCCTCTCTGTACAGCTTTTTTTTTTTTTTTTTTTAAGGTTTAAGTGTTTGGTCTGGTGTATTATCAGGTTCTATCCAGGGGTACATGGAGCAGGTCAGTTTCGTACATTTAAAATAAAATTTTAAAAAATAATCCAGGCATCCTAAACATCTTAAAACCTGTTAAAGTGAATGGGTCAAATATGCATACAGATTGCCTCTTAAAATAAAAAGTTATCAGGAAAATACTCGTATTTTCTTCAACAGCTGTTCCATAGACAAGCCACTTGCCCCAACTGAAGAGAAATTACATATACCGAAGGTCATGTTAAGCATGTTGAAGGTTTAGAATGATTGACTGTGAATACTAAGTCTGCCAGAGCTCCTTTAACCTGATGCCTGAATAATGGTCAAATGCATATGCACATAGGTTGCAGGCCCACATTTTCAAGGTTTGAATACTCAAAAGATGCTGTATAAGATAAGTGACATCAGAACAGGGTGCAATACTCGCTGTTAAAGCAGAACTATCTTATCTTGCAGAACATGTAAATTAAAATTCAATTAGATAATCCATAAATGGATAAAAACCTTGACTTCTTGTGCTCTGCACAAATGGCTTAGCAGATTAGAGGCTTAGTCCCATTCTCTTTTTAGTTCACTGAAAAATCCAAAATATATGCTCCAGCTGATACTATAGTATGGCTGACATAAGTTTCTTTGTAAGGAATGAAATGGGAACCCCAACGCCAATGCTTGCCCTGCCTGCCAGCACTGCTGCTCTTCAGTAACTTGGTCCCCTTTTGCCATAAAGCATGGGAAGCCATAAACCTACATATCTCCTGGATAATTATATCACTAAATCTACCTCCTCTTCTGTTGGTTTGAGGAAAGGGACATATAAATTGCTATACGGCTAAGTCAGAAGCTGGAGACTGGTGAAAAAAAACTTACAGTGAAATCTCACCACCGCCCAATTATATGGTAGTATTATATTCCCAGTTATATAGTATAAAGAAGTTTCATCATAAATTTTTGAAATATTCACTCTTCTCATTCCTAACAAGAACTGGGTTGATACTAAGCTGTTTTATGGTATGGACTGATAGGAACATATAGGAAAAACCTCACATGGATGGTGCATTATATAAGCAAATACCCAAAACTGATACTTCTTCACAACTTCTAGATCTCAACTTCTTATCCTACAATCTAGGATGATCCAAGAAAAGAGGTTCAAAAAGAAGTTTGATGGCAGCACCTCCCAGTTGTTCACAGAGAACATTAGAGAGCACACCTCCCCACAAATCACCCAGCAAAAGTAGGAGTAACAGGTAAGAGGTAACCCTAGAAAGTCTACCTGTGGCTGGACTGAGTGCACATATTTCAGTCATTTTACTGCTAATAATAAATATTCAGTAGGGTTCTGTAGTCATGCTTAGGGAACAGCAAGAGTAAGATGCTCTGCAAAGGAAGGATATCCAGAGGGAACAGGGAGGCAGGCAGGCAGGAGCCTCCCCAGTAGGGGCCCAGTCCCATAGCCCTTGGGCAAGTGCACAGGGCAGGTTGGTGATGGAAAGTGGGGTTGGCCAGGAGCCCAAATCACCAGGCACATCCTCCTGATGAAGCAGGGGCAAAGAAAGTCGGTAAGTCGAGTCAGGGCCCAGGTGAGAGGAGCATATGGCCAGGCACAGATGCAAAGCAGCTCAGACAGGGATGATGCAGAGGGCTTGAGCTTAGAAGTAGCTGCTGAGCAATGGGGTAAAAGACCCCCAGTTGAGGCTTCCCTCAGACATCTCACACACCTCTTTTCCCACTAGTCTGAGGTGGGTTCATAGCTACCCCATATCAGAGCTGTCCTCAACCACAGGCATCCAAACCCCTCTGAAGAGGTCACACTCTGGGCCCATACAGCCACCATAAAGGCCCATATGAGCTGGGCATGTTACATTACCACAGGGTGGGTGACCAGAGAATATGTGAAGCTCTAAACGAGCAACTACCAGAATGTTCCAATTAGTACCAATTAGAATAGCGCAAGGAACCCTCAGAGGTATTGAAGCACCATTTCGCAGGGATTGAAAAGGAGTGCTTGCCTTCTAATGCTAGGTCCCAATGACAGCAAGGAAAAACCCTATATATCTAGAAGAGCAGTGCTACTTCTCCAACTGGCTACAGATTTCTTTAAATAGAAGAAGTTCCAGGACTTGAAACTTTGATCTCCTAAATGAGAAGGCAAGATCATTACTGGAAGACGATCAATACCCAGAGTACATGCTTTAAATTTAAAAATGGGGTAACTTTACTGACATAACAACCACATACATGCATATGGATGTACACCTATCTTTTTTTTTTCATTCAACTAATATTGTTATATAGTATCTACAAATACTAATTTTACAGATGAAAATTGGATCGACTATGTGCCTTACCTGAAAAACCTACAGCACAATGCATTTCATACGAAGGATCATCCAGAATTTTCACAAGCATGAATTCCAGCACCATATAAACAACTCCAATCAGCACTGAAAATACTGCAACTATGTATGCAAACCATATGCTCTTAAGCTTTTTTTCCAGCATTATCCCCTTCCAAAGCATGGAAATCATGTTATAATATAAATGCCAGTCATCTGCATGGTGGACAGGAGAAAGCAGTAAACGCTGCCAGTTCCTTCTGTAGAAGGCTTCATTTACACTGATACACACTTCAGACAGTGGCCTCACAGGATTCAGAAAGAGAAAAATATTCAGTGCAAGTACCCCAAGGGTAACAGAAGGAATGTTCTGGAGTCCAACTTGAGAAATCTGATAAAGCAGCAAAAGCAGTCCAGCATTGACTCTTCCCTGTCTCCGTTGCATTATTACTTCTTATTCAAAGAAATGTGAAGATTAATCCAATTTCTAGTCTTCTGTTTGAATTCAAAACCATAGAAATGTGGGAAAATCTGAGAGAAAAAAAAAAAAAAAAGATAACGGCATTATTATACATATATGGCTCATTACTGCCTTTTTTTTTTTTTTCAACACAGCAAATTCTTCAAGCTAATCAGCTGAGACCTTTTTTAAATCAGAACAAAATTCAAATGAGAAAAAAAATCATGATTTCTAAAATGGAATAAGATACAAATAAAAGGTATTTACACAGATAATTCAGAATCATTGTGAGAAACATGAGTCTGCAACCTGTCTTTCATATCCCTGGGCAGGCTTTACTTCACCTATAAAATTCCTAGGTGTTCTAGACATGTTCTCATTAATATCCCGATTCTCTCACAGTTATTAAAATTTCAGGAAGTAAACCAGTTAAAAATTCTCTAGAATCTCGGTTTTCAGGCTTCTTATCCATGCTACTTTTTTTTTCTCGATCATTTTTCCAACTTCTACAAATATTCAATACAACCTAAGAATGAAAATTAGAAGCTATAATTTCAAAAAGTAAGAGACACATCTAAGCACTCCTAAATGTAAGCTTTAAAAATTGTTATTGCTTTCCTAGTGACTAAAATTTGAAGTTTAGTTTAAAAGTATGTGATGGAGAAAAAAAACTGTAGGAGGAAATCATATGCAAGAACAGTACATAAAATTTCCAGACAGTTATAGCAAAATATTCATCTCTGCTCTATTTATGACAAATAAAATGGTGGATTAAAAAGGGCTATAATAGTTCTAGATCTAGTGAGAAATAGGGTTACTATGACAAAAACTGAGAAAGGGCATTGAGCTAAACTGTGCAAGCCTATAAAGAGAGGCGGGAGGAAGCTGCACTGGAGAATACAGCACAAGGTGACATGGAGTTTCTGGAGACTGGAACCGCCTGCGGAAGACAGGAAGAGACACTGAATTTCAAGTAGCTTCTGAGGGCCACCCCAAGTTGGCCAGTATTATTTTTAGTTCTCAAAACTCTCCAAGGGGGCACAACAGTAGCATGGCCACTCTTCTCCACCTCTAGGATGCCAGTTCTTCACTGAACTATTGAAGATATGTAACACATTATTTCACACAAATATCAACTATGCAGAGCCAGCAAAAGTACACCTACTCTTCAAAAGTTTGCCATCAGATTTCAAATTAAACTTCCTGAAATATCTAGATACGTCCAAAATTCTGATCTCAACATCCCGTGCATCACCTTTTACATATTATAGTCAGAATAAGTTGCTAATATACTAATTTTTTATTTAAATACCTTTCCAATTCATCACATCAAATGCTTCTTCTGTAAACATTTTTATTAAATAAACAAACAAAGATCTAATTTTTCTGGAGGACAACAGAAAAAAAATACACCTTTATAAAGGGAAAGGGATAACAGCTCAAGATACAAAGTTTAACATTCCACATTACGTCTGTTAGGACTTACTAAGTTTCACATTTCTATAGACCAATGGTATGACTGCAAACTACTAAACATTTTTCTTTAGGTGTTCAGACTATCATTAATAATGATTGCACTACACAAAGTAAGTGAACACACAGAAAAGAAGGAAATCACCTCTGAATGACGCTATCCTATAACAGCAAAAGAAACTATGAAACCTGCACAGGGTTGAACATCAAAGAACATCATCTAAGTGCCAGCCTACCTCCTCTACTTAGATATAAGAGAGAGGAGCATATACTTTCATGCTAGTTCACACACATAATTACTTAATGACACTTCTTATAGTTAAGTTTAAGTTATTCTAGTCTCTGGATTTCTCTTTAAATTACTTTTATGCTTATTATATCACTTTAATAGAAGGAAAAATAACCCTGGTAGCATCCTTAAAGCAACTGCAGAACAGAATTCAAGTAGAGTATTTGCTACATTAAAAGGAAATTCACTGCATTTTCCCATGGTCTAATCTCAGAGATGCTACTGAACATCTAAATCTTGACCAAAACAGCAGAAACATGCTTTATACCAGGCCTCTTGAACATATAACTAACTAGACATGCCCTTAAAAAACAATTTTTAATCCTCACAATTGAACTACAGAAACCACAGCTGTAGTCCCTACAAAGTTCAAATGAGCCAAGACCTCTTAAAGTATAAACTGATTGTTGTAGATGATAATTAACATTATCAGCCTTTGACTTTTTAACATCAACGTTACAAAAAAAAAAAGTACTTAGCTAATCAAAAGTTTAGTCAATGTCATTCTCTTTTCTCACACTACATGGTCTGATACCAGGTCTACCAACATCTCCAAACATGCATCTGCCCAAACCTCTGACTTCTCATACCACTGACACAGCTACATTTTTTCCAGCACAGAACAGTTGACATAAAAACTGTTAGAATTTAAAAATCAACATTATTTAAACCCAAGTTATGTGGAAACGCCAAAATCTTGCCATACCACGTTGTTCAAAGTGCCAAACACTACAGTCTTATTTAAAGTTTACACACACACACCCCCCTTTAAATTGGAAACTAAAGAGTATCAAAACACTTTTAACATACATGCACCTAGGAAAAGGGACCCTTATAAAACACATATCTTTACGATAATCACATAACATGACTGGAAATGGTTTACACCATGATTACAGTAGTGCTATGTATTATAAAATTATTCCCATTATTGGGAAGAATCAAAAATGTCAGCCAAGACACATTATGTGTTTGATTAGAAAGGAAAAAGATATAAGAAAGAAAATAGGAGTTACTTGAGAGCCTTATGGAACACAACTCACTTAAAATATATAGAGCTTTCAACTGTTCGAACATTCTTCCTCAGCCTCTACTCTGTTTATTAAAAGTCTAATGAGGCTTGAAACAATGAAGCACTTATTCCTTTTTCTTTTTTGAAAACATGCCACCCACTTCAAAATGTATAAATTTCCAGAACAGACTTGAAATAGACATTTGTCTTGCATCTAGGCTGCCACGTGTCTGCATTTTTGTCACCTACTCAAGATAAATGTCTGAACTAAACATTCTTGGAATTTGTTTGTTTGTTTTGTACTAACCAAGTGCAAAGCATTTAAACTTTTATTCTTTTATTTTTACTGTGACAACCCCTCTTGCCCACTTGGCAACCATAAAATATTATGACTTCATATTACTGAAAAATCATGTAATAAAGTAAATATTTTAGTAAATACCAGTTAAAATTGTTATACTGTCTTTTCCTATAGCCGTAATTTGATGTTAGAGGAAAAGAATCTCCCTGTACCCTTGGTCCCCAAAAAATGAACAGAACTATGCTGAAATTTTAATTTATGTGGAGCAAAACCCAGCCCATTGCCTCTCTCCTTAATAAATAAAATTGCACTGTGACGTAAACCCAGATTTTTATGAATAGATGGAGACATGTAACATCTCATTCCCACCGAGGGTGAATGCAGCCATGACCTACAGATTTTGCTATTATCTGCATGGCACATTCTGGTCTTTAGATCTGTCACCAATCTTCTCTCTCAAACTGCTTTGTTATTCTTGCTGCTTTGCAAAAAGGATTTGTAATGGAGACACTTTAGCATTGTATAACTCTTCACTGATATTAAAAACCCGAAGTGTTACTCTTTCAGTTCAGTAGTATGATTTTGACATTCATTCCTCCATTGCCCTCACTGACTTCACTAGGGTTCACATCATTGAGTGGCCTGAGTGTGCAGGAACTAGTCTATTTTCAGATTAAACTAAACCAGGAGATGTATTTCAGGCAGGAACCCAGTGCACTCCATAAAAAAAATTGGGCATTCAGCCTACATGTCCAGATTAGAGCTAGACCAATGTAAAACACACATGAAACACTTGAACGGTGAGTATCAAATCCTGAGCACAAAACATTTCACAGTACAGATAAGCCTCAACAGGCCCACACTACTTGCTTAGGAAGATAGCCACAGGGTACAAAGACTTATCCAAGTAAAGACTGAAACAGAGTTCTTAAAGCAAAAGAAGCCCTAACAAAAGATGCAGAAGCAAACTGTAAACCCTCTTACTATTGCCCTCAAACTTTGGAAGTGAGGGGAAGGAAGGAATAACAACAAAAAAAAAACTGCAGGAAAAACCTCCAAAATTTTAAAACATAATGAATCATCCTGTTTACTTTTAATATGTATGCAAGGAGAAGGTCAACCACAAGCTGTCAGTTACAATAAGTTTTGAAATGTACAGTCAATTACTGAGTTCATAACAAAAGACAAGGTTCTGACTTAATTGTAAAAGTAATTACTTTATAAAGAATGACTTCTGGATTAATCAAATCTGCCTTATTAGGGGCATAACGCGCTTTCATTCACAAAGAAATACTCAACCTTAAACTGAAAAAACACAGCATTTCAGAATGTGGTATTAGAAGTCATACTTCTGTAATACAAAGGTTTTAAAATAATTTAAGTCAGTAACTACCTTGCTGAAAGGAAACAATACAAAGTTAAATGCCAACATATTTGACTGCATGAACAGCTACATCATGAAGTCTTTTTTTTTTAATATGCCACATTTTATTTTAAATGTCCTTCAAAGTTTTCTGTGAGAACAAGGAAGTTCATCTACCTCTTATGCCTTTAGCATGAAAATTGAAAATGTTTTATAGTTCTTTAATCCTCTTAAGTACTACTGAAAATAAGCCCTTAACAAAATAAGCTTTTAAGCTAACAACTTCAACTTAAAACTGAAAATTGTGTTCTGAAGGGTGTGATGATTACTATTCACAATAAAATATAAACATGTTAAACAACACGTGCCAAGATTACTTTTGGAAGCCTTATCCCAAAATAAATGAGACAGCTTTCAAAGTAAAAAATGGAAGGGACTAGGTCAAATCTTGTACTCTGCCTCACATCTTAACTATGAACATCTGAGACACTAAGCAGTTAGGCTTTTAACTGCATCATTAGTTTGACTATTGCTATTTCATCTAAAAAGAAAAATACATCTAAAAAGAAAAAGACCGCAACCTGTTCATCCTTCAGTTAAAATATGGAGTTACTAAAATTGTTTCATTATAATTATTAACTTTCAATGTCACTGGAAGCCCTGCCAATTTTGGACTCATGTTTTCATTCACAAAAGAGAAAACAATTTTATATAGTTATCATAAATTTAATTACAATCAGTATACCAATCTAAACATCAGAACGAGCATCCACTGGACTTTTCTTTAAAGATTATCATGGTGAAGACCAGTTATATTTTGTCATCATTTGAGACTACTAACATTATCTCTAAAATCTGCTTAAGATAACTGCATTTTATCTACCTGCCTTCATTTCCTACATAGCATCCACTTCTAATTCAAAGTCTTCAAATTATTCAGTTGGCTACAATGACAATGAAATCATAGCAAGCAACGTTTCCTTATGCCACACAAGGACACAGCACGTAGAACCAACAAGCCTCCTTAAGCCACTCTCAGGCAGATACAAACTTGGAAGTTTTTAATTCTAGCAGAGCTCAGTCTGATTGTCCAAACGGTCCTTTGCTTCAAAGCAGCTACTCCACCACCATGTGCCGCTCAAACCAGCTGCACATTTGCTCGGTCAGAACTTCCCTCAAAGCCAACTGACTAAGAAAGGACTGGAAGACTTATTCTGGAAATTACAGTATGCATTTCAGACACCAGCTTGACCCTCAAGGTGATACGATGCATTGCAGGCAACGTACATGTTGGGTATTATACAGCAGCCAGAATCCGAAGAAAAACAGTGACTCCAAGTTGCAAGAAGAAAAATAAATAATAGAAATTTAAAAAAAAGGCCAAAGAAAATTCTGTAGTAGCAATATGAGAAACATTATTTGATATAACAAAGTCTTCAAAACCTCTTCAGTTTGTGAAAAATCAGAACAATTACTGAAAACTTCTTTACACTGTGATCCGTGAAAGCATTGAAAAATATATTTGTTGTGCAACTAATCTACCACTAAACACGTTCCTTCCTGATCTTTCAGTTTCTCCATTACCTTTGGTAGGCAGCCACTGTGGAAGGAGTTTGTTCATATGCCTCAAAACTGAGGCCTAATCTATGCTGAAGAAGATTTACTTGTAATACGTACACTAGTGATACTCCCTATTTCCTCCTCTGGAGACAAAGATCACACCAGTCTTTTCATAGTGCAGTACAAATCAGCTCCAAAAATGGAACGAACTAATAAAAAGCCTTTTCACAGTTATAGCTTATTCCAGTCAAGAAGCTGATTATAAATACGCTGTCAGAAGGAATACGTTCTGCTTATGTAAGTTTTATACAAAAGGAATTCTGCTGCAATTGCCAAATCGGTCAGTCATTCTAGCGCAAAACTGACTGAGAAAGCATGAACCTTTATAGTTTTTTTATCATTTACACTTATTGTCATGGCTTAACCCCAGCCAGCAACTAAGCACCATGCAGCTGCCTGCTCAGTCCTCCCCACTGTCAGTGGGATAGGGAGAAGAATGGAAAAAAAAAAAAAAAAAAAAAAAGTAAAACTTGTGAGTTAAGAACTGTTTAGTAACTAAATTATAATTATTATATTGTAATTAAAAGAAATATAACGAGAAATAAAACCCAATAAAAGCAATGCACAGTGCAGTTGCTTAGTACTCATGTTGACTGATGCCTGAGCAGCAATATGCCCCTCCTGGCCAACTGCCCCCAATTTATACAAGGAGGAAAATGTCACTAAGCGTCAGTTGTTGCTGAACCTCTGTGGTCAGTTAGTTGGAGTTATTTTATCGTAGTACTGTGAGGGGAGATAATGGACATATTAAGTCCCTTTCCAGTTTTGTGGAAGGAAAGGGACATGGAAAGGTTTGATAAATATTACTATCCCCATCTCATAACAGATGGCAATTAGTAACTACCTCTCAAAATGTTAGGATGAATCTACACATAATTCAGGTTAGAGAAGTAAAATAATCAAAAATATAGTTGTATCACTGTACTGGTAAAGGTGAGGGCATACCACAGTTTAAAAAAGTGAAAATACATTGGAACAGTAGTCTTCAGATTAGGCCACAGTGACAGTTTCGACATCACAGATGTTAAACTACTTTCATCAGGGTCAGGTGGTTTGTGTTTTTTTTACTTGATTTCAATACTTCCATTTGTATAATCCTAAAACTGGGTAATTACACCAAAAGAGCATCCTCCTTTATTTATCTCAAGAATTTTTGTAATTAAAACGAAACAACCAATGCTTCCCTGACTCCTCTTCAGAAGTATGAAGCACAAGCACTCTTACAAGTTTAGCATTCCTTAGTTTGTGTTGCTTCGAGGGAAAATTTGCAGTTTGCAGGAGAAAGAATGGAAAGCTTATTTTCTAACAAAATCCATTTTAAATACTATTGGTTAAATACACAAACAATTCAGAAATATACATTTCCTAGTATTACAGTTATATTAGCTCTTGTCAAGAGCTCAAATGTTAAGGTGTCACCACACGTGAACTCGCTGCGGTGTAGCGATAAGACGGGCGTATCTGGGGTTCGGAGCTCGGGCAGCAGCGCCGCCACAGCCCCTCCGGCTCCCACGCGAGACTCCGAGCCCGCCGGCACCGCTTCCTTCAGCCGCCTCAACAGCACTCGGAGAGCAAAGTTCTACAGAAACGCAGAGAAGGGGGAAACGCTCCGAGATGCTACACATGTGAAATATTAAGTATCGTAGCAATGTCTGAAACTCGCTTCATTTCTATAAACTTCGCTCCGCCACTGCGGTTCCAGCGGCAGGGGACGAGCGAAGCTTGGCAGAAGACAACTTACTAAGACCCGGCTCGGGAGAGCTAACGGCTTCACGGGAAGCCTTCCCCAGCGCAGGCGCCTCCGCACCGCTTTTGTTTCGGTGCACCGGGCAGCCTCCGGCACAGCGACCACACGCGGCGCCAAGGCCCGGGCTGTGCCACTCACGGCCGGGGCGGCTCCCTCACACGGCCGGGCCGGCCTCAGCCCCAGCGCCGCCAGCCCCGCCACGGGCCCGGCCGGGGCGGCCCGAGGGCACCCGGGGGGGGGGGGGGGGGGGGGGGGGGGGAGCGGGAGGGGCAGGGGCCGGTCACCGGGCGGCGGAGGCGCGCGCGCCCCCTCCCCGCATCGACACTCACGTTCTCGCGCGCCCGCGCGCCACCGAGCGCACGGCGGCGCCAACCACAACAGCAACAGCAACGGCAGTCCCGGCCCTCGCGCCCGCACCGCGTGACCCGCCCGCCACTCAGCGGCGATGGTGGCCGTTGCTCAGCCCGCCCCCGGCGCGCGCGCCGCGGGCTGCGCATGCGCCGGGCGGCCACCGTCAAAGAGGCGGGAGTAGGGGGGCGGGATGTGCTGGGTGTATGCGCGGGCGTTCCAGCTGAGGCGGAGCGGCCGAAACCGCTCCCAGTGGCGCGGCGCGCAGCGGCTCCCTGTTTTGTCGTCGCGCCACTCGGAAGGGCTCCGCCCAGGAGCTGAGGCAACAGCTGAGGAGGAGGGGATGAAGTGTTTAGCCAGCTGTTCGCCTTATCCGCGCTGCAGGCGGGCGGGGGCGGTGTTGAGGCGAACACAAATTAGCGAAGATACGGGAGTGTTAAAGAACGGTTGAGGAGTACGCCGGCTCCTCGGCAAAACCCCTCAGCGAGTACGTTCTGGTGAAAGACCTGATCTAGGTGATAAAAGGTGCTTAGCTTTCCACTTGGAACTGTGTTTATTCTAATAACGTCTGCGAAAATACCAGTGGCTGGTACTACTTATCATTAGAATGCATAATTAGGTTCCCTTTGAAAATGTCTTACTGCACATGCAAAACAGTAACTAGTTCTGTAGGTTTAATAGCTCAATCGCTCTATTTTTTTTTTTTTTCCAAGAGTTAAAGGCAATTAAATGAACACCTTAGTTTCACTTGGGTAGAGTACTAGTCACTGGTGTTAAGTGTTATTCCCCAAATTTGGTACAGATACCTAGACTCTGAGCTTTGTTATTAATCTTCAGTAGGGAATACATTGAGCAAATTATAAATGTCTAAAATAATAGGTTATCATATAAATGTTGGCAAGCTAATGGTGCAAATATGTGACTAGGAATGAATCACATAAAATCTATAGCCAAAGCTACATGTAAATGGCCTTATTTTGCCGTCATTTATGTGGCACTTAGGTTTCATAGAACATTTTGGCAATTCCTACAAGTATGTCATAGAATTTATAAGAAAATTGTATTCTGTCCTTCCAAAAACAGCACACAGCTCAGCAGACTGGCAGGCATGAAAGGGGCTGAATTCCTAGAAATAGGGTGGAGATCAAGTTAAAGGAGCAGACTTTGCCAAGACAAGCAACTTCAGCATAGTCTTCTGTTCCAAGAACAAGCCGAAGCCAAAAGAGGAGGGCAGATTCAGTGTGTGCCACCATTTAAACACGTTATCTTAAGCTCCTTAGTTTTGGCACATTTAGATCTGTTACCTCAATTAATGCTAATCATAATAATTCATAGAAATCACAGGATGTGGGAGTTATAAATGCCTAGACTGATAGATTTTCTATCATGCACCAGGTTTTCTATAATTGGCACCATTTTCTGCAACAGCGTACGCCATTTTCATGCAATCATAATTCCAGTCCATAATTCTTAAAGATGCAGTATTTATTGCCTGAGTACAGGTCCAGATTTAATTATTGGATGTACAAGTCCTGAGGTTGTGGTTCTGTTCTGGGATCTAGAAGATCTGGATTTCATTCCTAGTTAACTTTCTGGGTCAACCTGAGCAATAATTTATTATATTCTATCTTTTCAGGTCCTTATTGATACAGCTGGGATAATAAAAGTCACCGGAACAATGGGAAGCTAAGTAAGTGAATGGTGTGTTCAGATGCTGCAATTAATAGTCCACATATGTAGATAGATTAAAAAAAAAACACTGTTCCTGTACTTTTTACTCAAGTGTGGGACTTGATACCTGTTGAGTTTTTTTCTCTTGTTCTACACGAATTTTGCTAAAAAACCCACAGATCTTTTGCATTCTTTTATACTTACATAACTATCTGGTTAGAAGAAAAAAAAAAAACCAACCACCTGCTGCTCTCTTTCTTTAATCTCATGCCACCATTAACTTAATGGATTTCTTTTACCTTTTTTATCTGAATGGTCATTTTTTTTTTATCAATAAAATTGAATCAAATTGAATAAAATGAGAAATAATGTCCACAAACTCCAACTTTTTTTTAATGGAAAAATCAGAAGTTGATTAAGTTTATTTCTTTAGCCTTGCTCATACATGTCCCATATGTACAATTATTGAGCTCTCCTGAACACGAAAGGTGTTCTTGAATAAGAATAGTGATTCGGTTCGGCTGGAGCACTGGCACATAAAAGGTTAGTTGAGTTCATGTAAGACAATATCCCTTTCCATTTAAGTCACTATTAACAGTATAGGTTCTGTTTCCTAGTTATGGCTGGTCTGATTAGAAAGATAATTTAATACTTGGAAAGAAAATACGGAAGAAATAAACAAAAACATCATTTTCATAACCCATGTACACTTAGCAGAGGAGTGACGCATACAGCTAGCACTGCTTACGCCTTACTGCTAACTCTATAAGCCATGTAAATATTTATAATACAGCTATTATCAGTGTAAACATACAGCTTAGTCATATGTTGACCCATAATGAAAAAGTGACATTGAGATCTTTCCTTTGCTTAATAGCACAAGGTTTAAACAGGTTTTAGGAGCAGTAAAACAGGTCTTGGAATACCCATTTTCTGAGATTTATATTGGGGTTTTTCATCATGAAATAATTGGGAAGGAACAGCCTGCTATGGAATGCATGGATGCAAATTAAATCCATATCTGAAGGATATTTTTTTAATTAATGCTGGGAATCTGATAGCAGCATATTTGAAACACTGTTCATGTTAATCTCGAAGGAACTAGTTAGGACTAGCCTACAAATGTAAGAAGAATGTCAAAGCATAGTTACAGTGAAGGAACTGTGACTTTCCTAGACTGTCAGTAGGTGACAATGTTTACAAATAGTAGAAGAAGAGAGAAGCAGTAACCCGGAATTTGATACATAGAATATTATGAGTCTGTCAGAAATTTAACAAAATACGGATGATTAAAGTATTGATTTCAGCATGTTATCAGTTTATATGCAGCTATTGTACCAGTGCTACCATTCTGATTCTGAAAGCAACATAATGCCTTGGAAACTGTGGAGTCAAACCCTTCTGAGAGATACATACTCGGAAATACGATCTGATAGCAAATGTTTTGTATGAATTCAGGGTTTACTCTTTTGGAGTCTTTGATCTGACATTAAATTTGGCTTTGCTATATAGCCCACCCATACTAACTTTTCCTTAGCTGGTGGTGTACTTTCTCCAGTTCAGCTGCCATCATCACCAACACTGTAACTTTATAATACAGTGTGGACAAATAGAGTGAAAAATGCAGATGCTTTCTCTCCAGCTTATAGAGATAAAAAGGAGTATATCCTGGAGGTTCTTGATCTGTTCATATAGTCTGTCGGAAAGAACAGAAGAAACATCTGGTGGAAAATAAAAGCGTGCATTGGTCTGAATGTGGGCCGGAAGAAACGGACTAACATCAAAAAGTTTCATAACACTTACAGCCAAAGGGGCCTTTGATCATCTAGTCACCTCCTGCTTATCCAGATACTTCCACATTGCTTTGAGAGACTTCAATTAAACCAAAGCATTTTCATCCTCAAAAGCCTAAGCTGTTGTATATGACCAGAAGAGAAGAGCGTAGAGCAAAAGACAGTATTAAGGAAATGAATGTGTGAAATGTGCCAAGAAGAAGGTACCAGGCAATCCCCCTACGCAACTAAAGCGCAATAAGAAAGATTATAATTTGAGATCACTGGTGAAAACAAACTATAATGTAGAAAGTTATTGGTTATGGAATAACAAGAGAGTAACCTGCTGTCATCTAAAATTGATTTTAAAACATGTATATACAAACACTTATCTTCATTTTGCTTGACCACAGGAATGTTAAATAATCATTACTAAAACTGTCTGCAAGTTGTTAACCATAATAATACTACAGGCAGAAAATATTCTGTTGAATATAGTTCTTTTTTCAGTAGGAACATAATTTACATCTCATCATTCACAGTTTATATAAATCATGAAGTTGTAGTATATTCTGCTGCTGGCACGGAATTTTTGTTAATACTGTAGCTGTGAAAATTTTGTGATTATTTCCCATTTTTATAAAGCATTCATGTAATGCTTTTCTTCATGGAAGCATGGGTTTTGATCCAATTTTTTATGACATTTTAACTGCTTTATAACAAGGATGTATCAGTAATCTGGTGACCTCTTTGTGTGCTCCATTGGCCTGCAGGGTGCCGGGACAGTGGAAGCCATGTCCTCCCCCGCGGAGGTGAAATGTCGATTTGTAGCACTCCCATGTTCCCAGCTCTCAAAGTTGGGCTAATCCAGAGGCAACACTGGAGGGCTTTATCTGGCACTCCTTGTAAAGAAGGATTTGTCAAAGATAGTAAAGGAATTTCTCCAGAAATTGCATTAAGGCCCCTTTTTGGCAGTCTTTTCTTGCTCTGTATTTTGTCATGGATATATGAGTAGAATTCAGGTTCTGCATGTTTTTTGTCTTTTTATGCTAACCTTAGTCCTACAATGTATATGCTCACCAACCTGTCTCACGTCCCCTGCAGAGAGGTTGAGAGGCAGAGGCAGGGAAGCATTTCAAAGAGGGGATGATACCAGTGGAACACTGATCCTAAAATTTTACTTCACGATTTAATCTTTTTATTTTTGTCTTTGTACTATTGAAAGAAGTTGTTTTTCCCTTGGACGTTTGAATCACAGAAGTATGAGGAGGCATAGTGTGTCATAATATTAATAATATTGAAATGGGTGTTGATTATTTGCATTTTGTTTTTAACTTAATGGGCTTTCCAAAGCTGTCTTTACCATATTAAGTTTTATTTAACAAAACTAAGCCTCACAAATGGATGTCACGGCTCAGAGTGCATTGATAGCCCTTACTTCCTCTGACCAGCCTCACCTGGGTCCCCCTACCCACACCTGCTACCCATGGGCCCAGGAGCCCTGTTTAAGGTCAGCCCCAGGGGTGTGATCTCTTCTTGAGTAGGGCTGTAGTAGCGTTGGTCTCTCGCTCTACCACAGCCTTGCTCTGGCTGTGGGCCCTGCTGAGCTGGCAGCTGAGTTTGGCCATCCTGGTACCGTGTCTGATCCTGACGTCTCAGGCTTGCCTCTGACCTGCCTGATTGCTGTGGGCCGCTCTGTGATTTGGACTCTTGGTTAAACCTGGCTGCCACCCCTGGACTTTCCCTGACCCTTGCTCAGGTACCTCAGGGCTCCCCCTTCTCACAAGTTGTCCCAGAGTAGGGAAGAAGCAAATATGCTATTCAAGTCAATGAACCTGAAAGTGGCAATTCAAAGTTGGTAAGCTCTGTCAAAGTGTTACTTTAATTTGTTTCTTTATTGGTTCTGTTTTTAAAACATTCAGTAGAAATTACAAAGCTGCTGTAGAAAAGAGAACAATAAATTTAGTGAAGATCAAGCTGGCTTTTTGAAGCATTTAACCATTTTTAGCATAGAAAATAATGTATGAATTATAATTGAACTAAGTTAAACTACTGAATATCACCAAACCTGGCAGCTTGTACCTTGTAGCTTGGAGTTACTCAGGTTCAGCTCAGGAGAAATTTTACTCTAACCTAGCAAACCAGAATTTTCTGGCAAATATATTATATTTGATCAGCTAGAGTAGATGGGAAAAGTAGACAAGCTTTCAGGTGCACAATGCTTTATTCGGATCTGAAATAGAAGCAGTGGACTTCAAAGTTAAATAAAAATTGAGGCCCGTTTTTCTTGATTATCTTTAGAGCACACTGGAAGTTACACACAGCATCTGAGTGGAAATAACTGGCGAGTCTGCTGGGGATGATGCTTTTTCTGGTGTATGTACAGGAATTAAGGATCAGCCTTTAGCTTGGTTTCAAACAAGCAAGTTTCATCTCTGTTCTTGTGGTAGTACTATTGTAGCCATAATGGTCTCCTCAGGACAGAGGCAGAAGTGTGTAAACAGACATAGTCCTGCTTGTTGGTGGCACCAACAAATAAAGGTGGAAGCCCTCCTCCAGATCTCGGGTAGCAGCAGGCGATTCCTCCATATTGTACTTCTGTGGCTGCCTCTCGTGACGTGTTGCTGAGGCCGAGAAAGGGTCTGCCATGGTGCAGTCACCGTGCGAATGGCTGCAACAAGTCACTGTCTACTGCTCTAGTTTATTTTTCGCTCTGCTGAAGATGACTGCCTGTCAATCCTCTGCTGATAGAGCTTTCTAATCTGCTTTAAACAAAATCACAAGGCTGGGTGCTTGGGATCAGATTGGGGCTGTCTCCAGGGGCTGGGTGGGGCTGGAGCAGGCAAGATTCACATCATCCTCTCCATGTGCTGAGAGGATGCAGTACAGCTCCCAGCTAGAACAAGTAATACGGCCCCGGGCTGTCTTGTCCCACAAGCCATCTCCACAGTGGGAATCTCCCACTTCAAAGGCCACTGCTGGAATGGGGCAGAGGGCTTGCGATTGGCATGGAATGAGCACCGACAAGGGCATACAGATAGTGCTTGGCCATCTGCACTGGTGTTTATGCAAACTTTCTAGGACTTGTTCAGGTTTCTGGGGATCTTCCAGCTTTCTAGGTAGAAGGGCAAGTTTTTCAGCCATTAGTGAGATGAATCCTCCCACTTCCCAGAGTCAAAGAATTCCCATGGAGATTGCCCTGGGGACCTCTTCCTCCTCTCCTAAAGCCTTGTGAGACTCTATTTGCAGATTTTTCTTTCAGCAGCTGAATAATATGTATTTCTGCTACTTGTCACATTTATTTCAATTATTCATTCTGTGTTCTAATTTTGATCTGCGTCCAATGAGCTTGAGAAATACATTTTTAAATTACTTTCCTTGTTCTCTTTACTTGGCTTTCCATCTATAAAATAATGGTCTCTGGCAGCTTTTTGGCTTTTGGCATCGCAGAGTACCTAGATCAGTTACAGCAAGGTGACTCAGTATTCTGCGCAGCCGCTTGTGAAGATTTCAGCCAGGCCTTTGCTTGATTAATGAGCGTTGGCCTATTCTTGAGATAAATTCGTGCTGGATTTTGCCCAAGGGCTACAGAGTGGGCACTCCAGGGAATTTAGTGGAAGAAATCTGTACTTGAAATGACTTTTCTTTGAGATCTGTTTACATAATGATTGCTTACTTGAAGGTAACACCACTGATAAGGAGGAAAAGTCAGAAATGTAAAGAGCAATACATTAGATTTCTTTTTTCTCCTGTTTGTGTATTAAAGCCAGTTCTCCCCAAGGAAAGATTATATGGCAGACCCTGTACTGGGCCAAGTCCCTGAGGTTGGTGGGAGCTCACAAGATATTAGCTTGCATCTGCATGGCACCTTTCAGCAGTGGCATTTGTGATACCAAGGACTTGCAGGGAGCAGTAGTCCCCCTCCTGCCCCTGCCAGAGCTGCTTTCCTCGGTGATGACTGGCATATCCATGTTGATATTGATCACCAACCACATATATGAGCATGTGTAAGTTGATTTCCTGAAAAACTAATGTGTGACAATTTTACCTGCATGCTGGCCTCCCCTAGCAACTTCTAAACCAATTGACCGGTTCCAGTCTCATGTGCCAGAAGTGTGGGATGCTCATGGGCTGCAGCTGCATTGCCTCTGACAGCTGCCACTCATGATCAGTCTCTTTGGCAAGGGGAGCTGCTTTGTGCCATGTGATGGGAATGGCCAGGGCTGTGTGTGCAAATCCCAGACCTGAGCTCAGATACTGGAGACATGGCAAAAGATACCAAGTTTGTTGAACAGGCCTGTCTAGCACTGACCATTTTTAGCTATGCCCTCTCAGCAGCTGTGGGGGTTGTGCCTGGGTGGATTTGTGCGTAAGTTCACACAGCTTGACCTGCCTGTACCATGTGGTGGTTCTTTTTCAGACAACAGGTCAAACAGAGGTGCGTAGGAGACTTTGGAGAGACTAGAAACCATTGGGTTGGAAATGGGAAGCAGGGAGGGAGAGGGGTGAACAAGCAGTGTGTAGGGAGCAAGCCAGGGAGCTGACGGTATTATGATTGAACCTGATATTCAGAACAATCAATCAGGGTTAATTATTTTTTTCTATATTCAAGACTTCTACATTTATATAAGAAGTTGAACACCTCTTTTGGTGGACCGTTGGGGGAGTGATGTTGAAATACTTGGCAAAAAAATCTACCAAGTATATAATCTATGCAGTATTTGAGTACTTCTGTTGGTGTATCAGAGAAGTGTTTCTCTGAAGGGATCATATGTGATTCTGCAAATCCCAGGTTCATTTGCAGAAGGAGAAGAAATAAATGGATGTGTGCACAAAAAAGTCAATATACTGAAATGAAGAAAGCAACAGAAAACAAAACACAATATGTGTGTTTTTAGAGCATCTGTCAATCTAAAGTAATAATAAATAAGTAAACAGAACCTTTTTGATTTGTGCAAATTAATCCCTTTCAGGGATGAATTAACTAAAGCATATCCCTATGAAATAACCTTCATTATATAAATCAGTGTGCTGATGGATTACTGAGTTTGCAGCCAAAAAAACCACACCACCATAGGTGTGAAGTTTCCTGATCATCTAATAAATTGATAACTTTGAAGCCTAGTTGTGACAATTTAAATGTCATCACTATTAAACAGGTTGCCAAAATGCAAACAACCATCCTAAGTCATTAAAATGTAATTATAAAGGACAGCTGGGTCTACTATCAATCTGGGCTGTGGGGACTCATAATGGGGAAAAATATGAAACTTTCACACAAACAGAATGAGACTGCTTTATGTGCCAACCAGAGCTTGCACGGGAAGCAAGGGAAACATGTATTTTGTGCATAAACAGTTATTGATGGTTATAGAAGGCTTGCATTACCGAGATGAACATAAGAGTCAGTGACAGCATGACATCCAGCAAATGCCTTCACCTTCTCTCTACCGTATATGAAAAGTCCTTTTGCTTATTCCCAGGTTAGGTTTTGCTAATGAGAGGCAGATAGGCTGGGTGGCAATTATAATCTAGCAGAAACAACTATGAAGTGGGACTAAATTTGCTCTATTGTGGAATGGTAGCACAGGTGTTGTAAACCCTGTTTTGAGAATCAGGTGGGCTTTAAGTGATAATGAAGGTTTGCATTTTGGCTGAGAGTAGTAAAGAGGAAAAGTGACTATAAGGCTTTGCAGGCATGGAACCCATATCTTTATGAAAGCAGTGTTTAGTCACACTGATAACTAAGTTATTGTACGTTATTTTTTTATGTTTATTATTTGCTTGATACTTTGAAATGGCCATGATGCAGACAACAAACCCAGTCCCTGCTCAGGGACCTGCAGCTCAAGACATGCAGCTCCTGCTACATATGGTATAGCTCTAAATTCACACTGGTTTCAGTTACAGCCCCATAGGTTCTGTCTGTTATTCAGTGATGCAGCATATAGTTGATTAGATTTACTGCTGATATGTACAGTGGAAAGGGTGGAACAGGCTAGAACTGTGATACTGCTTCATTAAAACTGTAACCCCTAAAGGCCCCACAGTCTTTTGGTGTATTATTTATATGTATTATGGAGCTACAACAGCTGCTAGCTTCCATAATTAAGCCCCATTTTCCCTAAATGTGACAGGAGGGGTGAAATAAGTGGGAATTGCTGATAATCAGTAAAATTCTAAAAGAAATATCTTTATGAATCTTAATGCATATAATAACTCAAATATTGGATAGCTACTTTTCTGAGGCTTTTACAGATCTAAATAGATTTTTAAAATATGTACAAATGCTACCATAGTATTTGAAATAGTGTGATTTGAAATAGTGTGTGTACAACAGCCTATAGCACATCATTCTCAAAACACCTGAGTATGTTCTGTTGCAGACAACTCCAAGTTGTATTCTAATTGATCAGTATTCCTAAAACATCTAGGTATCAAATTCTCCATGTATATTTTTCTACTATGAAGTAAATCCTTGTGGTGCCTTGGGGCATTAATTGTGCTGAAAAGCTTGTTCATTTATTCTTACCAAGAAAAGTGTGCTATTGCATATGGATGCTCACAAACCATTAATTTTCTTCTTTTTGTATACTTGGAAATGATATAATAACTGGCTGTACTAGCGTAATTATCTACCTTTCACTTTTGTAAATTGTAATTTTTGTTTGTTTTGTAACAAGAATCAGTTGGTATGGAGCTTAGAGAAACATTTAAGATTATGAACTGTTTCTAATTAACAGATTGTTTTCTGATGCAAATAGAAAGCCAAGTTGAAAGAGATTTTTCTTTTTTTATGCAGAAGGATAGAGCCTCTCAACAGACTTTGCCCTTATTTTTTGGCAGATTTGGACTGCCCTACTCAAAAGCATAAACAAGCCTTAGCCTATCAACAACAGAAATGGGAAACTAACCTGCCAAATACAGGAAAATGAATAAATGGAAGAACAATAAAAGTCAATAAAGTAGGAAATCTCATGCAGTGTGAATGATTTCCCATATAGCATAAGTAAAAATTTCTGCTGTTTGTTTCACACAGCTACACTAAGGATGAATAAATTGTTGTCACCAATGCTGTTATGAAAAGCATGCAAATTCCAGAGATCACACTGGCTAATGGATGGAATGGTTATTTTGAAAGGAAAAATAAGCTTTCCTATAATTTCCATTCACATCCTCCCAATGTGAGATGACAATTTACAGCAGGTTTAGGAAATCAGAATAAAGTGTTAGTTTTTCCAGGTGCACTGAAGAGGTTTTGAAATTAACTTAGCAAAGGTGAAGCTACATGGTATTTCTCACCGCACAGTGAGAGTCAGCAAGATGACATTGTAAAATATCCTTAGTAATAGTCACTTAAGATGTCTGCAGGGGATAAGGTCAAGGAAAGGTTAGCAGCTGACATCAAATCAGAAGCCAGATGTGCTGACCCTTAATCATAGGCTTTTGCAGGCTTTTTTTTTTGGACTGCAATTCAGCATAACATTATTGAATTCACCTTTAGATTAAGCTGGTCTGCTTTGACATATATAAACCCATATGCAAGTTAATGGCTGTGTCATCCACTTCATTATGCAAGCTTTGATAACAGATCAGTGAGGTGACCTCTGCAAACACTACTTTTCAAGGTCCTTAACCATTTGCATTTTCAATGAACAGAAAGTGGTGCTCCCCAGTTAGGTCACACTGGATCATTAGTTTTGTGTATACAAATTAAACCTGGGAATAGTAATCTGCAACATGTTTTTCTTTTTTCTTGCAAGATTACTTGGAGCTATTTAATTCAGCACTATGTTATGATGAAAATCATCTGCTCGTATACTGGTGCAAAATCTTTGGCTTTGCAGAGAAAACATTCTTAGAGACAGTAGTCGCAGCAAAAGCATAGGTACTACTCAGTGAACTGAAATTAAGCATGGTCAGAAACTTTTGAAGGATTAAAACCTCTTAGGAAAAAAAAAATACTTTATCATAAAGGTCTGGAGATGACAATGTTAAGATTATATATGCAAACCCTAACTGTTCCTTGTTGCTTACAGATGATTCTGCATTCTTTGCTTGCAAGATCGTTCTGCAGAGAATTTTTGCATTGGACCTGAGGTGAAAGAAGGCTTCATGTGGTGCCATTTCTACCAGTTTAAGCTTAAAATAATAATATAATGATGCAGTGTTATCTTTATTCAGAGGATATGCTTCTGACTTCCTCACTTACATAGCGCTTACTCAGCAAACCGCATAGTAATCGGTAATACTAAAGTTAATGGCAACAGATCTGTCTCTCACACTGTGCACTAAAGACAACATTGACTGAATATTGCACCAGCGTAGAATCAAACTCATTGCTGATTCCACTGAAATTACTTACCTTTCATGCAACTGTGGGAAAGGATTTAGCCAGGAGCTTGCCAATGGGCTTATGCCCTTTGCAGTCTTCACTGGGCATAGTCCAACTCACATACCAAATAAGGCAGGTATGCAAAAGAGACGGCTTATTTCTTAGATTGAGTAATACCTGACCCTCTTCCCAGTGCGGTGACTTCAGTGAGAATTGTTTGCTCCTATGGTGAAAGACCTTGATGGTGTCCATAATGACCTGGAAACCCACATAAAATGCTATAATTGCAGTTATTAGCATAGTATTTCAGATCTCAGATTCTGGAACTGCAGAACTCAGTGGTCTGATCTCTCCTGTTCACAAGGCAAGGGGAGGCATATGTATGGGCCAGGCTTTCCACATGTCTGATTTTAGAGTCTATTTCCTGTATTTTTTAGCTCTTTTTTCACTCTTGCTTTTGTGTTCTATCCTTTGTTCCTATTAACTGTTGCTGTGGGAAAGCACAGTTAAATTATTTTAACACTTAAACCTGAATTTGTGGTTCTTCTAATTTCATCTGGATGAGGAGTTTCAAGACAACAGGTTTTGGCGGGTTTGTCTTCTGCTCACAAGAGTTTCATCCAGGAAGTTGGTCACTTCGTTTCTGAGAAATGCAGCTATCGAGGAGGACTGTCATCACAGATTTAAAAAGTCTTGGCTGTATAAGACTGCTTCCACGGAGCCAACTGCAGTTCACTAGTTCCCCTGACAAGGCTTTACTCTACTTTTTGGTGAAGGCTTTGCACCTCTGAACAGATATATTTCACTTGCAAGTCTTAAGACTTGAGAATATATACCTGTTTCATATAGGCATGCTTTCTCTTTGAGGTCTGATGTTCAAAAGTCTTAAATATAAAAATACAGGACTCAGAAACCATGGGGTAGGCATCCATGTTGTATTGCTGCTCTGTTGGGGCAAGAAGCACTGTGCAAATCTCCAGCTGGGTGGCAGAGGTAGACATTGCAATCCAATTCATCAGCTGTAATCCTCGTAAAGAGAACACACCTGTAAAGTAACTGATGGGTTTATTCTCACTCTGGAGTGACTGATGCCAGTATCAGTCACCAAATTCAGCTACAAGGGAGAGCATAACTAATATCTTATCATCCTTTGGTGTTTAGAGTTCTCTCTGTCAATCAAAGAAAGGTTGTGAGGGTAATTCCTACCAAAACCAGAACAGGACTGTGGTTGACTGGTGATGCTGTACTCTGCTGTAACACATATGTGCAGGACCTTAGTGCACATGTACTTAGGACACTGATGCTGTTTAGGAAGCTGGACCTATGTTTTATACCAAGTTTGCTACAGCATATTGATGTGACAGAAGAAACTGGGTATTCTACAGTAGCTTAATTAAAGTTAAAAAAAGACATTTGAAGTTAGTTACATATGAAAGTGTTTCATAATAGGAATTAATTCCTCAGAGATGTTCTTTTTTTTTTGTTACTTCTCCCACCACATGGACAGCTTTGGACTGAAGGTTAAGAACAAAAGCTAGATGCTTCTGCTGAAATTCTCCATATAGGAATAATTACTGAGGGCAACATTTTAACTTACCTTTCAGTTACAGACGTGACAACCCTTTCAAATGATTAGGGGGAAGCAGACCTCTCCATTAAATTTTTTCAGGTTGTTCTGCAGACTCAGGCAGACGTTATTTATACTCTGTTCATGTATTTAGGTTGATCTTTGTCATTGTGTGGCCAGAAACATTTGTTTTAAACAACAGAAGCTGAGATTATTAATCACTATTCTATAGGAAGGAATTAATTCAGTAACAAACTGCATAGCTATAGAATCATACAGTAACTGGAGCCTTGCTAATAGCATGGATGAATTGAAGGTTTCATTGTACTGAGATGTCAGTCTTAGATCTGTCATCACTGCTAGATAATTTTTAAAGGCTTAAAAAACCCAGGCGGCATCCTGTCCCCATGTGAAATTCAAAATTCATTTGTTTCTGAGTGCTATTTTTACTGATTTGTCTGTTTCTTGTGCTATTTTTAGTAACTATATTCATGTTTGTAGTTTAATCCTATGAAAGAGGAAAGAAATAAGGCAATTGTAGTCATCTGCAGAAATTGGAATATCCTTAGTACCTTGTTCAGGTTTTGTTTTTGGTAAAAGTACTCATATTGGAAAATTGTGTGATCCTTAAAGATTTCTCTCTGAGAAGGCAAACAGGAACTGCAAATGGACACAGAAAGGCTGTCTGGAGGCAGCCTCTGTGAATGCTGATGGTAAAAACAAGCAAAGGATAGGGTGGAAAATATAATGAATAAAGGAAAATCTTTTACTCCACAGTATTTACACTAGTTTTGTACTTGTAACATGAGACAATAAATACAAACTGATCCAAATTGCTAGATAAATCTAAATGGTGCAAACATGTGGGAGATGTTGGGTGAGAAAATAAGTGAACCTGCTCTATAGTTACTTGAAATCTGGTCCGTGAACTAAGAGCCCTCAAAGACAAAGAGAACAAAGATAGGATTCATGCAGGGAGTAGCCTCATATGTAAAAAACTATATAGAATGAGGAAACCTCAGCTTTGTGTTCTGCAACTCAGCCCTTGAGTTTTAGACCTTTATCTCTGGCTTTATCAAATACAGGATGCAAAGTCAAGAGCATGGTCCTTCCAGTCTGTGCAGTGAGCTGAGCACCACATCTCCTTATCACAGTGGTTACATGAAGGGAAGCCCTGAAAATCAAACAGATATAAGCAACCTCTTTTAACATGTGCTTCCCCCCACCCCCTTTTCATAATCATCCTGATTTTCCCAGATTTTATGTTTGGGCTCTGTTGGCACCTTTTAGCCTGCCTAAATCCATCAATTGATCAATGTTTTCTTCCTGTCTATGTGAGAGAAAAAAAATGCAGATGTTACCCATGTTGAGACCCTCCTCTCCATAGCTGGTCTCATGTTTAGGGTGAAAAACAGCTACTTGCTGTACTTTCAATATAAACATCAGTGTGTAAATCTGTACAAGGAAAGCATGGAAACAGGGTGCTCTCTGTTTTTCTGGACTGTATGGCAAGTACAGGATTTTCTGAATCTCTTGGCTACTAATAATCCCCAGTAATGCTTTGTAAAAAAATAATCTAATGCATGTAATAATGTAATAGGAGGGGAGAATATATTTATGTAAAGAAAGTAAAACATCCTCAAGAATTAATGTACTGAAGTGGTTAGAAAAGCTAGGAGAAAATGATAGGCATGGAGGCCTTCTGTTTGTCAGCAGAGACTGTTAAATGGTTGAAGCTGCTGCAGCACTGTGCAAGCCAAATAGATGCAAAATAATCTTCAGCACTAGAAAAATCACCTGATTGCAATAACTCAAATAGTATGTTCTATTAATGTATTTAACTTACTGTATGTATCAATACTATTTAATACTTGTGTCTGTGGTTGTATGTGAATGCGTAGCAAAAGAAGAAATTTACTAATTTTAATTATTAGTATTAACATTACAAATTACTAGCATTTTCATGGGCAATCTTACTTGCAACAAACTTTCTCTACTCTCTTTGAAATTAATGAGAATTTGGCACCTTGATTTCTTTTAAAATCTGGCTTTCAGTGTCCAAAGTTAACAAAAATATTACTTTAAGAAAATGGATTTGTCAATTCAACTTTTTATTTAAGTTTATAGGAGCAGTCTGTGAAAGAGGTGGAAATCCTGCCCTGCTCCTATTACCTACATCATGCTGAGTACAGTATTAGGGCAGCAAGTACTTTTTCTAATTTTAGCATATACACTAAGGAGACCAGGTGCCATTTAGTTTAGATAACTTGGCTTAATTTTTGAGAAAAGTGATTGCTGTTGACAATAATAGTGGCTAGTCAGAATTTACTCATTTATAATTATAGCTGAAGGGTTTGTTAAGATGCAGGTCTTGGGGTGAATACAGATCCTGGCTAAGAAACAGGAGAGGATGGAAGAGTCTGAGAACTCCCATACAGAAAGAGCAGAGCCCCTTTATCCTAACTGTGTAACTTCAGAGGCTCTGTAAATTGGATGTGACACGGTATACATCTTCTACCAGAGCTATCAGAATTTTAAAAGTGAAACTCTTAGGGGAATGTTTGATTTGTAATGCTTGCCTCACAGTTCATGGTCTCTGTCTCATTCTACTCAATGAGATTTTTCCTTAATTCAACTAATACAGCTTTTCCAGATAAACATATGTGCATAAATTAGTATTTCCTTTTCTTTCTACATATATTACACTTCCCTTTCTGCTGGAATATTTTCACTGTAAACAGCAACAGTTTACCTTGGCCCTGGAATTAACTTGGATCTCCTCAGTTTACTAATGAAACAGAGTTTGAACTAATATACAAAAATATTTTTTTTTACATTAAAAAATGAGCTCAATAATTGTTTTATGGCTAGATCAACACTGTACTTGGATCACAGGCTGTTTCTATCTCTTGTTGCTGAAATTCATGAAGAAGGATATATTTCTCTATTATTAAGTTCCCAAAAATCTCAGAAGACGATTTTTTGAAGGAAGCTCCGGTATCTGTTAAATGGCAATTATTCAAAGTATTTGCCAAAAACAAATTATTTAACAGCACTGTTTGACAGATTTATTTAAGGATAATTTACATACTGGTTTGGTAAACAGATTTTAGTTGCATACGTTCAAGTTGCCTACTTTGCTCATACAAGACAAAAATTGGACCTTTTTTATGGTAGACCTAATGTCATCTCTAATTCACACCACCTCAGATGGAGGATTGAAGATGAAAAACAAAACCCATGATTTTATCAGTCTTTTTTGAACCTGGTAGATCTTAGACACCTAATAAACCAACTCTGAGTATTTCAGTAATTTAATCTATGTACAATTCTACAATAATTGAAAAAAAAAAAATCTTATAAATTTTAACCTACAGGGCAAAACTGCTGGCTTTCTGGGACCAGTGTCTGATTTTGGTGGTCATTTCTAAAACATCTGACATACTAAAATGTAAGTAGAGAAATAATGTTTTAAGGCGGCAGATAAACTTACCATTTCTTCACATTGGATTTTCTTGCTCATTTGTATTTAGAAAAAAAAAAAAAAAACAAAAAAAAACCAAAGTTGCTATTACCATTACCAAATCCTCATCAAACAGAGCAGTTTCAATTGGTTGGAGTCCCATTGATGTATGTGTTTCTGGAAACATAATCCATACTGTTTGGCATTCCTGAACTTCAAAACCCTAAACCCCGTTACTTTACATTCAATTAGATATTCTGTGCTCTTGAATCAGGTCAGTATTTCTAATCTGAGAAATCAGTATGGTTAGGGGCAGGTGCCCAGTCCTGAGTGACTGGTGCCGTTTCACGTGCTCAGCATATCCAGAGTGTTTGCACAGGACTGGTGGACATCATCCATGGTCCAGTCAGGACCTAGATCCTTCTGGAGGAGCACCTGCAGTGGTTCCTCTCTGCACCTTCAGCTGAGTCTATGAAATATTTGCAGGAGCCAGGATCAGCAGGCACTTTTGAGAATATTCTTGCTCATGGCCTATCAATGAAATTTTACCTTATTTAAGCAATAATAGTAATGATGTTCCAAGTGAGTAGCAGTTATTAACTTCTATTAGGCTGAAACCAGTTTCTTCAGTGATGTTCCCAAAAATGACTGTTCTACTTTGGCAAGTATCATTTAAGTGGTAATTACTGTGGTAACATTTTCAATGCATGTGGTGCCTTTCATTTTATACAGCAAACCTGCACTAAGTAGGAGTTGAGAGAAATTAATGGATTTTGACTAGACTATTCAGAGCAAGCTAGAGAAGGAAACATTTGAATAGTGGTTAAAAAAACAAAACAAAACAAAAAGTAGTTTGGGTTATTTTTTCATGCAAGCAGAACTTGAAACAACTGATTGGATTTTGTCTAAGATTTCCTGAATTTGCTTTTCATATGAGATCAGTCATGAAAACTTTGAGTCCTGAAAGTATGAAGAAAATTGAATAATGTGAAAATGGGATTTAAATTCTTTCAGTGCCTTTCTTTGCATGATGAAATGTATGAACTTGCAGGCATACTTACACATCAGTGGGCATACATGACAGTAAATATTTTTTAGTGCTTGATACACACTGCCCCATCCACCCTGAAGATCATCCCCAGATGCAGATAAAAATTTCTAGCGACTGGGGCAAACTAAAACATAAAGCATAGTAATTAACATAATTAACATGCATAAGTGTGCTTATGCCATGTTTTTATATTTAAATTTTAAAGAGGGCTCCCTGAAAAACTTCAGCTAATGACCTGCACTTGAATCAGCTTATAGGTGCATCTAGAAATCAAGGGAAGAACAGACTTTGGATGATGACTTCTTGGTCCCTGATGTAAGGCCTCCTTAGCAGGTTAATGATTAAAAATGTTTCACAGAAGTCTGCAAGTAGGAAGAGGTAGCTGATGAAGACTGGTAACAACTGCATCCAGTTAATGTGATTGCAAGATGAGTCCAATTCACACCATCCTAGAAAGGCCATTTTCTATGGAAGGAATGATTACATTTTCTGGGGTATCAACTCCGATATGCAAAGGCTTTATGTGTGAAAGTGTAATGAAAAACAGCGTATAAATAGTGAAATTACTATATCAGTGCTGCTCGCATCACACACTAGCACATGGATATTTTCTGGGTCTCATCCCAGAAACTGCTGAGATAGTATGGTTTGAGAGGTATGGGATTCTAAGCAAGTAATTTAATTTGTACTTTGAATCATTCCCTGTCCAATAGCTCTTTTTAAAAAGTTAGTGGATTTCTCACTGCAGTGACTTAAAAGGATATTTGGCAGGTTCCTAAATGTTCCTGTTTAAATAATGTGGAATTAATATCACTGTTTACAACTCTGTGTGTGTCTTAAATGTAGAGAACTTTATTTTACAAATATGCATATGAATTTCTCTGGATAAAGGAAACTATTTTGTGTTTTTCTTTGGTATATGAAAATGGTACAATGCAGTAACTGTTGAAAGATGGAGGGAGATGTCCTCATCTGCACTGCTTCATCATTTGTTATGTGCTAATTCTGGAGACTACTCAGTGTCTGGGCTTGATGCTACCTCTCTTAACCCTGTGCCATGTTGTGTCCACGAGGTTATTGAGATACTGTTGATCTTGTGCTTTGAAATCTCAACATTTCTTAAGTCTGACAAAACCTTCTAAAAGCTGGCCTCCACTGACCATCTCTCATAACAACAACAAAAAACCCCCCAAACCACTCAATAAACAGTATATACAAAAAGGATAATAGGGATTTAACAAAATGTAAGTCACAAAAATTGTCCAATGAAAAGTAATGGTGCATTATTGCCAGTGTGATCTCAAAAGATATTATGTGCGCTCTAACACTGTAATTAACTATTTGAAAATCATGAAGTTTTGGGGATGGACTTATTTTGGTTCTTACTGGCTAGGAAGTGAAGATTAGTAGATTGTGCTTCCTGACTAAGAAGCATCTGAAGCATTGGAATAAGAATTTCAAAAATTGGAATACACTTAGATTACTAATCCCCATTGTGTGCTATAAATACAAATTTTCATTAAACTGAGTCCAAAACTTGGTTCTGCAGTCCCCTTCAATTCACGGTGCAATTTTGTTAATGCAAATTTTAAGTCAAATAATTGCTCACAAATAACAGTAATTCTTACAGAATTTTGTTGTACTATAGGAGGCTGTGCACAGCCTAGGCTATGGATTCAAACATGGCAAATGTGAAGAGTTACCAAAGAACTCTTACAGGATCAAGTGAAATTAATCTTAAAAGCATAATCATCTGTGCTGCATCATACCAAGGTCCATCTAGGCTGCTATTTGGTGACAGAGGCACATACAGGAGTAAGTAGTGGCACTTACCCAGAACACAGTCCCAGCTTGTGCAGTTCTGGAGCTGGCTGGGGTGTCTTTGTATTGCATGGACAGGCTTTCCCTGAGTATTTGTCCACTGATTTTTCAAGTCACAGAATCCCCTGGCAAAGATTTCACAGGTTGATTGACATTGTCTGAAGAAGTAGCTTTGTTTAGAACTTGCTAGATTTAGTCCACGTCTTTTTTGTACTGGAACAGTCAGTCCTTTTTCACCTTCTCCACGCTAGTAATGATATTTCTGGATATCTGTCACAACCCTTCTCAGGCACTCTTTTTCCAGTCTGAAAAATCTTAGCTCAGACTGGGCTTGCAGACTATCTTTGATCATCTACTCGTATCTTTTTTCCAGTTCTTTAATATTGTTTTCAAGACCTGAAAGTAGAATTTTTGCCACAGTATGCAAGTACAAGGTGCACAGTAGGTTATACATCTAAAAAAATTGTTCTTTATTTCATTTTCTCTTCTTTACATGATAAGTTAATGTTCTATTTGCTTTTTGACTGCATAAGAATATCAACCTGATGTTTTCATAGAGCTATCTCTTATAATTCCAAGACCTTCCTCAAAATTAGCTGTAATTAACTCAGAGCCTGTCACTAAATATATAAAGTCAGTATTACTTTTTCCTGCAGGTGTTTATGCTTACCATTTTATTGCCTGGCATGAACAGTCTCATGAGGCTTTTCTGCAACACTTTGAACCTTTAGTAATTCTTCGAAAGAGTGGAGACCAAGAAAGTATGTTCCATTTATGATCAGCAGGCTATGATTAAGCTTGATCCTATCACAGAAGTGAAAGCTCAAGGAACCCTGAATCACAGCTGGAGGCTGTGAAATGAGTCCATGCCTTCCCAGGTTGATAAAAATGACTAAATTTTGTCCATTATCACTGGACATAAGCTGGGTCTTTAGATAAGCTCAACTGCTAAACTCTTTGAAAAACAGCAATACTCCTTTTCCTCTAGAAACCATTGCTTACTCTTTTGCTCTGTTATCCCATTTTCAGTCCCCCATTCTTGATTAACACGACTGAGAAATTGGTAATGATCAAACACCAGCAGCGCATCCTGCTTGGAAGCAATCATCCCTGAGACCAGACTGCAGTGCAAGGACTAACAGCAAAGACAGCCAGTCACAGGCAGCTTCCTTATAGCCAAAGGAAGGATCACTGGCTTCATGCCATACGCTTTCCTTGCAGCTTCTGACACAGTGGACCCCAAAGTACAGTTAATCCACCTCAGTGGCGTATAGTAGGAGCAGATGGGTCAGCACAGCCTGGCTCCATCCACTCCTCTCCAGCAGAGTGAGCAGGACAGGTAGCTGATTCTTGCCTCAGAAGGCTCTCCCCCATGAGATTCTGTAGGGATCAACACCTTTTCTCCTTTTCTTTCGTAACTGCTAAATACCACTGCTGGCAATAACATGCACATTACCTGCTGCTTTAGCTCTCGTTCATGGTTAAACACTGTGACACCTAAAAGATGAAATAAAGCTGACTGAGCAAGACCAAGACTTGCTGCTATCACTGAGTAACCATGGGCAAAACCTTCTATTTTGATTTTATTTTCATACCTCTGTGGATTTTGCCACAGTGGTATGAAACAAAAGAAAACCCCATGGGCTTATGAAATTCCCTTCCTCAGCTAAAAACTGCTTGAGACCATTGCTTTAAGCCATGCACAGACACAAATTATTCTGAATTGGATAAAAGTTTCTGTAACTTCCCTTTTGAAAGTCATGCTCCAGGCAATTTTGTCTGCAGCGAAGGAGGCAGAATTAAAAAAAAAAAAGAAGTCTGTGAAGCATTGAAACCTTTTCTGAACATATTACAAGACAGAAATCTACATATAATAGATGCACAGATGAAGGTTGATCAGCATAGTCTGGGAATTATCCAAAAATACTGCTTAGCTTCCTGTTAGTTTAGTGATAATTCAATGGGATATCCATATTCCCCAATGGAAAACATAGGAATGATGTTTTATCTTTTCTGGCTTCTTTCAACAGAGACATACAAAGGTACGTAGGGAGGTAGAAAAATACAAAAAAATATATTCTGTATGAATTAATAGTGTGGGTTTTAAGAGGAAAGATGGTTAACTGATCACTAGAATGTAACAAATATTTCATATAATTAATATATGTGCTCTGACTAAATGCTGATAATGTAAAACTGTTTTATGCATGAACTGGATAATACACTATAGAAACAATCCTAGTAAGTGAGGTATGGAAATGATGACTTAGACTTTTCTACCTCTCCTTGCTGTGATAGTGGAATACATCTGCAAACAATCAGATATGCTTACTGTTCATAATGTAATACATTTGAAGAGTCCAATTAGTCATTCCATATGTGTTCTTGATTTGTCTCAGAGATGACAGTAGAAGTCAGGGATGTAAGATCTGTTGTTTTGCATTTCTACTGTAGTCATGATATTGCTAGCATTCCTTTAACAGAGAAATTAAACCACTTGTTTACTTAAGTAATGATTTAACTGGTTTAGAGTCAACCATGCTATTTTTGAAGGAGGAGTTACGCAAGTTTCATCCTTACTGTTGAATGTAGATAAGTAAATACTACAAATTATCTTAAACAAATAAAATATGCAAGCAAATCAACCTTGGAATGAGGGCCAGAATATGTGATGGGAAGGACAGAGCGCTGGACTCTTCTCCATGGTGCCCAGTGTCAGGACAAAGGGCAATGGGCGCAAACTGAAATACAGGCAATTCTGTTTGAATGTAAGAAGAATCTTTCTTGATGTGAGTGTGGTCAAACACTCTGGAGCAGGTTGCCCAGAGAGGCTGTGGGATCTCCATCTGTGGAGATATTAAAACCCTAACTGGACAAGGAGCTGAACAACTTGCTGTCCTTTACCCTGCTTAAAATGGGGGCAGGGGGTGGACTAGACAATCTCCAGAGGTTCCTCACAACCTCACCTCTTCTGTGATTCTGGTTTCTGTCACCAGCTTGCCCTGCTCGCCCTGTTTGGGTGCAGTAGGAGTGGGCTGCTATTGGGGAGGCCACTGCCCCTTGGCACCCGGCTCCCCTTCCCTTGCAGAGCAACTCATTTCTCCTGCTCCTGGACATGATTAAAACTCAGAAGGAAATGGAAGAAAAGAATGTTCAAACAGTTTTGATTCCCTGACTTATTTTTTAAATGTGATTCTGCCCAGAACTACAGGGTGGTTTGGTTTTTTTTTTTTTTCCCAACTATTTTAAATGAAGTTGTGGAAGATGAGATCAAGTGGTTTAGAAGCAGCTGGGAGTGGAGGTTAGAGTAGGCAACTTGTTGGTCAGTTGGGTTTGAAAGGTGACTTGACAAAGCTAATGAACAAGAGTCATGCTGCTTTGTTTACAGGCTTACAGTGATGTAACTTCACCTTTGAGGAATATTTCTTTTGGTTTGTATCCTTTTGAGTGAGATTTTTCAGTGAACCCTAAAATTCCAGAAGAAAGTAATAATAAGACTAACACTCTTTTACATAACCATCAGCTTACATAGAAAAGTGAACAAAGCGCATAGAGATCTGTCAGAGGAGGGAGGTTGGAAAAAAAGAGGAATAAAAGCAGGTGACAGCAGAGGCAAAAAAGACCAACAGCCTATGACAGTCCCCTGGAAAGATAAAAGTGGGGTTTTTTTCTTACTGCATTAAGGGTCCATGTTTAGTCTTAACTCCTACTTTCACTCCATTTTTCATTCAAATGTAAAAAAAAACCCAAAACCATGAGGAGCTAGAAATATAATTTATCCAAACCTTTTTTTTTGCAGCTAGCTGAGAGTTTGTATGTGAACAGGTAAAAGTGGCTTCAAAAGAAACTAATCTTCGTCATAATTTAGAGCAGCTTTACATCCTTAATTAGTTTTGGAAACTTAGTGGCCTTCCTGAGATGCCATTCCACAAACGCAGTGTTACCAAAACACAAGTTTTGATTATCTCGTGGTCCTTACCTATCTATCTACTCTGCCAGGTTCAGTAGTGAACAATAGGAACTAATTGTTTCAAGCACTTTATGCTTCATAGGATTACCCTATGCTAAATTAATCTTCATCCACTTACTAAGGCAGATAAAAAATGGAAACTTTGATCCCTACCTGTTCTATTATACTCCTTTCCCTTCTCTACATCAAATAATTATATTGTCTCCAAAAGAATGGTTAGTTCTGATATGTTCTGAGGTGTGTGGTCTGAACATGGGGATAAAGGGTACTGCACAAACTCGGTTGTATGGAATTTAGGGTTTGGACATGGATGCTAAAATAGCAACCTCCATTTTGTTGATGTTTATTGAAACTCAATTCCTCCTACAGAGAGATAGCGATGTAGTGTGATAGCTATGGGTATTTATACATGGAATTAAATGTCTTGATTTTCTGCCAGGATATTCTATTATGTGAACCCCTTTTGCAATTAATTGCACAGCCTGAATTCTCAACAGCTCACTGTCAAAGCAAGGAAGAGTATTTAAATAGAAGAAGCAAGGGTACATTCTTCTCTGATGCACTGGTGTGCATGCTTATGTACCTTGCAGAGAAGTGCAGTACTTCAGAGCTTTGGAACTCAGTGAGCAAAAAAACAGTTCCAAGATGTGGTCTGATATGATGCAAACTATCTCTCCAAAAATAGTTTTCAAAATATGCTGGAAGTATTAGTTATTGCCTGTTATTTCTCTTGGATGAAGAATGTGAATCTGTATATAAAGTTTGAAAACACTTCTGGGACATTTACTGAGTCCCCTTGAGAAACAAATTTCACTGTATCTGCAAAGTCAGTTATCACTCAAGAGAATGTTCCCAAGATGAAGGGAGCACATTTAAATACACTGCCCACATACTGTGGACAGGGCATGGTATGAGTGGAATGAAGCTGCATCAGGGGAAATTCAGACTGGACATCAGAAAAAGGCTCTTTACTGAGAGCGAGGTTGATCACTGGAACAGGCTCCCCAGAGAAGTGGTCATGACACCAAGCCTGGTTGAGTCCAAGGAGTGTCTGGACAATGCTCTTAGTCTATGGTTTAGTTTGACATAGCCCTGTGAGGAGCAGGGTGTTGGGCTCGATGATCCATATGGGTCTCTTCCAGCTTTAGATATCCTATGATTCTAGGACTATCTCCTGGTTTTACACTTAAATCTGTTTCCCTGTGCAACACAATGCAAGTCAGGTGGTTACTATCCTCCATCAAGAGATCATTCCACTTCTGCATCCCAGTGTATCACTTGTCAAAGGAAAGAATGGGGCAGAGCAAATACCAGTTGTTATTTAATATTAATAATCTTACCTAGTATGTGCAAAATGTTTAATTAAAAAACAGTGCTGCATATATTCTGTGCACAAACATTTGTTCCCATGGTTGTGGGGGGAAGGGAGAGGAGGTTTAGGAGCTATCCTCTTGCCACAGGCCCCACTGCCCAACATGTGTGGTGATGGTGCCCACAAAACCTACTTTGTCATTACTGACAGCCGTGATAGCTCATCTTAATATACCTTGAGGCTGCAATTCTGTCCCGTGGCTCCATGGCGTGGGGTAGCAATTTCATGTCATTCTACTTACTGAAGATGGATATATGTTTGGTTTGTAGTAAGCTTTATCTCAAGGTATGTATAACTGATTTTTTTTCAATACAAGTATTTGTTTTTGTCACAACAAACTACACTGTGAAGTGGAGGGAAGAATTGAGATGATGATGTAGGTTATTGTTATAGCGTGGATTATTATTATGTGTCTTTCTCATTCCTTGTGTTTTACCAGCTAGGCTCTGCTCCTACATTACAAATTGTCATCCTGTGTTTGGTAAACACCTTTAAATAATTCTCTGTGTTACAGTGTTATCTGTAGGGTAAGATGAGAGTGTGGCTTGCAGTGCTGCCTGTTATCCTCTGTAGGTTCTCCATGTTTTTCTGCAACACTTTCAGGAGAATTTTTCACCTTTTGACTAGCTAACTTCTCATATCAAGTAATTGTACAACCATGATCTCTATGACAACAAACTTTGTAATGCAGATGCATTAGAAAAGCCTCTGACTTAACTAAAGGGGGCCTGTGAGAAAGCTGGAGAAGGACTTTTTACAAGGGTGCATAGTGATAGGACAAGGAGTAATGGCTTTAAACTGAAAGAGGGTAGATTTATACTGCATGTAAGGAAGAAATTCTTCCCTGTGAGGGTGGTGAGACACTGGCACAGGTTGCCCAGAGAAGCTGTGGCTGCCCCCTCCCTGGAAGGGTTAAGGGCCAGGTTGGACGGGGCTGGGAGCCCCCTGGGCTGGGGGAAGGGGGCCCTGCCCGGGGCAGGGGGTTTGGAACTAGGATGATCTTTAAGGTCCCTTCCAACCCAAACCACTCTATGATTCCAATATGGTTCTGTGATTTGTTCCATGCTTGGACCTACATCAATAAAAATGAAAGTATCATTTTGTATTGCATTTCCACCTTAAGAGTAGGTTTAAGTATTGTTATCACGCTTTCACGTCTCCCTGGGGGTGCACAGCCTGCTTGGCCAGGGCAGGGCCCCCGCGGCACGGCACGGCCCCCGCGGCACGGCACGGCACGGCACGGGGCCGCCGGAGTCACCCGGCAACAGAAATGGCGCTAGGGGAAAAACCAACCAAACCACAAAAAAACCCAAAACAAGCAAACAAACGAACAACTGAAAAATAACAAAAAGAAACCACAACAAAACCAGGTGAAACCTACAACCAGGTCCTCTCTCCTGAATGCAGAAGTAACGGGGACCCTTTTGAACTGCCCTGGAGGTGGCAGCATTGAGCAATTTATTTTTTAGAGTTGGCTTGCAACGCTTGTCTTGTTTGCTACGTGAAAGTTATGCGGATGGTACATTTCAGCCGCGTAAACAGCAGATCGCGTTGAATATTCAGTTTAATTTAGCATATAACGATTCGGGGAAATACAGCTAACTGCCTGACACTACCCGGGAAGCACTCCTCCGGGGCCCTTGCCCGGCCCGCCCTGTGCCGCCCGGCCCCCCGCTCCCGGCCCGCTCTTTACTCGGGGCACCTCTCCGCCGGGAGCGGCTCCCTACGATGGGGACGAGCCGCCGCCGGCCCCGGGTGGCGGGAACCACCCACCCCACGGGCGGCGGCCGCGCCGCTCCCCTGACGGCGGCCTCGCCCTGAGGGGGGGCGGCGGCGGCGGCGGCTCCGCGCCGGGGCCGGCCCCGCCGAGCGCGGCCGGCGACAAGGGCTGCGGGCAGGCGCGCGGAGGTCGTCCGCCAGGCCGGGCCCGCCGCGGTGAAAGCCGCCCCACTGCAGAGGCTGCCGGCGGCGGTTATAAATAACACGGCGCTGAATGGCGTCTACGCCTCCTTACTACGCGCCGCGCCTCAGCCTGGCCGGGCCCCGCCCCCCGCCGCCGCCGTGACGGACAGGCGGCGGCACCAATGGGGGCGCGGCCCCCGGCGGGCGGTGCGGCGCGGCGGGGCCGGGCCCGGCGGTGGCGGCCCCCGCGGCCGCGCTGAATGAGGGCAGGCAGGGGGGGCGGGTGGGAGGCGGGGAGCGGCGGGGCGGGCCGCGGGGCCGTGGCGCTGGGCTGGCCGGGAGCCCGGCGGCGGCGGCTCCGGGGATGGTCCACGCACTGGCGCCGTCACGTGTTGTTCTCCTCGGAGTGAGCCTGAGCCGCGGCGGCGGCGGGCGCAGGGGGCTGGACTGGCGAGCGCGGCCCCCGCCGCCTGTTTTGGTGCGGGGCGCCGGGAAACTCCGTGAAGAATCCGGCGGAGAGGGAGCCACCGCGGCCGTGCCCGCTCCCCCGCCGGCCTGGGGCACGGGAGGGGGCCGCGCCGCCGGCCGCTGAGGCGCTGCCGACTGGAATGAAGAGGAGGAGGAAGAGAGGATGTTCCTTCGGCACTCGGGCTGCCTCCCCTCCCGCCTCTGCCGGGCTGCGCCGTGTGTGGAAATGGCACTTTCTCTGCCTAACGAGATGGGACTGAATGGGGTCGCCAGCCTCCTCCGCACGCCCGAGCGGGAGAAGCAGCAGCAGCAGCCTTAGCGCTGATATTTGGGGACGGGGAGGGTTGTGTTGTGGGCTTTTTTTTTTTTTTTTTTTTTTTTTTTGATTTTGTCTTTTTTTGGGGGAGGAGGGAAAAAGGGGGCAGAAAGCAGCGTGTATTTTTGGGTGCAAACCCCCGGACTTTGCAAAACAATCTCCGCCCCCAAGAGGATATTTAATCTGCAACAGAAATCGCTCCTCGCCGAAGCAAACTTGAGACGGGGAAGGGGTGCAGGGAGCGGAGGAAGGGGACCCCCGCCCCGCTCCCGGCGGAGCCCGACCCCTGCAAGGGAAGATGCGTTTCTCTTTCCCGGCGGCTGCTCTTGGGACGAGACTTTCGTCTGGACTGATCGGGACTGGACTTTTTAAGGACGCGCTTACCCATCTAAGGGCGATTTGGGCATAAACAGCAGCGCAAACTCTGATTTGGTGCTGGAAGCTGCCTCTGCCACTGAACAGCTGCTCTCACCCTGCTTCTGTCCCTCCCCCGTCCCGTTCTCAAAAGAGGATCCCGAACTATTTTTTCTTTTCCTTTTTTTTTTTTTTTTTTTTCTTTTTTAAATTGTTGTTGCATGAATTTTAGTTTAGGTGGTTGTCTTTTCCGGCTGACTTGGCTGTTTTGGGGTCTTGCGGACTGCTAGCTGCAGTAGCAGCTCCAACGCCTCTCATCATGGCTAGCCCCACAGATAATAATGAGGGCTTCTTCTCAGATGTCAGAAAGGTGGGTTACTTGCGCAAACCCAAGAGCATGCATAAACGCTTTTTCGTGCTGAGGGCAGCCAGCGAGTCTGGACCCGCCCGGCTGGAGTATTACGAGAATGAGAAGAAATGGAGACACAAGTCAGGGGCCCCCAAGCGCTCCATCCCACTAGAAAGCTGCTTCAACATCAACAAACGGGCTGACTCCAAGAACAAGCACCTGGTGGCCCTCTACACCAAGGACGAGCACTTTGCCATTGCAGCTGACAGCGAGCCTGAACAGGAGAGCTGGTACCAAGCGCTGCTGCAGTTGCACAACAGGGCCAAGGGCCACCACCACCTCCATCACCATCACCATCACCACCACAGCGATGTCACCTTTGGAGGCAGCAACGCGGGACCGGGGGAAGCAGGTGAGGACAGCTATGGCGAGGTAGCCCCTGGCCCAGCTTTTAAGGAAGTTTGGCAAGTAATTCTGAAGCCTAAGGGCCTAGGCCAGACAAAGAACCTGATTGGCATCTACCGCCTGTGCCTGACTAACAAGACCATCAGCTTTGTGAAGTTGAATTCAGATGCGGCTGCTGTGGTGCTGCAGCTGCTCAATATCCGCCGCTGTGGTCACTCTGAGAACTTCTTCTTCATTGAGGTGGGGCGCTCGGCTGTGACTGGGCCTGGTGAGTTCTGGATGCAGGTAGATGATTCGGTGGTGGCACAGAACATGCATGAAACCATCCTGGAGGCCATGCGAGCCATGAGTGAGGAATTCCGGCCCCGCAGCAAGAGCCAGTCCTCCTCAAACTGTTCCAACCCCATCTCTGTGCCCCTTCGCAGCAGGCACCATGTCAACAACCCTCCACCCAGCCAGGTGGGGCTCAGTCGCCGGTCCAGGACTGAGAGCGTCACGGCCACCTCTCCTGCCGGTGGTGGGGGCGGAGGTACAGGTGGTAAACCCAGCTCTTTCCGGGTTCGAGCGTCGAGTGACGGGGAAGGCACGATGTCGAGGCCTGCCTCTGTGGATGGTAGCCCAGTTAGTCCCAGTGCCAACCGGACTCATTCGCACAGACACCGTGGCAACTCCAGGCTCCATCCTCCGCTCAACCACAGCCGGTCCATCCCAATGCCTTCCTCGCGCTGCTCTCCTTCGGCCACCAGTCCGGTCAGCCTGTCATCTAGCAGCACGAGTGGCCATGGCTCCACCTCAGACTGCCTGTTTCCACGAAGGTCTAGTGCTTCGGTTTCTGGCTCCCCTAGCGATGGTGGATTTATTTCTTCTGACGAGTATGGTTCCAGTCCATGTGACTTTCGCAGCTCTTTTCGCAGTGTGACCCCGGATTCATTGGGACATACCCCACCAGCTCGGGGCGATGAAGAGCTCAACTACATCTGCATGGGGGGGAAGACCGCCTCCTCGTGCTGCAGCCTGGCAGCCCCCAATGGCCACTTCATCCCGCGCACGTGCCACCCACAGCAACAACCTCGCTACCCTAGTACGCCGTGCTGCCCTCGAGGTGGTAGCGAGGAGGTTGCTGACTTGGAGAAAGCGTTCAGGAAGAGGACTCACTCTGCAGGCACTTCGCCCACCATCTCCCACCAGAAGACGCCCTCGCAGTCTTCGGTGGCCTCCATTGAGGAGTACACGGAGATGCTGCCTTCCTACCCCTGTGGCGGCAGCCGCCTGCCCTCCTACCGGCACTCAGCCTTTGTGCCCACTCACTCCTACCCAGAGGAGTGTCTGGAGATGCACCACCTGGACAGCGGCCATCATCGGACCAACTCCGCCCCGCACACGGATGACGGCTACATGCCCATGTCACCTGGTGTAGCCCCCGTGCCCAGCGGCGGGGGGCCCCCCAAGGGTGGTGACTACATGCCCATGAGTCCTAAGAGCGTGTCGGCCCCGCAGCAGATCATCAACCCTGGCAGGGGGGGCCGCCACCCTCCAGCCACGATGGACTCCAACGGCTACATGATGATGTCCCCCAGCGGCAGCTACTCCCCAGATGGCGGCTCTGCGGGCTACGCCAAGATCTGGACGAACGGCGCCGGCCACCACCCGAAACTCTCAGTGGAGAGCAACGAAGGGAAGCTCCCGTGCGGCGGCAGTGACTACATCAACATGTCCCCAGCCAGCGGCTCCACCACCAGCACCCCGCCGGACTGCTACTTCGGGGGCGCGGGGCAGCCGGGCGTCGAGGAGGCGCCCACCGCCCACCACAAGCCCATCTACTCCTACTTCTCGCTGCCGCGCTCCTTCAAGCACGTGCACCGGCGGGGCGGCGGCGGGGCGGGCGAGGACGGCAGCCCCCAGCCCCGCATCGCCCTCGGCCCCGGCCGCCTGCTCTACGCCACCGAGGACTCGTCCTCCTCCACCAGCAGCGACAGCCTGGGCGGCGGCGGCGGCCCCGAGGGCGGCCCCCCGCCGCCGGCGCAGCCCCCTCGCAAGGTGGACACGGCCGTGCAGACCAAGGGCCGCCTGGCGCGACCCACTCGCCTGTCGCTGGGCGGCCCCAAGGCCAGCACCCTGCCGCGGGCGCGGGAGCAGCCCCCGCTCCTCCTGCCGCCGGAGCCCAAGAGCCCCGGCGAGTACGTCAACATCGAGTTCATCGCCGGCGAGAAGCCGGCCTTCCCTTCGGCCGCCCTGGGGCTCGGCTTGCCGCCGCCGGGCGGCGAGGCCGCCGAAGAGTACATGAACATGGAGCTGGGGCCGCCGCGGGCCCCCTGCCCCGCCGGCTTCGCCGCCGCCCGGGTGGCCCCTGCGGCCCGGCCCGGCCGAGGCGCGGCCCCCGGCGGCCGGGACTACGTGGCGATGCAGCTGGGGGGCGCCGCCGCCGCCGGGGGCTCCTGCTCGGACTGCGCCGACAGCCCTTCCCCCTGCTCGCCCGCCCTCCTGCTCAGCTACGCCGACGTGCGGGCGGGCCGCTCCGCTGCCGAGAAGCCCCCGCCGGCGGCGGCGGCGACCACGGTTTCCCCGGAGCTGCCGCGGCCGCCGGCCGAGCTGTCGGCGGCGCCGCCGCGCTCCTCCTCCCTGCTCGGGGGCCCCGGCGCGGGCAGCGCCTTCACCCGCGTCAGCCTCAGCCCCGGCCGCAACCAGAGCGCCAAGGTGATCCGCGCCGACCCGCAGGGCGGCCGGCGGCGGCACAGCTCCGAGACCTTCTCGTCCACGCCGAGCGCCGCCCGCGGAGCGGCGGCGGGGGGCGGCGGCGGCGGCGGGCTCGGGGCGGCCTTCCCCTGCGGCGGCGCGGCGGGCGCCGAGGAGGTGAAGCGCCACAGCTCGGCCTCCTTCGAGAACGTCTGGCTGCGACCCGCCGCGGGGGAGGCGGCCGGCGCCCCCGCCGCCCGCCGGGAGCAGGGGGCCGCGCCCGCCCTGGAGAACGGGCTCAACTACATCGACCTGGACTTGGTGAAGGACTTCAGCCACCGCCGCCACCACCACCTCCACCCCCCCGCCGAGGGCGCCGCTCTGCCGGGGGGGAAGCAGCCGCCGCCGCCGAAGCCCCCGGGCCAGCCCCGCGGGAGCGGCCACTCCGGCGACGACCTGAGCGCGTACGCCAGCATCAGCTTCCAGAAGCGGGAGGAGATGTAGGAGCCGGGCGCCCGCCGGGGAAGGTGAGCCCGGGGGCGGGGCGGGAGGGGGGAGAGTGCCGGGGCGGCGGCGGGAGGCTGCCCGCGGGGCGGGCGGTGTTCCCCCCCCCCCCCCAACCCGGGGAGGCTCCGGGAGGAGCCGCGGCCCGGGCGGTGGCGGCTGCCGTCTGCGGTTTGCCTTTAATATCTGCGGGGCGTTTCGGTGGCCCCGGCAGCACAGCGGCCCTGCGGGTGGCCCCGCTGCTGGCTCTCACCTGCGCGGGGCGGGGGTCGCTCCCGAAAAGCGCGCTCGGGGGCTGCGGTTCGGATGGGGATACGATACCGTCCTTACCGCGTTGCCACGTTTCTTTACTTTTCAGAATTAGGTACGCTTCAAAAGTGTGTGTGTGGAGTGGGGGGGAAAGCGAGTTAGCTGGAGGATAGGGCTGGAAACGGGAGACTCCCATTGTAATCCTCGTTTGGTCAGCAATCACTCTTGTGGCCGAGGGTGAAGCGGTCAGCCATGCCAGCTCTTGCTTTGCCATGTGCAAAACACGTCTAGCAGCATCTACCTCACGGGGATGTGATGAGTATTAATTCAGTTTTGTTTGAAAGGTGCTTCGAATTTGAAAACAGACTTCAAAGCCTTCAGAGCATTGTATCTGTCACTCGTGTTCCAGCTGATACTAAGCACGGCTGTCCCACTCTCACGACAGTGTTACAGACTGCATAAGAAACAGGCTTTTCATTTTTAATTTGGGAAAAACTTCTGCCAGGCAGGCTGTTACACGTGGATGATAGGCGAGCAGGAGCATTGTTGCAAGCAATGTGATATTTCTGCTACATGGAAACTTCATGCCGCACATAACAGATGTATCATGTTTAGAGCTCATGGAGTACAGCACACCTGTGTGAGTCCTTTCGTGAAAGGTGAAGACTTTTGGTGCAGACGAGCACTAGTAGATAGCTACCCAGTTCATCTTGTTGAGACGCTCGGTTTTAGCGGTTTTCTATGTACTCGAGCAGCAGCAATCACAGTACGTTAAGCGGTTGCTATGAACACGTGCAGTGGCATTAGGGGGATGAATCTCATACCACTGTTTACATCGTAAGTGTAATAAACGCACTGTTTGTATTGCTTGTTTTCTCGGCTTAAGGGAATTGCTGAGGGCTGGTCTCGGTACGATGCCTGTGATCGTACGTTCACCACTTTTACACGTTTTGCAACCCTATAACCTGAACAAAAGCAAAACAATCTCTTCACACTTGTTACTTAGCACTTGCTACTGTTGCTTGTTAGAACAACGCAATATTAGGTGTTAGTCTTACCTGATCTGCGAATACAAAGTGAATTTCAGAGTTCAAGGGAAGGTTTAAGATCAGCACAGACAGTGCTGGTCTGGTTCAGATGGTAACTGCTAGGAAATGGTTGGTTTTGTGTCTATCTGACAGGAGTGTGGTGGCTGTCACAATACCTTGTCTGTGACCAGATTTACACTGCCACACCCTTTCTCTGCTCTGGGATGTGCTTGCAAAAGCCTGTCTAGACTTCCTTCGAGATGCTTCTGGATACCCTGGGAATCTGTATCTGCCTGGGGCAGTGCTGGTGTTACGAACTCTTCAGGAGGAGGGGGTTTTTGCCAGAGGATGCAGCACGTTGTGCTGTAAGTCACATTGCTAGGAGCATCCCTTTTTTCCACCCTGTTGTGTGTTAAGATAGAGGGGAGCAATTGTGAAGGAAAATTCTCTGTCAGCGTATGGATAAATAATAAACGTGTGCAAGAGTATGTGGACAGAGGTCTGGGGGGGGGAGCAGTGTCATAACTGTTTACTTACACAGTTTTTTTCCAAATGCACTGTTGAATTTTCCTGTAGACAACTTATTTAATTGATCCTGTGTGCCATCTTTAGCATAAAAGCTGTGGCAATGCTCTCCATCATGGTGGTAGGTAGATACCTGCCGTGATTATGATGTTCAGTGAGGATCTGGACAGGGAAGACCTGATATAAGAACATGCTGAAAAAAATTATGCAGATGTTTTTCAGAGCAGTGTTGTGAAAGGTAGTGTCTAACAGAGTAATTGCTGTTTGAAGTAGGTTCTTATTTCCCAAAATTGGGATTAGACTGAGCAAGCACAGCTTCTTCTGGGAGGCAGGGGAAGAGTCAGGCTATAATTATATGGGGAGTTTGTAGCCATGGCTGTTCCCTTTCCCTTCCCACTATAAAGCTGTGTTAATTGCTTGTAGCTTTCTCAGACATTAACCCTTTGGACTCTTATTTCCCAGGCTAGATTGCTTTCCATAAGCTGAAACTTTCATTGCAAAATTCAGCCTGACTAGCTCCTCTGCTGTTGAATGCGTTAAGGAGAAAAAAACAACAGCCTTTTGTCTGTGTTAAACCATTTTTACAGCTGTTTTTTGACGTGTCCTCATACCTTTTTTGTTTTGGAGGAGGAACTTAAGCTTGGCAGGGGAATCGGCCCATGTAGGTTATACCTTATGCTGTTCTTGAGAAAATCTGCCTGGAGGTGAGTGATTTACAGGCCTGCAAACAGTCTGTTTGCACACGCCTGAAAAAGTTGTTGAGCACCTTCAGCTAAACGGTTCTCCTGAAAACTGCATGTGCAGTGAGGGTGCTCCAGTTCCCCAAAGCTCTGCATGCCCCTTTCCAACAAGCAGCCGAGCAGGCTGTGCTGCCTTGGCCTTGGCCACCTTTCCCCCCTGCTCCTCCTGCCAGGTGAGGCTGTTCAGGCTTCGGCTGAGAGCGGGCAGCCTGCGGTTGATGTTTCTCCTGTTGGTGTCTGAGCAGTGTGAAAGAGGAAGGAAAAGCTACTTGGTATGTTTGCAGCTACGATGGAGAGGAGAGAACATCCAGACCTGGGAAGGGAGAAGTGAAGCTGCAGGTATCAGAACAAGGGATGGCGACAACTGCATTAAGTACGCTTTCTTTGCTCTCCATAACTTTTGTGAGTTGTTATTTACACTTTTAATCTCAGAAGTGGAAAAGGTACTGCAAGTGCTTTTTTTTTTTTTTTTCTCCCCTCCATAGAGCAGCCTTTCGCCTCACCCCAAAGGCCAAAACTGTTTCGATAACTCTCGTTTTATCCATTCTGGAATTTTCTGTTGTTCTAGAGTACAAGACTCCAAATGTTGACCATTCATCTCCTGATGGTTAAAATGATTGTTGCTCCTTTGCCAGCTAACTTTGCTAGCTAACTCCTCTCCCCTTCCCTGTTCCATTGTCCTCCCCCCCCACAGCTGCCTCCAAGTTGCTCAGGCATAACGTTCTGAAGTATTTTTAAACTCTTTTCAAGTGTAGTTACTTCTCCTAGCATTAAAGATACTGGCTGAAATAATTAAAAAACATTTCTCTTGCACCCACAGCATTCCTCTGCACTCTCCAATCTCATTGCTTTCCCTGTCATATATTCTTGGCTGTTTCCTAACAGCTGACACTGCCCTAGCCTTTCTAGCTCTCTTCTCTCATCCAGTTAAAAAAGTGCAGCAGATTCAGTGCAGTCCTGCGTGCTCCCCCGCCCAAATGCTTATTTCTACTTCAGAGAATTGGGTACTGTTGTGTGCGCCTAGCCTAGCCAGTGACTCTGGTACTTGAATCCTCTGATGAGTGGACTTTTGTACTGTAGCTGGAAGGCCACACTGCTGCAGTGGCCAAATCATGCTGGGAAACACCAGCCTATGACATGGAGAAAGTGAGGCAAGAGCTAGGGAGGGGGGAGAGCAATGTTGCTGTAAGGCATTTTTCTCCTGCTTAGAGTTTGGCATGCACAGATGTGGTGGGTTGACCCTGGCTGGATACCAGGTGCCCACCAAAGCTGCTCTATCACTTCCCTCAGCTGGGCAGGGGAGAGAAAATATAATGAAAGGCTCGTGGGTTGAGGTAAGGACAGGGAGAGATCACTCACCAATTGCCATCTCAGGCAAAACAGACACAACTTGGGGAAATTAGTTTATTACCTATCAAATCAGGGTAGGATAATGAGAAATAAAACCAAATCTTAAAAACACCTTCCCCCCACCCCTCCCTTCTTCCCAGGCTTAACTTCACTCCCGATTCTCTCTGCCTCCTCCCGCCCAGCAGTGCGGGGGGACGGGGAATGGGGGTTGTGTTCAGCTCATCACACCTTGTCTCTGCTGCTCCTTCCCCCTCCGGGGAGGACTCCTCACACTCCCCTGCTCCAGCGTGGGTCCCTCCCACGGCAGACAGTCCTCCACGAACTTCTCCCACGTGAGTCCTTCCCGCGGGCTGCAGTTCTTCACGACCTGCTCCAGCGTGGGTCCCTCCCAGGGGGTGCAGTCCCTCCGGCACAGACCGCTCCCGCGTGGGTCCCCCACGGGGTCACCAGTCCTGCCAGCAAACCTGCTCCAGCGCGGGCTCCTCTCCCCACGGGCCCACGGGCCCTGCCAGGAGCCCGCTCCAGCGCGGGCTTCCCGCGGGGTCACAGCCTCCTTCGGGCATCCCCCTGCTCCGGCGCGGGGTCCTCCCCGGGCTGCAGGTGGAGATCTGCTCCTCCGTGGGCCTCCCCGGGCTGCAGGGCCCAGCCTGCCTCCCCACGGGCTGCACCTCGGGCCGCAGGGGAATCTCTGCTCCGGCGCCTGGAGCACCTCCCGCCCCTCCTGCTTCGCTGCCCTGCTGCCTGCAGAGTTGTTGCTCTCGCGTGTTCTCGCTCCTCTCTCCAGCTGCAGGCGCTCGGGTGTTTTTCCCCCCTTCCTAAATCCGTTACCCCAGAGGCGCTACCGCCATCGCTGCTGGGCTCGGCCTTGGCCAGCGGCGGGTCCGTCTCGGAGCCGGCTGGCGTTGGCTCGGGCGGACACGGGGGAACCTTCTGGCAGCTTCTCGCAGCAGCTGCCCCTGTAGCCCCCTGATACCAGAACCTTGCCATGCAAACCCAACAGATGAGCAGGTGTAGTGGATGTGCTGCGGATCCTGCTTTTGGGATTGCTGTGAGAAGAGAAGGCTCCTAGAATAAGCAGTGGTTTTGTAGATGAACCGCTGATAGTTTGTGTTCTGAGTACATAGTCAAAAAATATTCCAGAAGGGAAACGATTAGACCTTGGCTCCGGAGAAACAGGAAAGGCTGTAGTAGGATAGTAGCATGAATCCAGGTATGTGGCTTTGATCTCTGAAGCTTCAAAGCAAAGCCATTATTCCCTTGACTCATTTCCATTTTGTTGATGAGTCTGAGAACTGTGAAAGTGTGTGCTAATAACACTGAATTGAGTATGTGTAGTGTGAACAAGTGGTAACTTGGCTCACCCGCAGCTTTAATGACACCTATTTTACCCAGTGCATGGACGGTTTGGGTTTTTTTGGTGATGTAAGAAAAAGGAATACAGTACAAGGGCATCTATATGGTTGTTATGCTTTTTGTCTGGTTCCACTTAAAGCACTACTAAAGGGAAGAGTTAAACATTTGTTTGGGTCTCATGAAAATACACATGATGATAAACAGAAAATCACTCGTAATTCTTGTATAATATACCTGGATTTTTTTTTTTTTGTTGGGACATTACTTGCTTTTTAATTTCTTTAGTAGTTTTCAATAGTTATTTTTGTTTCCTCAAGTTAAAAACTTCAGGTGAAACAACAGAAACACAGTAAATGCCAAAATAAGACATGTACAATTAAATAAAGTTTTTTGGGGGAGGTTGTTTCCAGAACTGAAAGATCCTAACTTCCTTAGTTTTGGGTCAGCACAAAGGTAAATACCAGTAGGTTATGAAAGTTTTCCATGCTTTGGAATTTATATGGATATTACTGTAGACAAGACAGTGCATTTCTTACTGTATGCACACACTAGTTTTTCCCCATACCTATTTATTTGTCAAAATATGTGTCTCCACATACTTGCATATTTGCAGTTTTCCTGTTTATCAGGATCACAAGCTTATAATTAATGTTTTTAGGTTTTTTGAGGGCTTGTTGGATTTTTTGGTAATCTAGACAGTAAATCAGTTCCTTTAATCTAGCTACATTAAATTGTAGTATTGATTATTTCCTCATCCCCACCTTGATTTTAATAACAGATTTCTTGGGGCTTTTCTCTTTTGTTTTCCTGGCTTAAAAATTGGAACTCTGTGATTTATAAAGCAAATCAGTAAATTATGAAGCATTATCTGGACTTCTTTAGCACATAGCTTTCATATTTAGTCAATGTTTAAACTGGTTTCTGAATGTGGTTTACATTTGAAGATGAAACAGGACTTTGCAGGGCAAGGATGATGCTAATTTTTAACTAGCAAGTGTGGAAAGATCATATGTTTCCTTAGATAACACTTGTAAATGGAGAATTACAACTCTTAAATAAAATGAAGCAAGCAGCTGTGGAGTGAGAATGTTATTTGGCCAGTATCTTCAGCATGCAGCGTTGTTTCAGGAATGCTGTATAGTAGTTTTGATATTCATTAGGTCTATACAGTTTTCACGACTTTATAAATACGTAAGTGCAAGTATTGAAAGTAAAATGTACTTGAATATTCTTTTGAACAACTTGCAGTAACTCTATAGTAGCTTGTTTGTGAAGAAAGTGGGGTGGTTTTCTTCTGGATCTGGAAGTGGATATGTTCAGTACTGATTATTGTGTAAATAAAGTCACTAGTGAACTTAAGCCGTAAAAGAAAATATTTTGGTGTCCAGTGATATGGAAGCTAAATAGATACTATTTTCCAAAACTAATTTGATACTAGATTTAACCTCTGTGCCAGGTTTCATTGAAAACTAATTATTGTTTCTGATCAACAGAGTTATGGAGTACAGTACTCTCTTAAGAGATAGGAGGAAAAAGGGGAGAAATACTGTTCACAGGGCCCGTGCTGTGACTAGAAGAGACACTATGGCATGGCGACATAAGGTGCTGGGGAATAGGTGTAGAGACTTTTATGGGAGATGGAAATGAGAGATAGAAATTACTTAGGAGACACAGAGGAACTGTGCTGTGATGACGTGGGTGGAGAGAATTGCAAGGTGTTCGTGATCTGAAGGGAATTGGGATGGTGGTATGTGAAAGTTTGAGTACAGAGAAATGCGGAGAGCCTGGTTACACACCGAGAGTTTATTCTAGAGGCACTCATTTTGCATGGTACTGCAGTTTTCTGAAGGTGTTTTTACTTCTGTGTTTTGATCTTTATTACTTGGATAGACACTCTTTAGAAAGCACATGTGTTCCATACTTGTGATTAGATTTATTTGGATGTTCTGTTCAACTTAATGGGGTGATGTGTATAGTAAGGTAAACAGAATTTACCTCCGGCTTATCTTTCCTAAAATCTTTGTCTTGTAGCATCCTTGTCACATCCACAGCAGTAAACCACAGGTAGGAATCTGAATTAAGTACAAGATAAATAGAATTAGTTAATTTTAACGTTATAGACCCTTGTTTTTATAAAATATATATAATGAAAGGAGAGCTATATTCACATAGGGTTTTTTAACTGCAGTATTTTTTTCTTGACACTTTATTAATTGAACAGTTATAAATTTCATTAAGAATGAGGTTCATTAGTTTCATGATTTGTCTTATGGATTAGTAAGTGTAGATTCCCTTAAAAATGTTTAATTTAAAGAACATTTTGTAAAAGAAAATGTCAAATGATGACATCATTGTGGCTTGTTATAGCAGATCTTGCGTTTTTCTTTTTGTGGTAAGAGCTGCAACACAAATATATTAGCATTAACAAAGGCATCTGAATTCGCAATTTGTCAGAATGCTAAAAACTGGGTTTTGGTCATCTGTATGTCATCTGGTGTGTTAAGAGTATTTATAAAATGGTTATGTTCTATTTTTATAATATTCTGGCTTTTTGATAAATGGTGATCATGATGATTGTTATTTTGAATACATGAGACATGTAGTAAAGGATAGATGTTGGTAACTTAATCTGAAGATTAACAGCTTTACTCTTCACTTACAGAAATGATGGGAAATATAACAAAAGCCAAGGTGTGAACAGATAAAGGAGATTTAAATAAGCCTGGCACTCTTAACTAACTAAAAGATATCTTGATATATATCTCTCTGATCATGTTTGACATATCTAGGTCATGTTCTCTGAAGACTATTATTAGAGATTTAACCTTGAGTAATTGCAAAGTGTATTTTCTTCAGAGTAGTTTTTGATCAGGCAGGTGAGACAGTGAAAGTTTGTGTGTGTTCAACTGCTTGTAGTAATTTGGGAGTCTAGTTAGAAGATACGGTGTCAGCCACCTGAGCTGTAAGGTGAAATGTACTGTTCCCATGGTGTATCACAGAATATTTGCCTGTGTACCTTTTGTCAACTGTTGTAAAATTCCATTTTTTTGGGAAGCTGGGGATGTGAAAGAAACAACCTGTTAAATTTTCAAATAAGATACGCTTCAGGAAGAATGGAATTACGTTGGGCACTTTACAGCTAGTAGAGCTGTTGAAGTATACTTGTACATTTGAACTGTTTGATGATGTATGTTATAAAATGCAAGAAGGTGGTAGTCTGGGAACATCTACAGCTTTAATTGACTGTATTTCTTCTCCCTCCTCCCCCATCTGAGTAGTTTGGATATTTGTAACTCACTAAGGCGCCTAAGCATTGGACAAGCTTTTTTTGAAATACAGAATCTGTGTGAATAGAAAAAATGTGAATTATCAGTCAGCCTTGGTTCTTGTCCAGTTTCAGTGGTCTGGTTTTCAGTGTGGTGCGCGAATATTTGTTAAGATATAACTACGGGGCATGAACTCCATAAGATGGCTTTGCCAGTCAATAATCTGTGCACAGGAGCTTTCCTTCAGTGGCACAGTTCCCTGAAGGAGTAAAAAGCACAAATGTGGAGGAGACTAAGACAGTGATTGTATGGGTTCCTTCCGTCCTTACTTCACTGAATTGTAGAATTAAAAAAAAAAACAAACAAACAAACAAAAAAAACAAACAAAACAAAACAAACCCAACCCAAAAACCCCCTTAATTCTCCTCTCAAGGTAATGGACATCTGTATGTCACTAGTAACATCCATATTTAAATGCTGTGCCCAGAGTTGTGGAGAAGACACATGTATTGGTTGAGAGAGTAAAAGAACCTCAGGAAGGTATAGATGGGAGGTAGAAGATTGAGTTGTTCACTACTCTTACACATGTCTCAGCTGTGGTCTTGCTGCTCATCAGTTTGTAAGTGACAGCAGAGGAGTGGAAGGGAGGTGGGGAGCTCAAAATGTCATGGCTGAAGCAGTGACTTGCTTGTGAGCTTCCCGTGCCCTGTGCTGCGTACGAGAGATACGGAAGACAAAGTAGGACAGCTAGGCTTGCCCAGAGGGTTTGAAATGACTTGTACATGCTGGTAAGGTGTTTTGGTGGGAGCAAAGGTCTGTACGATGGCTGCATGAAGGAAAAAAGAGCAACAGCTGATGTCTATCAGTGAGGGAATCTTTTAGATTAAAACACTGGATGGTAATTTGTCTTCAACAGCTGGCCTTCATTTTGAAGAGAAGATTGTTGTGTTAGAAAAGGAAATTTTAACCCCTAGAGAACAGAAAACAAGCAACAGGGAAGACTTTTCAGTTTCAGAGACAAACTTGGAGCTTGAAAGCCCTCTATGTGTGCTGCACAGCTGGTGTCCAGGCATAGGTAATATTTAGACACTTTGATGAAATACCTGGAAAATCACTAGAGCAAGGAGACTGTGGCCTTCCAGTAGCTTCCCAGTTTAGTTTGAGAGTTGCTTTGCAAGGGATCGACAAGGTGTTCAGGAGACGGTGTCAGCAGTGATGCATATAGTATGCAAGAATCTTCATACTGATACTTAAAAAGGAAAAAAAAAAAAAACAAAAAACAAAAAAAGTCTTCTCTTTCCTGAAAAGGATACAGGTGCAACAATGTATTTTCCTGCTCCTGTGCCTACCATGTCATAGGGCTGGTTAAGTCTGCTGCCTTCCCTGGCATGGTACAATGTGCTTTTTCATGGTACTTGTTCTCTAATGGTGATACCCAGAGAAATAAAGTTTGGGCACTTCTGTTGAAATGACGGCTGTTAATCCATTTCTGACTCTTGCAGGCACTGTATGTAAATGACAGAGGCATTGGCTGAACGGTCTCTGAAAATGGGATTAATTTTCATTTCCTCAGAAAAGTTTATGCTGTCATAATTACTGATTCCACTCCTGTAATTCCTGATCACAAATTCTGAATTACTTGTTACTTCAAAATGGCAAAATGTGTCATTTATGGAGCAGAATGTTATGGAATAATGAGGAAGTAAACTAGCAAGCTGTTTAGTCAGTTGAGGCTGAGACAATGTTCTCTTTTTCTACTTTGGAATATATCCATGAGGATTTTCCTTTCATAGTACAGTTGTATTTCATGGAAGTGACCAACAGCAGATAGCCCAGCTGCACAGTTCTTGAAAGAAGTAGGACAGCTAGGTTTGCCCAGAGGGTTTGAAATGACTTGTACATGCTGGTAAGGTGTTTTGGTGGGAGCAAAAGTCTGTACGATGGCTGCATGAAGGAAAAAATGAGCAATACTCACCTCCTTGCAGTGATGGTAAATTCAAACTGAACCATTTTCATCTGGTGAAAATGAAAGTGACTAATTGAAATCTTTAGGAGGATGAGAATACATTTTGGATAGGTAGGAACTGCTTTGTTAAAAGTGAAAAAATCGCCTCTCTTTAACCTGCTACCTTTACCCTGTTTCTCTTTTTGACTTCTTTGCTTGCAAAGCACAGGCACAGTATACCATCCCTTCATGCTTTGCTGTGTTATGGTATTCTTAGCACTTGGTTCAATCTTGATTTTCTGTATTGCAGAGCACAGTTGATTTTTTTTTTTAAACTAGTGCAGCTAAACTGCAGAATAATAAATAAGTGTTGCCCTTTGAAAAACAAAAGGAGATGCACTAGTACTAAGTAGTTAATTTCTTGATCACATACATAAAATGAAATACAGGTAAGGAAACCTTATCATTTCTAAAGCTTAGGTGTACTGAAAACCATTACAAACAGAGCAGACTTTCTATCTACTGTATGTTGTTCAGGAATCTCAAAAAGCAGGCTGGCTGGCACATCTAGGGTGTGGTCCTGCAAGATGTTTGGGCAGATTTAAACAGCTTGCTTTGCTGGAAAGGGTGGTCTCGCCTCAGCTGCCTTTACTCTCATCTGCATGCTCCCACTGTTTCTCTGTGCTGGTTCCATACAAGTAAATGTCAACTATAGTTAGGCTGATGTACTATTTGGTAACTGTTTATATTTCCTCGTTTCGCACATAAAGGCATTCAGATTTCTGAGAAACAGCAAAATCAATGTATAAAGGGAAATTCAGTTTGTTTAGGAAGCTGTAGGTTGAAAACTGTAAATATTTTTCTAATTGAAAGTTAGTATTTGTTCTAGTGTCAGTATTTTGGAAATAATCTTGTACTTTGTTGACTTTATCATAATCTGGTGAACATGATGTAGAATGTTCTTGAATTACTTGGGTATCTTATGGGTGGATAGCCATGCATGATTTGCATCTGTTTTACCAGTTTGAGATGAAAACAGGGGCAGAGGAAACTAAATAGAAGAACAGTGATGGAAACCAAACAGCTCAAATCATCTCTTTTCCTTTTACAACTGCTGTGCGCACTCCTTCCATCCATGGCTACTTACTTTGTTTTCTCTTGGATCAGCTTCTTGGGAGCAGAAGTTAAAGCACTGATATCTGCTGGCATCAGCACACTCTATATGAACACTGTAGTTTAAACATGTAAGTGGTGAAACTTTATTCTTAAATGGATTGACAGAACTGATCAATTTAAATTCAGTCTTGAATACTTCAGACAATTTAAAGGTTCTTAAAAATGAAACAAAACTCTCAAATACAATTAAGTCTTTTATGTATGAAACTTCTTTCCCCAGCAAGCTCTGATACTAGGGAAAAGCCCTTCTGAAGGTGTGCAGGCATGTAGCTAGGGCATGTTTTTTCAGGCCTTTGAACTAGGTTAGGAATGTGTCTCAAGATGGAAGAATGAATAGTTACTTGGTGCTTTTAGCCTCCGGGCTTGAAACTCGCAAGAGGAATGTTATTGTGTCTTCAAAGCCTGTTTCACACAAGCCTTTGTTGAGCAGGAACTTGGAGAGTCTTTGTATTATCATGCACACAACAAAAACAGCCAGCCACCCAATTTGATCTAATTGGGCGGTGGTAGTGAGATGTTTCTTCAGTAGGAAGGCTCTGGAAAACGGGGTGCATATTTTTAATTAGGAAATACCCTTCAGAGCAAAGGGATTGCCTGCACAGACATTTACCAGCTTGATAAAACTCTCTAATTATACTGATGCAATTCCCCATATGTACATCCCCTCTTTTCTCCTCCTCTCTACGTAATGCTTTCCCAGTAAGAGAGCAAATATTTACATTTCTTTTAAAATTTGTTTTGACCCTGAGGTGGTGGTAGCACATCCCTGGAGAAGGCAAGCTGAGGTTGAGAAAGTGGGGTCGTTCAGGTTGAAGTAATTTTTGTAATGTTTTATCAAAAATAAACCTGTATTCAGGACTAAATATGTTGTAATGTACTAATATTGCCTAAATTAAGACAGACCTTTCAATCAATGTAACTATCAAGTGTTCAGAGGAAATAAAACTGTTGCTCTAATGAATGTGATTGGTGAAGTATCCAGAATTGGGGTTTGAAATGCTAAAAACTCATTTTTGAGAATAGCAGCTGCTTCAGTAGATATCCAGAGAAATTTATTCTTCGTTTTAGTATATGACTAGCCTAATTACATGAGTAGTTTATTCAAAGTTGAGTGAGATCAACTGAAATTGAAAATATAAGAAAACTGATTTCTTTTCTAAAGTGTTTTAGTTACAAAGGACCCCACATATACTCTACTAAATCTGAAATTTTGAAGTCTGTAGTAGCCAAGCCCATTCAATTTCACCTACTAAATAAAGAGGAGGCTTAAAAAAAAAAAAAAAGATTTGTCTTTAAATGCAAGGTTTATTTTGTTAAGCAGCTTCCTTATGTGTTCAAGATATTTTGTTAGTATGTTCTGTATTTAGTTATCAGTTAACTAAAAACTATTTTAGAGTTTTATCCTGATTTTCATTTGGACACAGCTTGAAAAGTCATAAATATAAAATTTAACCAGCTAGTAAATAGTAACCTGTATTGGTCATTAATTTTATGTCAAGAATCTGCATAAATACACATGAATGGTATTGTCTAACTAAGGACTATATCAAATGCTGAATTAAAAGGTTATATTGCAGATCAGCATGATTTAGTGGTTATTGCACTTTGAGAATGACCGTTAAGAGTGTAAAAAGATAAATTTCCTCATTTACTAATCTAAATTTGATTATTTTAATCACTTTAATTTGAATTAATCCACTGTGAAGCCATTTGTCAGTATATATATTATAATTAAATACATTTGAACTGATACGATTATGCAGAACTAAAGCATAAGCACAGAAAAGACCTGCTTACAGGACCTCATCTAATCCAGAGGAGGAGCAGCAGAAAATGCAGGAAATGGTAGGATGTTGGGAGGAGGACAAAACCACAAGTACAGAGAAAAGGTGGTTAAATGTATTGAAGGGTAAGAGTGATGGGCAGGCTGTGTAAATTGGCTGGCCAGTTAGTGAAGTTTCGCAAGGTTTGAGAAGGCAAAGTTGTGTAGGAAGGGGTACAGGGGCTGAGCAGAGGGAGAAATTGGAATAATGCTAGGAAGCTCAGATTTCAGTTGGTGTAATTGGGCTTTAATGGCTTGAATGATTCATAATCTTGTAGCTTGATAGGCTGCTATAAAATTTTAAACATAGGTATGAATGAAGTTACTTACACTGATAACATTGTAGGATTGCAGTAGTGGAAAGCATTGACGTTCCAAGAATTGTTAGAGGAAAAAAATTGTGTAAGATGTTGGTAACATTTGGGTAAACATATTTTGGAGGAAGGTTTGAATGGTGTTCCTTCTTCATGAGTGTGCTACAAAGTATTTCTCATCTTGGTGGGGAAGGGGAGGAATCCTCATAAATTACTGTACTTACTTGAAATCGATGGGACTAAGGCGACATGCCTCATTTTAGAATGTGTTCCTTTAACTTCTTTTTTCTTCTTTTTTTTTTTTCTGTAAGCTGTTATTACTGTTCTGTTTGAATTAATAGCAAGTCCCCATTAATTTTAATTAGCTACAGTAATGAGTGAGTTCTAAAGTGCTACAAAATGATCTGTAATTCAATGTCTAATTCATCTCCTACCTTGGGTATTTTATCTTTTTAAAAAATTCTTCTCCTGAAGATTAGTGAGACGTTTGATCTGTCTTGATTCAAGCTTGTTTACTTCTATATTTGTTAGAGTAGCTCATCAGCATTTATTCCTTTATCAAATAACTTCTGTGATGTTAATTGTGCTTTATGGATTTGGGTCACATTTCAGCATTTGCATTTAGGTTGAAGGAACAGGTAAAAGCAGAGGACTATTGGTAGGACTGCTATATGCTTAGAATAAACAGGATTACAGAACGCTTGATAGCCTTTGCATTACAGGAGTCCTGTTGTTTCTAGAGCTTTGTAATCTGTTCGTGTTTTTAACTGATACAGTCTTATAGTAGCTTTTTTTCTGATCTTCACTGAAACTAAAAAAGTTTTTGTTTTGTTTTTGTGAAGTTGAGAGTGATACAAATCACTATCTGGAATCTGTTTCCATGTCTGGTTTTATCTGCATATCCCGTAGTCATACTCAATTGTTGTGACTTTCTCTGTTCTGAGCATTTATGCTTGGTGCATGCAGGTATGTCTGACAGATTTAAGGCCAGAAAGAGATGTGGTAAGTACAGGTAATAGTTTCACTTCAGAAGCAGAATGTGGGATGCAGCTTTGCCATCAGCTTGAAGTAATTGCAGGCCACCCTGCTGTTGCTGTCTCTGATGGCGTATTCCTCTGGAGGGTTGGTTTTGGCATCACCCGTGGTTGCTCATGGGTGATGGTGCAGGGGAGCACTTGGAAATGTGTTTAGGAGGGAATGCTGGGCCATTTCCCTGGGCAGCGGTTTGCTCCTAGTTTGGTTAAAACCAACTGTGAAACCTCATCTTCAATATTCTTTCAGGCAGCATTTAAACTTAATTTCGCCCCCAATCTGGAATTGGTTTATTTAAAACTTCATGTAGAACACCTTATGTGATTAGTGCCTTATGCTCTCCTTGAAACCACAGTTGTCTTGGGCTATGCTGCTGGTGTTTCTGGCCTGGGTTCTCCATTTGCCAACTGCAAAAACTGTGTTTGAAATTGCCTGCCTGCACAGTTGATGTGAAACTGTGCCTTTAGCGAGGTATGAACCTGACCAGCCGTGAGTTGGCCAGGACCAGCTGTACCACAGTCCCTCAGCTGCAGAAGCCTTTGCAGGTGTGCTGGGTTAGAGTCAGAGAAGTTTTATTGAAATGGGTTTGCTGCTTCACTCACCCTGGAGATACTACTTTTAAGAGTGACTACACAGTATAGGTGTATCTATGCTGTTGAAAAAAACACTTCTCCATTATAACTTGTTTTGGTTCAGGTAAAAAATAGTGAGCTGTGTCTGAGAAAAGGCATCTTTTACTGGCAAACCTGCACCTGCTGCTTCAGTATTCATACTAGTTTAGCTGTCTGTGTTAGTCATCTTCTCAAACAAGCCTTTACCACCAAAGCCAAAATCCCCACTGACAAATTAGCTTTTCTAGTTTAGATAAGATCATACGTATGTGGAAAACACTTTCAAGTGAAAATGAAAAATGCATATAATGGCTTCAGACAGCTGTCTTTCAGACCTGATATAGTTACTGAAGGTGACATATGAGAAACAGGCAGGGTTTCCACCTTCCTACCCCTAAATCTTGTTCAAATTTAGTGATTATAGGAGAATTCAGTAAGTAACTGATTTTAATAGAAGGAAATGTCAGTCTCCCTGAAACATTTCCTACTGATCTCATAGCAACTCATGAGTCTGTAGAAGAAAATTTTTGTTCTTTTATTAAAAAATCTTTTTCATTGTCCCCTGTTGTGTGATACAAAACTGAATGTGTGTTGTCTGGCAGATGCATGATTGTAAAAACAAAACTTGCTTTTAACTCTTTGTTGAACTTCTAACATTATAATCTATGTTGGGATCTACATAGCCTCTTAAAGGTAGCTCTGCCTTTCTGCTGCAACGTGCAATGTTTCCAGATGTATTTGAGTACAGTCATCTGTAGCTTGGCGTTTTTTTTTCCTTTGCCTCAAATTTTCTGTAGCTTTCTGTTTTAAGCCTTATTTATTAAGAAGCGTTGCTGCGTTCTGTTTGTTTTTTTTCAAACTGCTATGTCATTTATTTGGCAGGAGGTGGGGAAGGTTAAAGTTCGTCCTTACCTCCTCCCCCTCTCTGCAGTGAAATTTTTGATTGTTCTGTTTAGTGAGTCATTTTCTCTACAGCTGAAGTTAATTTCGTGGTTCATCCAAACAATGAGTATTTTCTGAGCAAGGAAGTGAGGGAACTTTAGTTCTTTCCCCCCTTTTTAAATATAGAGGTATGTCTTGGGTGTTTCCAAAAAAAGGACATATTTGGAAAAAGAACCTTAAATTTTGTGTTGCATGAGCTTGACTTACCGTGTCCAGGTTATGTTCCTCCTCTTCACAGACTGATGGAAATCCACCGATCCAGATGGATGAGTAGTTTTATTCTACCTTAAATAACTCTGGAAGTGCAAATATTTGGCGTCTTCTAGTGGATGTGTTTGTCTGTAAATGACAGGATTCCCCCAAGTTCATTCTGCTTCAGCAGCTGATGGTCACACAGTGCACTCTTTTGCATTGCCATCTGGCAGATTATTATTAGCAGTGGTATGGAAACCAGAAATAAGAAAAGCTGGACCAACAACATTCAATGTATTGTTTCAGATGTTCAGTGCAAGCTCAGTTCGTGTACACGAACGATGTGGTGGCCTCTCCTTTCCATGGGCTATCCAGCCCTGCCATTTGGCATTTGAAGCAGCTTCACCTTCTGCTTGAGCCACATCTCCACATGGTTTCTTCTTTGTGTCCACAGTTGCCTTTGAATCTGTTGCCAGTTTGAATTCCACTGCCTTAGAATAATAGGCTTAGTTTTTATTGCTCTGTACCATAGTTAATTTTTTAAGCCAGGTCGTCCTTTCGACCATTAGTCTGAAGACAGCAGGAAGAGAGGTGGCTTTGCTAACATGTTTGCACACTGTTGGGAGGTATTTTATCACTTAAGAATTGGTAACAAAACGTCCATTGACTTCACTGGAGTGGGTTTGCTGAGTAGTATCCTCAGAGCAGAGGAGGTAGATAGGGTTCATAGTGCTGCTGTATGTCCAGAAAAGCTCTTTTCCAAGTGTTCTTTATCTGTATTTAAAAGCTGATAGTGAATGCCATTGAACTCTTATTTTCTCTCGTTTGTTCTTTCCTGCGGAAGTGGATGTGTGTGTTAAGAGAGTTGTATGTTTTGTGCTGTTTAAGCCGATCTGTCCAAGAGCATTGTTTTCCAGAGGAAAATGGTAATCAAAGATTTGAAATGAAAATCACTTGTGAAATACTTCTGACGTGTATGTCATAGATTTGTAAAATCTGTTTTATACTTCTGTTTGTTGAACATAGGGTGTTCTGATTTGGCTGAATAATACCAAGTTATTGTGCGTCAGTATCCTCACACACAAGGCTTTGATTAAGCAAGAAAAAAATGCTACGGTATTAAAGGCTGGCCTAAGTACAGACTTGCACAGAGAAACAAAAAGTGGGAATTAATAAAGTTAGCATTTTAATACAAGTGTTTTAATACCATAATAGTGACTGGTCTGGGCAAAATAAAACGATGGCATAAAGTGAAAGATTCATTCAGACCTTTGGAGAAGACACAGAGACTTTTCATAGCAGATCAGGCTTGCTTTGTTGGTTGGTTTTGCCTTTTTTTGTTGATGTTGTTGTTATTTTATTTTTTTTTTACAGCTGGATATAATTTTAACCAGGGTAGGTTCAGTGACTTCGTTTAATTATGTGGACTGCAGGTATGAGTGGCTATTCAAGGTTCAGTCATCAGCTCAAGTTCCTTTGGACTAAACCAGATTTCCCCTGCTCCCTGTCAGCCCTTTTCATCACAGTGTGTGACATTATATTCCTGTGTTGAATCAGGTTGCTGAGCTGAACATGCTGTCTGATTTGGACCTCCTCTTTCCCAGGAAGAAAAAAGGGCCACCGGAGCAGGTGCAGTTATGGACATGTCTCTGAACAGCCTCCGGACAAGGGGGAGTTTGTGCCTTGTCAGTTCAGATCACAGATGGGATTTGTACACGAGTACCTGTGTGAGGCTTCCTCGTACATCATCCTTTCACTGCTACTTTTTAGACTGTCACTTTGAAGAACTGTTCTTAGTCCTCCCATGCTGCCACCTCCTTCGTATGAGTACAAGTATTCCTGTAGCTGAGCAGGCAGCTACATCAGGGGCCTAATCCGGACTAAAAGTAACCCAGCTCGGGGAGGGGAGAAATCAGTTTTTTATTCAGATCCAGTTCATCATGCTGCTATGCAGTTCCTTGTGCCTGGGCGAAAGAGGGGATGCTCTGTGTGGTGGGGCTGTGGAAAGTAGGTGAGAACACAAGACGACAGCAGAACAGGCTTGTACTGGCTTCAGGTAGACTAGGAACTGTGATCATCTTCTCCTTACAACATGTTCATTCATTTTTCAGAGTGCTTATTTCATTAGGCCAGGACGATAATGGTGCCTTGAGGTATTATACTGGTGGTGTGAAGCAGAAGGAGCTTGGTCTTTTCCTGCATTATGATCCTAGAAACTTTCCAAGTCTAATGGCTGAAAGTGAGCCTTATGCACAAAGGTTCTTTTGTTTTGTTTTTGTATAAATCTATTTGATGTTAAGCAGCCAAATCTCATCCTGTATGGTTAGCTTAGTGCATTTTTTAGAAGCTCCCAGGCTTCCTGTTTAGCTTTCAGCCACTGCTCCAGAAGGGTATGCATCTTCTTATGTGATCCTGTTGCATACCTGCTAGGTCAGGGATACTGAAATGGCACTGGGCACCTCTGGTTAGAAACCTGATTTTTCTGCTTAGGAGTGTTAATTACTCTGATGATTTTCTGTCTTTCAGCTATGGAGAGTTTTATGGTGTTTTTTTTTTGTTTTTTGTTTGTTTGTTTGTTTTTTAGAAATAATTCCAGTTACTAATAGAATTGGGAATGATTGTGCTGAATTATCAGCATGAGATGAGGGATTTGTTGTTGTTTTGGTTTGTTTTCTCTTGAAAGGTAGTTTGGTCAGTATTGGGACTGGTGCTGTTTAACATCTTTGTTGGTGACATAGAGAGTGGGATTGAGAGCACCCTCAGCAAGTTCACCGAAGGCACCCAGCTGTGTGGTGGGTGACACGCTGGGGGGAAGGGATGCCATCCAGAGGGACCTGGACAGCCTGGAGAGGTGGGCCTGGGCAAACCTCATGGAGTTCAGCAGGGCCAAGTGGAAGGTCCTGCCTGTGGGTCAGGGCAATCCCACGCACAAATCCAGGCTGGGCGAGAAGTGGATTGAGAGCAGCCCTGCGGAGAAAGACTTGGGGGCATTAGTGGATGGGAAACTGCCTGTGAGCCATCAATGTGCGCTCCCAGCCCGGAAAGCCACCCGTGTGCTGGGCTGCATCAAGAGCAGGGTGCCCAGCAGGGCGAGGGAGGGGATTCTTCCACTCTGCAGAGACCCCCCTGCAGTGCTGGGTCCAGCTCTGGGCCCCCAACATCAGAAGGACACGGACCTGCTTGAGCGGGTCCAGAGGAGGCCATGAGGATGATCAGGGGGCTGGAGCAGCTCCCCTGGGAGGCCAGGCTGAGAGAGTTGGGGGGGTTCAGCCTGGAGAAGGGAAGGCTCCGGGGAGACCTTAGAGCGGCCCCCCAGTGCTTAAAGGGGGGACAGGAAAGGTGGGGAGGGACTCTTTATCAGGGGGTGTGGGGATAGGACAAGGGGTAACAGTTTCAAACTGAAATCTTCTGATGCAGATGCATTAGAAAGCCTCTGACTTAACTAAAGGGGGCCTACAAGAAAGCCGGAGAGGGACTTTTTAGAAGGGCACATAGTGATAGGACAAGGAGTAATGGCTTTAAACTGAAAGAGGGTAGATTTATATTGGATGTAAGGAAGTATTTCTTTACCATGAGGGTGGTGAGGCACTGGCCCAGGTTGCCCAGAGAAGCTGTGGCTGCCCCCTCCCTGGAAGGGTTCAAGGCCAGGTTGGACGGGGCTTTGAGCAACCTGGGCTGGTGGAAGGTGTCCCTGCCTGTGGCAATGGGGTTGGGACTAGATGATCTTTAAGGTCCCTTCCAACCCAACCCATTCTATGAATACCTATCCTGAAAGGCTATCTGCCTTCTTTCTCTGTGCTTGCAGAAGCATACAGTCTCTTGCTCCTTGGAAAATGAGTCACACTAAACTCTGTAGCAGCTAGCTAGCATAACAAATACAATGTTTGAGGCTTATTCTGTAAGCTTGTCATTATCAACAACAGATGAACTAGTAATTTATCTTGCCCAGTATATGACTTTGATATGCAGGGAATAAATCAGTAATTTACTTTGTTGTTAAGCACTAGAAAGGGATACACTAGAAGGTGCCACAAGGCAGATTCCAGGTTTTGTTTCTCAGATCTACAAGCAAGTATTTTGATTTGGACTTTTTACTGTCGTACTACTTATTTGAGAGTTAGGAACAGATGTGTGCTTAATTGTTTTTGTAACAAAGATTAAATGATTAAAACTCAAGGCATTCTTTCAAACAGGGAGAAATAAAGCTTTTTCTTCATGTTTCAAGACTAGAGAGATAGAGGGGAAAAGTAATGATCTTCAAAGAAAAACCTTCTGGATCTATTCAGGAAATGACAAATAAAGAACAAGTCCCAAAGACCAAAATAAATTCATAAAATTTTTATGTAAAAAGGAGAAACCTAGAAATTCATGTATGGGATACCTGATGGGTGACCTCCGCAGTCAACTCTGTGGGCTGAGTTTGGAAGCAATAACCACATCATTTAAGGCCTCTGGTCATAAAGGAATTAATAGAAGTCATGCCACTGTAACCTGCTGCTCATCTTCTGATGAGCATTCTATCCAAATGCTGACCTGGTGCATCAAAATAGCGAGATTGTATTTCTAAAGCTTTAGATGACAGACACTTTAAAGAGAAGGAGGGGAATGAAAACACTACAGCCCAACTCTGAGCACTGTCTTTTAATGGTGTGTGTTCTCCACAAGTCTGGTAAGCACAGTTAAAGGTAAGAAGCTTCAGTGTTCAGATGGAAGTTCCCCGATGTGGATGTAGGAAGGATGTTGAATAGTTACACTGTTGCAGTCGTGTGCTCATTAATTAATGAGAAATAGCCAGGCTGTGACCTTTGTTAAGTTGTACATGTGGTTCATGACATGTTGAGAAATACTGTGCTGTTACTTCTCTCTGCTCTCATGTATGTACGTGTCTCTTTTTTTTCTTTCCTTATAGGTCTGCTGGGGCAGGGACTGTCATTTTACTTTGTTTGTTCAGTGGCCAGTAAAGTGAGGCCTTCCAAATGTGACTGGGGCTCCTGTATGCTGTTACAGTGCAAACAGTACGAATAATCATTATCACTGGTTACCACTTCAGTTCCTGTACAGCTCTGGCTGGGCGTTGTCCAAATATGTAATATTCTGTTGCTGCCGAGATTCAAAGTCTTCCCCTAAATCAGTAAGCTTCACCTTATTGACAAAACTCTTGTCGTCAAGCTTTTTCCCTCTCCTCCATAGTGGCAGCAGTTTCTGCTAAAAGTTGCCCAGAAGTGCTGGCAGTGGTATTTTTTCATGCCTGCATCATTAGAGGTTGTAACCAGGAATATGATGTGTATGCCACCTTCCTTTCCACTGTGTTTAACTTTGAATCGCATGTGTGATTGCTTTCATTGCCTTGTAATATGTCTTTCTGTCTCTAAGAATAACAGTGATCTTCTTAAAAGGCACATCTTTCATTGTTTAATAAAATTTGGATCTTTTTTAATGTCAAGTGATATTTTGTTACAAAGCAAATGACAGATGATCTGTCTTTCCCTCCCCACCGTGGTGGTACAGCTTGTGTAGGGTGCTCTATATACCTTGTGTGAGCTACACGTGCGGCTTCTTCTCAGTGCAAGACAGCTGAGACAGACATGGTCACTCCTCGTAAAACAATCTGGAACTGTAGCATTTTGAAGAGGGGGAAAGAGCTTCCAACTCTTTAATTTTATGACTACAGTCATCTAAATTTAAATCTTCGGTGATTTCACGGATGATAGCTTGGGAGGTTCCTCTTTTGGGGGCACCTGAGAGAGAGCACCAGCCAGACAACTGGTACAGACAAGCAAGAGGCATTGAAACGTACAGCGCAATCACTCGAGCGGTGCAGGAGGGAAAGCTATATTTAACAGATACAAGTGCTAATAATGAGACTTCAAAGAGAGCACACCCTTTCCTTCCACAGCTGTGCTCTGCCACGCAGGAGAGACAGGGTAGTTTTCCAGTGGAAGTTTGCTTTGTGTCTTTGCCTTGGGGAAGAAGTTCAGAGAGATCTGGAATTAGCTTAGAATTTCAGAAAGGCAAAAGGGAGAGAGAAGATATGAGGGTAATTACGAATTTTGATGCCAAACCCATCATTCTGATATAGCAGATTATTTTTTTATTCCATCTTGTTCTTGAGGGGATAAAAAGGTTTGGATTTTTTTCCTCCCTTCTGTGTTCCCTTTTACTTTGAATTTTTACTAGCTTTTTTTACCCACTGCCAGTAAAAGATCCCCTCCGTTTCTTGCTGAAAGCTGTTTGCCTAGCTTTGTTGGAGCACAAATAGACAGTTGGGCTATCTTTTTGGACAAAACAGTCACAGTCCTTTTACAACTGAAGTTTTTTCCATAAGGTAGAGTATAGCTTTGATTCTGTTTACTTTTGAGTGTTTTTTCCTTTCACATATGAAGCCATAAACTGTAAAGGGAACTTGATATACTTGTACCGTATTTGCAATTAAGATTGCAGAGAGTGTTTTGGAGTGCACGTGTTTGGCTGCCAGTGAAACCACTGGCTGTGAGTCAGAAGGCATTGAACATTGTTTTCAAAAGTGTCCTTAAGGATGAGGTCACATAAATGCTGGAAGAATATTTCAGAGTGTTCCGAGAAGCAGTGGAAGGCTATTTTGTATCTTGTGAGTAGGTGACCTGGGGGGCTGGAGGGTACATGCCAGCTTTTCTTGCCTATATCAGTCTCATAAACCAATTTAGAGGAACAAACAGGGAATTTAAATGTTTTGCACTTGTTTGGGGCAATTTGAGGCTGGGGATTAATGGAGACTCAGGTTTCTGTGTGGCTTTCCTTTTCCTTTCACTTCAGCTGTGAATTTCTCACTTCTAAGTTAATTTAAAAATAATTCTAGATCAACCTTCTAACTTTTTTTTTTTGTTGTTTAGAAATTATCAAATATACTTTTATATACATTTTGCTGTGGTGGTGTTAGACGCTTTTAAATGCCTCAAGTCAAGAACTGCAGGGTCACAGACACTGTAGGAAGCACAGGAAGGCTGTTAAATGAGGCTTATTTGCTGCCCATCTTTGCTTTTCCTTCACAGATAGGTTTAATGAAGGACTAAGGTGGCTCGCTGAGAGGCAGAACAAAAATCCTCTTTTTGGTGCTACCTACTCTGCCTGTTTGGATCCGAAGCTGGAAACCTGTCACACACAAGCGTTACGTGTGAGGAAGGTGCCTTGGTGCCTGTGAGCGCTAGGGTGGTGGTGTTGCCGGCCCTCACCCAGAGCCGTGCTCCGCCAGCGCCAGCGCTGAAAATGGAGCAAAGTTCAGTCCCTCGCCCGGCGCCGGCCCCCTCCCGCCAAACGCCATCCAGCTGCGCCTCAGCACAGCTGGATCCCCAGTTCTACTCCTCAGCCTGTTTGCTAAGGTGTATGCTGTTAATGTTCTATGTTGTTATTATGTTAAAAACATTATTACATGCTAAAGCTGGCTGCCAGGACAACTGACAGCTTTGGTTTTGCTGTTGCTGGAGTGGCTAGTGTTTCCAGCAAGTAGGAGGCATCAGGTGTCGGAGGAAAACCTGTTCCATGAATAAATGGCAGATTGCACTCTCCTGAGTGAGCACAATGCTCATAAGCACTAAATTACCTTCTATTTTTGAAAGTGCATGTGCGATATTTTTTTTTTTAATTATCACTGGCAATATATATACTGTTTCTTTTGCAACTTGGCAATTTGCTTTACATTGTAATTCATTTTTCTTCAGCCTTTTTAATTAGTACTAGAATTCCTATACCATGCTACAGAAGGCCACTTCCTTAGACCATCAAATCTTGTATTTGTTTTGTGCAAATCACATGGCTTATATTTCACTGGAGCAAGTGACAAGGTTAATTGTAGTAGGAAACTTAAGTGCTCCACCTCTGTGAGCATAATTGATGACAGGATCTGTGCCGCTTGCATGTGTAGTCCAAGCTATGTCTGTAAAACTAAAGTTTTGTATTGTTTCAGTTGCAGAAATGCCTTTTCAGCAACATGTATTGGCACATCTCTTATTCTGCAGTCTCCCTAAATGTTCTGTACGTTTCCTGAGGCTTGGTAACTAGGATGTAGTGATCTACCAGCAAAACCCATTGTTGTTTACCTAAGAGATACTCTTAAAGGATTGACAGAATGCTGTAGTTTGATCTGGCTGAAAATTCTTGCATGAAACTGCTTTAAGTTTACTCCTCTATACTGTGTCCATTACCATGTAGTCAGGCGTGACCAATTCATAAAAGGTGTAGGATAACAGATAATCATCTTAGATGCACTAACCTGTCATCATCATGTGCCTCATCTCCCTTAATAACTTAATGCCTTGATAGACGAAAGTCCCAGTCCAGGGAACGTCAAATTCATAATTGGCTCAAACAGAATAGAACAGATGTAAGTGAAGACATGTAAACACTACTAGTCAACTGAGCGTAAATGCACCTTCCATTTTGACATTCAGCCTGTGATTTGAGACTAGTCTGACCACTGAAAAGTGACCTCTGAAGAGGATGGACTATGTTCAGCTCAGACATTCCTGAGGCAGACTTTCAGAGCCTTTAAAATGGCTGAATGTTTCTTTGCCACTGTGTATAGAGGTATAAAACAAGAAGTATCAAAGTTATAAGTGCAGCTCTAAGGCAGTGTCTTAATTTAATTTACCAGCTCCATTAAGTACTGTATGTTTTAAAGGGAATTTAAGTATAATGTTTGTAATGGCAAATGCAGATTAAAGAAAACAGAATATTTGATCTAATGAATATTGTAAAGAGGAAAGACATGAACTGTAATATTTGACACATAGCCTTTGCCTGTCTTAAACAGATTATAAATTCTGTTATTTATTGCCTCTGATTTATGTGGGATGGATTCCTTTTTAGGGGAGGACTAGGTATACCTGCCAAAGTAAATGTGATAGTAGTAACCTTTTTCTGCTCTACCAAGTTAAACTCAGAATGTGCAGGGTAAAGAATGAAAAACCTCAGTGTGTGCTAGTATCACAAATGTGTATATACTGGCAACTTACTTGCTAACAAGTTGTTATTGCATATACAGGTTTCAAAATGTTTTGAAAATAGATTATCTGTACAGAAGTTGTGAGGTAAATAAAAATTCAACTGAAATAGAAGCTATGTTAAGGTTTCAAAGTAAGAGACTTGTCTCTTAAGACTTAAACTGTTCATAAAGAAAAGCGAGCAGACATAATGTCAAGTTAACAGTGGAATTTTAGTGTTTTCTTCAGTTTATGAAATTACATCTAAGGTTTTCTCATGTGTGATTGAAGTGCACAGAACATCTACAGCTGGACAAGGTAGGAAAGAACTTGTAGGATGAAAGGAACAGCATTTGAGAATGGCTTCATTTTAATGAACTATTTGCACGATTTGTGTAAAAATTGAAACAGATTTATTCTGGGTGCAAAGCTTATTTAAATTGTATAGAAAGTGGAAGATAGACATTTATATAGGTAGGAATGTTTGGGTTTTTTTCCCCAAGCGAACTGTATCCTTTAACAAGGTTAAAAACTGTTTTTATTTAAATGTTGAGTCAAACACCATTCCCTATTCAGAATCGTAAAATAAAAGCACAGTATGTGAAGAAACAGTGATGCAGCTGAATTGCTCTTTCCTAATACTCACCAGAGGAATTTGGAGCTGCTGATTCTGTGGTCAAGATTGAGAGGCTGCAGTGCATAGAACCATGCAGCTTAATGCTCTAAGCTATTCTTCCTTAAGTAGGCACTGCAACAACATTAAAATCTACTTTGTAAAATTCCTTATTACACAAATCCTTCCTTCTTTTCCTTCTTCCCCAAATTTACTGATGCTTTCCATGTTTGATAGGCTTTGATTTGTCCTGTTCTGAACATTCCCCTCTCACCTACAGGCTGGTTTGCCTTTTTTGTATGCTTGGGAAACTGAAAGGCAGCTCTGACTCCTTGAGAAAAACCCTCTCGACACTAATGCTGGTGGAGGAAGAGGAGAGAAGCTTAAATGTAACTCTCACTTCAGCTTTCAGGCAGAAAGGCATCAGAAAGATTTCTTTCTTGTTCTGTAGAAGTAGGTTACTAATAGCAAAGTCACTTAATACTTTTCTTTCCATTTGAGAGCGGAAGCGATTTTTGGCTTTGTTTCTTTTTCCTGGAGTGTTTTTTATCATGCATCTATTTGATGGCAGATGCGTGGAGAATATGCCAGTAGTTTATTCAGCAGAGCAGCAGGTGCCTCGTTGAGAAGAGCTGAGGAGTGGCGTGACATGGCTTTGCGTAGCTGTCTGCACGCTCACAACTTCTGTACTCTGCACTGGACAGCCTTGATATTGAAGGGAGGGCTTACTGTGGTCATTGCTGATCAGGTTCAAAAGCTTCTGTGTATTTAGCATGATTTTTGCCATGCCCATTACTGGGCATGTTTTGTTACTTTGACCTGTAGGAAAACAAAACAGAAAACTTCTGTCTAAGAGACAGTGCACAAAAGTTTACAAGGTTTTTAATTTGCAAACCAAAAGTAGGTTTTCTTCTTTTATGGGTTTTCTCCTTTTATTATTCATTACATCCTACTTTACATTCATACTGGGAAGACAGAGTTAAGAAGATGGAAACTCCTGTAGAGGACAAGTGGCAGGCTAGGTTTCAGCAGTCTTGACAAGAAGGACAGTGCTTTCATCTGCAAAAGATAACACCCCACTGGTACCAGGTACTCCAAAAGCACTTGTTCTGGGCTGTGACAAGATTTCTTATAATTCAGAATTTCAAGAAAAGGAAGTCAGTGCTTATCCATCACCTGATCCCAAATGGAAGATTCTTAGAGAATAAGGGTTTCTGAAAACAGATGTGCTGAACAAAACATTCAGAAAATCCCAACACATACATTAGGGGGAAGATGGAACAAGTAAATTTCAAACCTAAATCTGTTGGAATCAGAAACTCATTTGCACTCTGGAATCTGGAGGTTAGTGGGTTTCTTTTGTTTTGGGGTAGGAGTTAGGGCATTTTTTCAGTAAGTATGATATAGGCTAATTGTTACATGCAAAGTATAAGCATCTTTGAAGATGAAAAATACAAAATGAATGTCATTTATATTTGTTAGGAAGCAGTCTGTGCCAACAAATCTGAAACAGACTCCCAGCTTTACTAGGTATGGCTAAAAAAACAGCTTTCTCTTGTAAAATCACAGTCAAGTCAACAGAATGTAATGAAACAAATATTTAAAATTCAGGGTTTTTTTCTTTCTGAAATTATTTGATGCTTGATAGAGCAGCCATAAATTTGTCTTTGATTCCTATGACTGAGAAAAGAGGGAATGCAGTTTTGATAGTTTATTTAAATTAACTCTTGAGTCTGAATAAAGGTGTTGTGGTTTGGTTGTTTGGTTGTTGTTTTTTTTTGTTTTGTTTTGTTTTGTTTTTTTTTAATTTCAGAGAGCAAACTGCAGTCATATCCATAAGTGGAAATTATCAGTATTTTCTTTAACATTAGATCTGCCACTTTTACTACATGAAATTTCTGTGACATGTTTTAGGGGACAGGACTTGTCAATGCTGCACATGATAGGTTATGATTCCTATGGTGGTATAACAGTGCTCAGATGTAGTTGAGCCAAAATACTTACTTTCTTAAGTTCCTACATTAATCACAGAAATTCTTAAGGCTTTTGTTTACAGTTACCGGTGACTTTTCTTGTGTGATAAGCTGCTGTAGCCCTCTAATTTGATTAAGTTTTTGTTTGATTTCTGTTGGTAGTGTGGTGATTCAGCTTTGTCCAAATACAGAATTCTTTAGCAAAAGAATCCTGCTTCAATCTTCAGTATGATTTTTAATTAGATTTTTTTTTCTCCAGTGCTACTTGGATTTTTACATTAGCTTTTTAAAAGGTAGTTTTGAAGATTTCCTTGAATTATTTTTCATTGTAAGGTAAAAGTGAGGACTGATAGCTGGCAGATACAAAAAGACATTATGAACCCTGCTGTCTGGCTATCATGCTAGAGTATCACCAGAGCTGGTGTTACAAGAGATCTAATTTCCTCCGTAATAGTGGTCAAGTAGTTACATCCATGAACAGTCGACAACTCTGTGAACAATCCACTGCAGGTTTTGTACTGTTCTCTGTCATCACTCATGGAAGTGTGATGTGTAGAGTTTGTTGGGTTTTTTTTTGTTTTTTTTTTTTTTGGTTGGTGGGTTTTTTCTTTTTTGTTTGTTTGGTTTCTTTGTTGTTAAATTTTCTACCCGGTTTCCATCCTGCTTAACAAATCTTCTGCCTTTGGTAGTTTTCTCCCAGTGATAAAACTGGCTCTGGTGGTCTTGACTGATCTCAGTCTCAGGCCTTCCCTGTGGCTTCTAGACATCATTCAAACCAAAAGCTCAATCTATTAACTTGCACCAGCCTCAGAATGATTACAGTTCTGATGAAAAACAGTATTACTGTTACTTTTGGGTAGTTAGATGCTGTGTCAGTGCTGAGGAATTCCAGAAGGCCATCGCGCAACTAAGTGGTCAAAAACGCGGTAGACTAATGTCAGCATAGGTAAACATAGGTTTTTAAACATCATTTTTTTCCAGTAAGGAAAAAATTATACGAAACCATGCTTGTGTGATGCTGAGCATGGAACTGAGGGCTGCAACTTGGAAAAGAGGCCTTGTGGTTGTCATTGACAGTTCTCCAGAATCATTTTCTGCAATGTGGAGCAGCAGCAGCCAAAAAAATTGCCAGAAAACCATGGGCAGTGCCTTTTGGCATCATCAGAAAAAGGTATCAAGGACAAGAAAAAGGTGTCATTTTGTTGGTATTTAAAACACTGGTGTGTCAGCCACATTTTGAGCACTGGATGCGTTTTTTGTGTCCACATCTTAAGAAGGTACAGTTAGTACCCTTACTTTGGGGAAGGCACAGAGAAGAGCATCCCTTAGTCCAAGGGGATGGTATCGCTGCTTGGGGTGGAGTTGTGTCATTTAAAAGACTTGATTCAGATGAGAGGCTGAGAGGGGCAGTATGATCAGTGCTTACAAAATAATGAAGTTGGTGGGTAAGGTGAACACAGAACTCTTGTTGACGGAAACCCTGCAGTACCAGAATTACAGGACACTTGATGAAACTGGTTGGGAATCAGTTTAAGACAGATTAAAGAAAGTATTTGTTTACATAGCAGGTGGTGAATTTATGCAACTTGCAGCCAGAGGATGTTTTGAAAACAGGCTGTGTAGGCAGGTTCAAAACAGGGTTAGGAGAGTTCATGGTCAGCAGGTAGAGTGTGAGGGGAGTGGACCACAGAACATGGTTTCTAGGTTCTCTCTAAATAGCACCTTGTCTGCCCTGTTGGAGACACATTCTGGATGAGATGAACAGTTGGTCTGACCCAGCTGGCCATTTTTTATATTCCTGAGCTCTCAGGCTTAGTGGGATCTTTTTGTCATTCACTTAAAATTATTTTCTCATTCATGGCAGGGTTAGATGGGAGGCATGAAGCTTCTCTCTTTTTTTTTTTTTTTTTTTTTTTTTTTCATGTTCAGTAAGATGCACCTCCAGAAGAGACTCTTGATCTTCTTGCTTGAATTCATTGGTGCTGCAGGCTGAGATGGTTGTTGCTTCATAGTAAGCTGGAAAAAATTTCCTTCTTTCTAGCCAGGAAAAAAATACTGGGAAATCCATCTGGGAATGTGATTCATCTGGGTCACGCTTATAATTTTCCTTTCAGATTACAAGGAAAATTTCAGGATAGTGCTCAGCTACGAGTGATAAGATTTTACTTAGACTTAGCTGCCTTCAGTTTGTGGTGGTAAGCAGGTACACTGCTGTTTATGCAACAAGGCTCCAAACACAGTATTTATCACTTCATCGGTGTGACATATTCCTTGGTATTTGGTTATGTCCCAGTGTGCTTTGAGAAATGCGAGTTCTTCATCTCCTGCTTCACCTCAGAGCTACCAGCACTGCATATTGATGCAAATAAGTGGGTGGACATTGCTCATGGTCGAGAGTAAAACCCACAGCTAGAAGGCATTGAATTGAAATCTGAAGAATGTGAGCAGCTCTTTTGTTAGAGTCTAGGATAAGTATACTACACGATTTTCAAGTAAATGTGTTTTTTTTTAAAAATCCTCACAAAGTTAACTTGAGTATAGCAGTGGCTTGTAGGGTGGTAACCACTGGTAACTGGAAGACAGTGAGCCTAGTGCTGTTAGTGGTTTTCTTTGTTATATTTTTAGAAATAATTTGGGTGGAAATCATCTAAAAAACAGATTAATAAAGACAACTTGGAGTTTTTGCATAATTTTAAGACTGGAGAGACTGCAAGGCTGAAAAATAGCAATTGAACAAATGCTAAAAATGGCATAAGAAAAATAGAGAAAATGGTGAGGGCATTCTTTTGAAAAGTAGTGGGGTTTTGTTTTATTTTTAACTTCAGTCTCATACAACAGAGAAATAAATGTCCCAGTTTTAATGCAATGTTCTACAGTGTATTTTATCCTGCAGGAAAACTTCATTAGTGAAAAGAGCTAGGTTATATCTAAATCTAGACACAGTTGAGCTTCATCTTAGTCTAGTGTCAAGCTGCTCTAGAATCTGTCACTAAGGCAATTGTGTGAGCAATAGTTATTACTCATCTGGATAAATCCATCTGAATTTTTCTTGCTGGGTCATAGTTGTCTTGGAAGAACACTGAGTATGAGACCAGTGAGAGCTTGTCCTGCTTTCTTCCTGCCTTCCCTCTCCCCTCTTTCTCTTTCCATAACTCTGCAGTAATATTTGATAGTTCATAGTGTAAATTAATACTAAATTATATGAAAGTCTTTCCTTGAAAGACACCATAAATCTCAGCAATACACTTCTGCTTCTTAGAGAAAAAGAGCCTCTGTTTGGGGAAGGTGGTGGGGGGTTTGGTTGAATTTTTTTTTTTTTTTTTTTTTAATAATGAATAGATGTGTATAAAGTAAAGCTTACTCAGTAGCTTCAGAACCAGCCAACGAAAAAAAAAAAAACTTTTGTTCTTTGGCTAAGAGAATACTTTCTTACTAAATTATTAAATACTTACATTAAAAATGTCAGTATTTACTATTCTGTGAACAGTCTTTAATATTTACTGCTTGAGCCAGCTCTGTACCTTTTTTGTTAATTTTTGAGTGTCTAGTGTTTCCACCCAATGCAATGAAAATACTCTTAAATGTATTTAGTGATCAAAATAATCTTTTAATTTGCATTAAGCAAGTTTGATGAGGTGATCTAAAAGCCAGTCTCGGTGGGTGGAAAAAAAAAGCACTAGAAGAATACAGAGTGGTTGGTAAGATGATGAGCACTGGCACTGGAGACCGGACCTTAGAAGTAGTAGGATCTGGTCGGTTTGGTTCCAGTCACAGCATGCAACAGGGAAAAACAAATGTATCTGGAAAACCTCCTTTGCTTTTTCTCCCTTTCTAGGATGTGCCTACCTGAGCGACTGTGGAGAAGTGAACTTTCCCCACTCCCTTACCATATTATTGCTCTAGTGTGGGGGAAGGAGGATGATGGTGATGTAGATTGTTTTGTGACATCTTTTTCCTCCCTACAAATTATCAGCTGTAAAGAGTGAAGGAAGTGGGGCGGGCAGGGAATGAAGTCTTCCTCAGACTTGTTTGGTTTTTTAATGGAAGACCACAGCACTAAGCTCCTTAGATTGCTTTGATGGTCCATTGATAGCCCCACTCTGCTTGAAATATTATATTGCTACAATCCAGCGTATGCAGGGACAGGGTGCTGGTAATGGCTGGCCAACCTCTGAGGGTGACGTGGAGCCCACATCCAGCGCAGCGAAGTGTGCAGAGGCCCGCCTGATCCTCTGTATTGCATACGAGTACTCGGGATAAGTGTCAGCTCTTTTGATCAAGGGGAGTCGAAAGTACATGACTGAGTATGCTGAGAGAGCATTTAACAGTAAGAAGAGGTGCAGGATGCTGAGGTTCTCTCTGTGGCTAAGTACAGCTGTAAACTGCATATGAGCAGTGGTGAATTCAGTGCTCTCAATAGCCATTCAAGTGGCCTTGCTGCTTAAAGCACAGGTATTGCTCCTCTGCAGAGGGATGCTTACAGATAATGTTACAGCCTGATCACTACTGAAGGAAGAGAGAGAGAGGTCACAGCCTAGAAAACTAGCAACTTTGTTCAGTCTCTCTGTTTCTATGGAAGTTGGGTTTTTTTCCAAATATATTTGTAGAGCAGAAGCTGAAATCCAATTCAGCTTCCTAGTGTATATGTATTCCTATTGGCCCCTGGATTTGAAGCTTTCCTTGGTTATTTAGCTTTGAGAGGTTGGCAAAAGCTGTCCAAAATACTCTTCTCTAATAATGAGGTAACTGACTGTAACATAGCATGTCGGGAAGGCTTCTTGGGCAGCTGCATCCTACAAGCAGCTAAAGGCGTAGGAGAGGCAGTGGAAAAAATGGAGCTCCAAACCAGCCAGAAAGAGGGGACAGACAGATCTACCATCCCCAGCTGCTGCTGTAGGCTGCAGTATGTTACAATAAACAGAAAAGATGCAGCTTGGATGAATCGACAGTAGAAGGACCCTGTTAGGAACGGAGAAAACCATTTGATAAACTGTATCCTGAGTTCTGGTTAGTGTGGGGATGGCAGCCTATCTGTTGCAGTTGAGGCTAGAATGGATGAATTATTTTAATAAAAAGATGAAGTGCTGAAAGTGACAAGTCTCTGTCTGCAGGCTGGGTCCCTGTCAGCTCCCTGTTGCAGGATACTGGTGGTGCAGAGCGTCAGACAGGATGGCGTTCCCACGGCAGCCTCGCTAATCCAGCTGCTGCAGTTCAGAGCGACTATAGCCTGGTCACATGCAGAGATTACTGAAGCTTCTAGTTAAAGTCTTGCCATTGACATTTTGCACAGTCAAGTTCTCATCCCTGAAGTTCTGTGAGCAGAAAATTCCTTCTGTTACTTTTGGAGAAATATGTAAAGTATCCACCTAATCTCTTCAGCCTCTCTGTTCCCACAAATCACAGGGTGCTTTGACGGGCATGGTTGTCCTTCCCTGGGTGTACTGCAATAATGTATTCATTATGAGAAGGCTGAAGGCTTGTTGTATAGTTTCAAAGTTAACACCTCCTTGGAAATTATCTCAAACTGTGAGAGTTGTGGCTTTTTATATTTAGCTCAAATTGTCTGCTATAATTGGCATTTCGACTAGTTATAGTAGCTGGCTCCCCATGAAAAGCGCTTGTATTTCATGTAACTTAAAAACATGCATCTGTCTTTTTGTCGTCTCAAAATCTGCTTTGCAGGGCAAGATTTATTGGCATAACTCTTCCATTTACTTCCTTTATTTTCTTACTTGAGTAAGACTGAGATCAGGCTCCCCTTGCATCTTCTTACTTGGCTACACACTTGTCTTGTCACCCTCCACCCCCCCACCCCCCCCCCACTGGTGCTCAGCTTGGCTTCTAACTTTAGTTTCACATAACCAGCCAGCAGTGAAACCTAGAGGTATTGGTTTTCACCCAAGCTCTGCTGACAGAGACACCCACAGCTGTGCTGCGGAGTACATACACCCTTATGCCGTGCTGTGGCAGCATGTTGACTTGATGTAGTCTTTTCCCCAACATATCGTATCTTCTAATTATAGAAGAAAGCAGTGTAATTACCTAGTTACTTGACTTTGTCTTTTTAAGAGAAATGAAAATATCGGTATGGCTGTGATGTTTGATGTTGATAGTTGTTCTCAATATTTTGTTAGGGCCTTGGGGTGATAGAGAAAGAAAAATTAAGTTGAATTCCTTCAAAATATTCTGTGAATGTTGTAAAAACTAGATACAGTGAAAGTCAGAAGTTTGTCTTTTTTTTTTTTCCCCAATAAATGTTTTTTATTAACCTGCAGTCCAGTTGCACTATCTCAAGGTTAATTGTAGTCTTTTCAAAATTACAAAAATAGATACACCGAAAATGATGGTTCCCAACTGATGGGCAGGGGTGTGCAGAAGAGCCAGCATGCTGTTAGATACGCTTTGAAATACAAAGTAATTATAGCTGTCTCTCTGCAGTGTTGCATTCAGTTTATAAGCATACTTATGGAGGGACATTGGCAAATGTGTGTATGTATATCATGGAACAGTCAGTGAGCAGTCAATGGATGGCGAATGCTGGGAAGAAGCACTGCTCAGGGAAGTTAATGTACCTGAGTGTCAGGTACTTACCTGGTGTGAATCTTACTTGATGCTTTGTTTCGTGTTGAGGTGAACTCATGTTGTTTCTTAGTATGACCTAGAGTTCTTCATGCAAATCTTCACATGTTTGTGGTAACTAGAAAAATTGCAGCATAATGATCATATTAGTGACATGTATGATACTCTTGCTTGTTCTTTATTATATGTGGTTACTATAAATATCTTGCTGAACATGAGGCAGACCTAACACCATCTCTTCGCTTTTAAAAAAATGTTATGTCCCTCATTTGATGATTGTGCACTTTATTAGAAAACACGGTGCTATGGGTTTTTAATATTAATGTAATTCTTGCTTTGGAAGAGCTCTCTGGCTCAGTTATATACTCTGTTCATATGATCTTTGTTCCGTTGCAGTGTAGAAATAATTGTTAGCGCATACCAAAACATATAGGAGGTGCAGCGAGGTTTCTGAATTTGATTTGCTCCAGCTGCTGTGCAGCGGTTGATATGTCCGGGTGTTTACCAGCTGCTGAAGTGTGCACCCAGGCACATGCGCACACATACCCCAGTTTAACTTGGTATTGTAGCCTCGGGCTTAGTGCTTGTCTTGTGGTTTGAACCTGAGTATCTGCTTTTTCCAAAAGAAAGGTATACATGAAATGGTGGAAGAAAGATGTGAAGGAGAGGACTTGTTAGAGTTGTCATTCTGCACTGTGAATAGAATGCGTTTAGTAACGACCTTTCAAAATTATAATCAGTATTTTTCACAAACGATAATATAATTAAAATCTAAGTAATCCATTCCAGTATTTTTGACTTCCCACCGCCCAACTGATAAGTTTAAAAATAAAGTAGCTGCTGCACAAGGAGCTGCACGCTGTAGAGCAGGGAGTACAGTTAGTTTCCCAAGCTGGAAATGGGCCAAATCCACAGAAGGTGAAGAGGGGCTGGTGGGGCCTCTCTGCTGTAACTTAATCCGAGGAACAGATAAATTCTTTTCAAAGTCAAAGCAAGTAATTAGTTCCCTCCTGGTATACCAGTGTTATACCAATTTATAAATTGCTGCTGTTTTCATGTCATCTTTGCAGCCTGTGAGATGGAGGGGCTTTTTTTTTTTTTTTTTGTACATATGTAGACACTAGATTAATTTCTTGTATTTTATGTTGGCATATATGGGTACTAACACTTTATTTGATCTTCACAGAAACAATCACCACCAGCTGCAGAGAGTGGTTTAAAACTATAGGAAGGCCAAATGTTGCTTCTTAACGTAGTTTGATTTTAGTATTGTGTATACCGGGACCTCTTTTAAGACTTTTTTTCTGATAAAGATTAAAATCACACAAAGTAAAAGTCAAGTTATTTTCTCACAAGAGACCTGACCCTCTGTAGAAGCTATCTTCTTATTAAGTTAAAATAAAAACTGTACCAAGTAATTAAAATCAACAAAACTACTATAAAACTTTATTTACAAGTGACTTGCCAGCTCAGTTAGTTCCTTGCCCCAGCTTATTTTGTAAGGTGTTAGCTGAGATGTTTGGCAGCTAATTTTGGGATACGTGGGAAAGAAAATCATCAATTCTTGTTGACTTCAGGTAGGTTTGCAAACAGTAAATTGATATTATTTATGAAATGACTGAAATTCCAGCTGCAAGTTCTGTGTGGTTTTACTTACGAGAGTCTGCAAACGTAGAGAAGATTGTATCTGTGGGTTTGTAACAACGTCTGTTTTCCCCTGTTGGAGAAACCTAGCTTCTTGCCTAACCTGGCTTCTTTTAGATACTGCTATAGTACAGGTAACAGAACTATATTTGAACACTGTTTTGTGGCAGATGAAGGCAAAAGGTAAGCTAGCTCAAAGTACCTAATGTATTTTGAAGCACTGTTGATCACACAAAGACTGTCCCTCAACTGTTAAGTGGTTTAGTATTTCTGGTTTATCTCTCAAAAGGTTAGCCTGTAAACTGCTTCAGGACAAGAGTGATGAGAGCTTTGAAAGCTTCTGGATCATCTGTTTTGAGTGCATTATTTTCTAATGACTGGTAAATCTGTGCACATAATTTTTGCTTGTAGTTGGTACTGACATGGAAGATGGCTTGTACTGTAGACATTTGAAGGAAATGCTGAAATAAATCTTGCTTTTTGCTAACCTTCATCAACTGAGTAAGAGGGCTTGGATATGGCGAGGTGTGTGTGTATATGTATATACTTACATATCACTGCGTGTGTGTTACCTATGTGTGTAGAGAGAGAAAGGGAGAGAGATAAAAACTATTTTTTGGCAAACGAAGGCAAAAAGTGGGCTAGCTCCCATAAAACCACACATGTATAAATGACTGCAACACCAAGGTTGCTTGGGTGGCGGTATGGGTAACCTGTGCGGTGGAGTGCAGCATGCCTTGTCCTCCCTGCCACCTGGCAGCAGGAACCTTTCTAGCTGCTGTACCCTTGGAAGGACCCTACCTACTCAGACTGCAGACTGGAGTTTAATTTGCATAATGTTGCAGGAAATGCAGTGTTTTGAAACTACTGTTGTTGTTCTGTCCTTCATTCAGGCACAACACGTTTTGATTTGTGTGGATAATATTCTAATGAGTGGATGCTTTAGAAATACAAACAATTGCAAAAGGAAAATGCAGCTGTTTTCTATTACTATTTAATATTATGCTCATCTGTGGCCTCTGAGTAATGGGTACTTGTTTAGGTATTACAGAATATGGATTATAATTTTATAAACATATTGTTTATAGTTGCATATTGGTTTCCTAAATAAAAGGAAGAAAAGCGATACTGGCTTATAGAAATACTTGTACTGAGGCAGTCATTGGAGGGAAAAGAAGCAGCTGGCATACAAGGACGGGAGCGGGAGGAGCCTGCGCTTACGGACTGCCCTTCCCATACCTTCTGAGGTACTGGCTCTCTTTATGCTCAGATCTGTTACTACTTATGACTTTCGCTTACTTAATTTAGGGTTTGTTGTAAATGAAGATTGCAGCATTGTTTTCCTGTAACTGAATCTGAGTTGTAAACGCATAAGTGAAGGGAAAGTCTTTAAACCTTTTAAAGCAAAATGTCAGACATCTGTGTTCTCCCCTGGTTTAATCACTAATCTAAACTGTAACTGTGGGATGTTTCCAAAACCCTCTTCTCCTTTCTTGCATTTCTGTGAATTTTTTGATCTCACTTTCAGTGAGTCATGGCTTTGTTTAGTTGAAGTGAGTTAATATTTTCTATATTTCATATACATTATATAACTAAAGCGTCCAGTTCAACATTTAAAATGTACAGCTTTGAAATCTTGCATGTCTGAATATATTACTACTTTTTGTTGTCATAAGATTGCTCTGACTGGAAGAACAGTACAGAAAAATTCGGTTGTTTACTCCTTTCTTGAACATTTAGGATGAGAAATAATACAGCAGCAGCAAGGAGGCATCTGAGCACTGAAAAGGAAATAAGAGTATGGAAGCATGTGTGGACCTATTCTTAAGCCCATCTGGAAGATACTTGATAAAAATAGTAGCAAAAGAGGGGGGTTTGTGTTTTTTTTTTTTTTAATGAAAAGCTGTGTTTACAGTATGCAAAGATTGTGCTAGCAAAAATCTGATTGTCTAAGATGAGCTAGTTTAAAAATAATCATTATGTTGTGCCCTATATGGAAGTTTGGGGTATCTTAACTGAGTTGCTTATTCTTCTGTAAATGTATAGTACAAGAAGATTTTCACTTTAAAAGTCATGTGAATGTCTGCATTATTGTTCACGTACTGAATGGTAAAATAGCAGAACATCTAATTTGCTCATATTTTTGACAGCTTTCAGTGCTTAAGGCTGAAATTTCCCATGCTTATTACCAGTCCCTGGTGGTCGAAATTCATTGGAAAGCTTTATCTAAAAGAATTTAACCATCCTCAGTGAGATGAGAATGCTATTCCTTTTTCATCCATTCCAACCAATACTTCAGACAGCTCAGATGTTTTGCAGATTTTGAAGTGACGTTGAAGTTTGGAAGGAACTAATAGCTACATTTCAGGTGTTGTATTTGTTTGAAAGCCATACTTTATTATGTCAATACTCTAAGTAACTGAAAAATGCCAAGTTGCATTGACAGTAGAACTTGCTACGCCTTTCAGTTATGATTTCTAAAAGTTGTGGCTCCCACTGTGTGTGCTTCCACAGACCCTGATGCATCTTTTCCTAGCAACTAGACTTTTAGCTAGAAGAGAATCACAGACAAAAAAGAAAGTTTGAAAGGTTGTTTTACCTTGCTGAAATACCGGGACTTTGGCTTACAGAACAAAAAGGTTCGTGTGTTTGTATTTGATCATATTGTCTCTGTAAAACAAGATACCTACAGATACTGCAGAGGTTCTGACTTCTAATTGTCATGGTTCTTAATTAAAATTAAACATTGCATTAAGTGTTATGCATCATTGGTAACTAGAAATGAAGTAAGTTTGAGGAGTTGAAAGGAATGTTTTTAAAGAGAGTTGAATATGCAGTTATTGAGACTGGAGAAAATGTAATAGAAAACAGTGATTACCAATATTGGATGCATTTATCCGTAGAAAGTATGTGTTCTTTGTTTTTCCCTTCTTTCAAGATGATTCTTATTTCTAAGAGTCTGCAGAATTTGACCTGGGAATCATAAATTGTCTGACAATATGGAGTTTTGGGTGTGGGTGTCTGGTTTTGGTTTTTAACTGAAGAAGGGAGTTATTCTGGTTTTGGAATTTTAGTTTGGTTTCTTGTTTTTTTTTTTTTTTGTTTGTTTGTTTGTTTGGGTTTTTTTTGTTTTTTTTTTCTAGCAAATTGAACATTTTTTTTTTTTTCGTGTTACTATAGCCTACTTCGGCTCCTTTTTGTATATATGCATACTTATAGGCAGTGGTGTTATATTTTGTACAATGCATGCGATAAGTAGAAAACTCATGTTGCAGAAAAGTGTGATAAGCAATATACCTTCTCATAAAATTCTGAACTGCAAGATATATATACTTTCAATATGACAACATAGTTGCAAGGTTGTTTTCTCTTGTTCCTTATGTGATTTAAAATGATGAAATGTACCTTCAAAAAAACATTTTAATAATGTGAAAAAATCTGGTGTTATTGGAAAACCGATGGACAAAATAACGTAGACCGAGATCTCTTTGGTTGCCACACTGTGTACATTTATTTTTTTTTCCCCAAAAGGCCATGAAAATTGAAGTTTTATAACAAAAATACTAGCTTTATTTTAATTAAAGCCTTCATTTAAGAGAATTGACCTAAAATTAGACTTAGAATATTTTTGACTCTGGCATGAAGATACAGATGGAAAGTAGAAGCCAAGATACTTTCTGCCTTTCTTCATACGTTCTTGCTGTAGGAAGGACATTCAGAGTCCCTACCACGGGAGCTGCAGGGAGTTTCCAAACATACTCAAGAACTTAAAAAATAAATGCAATATTCTGTTGGATAAGGGGAGGGATACAGGGAGAATTTCACATAGAGAGCTTCTGAAAGCAGAAGAGGTTTTAAAAGGGACCATGCTGTAAAACTTCCTTACTGTGGAGCACTGCCTTTGGAAGTACCTTGGTACTAGGTATCATCGATGGCATAGCTGCTTGGTTGCAGTCTTACTGTGGTTTGGGTTGCCTTTATAACAAAGATCAGTGATGTGAATTTTTTTTGAAAATTGCACTGTTGCTTGTCACAACCACTGATATTTTTAAATTATTTTTTGTAATTCTATGTTCTTATTGCCCTTTATTTTTCAATCTGCCTTTTCCCATCTCGGGCATATGTCTGATCTATACTTGCTGCTTTATGTATGATGTAGGATTCTGGTTTTTTAAGTTATAGCAATAAGGCTGAATGGAACGTTACCCTCCTTGTTTGACCTCCCACGTGATACACAATCCATTAAATCTCATGTAATATTTAAGAATTTAATACATTCTTTGCATAACATAAGAGTACCGACAAAACACTGCTCCAAGCAAAACTGCTTGTACAAACAGATCGTCTGTGAGCAGTGGAACTAGTGAAGCCCTGTTTCATATAGATTTGTCTTACATCTATTAACTGGCCCTTCCGTGCCTGCAGTACACCCTCTGCAGCATCTGCCAGGCAGCTCTGGGGGTCCTGAGGCGATGAGGAGGGGGCTGGTGGTGGGTGCTGGCCAGCCCGCTCTCTGCTCGTTGTGGAACTTGTGAGTTAAAACTGTGCCTCAGAAAAGGAATCCTTTACTCAGCTGTGGATTTTTACAAAATGTGCAGCAGCTTATCGCACCTGAAACTTTATGTCTTTGCCAAAGTTAAACTGAATTTTACATCCTGTGTAAGAGGTCTGCTCTCTATTGTACCAATTACGTAAGCTCCATTTCTTCAGGAGACCAGACCAAAGAAACCAGTGCAAGCTAAGGTTTCTTGAGTGTGGCACGAGATATTTTGCCTTCTTGGTGACTGTGGTGTTTGTGCTGCTCATACCCTCCTTTCCTCTCCTGTCACTTCACTGTTTTTGAATTTTGTGCTGACTATATTTCTGCTTTAACATCTTTGTCCTTTGCAAAGATTAACATCTTTGACCCTCGACTGGCATATGTTTAGCTGCCAGCTGGGCAATCCACTGAGCCATCGCTCTGAAGGAAAAGAAAATATTTATGTGCCTAGAATAGTTATTTTCAGGGTATTTTACTAAACTTTTGGGGGTTTTTTGTTTTGGTTTGGTTTTTGGGGGGGGGGTTGTTTTTGTTGTTTTTGTGGTATGACTGAACTATAACGTAGACTTCATTAGTGGGATACACAGTTGTTAGAAGACCTGATGGTGAAAGGAAGTGCAAGTGAATGTCCAACTCAGCAATTTGTCTTGAGGACCTTTACTTCTCTATGCAAAAGCTCATCCTTTTTCCTAATCCTGCTTGTTTATTCTAGCACGTTTTAGTTTTTGAATGGCTAGTTGCTAAAAGTATGCCTAGTTTTGGACATGGAGGAGACTACACTTAGTCATCAACACTCATTTAAACAATACTATGATCAGTAAGACTGGCAGTTTCAGTAACTACTTAGCAGATACTGTTTTGTCAAACTATTTCCAAAACCATTATTGGTATTTAACTAGTATAATATTAAACTTCTTTGTGTTTCAGGAAGAGACCTTGTTCTGTGTAATGTGTGTTTTGAGTAACTTTTTGATTGTTGATATTAAGGGATGATTAATACAATTTATTTTGGGGAGAGCTTTAGAAGTAGCAGCAATTACTTCCGTAATCACTGAGACTGTCAGCAGTCCAAGATAGTTAAAAATTCCTCTCTTGGTTAAGAAGACTGGGTGGCCAATGGTACAAGTTCCTGTCGTAGGTTATGAGAACATGGAGAACTACCCATTTTATGAGATTATGTAGTGCAGTCATACACTGTAATAAAGCTGAATTTTTATACATTTTGTCAAGGTTAATGTTTAGTGGATATTTTCAATCATTGATTAGCCAAGATATCTTAATGAGATGTGATACTGTGTACAGATCCTTTTGTGTGCATGCTAAGCCTTTAATCTGTATTACTATATGCTTTTAATTTTCAATTGACTTACACTAATAGCTTCTAAAGGGTTATCCTTAATACTAGATTTGACAACTGGTGGAAGATTTATGTGTCACAATAATACAGTATCTATCATCTAGTGAGATTCTTAGTGATCCTGGTGTGAACAGCTCTTACTATATGGGAAAAACTTCTCCTGGCCATGTTTTGGGTTTTTTTTTTAAGAATTGAAGTAAGAATTATTGAGTTAAAATTTCTGACTGCAGATTTCTGAGATGAGAAAAACTTTTACCTACTTAGACTTCTGGTTGTGTAATTAGGCAGTTTCATAATGCTAGACTGGTATGAAAATAATGTCAGATAATTAACGTGACTGTTGATTAATTTCCCATTTGAAATCATGGCAAACGAACAAATGAAGATTAGTCCATTTAAGCTATTAGTAACTTTAAAATATAATATTGGCAGTCATTCAGGCTTTTAGGATTTCACAGAATGAAACTCTAAAGAAACAGCAGTAAAAGACTTGGTTTGTCTGATTGGTCTTTATAATTTGGATTTAATTCACAGCTGTATCCAAATAGGGCTCCCCCATCACAGAGAGCCTGCCAGGTGCTGCTTCCTCTGTATACTTCAAACTTGAGGTAGCTCCATTGTTCTGAATCAGAATTCATTTCCTTTGTGCCCTTTCATCACCCTATATTTATTATTTTCTTGTTACTATGGTTTCTGGAAATAAATTAGATGACAATTGTTTTGAAAACCTAATCTATATACAAACAAGCATTTCACTGTTTAAATGGTACAATGAATAGTTTAGCCATGAACTACCTCAGAGCTCATTAAAGTGCTCAGCATTGTTTTTGAGGTTAATCCCAACGCAGTCCAGAGTATCTTGATTGCTAAATCAATGGGAGTAGAAGTGTAGAGCTCTTGCTCTACCAGTAAAGGCTTATTTTCTTAGGTGGCAATTTTGTTTCTTTTTCCAGCTAAAAAGTCTATTTGCATGTAGAGTTTACTTAATTTTATAGATCTGTTTTAACATGGAATATTGCTTGGCAATATATATAGTCACAAAATTCTCAAATGCTATTTATTTTCTTAAACATTGATACTTTTACCCCCACCCTCATGCATATGCATTCTCATAGTTTAAGACCATGTAGTAAGAAACTAATATTTCCCGCATAAAACGTATTCTTCTTCAGTTTGTAGTCAGTGTTCAGGGAATTAAGCAGTTTTTCACTTACTTTTAGTCTTAGCGGTGTATGGCTGGTCTGATGTTTTATTTATTCATCTTGTCCAGATGCTGCCCTGCATCTGCCATCGTGTGGGCAGTGTCAAGACACTTGCCACCCTGCTGTCTGGCCCCTGGCACAGGCTGAACTCTTCTGTCAGGTACCAGTTCTCATCTCACAGTCAAGGCACTGAGATACAGGACAATTAAGGCACAAACCTACCTCCCTAGATGTTACAGTGACTCTGTGTGTTTGAGACATCATGACTTCCTCCTCACAAGAAAATTTCATGCTAGGAAATAGACGGAGTAGATGTTTTATCTGGGTTTTTTGTGAGACCAAGACAAAGTAACTTGAGTAAAACTACATAGCAAATCAAACCAAGAAGCAGAATTAGATTTCAGGTCTTTCTGCATCCAACTGTGTGCTTGTCCACCTGCCTCTAGGCTGCATCCCCCAACCACAGCACTTCATTGTTGAAGAGCTTTTGAGCATAGCTGATGGTTTGGATTTCACTTGTCAGCTTAAGTGTCAAAGGATTCTGAACAGGAGGTTTGAAGTGCTGGGAAGAGGAAAATGCCATATGACTCCACCTAGAGAAGTTTTGCAATTTATGGCAGAGAGAGAGAAGGTAAAAAGGTCAGGTCAAGTGAGTGCAAATTGCTAGAAACTAGATATAAATTGTTAATGTACATGGATGTACATGAAAATACATTCTTACTGAAGCAAATTCCTATCAGATGTTGTAGACTTGTAAGATTTGTTATCATCTTGGTCTACAAAGGAGAAAACGATGGGTCAAAGCAGTTGATGTAGTTCATTTGATGCCAGACTGAAGGTGGTATCTTGGTGAAAAGCTACATTTGTGGTTAAATAATTGTTTTCTAGTCCAGCTTCAAGTTGTAACAAATTTTACTGCTGCTGTTTGCCTTTTACCAAAGGCCTTCTCCTTTTAGTTTTTTAAAACACTGCTTCTAATTTATTTTCAACTGTTATTTCTGCTGTATGGTACAGGTTTTGTACAGTGTCAAAATAATGGATGCTTTGCTTCTACCTTAGCTTTCCAGACTACTTATTACAATTTTGTCAACTTTATGACATTTCATTTGCTCTTATTCCCTCCTCTTTTTTTCTTGGTGTGTTTTTCAGAATGTATTTTCCAGCAGCTTATTATCCTTTTTTGGTATTTAATGTGCTGTTGTTGGGAATTGAGGAAGTGTTTCATCCAAAATCACTGCAGAACTTCCTTCCCACACTGCTGCCAGAAGTGCTGCAGACTAGCTACTTAATTTGCACTGGCAAAATTTCAAAGGGAAGGTCAGCTGGCCAGGTTATCCCCCTGCAGGGCTTCTGTATGTCTTCCTTTTAAATGCCATTTTTCTTCTGTCTGTTCTACTTTTTCCCCTTACTCGTCCATTGGGAGGAAAATAGCTCCAGCTAAGCTGAATGGTGTGAATCCTTGCTTTAAGGTGGAACTCTCACAATTTAGCATGTATCATGAGAGTAGTTTTCAGGTAGTAGGGACTATTACATAGGAGTTTTTAACATGTCAGAGAAAAGTCTTATCTGGCAGAAAATGAGCATTATAAAGTCAGGTCAGACACACAGGAGAAAGTTGGCAATGTTTGGCTGCAGGAATGGGGAACCAGACCACAAGGCCAGAAAGGCATGTGAAATACAAATTCACAGAAAGATAATGAAAATGAAAATTCAGCAGCTGAAATATATTCTGACTATTTGGTAGCTACGCTGGGTGTTATGTGTTGTTGAGCTCCACTGCTGATGTAATTTAGTTGATATAATACGAGCATAGCTTCAGTGCACTCAAGTTTGGTCAAATTTAATTGTGTATGTTTAAACTGCTTGCAAGCCAAGGGCATGTGAGTGCATCTAAGGGCACACAGGTCACCTGCTTCCACATAGGCTGAGCAGTTGTAAGGATTCTGATGATTGGTGAGTTTTACTGAATTCAAACTACCACAGACATAATTAAAAAAAAAAAAAAAAGTGCTAAGAAACTCCATTGAGATACACATTGAATAATGAAGTGTTTCTGGATTCCCCTTATTAATATGGTTGGTATGCAGTTACATGTTTGATAAATACTGAGCAATGTTTTCCTCTTTCAGAGGTACAGCCATACAAAGTGCTCTTCATCATTGCTTTCTGGAACTGAGACTGGGTTATTGGGTCATCAGGGGAAGCATGAATGCTCCAAATTCTTCAGGATTAGATTCTGAAAACTTGGTGAACTGAACAGTACAAATTCCAAAATAACGAATGACACCAGTCATTGAATTTACAAGTTTCTTTGAGTCTTAATAACAGAAGCAATGTCCTGTGAAGGCTGAAGCTATAAACTAGATGATACACATTTAGGTTTTGATTTCCCTTCTCATTATTGCAGTCTGGGTGACCCTGGGCCAACAGTGGGTTTATCTGAGGAACATCAAACACAAACAGTGCTGCCAAGAATATTAGAGAGGCATTATAAGAAGATTTGGGATGAACTTGGAGTATTGATCACATGAGATCCTGCATTCCCTGGCTTCATAGAAACATCATTATTTTCATTCCTGAAACAAAGGAAACTTTTCTTCATGTGAGCTGGACTCAAACTTTAGCTGCTTACCCAGCTGGACTGTTAGTAAAGGAAGGGGAAAGATCCAGACCTTCAGTCCTTAAAAAATTGGAAGAAACAAACATCAGAATCTCATTTACAATGTATCACTTCTTAATGAGAGGTACTCTTCCCCTATTTTCCATTTCATAAAAACCAGCCAACCAACCAAAAATCTACAGGCTGCGTCTTAGTTTTTTTTTGTAACCTGCAACTGTTGGACAGTTGTTTTGCTTTATCACTTAGCTGTATTGCTGCAAGAAAAGTGGTAGAGTTTCTTTAGAAAACAGACTACTGAGTTTAAGCTCTTTCTTTCTAGACTTAGTTATATCTCGTTTCTTTTAGTCTTCAAGAAAAAAACTCAGTAACTTTTTTTTTCCAAAATTGAAAAGATTAAATATTTAATCAGAAATTCAGTACCTCGCTCAAGTCAGTTTTGTTCAAACTGCTGCTGATTTTGTGTAATAGAGAAGGAGATCCCTTAAATATTTGTTCTACATACAAATTTGGTGAATTCCTTTTTCTAGTATCTTTACATACCAGTTCAGAGAGCCTGGCTCGTTTCTTTACAGGTAGAAATGTGCAAAGCTGACCTCCAGCAGTGTCATTCTCCAATGCTCAGTGCTTGGGGCAGGCTGTCCTTGGATTCCTCTTTGTAGCAACAGCCTTTCTTGCTGACCTTGGTGATGGGTTTAGTTTTGTCTTGCGTGAGTTTAAAGCAGGCTGACACACTGTGAAGCTGAAATCAAACATATGAATTCTTTGCTGAGCAGAAGCTCATCCAAAGAATGTGTGTGGTTTAGTTTGTGTTTTCCCACTGTACTTAAACCACAGGAAATGGGTTCTTAAATGTGAGAACTTGGTGGTTCATCATATTATTTGAAAAGTCTCTTAGTTTTTGGTTTTTATCACCTCTTTCTGGGGAAAAGAGGAAAATCTTCCTCTGTGGTGGGGATGACTGTTTTCAGTGCTGTATGTAAAGGGAGTAAATTTTGTCTGAAATCATAGCAGAAGGCATGTACCATTTATTACTGGTCCTTAGATTCCTCCATCAATGCATGATTACCTATATGAAAACGAAAAAGGGGATGAAAACAGGAAAGGACTTGATGAAACCGAATCATCAGTAATTCCCCACTTACACATTCAGAAGAAACCTGAAAGAGGCATTTTGGGGTACAATGAAGAAAAGCTTATCTAGGCTTATTAAATGTAGATTATAGCCTGTCAAATTAAATAGCAATGTTGTAATTACTTTGTTTAGTTCTATTTTGAATTCCTTTTGTTAGTACTCAGGCTGCAATTAACATACTAGAGCAACCACTGTTTCTTCTTGCATTCCTTTACTCTTTCAGCCGTCCATGTGAGATCGGGGAAGCTGTACAATGTATTTGCATCTCTTTGAAAAGAAGTTATTTGAGCCAGTTGAAATTTCGGTTCATGTTTTTAATTTATCCAAGTGGGATACTTCCCATATCTGTGTGCATGTTACTAATGCCAAGAAAAATGTAAACAGACACTACTTACAATCATCGGTATGGTGAACACAAAGACATGGATAAATTCAGCTTTTAAGTAGGTGTGCACTATTTCATTATAATTAGGTGACAACTCATGCAAATGTCACCAAGACAAGAGCTGTAAATGAGCTTTTCAGGACTACTTAATGTGTTTACGATGTGTCAGATTTCTAAAGACACTTGGTTATACCTGCCCAGACAAAGGGTGCCCAGGCTGCCTGCAGGCCTCAACTTAACAATGAAATTCTGCACGAGTCCACTGGTGTATTTTCATAATGGCTGTCTTTTTATTTTGAGCTTTTGTTCCTGAGCTTTTAATTTTTTACTAGGTAGATGTGTTCCTTATGTTGTAAATCACTGCTTAATCTACACAGAATAATATACTCTGTCTGACTCTCAAGTAAAAACCAAATGCATTTTCTTTTCCAGCCTTTTATTTATAACTAGTAACTCTGACAGGGAGTCTTCAACCAGTCCTTGTTGTTTGTTGTTTCAAATGAGATGCTGGTGGGATAGGTACAGTTTTGGAGAATACGTTTGGTTTAGTGAGGTTGATGGCAGAGTTGGGAATAAACCTCCTTTGGTAGATCTGGAAAAATTTGCATTTTCTGCAGTCGGGAGTCATCTTTTCATGGACCTGGCTCTGTTACCTGTAGAGTTGTTTCCTAAACAGATGTCCAGCTAACACTGGCAAGGTGTCACTGTGTACTAATCAGGTCTGGTGTTTGTGAGCCACGTTTTCCCCTCGCATATTAATTGGTGACAAAGTAGTTGCATTTATTTGCTGAAATGATTGCAGTTTCAGCAGCAACTCTGCATTGGTTTAGTTGGTTTGAAATTAAGTGGCCCTTTGGAAGGGCATTTCTATTGGTGTTGTAGGGACAAGACACATTACTGGTCCTTAGTAGCAAATAGAAGTTTGAATTGGCTACTGGAAAGTCTATTGCTTGAAAATTGCTTGAGTTTTCACTTTCTTCTTCTGATACATTTATTCCTCCTTAGTTACTCTTCAAAGAGAATGGATTGTAAGGAAGGAGTAAAGATTACACTTTCAGTGTATTTTAACAACACATCCATTTTATGTATGAAAATTCTGTTAACTTCAAGAAAGATATTAAATTGTCTAGACACTCTGCTCTTTGGGAGTTCAGATTTTAAGTACTCATCTCCTTCTTCAGCTCCCCAATAATGGAAATAAAATGAAGTATCAACTTATTTATAGTTACTGGATTTAAGAATGGGACCTCAGCTGTAATAGGAACTGCGGCTAGCTGTGTCGTATCCAGCCTGGACTAATAGATTTGAGAAGAAAGCGTTGCCAGCTGGAATGTGCGTGAGTGTTATCTGCATGTGTGTTGTAACAGATGTTGAGCAGAGACTACTTGTCAAAGGTACCTTGTAGTAACTTTTAAAGCTGCTTGTTTGTTTCAGTACATATTTCTTGCATCACTAATTTTTTCCATAAAGTCAACCACAAACTGTATTATTGGGGACTCCAGCTGAAACTTGTGGTGAATAGGAAATAGATTAAACACAGGTTTTCCCTTTTCTCTGGTTGCCAACAGTGATGTCAGTAGTTTTAACGATCCTTACCTCAGCTCTCTGCAGTCCTAGCACTCTCTATTAAAACACTTGCCTTCTGCACTGTTTTTATATGTTGTTAAGGAAATGCTGATGGCTGTTGATAAGAAACAATGGGCTATCCAGTCAATTACTTCAATTCCGAATAAGGTACTTCCTCCTTGAAACATGCTGTAGTAGTTCACTGAGGAGAGAGGAGATTCAGATTGTTTTGTCAAAAATTTAAGAAATAATTAAATCCAGCAAAGAGCATTTGTAAGCTAAAATTGAGGGATGCGGCTTTTGGCTATAAGGTGTGCACAAACAAGAATTCCCAGGATCCAGGGCCTTATAGGTTGACTGTATTTCCAGTGACCTTGGAGGAGCAGCTTTGTTCTCAGAATGGCTGTTTTCTTGGCAGCTTTCTGAATTCAGACAGAACAGGCACCACTGTCCTGTAATTGTAGCATGAATTGTCATACTGAGTTACACAGTTTTTGTATTGTGGAAAGAGATTTGTCAGAGGAATTGGGGATGTGAAAACAAATAATTGCAATCAATAATTTCAGACAGTCTGCAGCAAAGAGTAAATTTTTTTTTCCTTCACAGAATTAGAAGAAAACAAAAGCTACCGATATATATGTATCAAAGGGTGACAGATTTCCACGTTGTACTGCTGAAGATCCCGGAGGAATAATTACAAGCTTCCAACTATTCTGTGCCTCTGCGTCCTGTCATACCTGCAGCTAATGTCTGTATGAAATGCAGCCTATACCAGTTTGTGTCCTACATGATTCTGGCTCTTCATCCCAAGTCTCAAACTCTTGGATATTTCAGCCCTCTGTGTTTTTTCACTCTTTTTACACATACTCAGGACTTTAATATGTGAGCATCTGGGTTTCTGTAACTGTGGGTTTCCTCAATATTATTTTCTTAGTGAATTCCTCTAGGAAGTGTTTTGTTTTTCAAATGGACTTGTTATTTCTGAATCCAGGAATGAATACCTGCTAGTAGTGGTTGTGATGACTTCTTGGCCACATTGGTTGGATTGGTGAGGAGTTGGATTGGACAGGCCATTTTGTTCAATACATGTTGCATTTGAGTTTAGATGACCTGGATACTAGTGAAGAGGCGTAATATTTGGCCCTGATATTGCAAATTATTATTTATGTACTTAAAATCTCTTAGCAGAATAAAGTCTAGCAGTGTAGAAAAGCAGTTACTTGCTTTCTTTCCTCTTGTCCTGTACGTGCAGGGCAGGTCAGGCCGTGGGGCCCGGCTGGTGGCACCCAACTGTTCTCGGGCCCGGCTGGGCGGGAGCTGGGTGTGAAACACCTGCCGTGGACATGCAGCATGCAACTCATGCACACTTTGCTCCTCTGTTTAAATGAAGCCATTTCTCCTTTGTCACTCGTCTTTATTAATAAAGTATAGCATTACTGGCTAATTTTAGGTCTGACATAGTTGAAAGCTGCAAAGCTATGCAAAGCTGTATATAGATATTTGGGTAGGAACATTCCAGTAGATCGCAATGTGAGTGCAGAAGAAAGTTAAAAGTAAATAAGAGATCTGTGAGATAATTCTCCAGGGAGTTTTCACAGCATACCACACATCATTTACAGGGATAGGCTTTCCTTTCACTTGAAGGACCACACAAAGTAAATTCTGTTTCTTGGGCAATTAAAGAATATAGGACAGGAGGTCTTTTCAGTTTTTTCACTTTAACGTGTCTATGGGAAGCCTTTATTTGTACTGAGGAAAAGGCACTGTTTACTTATCTTTTCAGGAACATAGTTAATATCGAATATAGAAATAGACACACTTTTATGTAAAATCTAAGTCTTGCTTCATCAGATTTTAGGCGAAACTCCTGAAATGTAAATGATGGTAGTCCTCTAACCCCAGTTAAAACAAAAATAGTATTCATACCCCGGTGCGCCACACAGTCCCCAGTGGGCATGGCTGCATGCGACTGTAGTGCGAAGAGGGGAGGACGGGGCTGCGGTCTGTGGTGGCTGGGGGATGGCACCGGCGCCCGGGGGAGGCCAGCCCCTGTGGCGGGGAGGCCCCCCACGCTCCCCGGCGTGCCGCCACGGCCCTGCCTCCTCCGGCGGGGACCCCCGCTGCGGCCGGGGCTTCGGCGCGGGGTGGCCGGCCCGGCGGGACGGCAGGCAGGCAGGGCCCCGATCGGAGCCCTGGTACGGGCGAGCTGCCTGGGTAAAACCAGCCAAAAGCAGAGCTGGGGGGCCTTACTGGCAGAGGCAGTTGCACTGTGTGCTAGGTCAGGGAGGCTGGAGCCAAGAGATGAGGGGAACGGGTGGGACAGGTCGAAGGCAGCTGCTGACATGCGCTCCCCAGTAAAGCCCTGCGGTGCGTTATTAGGGTTGTGGGACCTGGTTGCTCACCCACTCAGAGAGAGAAACAGAATGTAGATAAAAATTTATGAACTTTAACAGGATTTTCTGAGCATGATTTTTTTTTTGTATCGTGTATGTCAATAGGGAATGGTAATGCTGCACCCCTAATGCTCCATTCCTTGGTCATCCTTCTCATGCAAGCCGTGGCATTTGCAGGTGGCCAGGAATCCCTACAAGGAGGCTTGCTATCTAATGAATCTTTCTTGTGGGTAAAAATGCCAACAGCAGGCTAATGGTTTGAGTTTTTCATTCTCTTGTCACAGGAGCTTGTCAGAGTTAATCAGTACGGACACTTAAATTGTTTCTGCTTAGGTGAATCTCTTGCAAGTTTTAAATGTATTTCTGACTGCTTTGAATTTTATTGCCAACATCTGTTTTAAATGCTTTTGGGATTCAGATGCTTGAGTACAGTTCAGCTGTGTATGCCATAATTTTTCAAGGTGCTAACATTTTCAGTTTGGGTGATAACTCTTTTAAAGGGGGGTGGGGAGGAGGAAAAAGGTGGGGGGGAGAGGGAAATAGTTACAGAAAAGCTTTTAAAGTGCCCATGATGCTAATTTTCTTTCTTTTTCAATTTCAGAATGATGACCTATACAACCTCAGCAAATCCTTCTTTTAACTCATGGGTATCAAGACTATAAATGTTTCATGCTATCACAACTAGGACCTCACCTCCTCCTCCTCCTGCTCTTCCTCTGTAAATGGGTACGATGCATCCAGTTCAGTTTGTTTACTATACACAAACCTCAGGAGTTAGTTGACTGAGCTGCACATCCTGTGTTGTGCCAAGCAGAAGCACTGTGACACCTGGACAATGAGTCTCTCTTACTTCATCCTCCACCATAAGGACTTAGCTGGCCACAATGAACCGATGTGCCCACCACTATGTCATGGTGAGAATGGGTATTTTACTAGCACATTTACACAACTTCATTTGCTGCTGAAAACCTGTATGACAAATCATCATTGTAAATTATTACCTACAAAACTTAATGTTGGTTGAAGAGTATTAAATATTTAACATAGGTTTTGATTTATACATGTACTTTTTTAATTAAAATGTAACTTTTCCTACAGCACATCTTTTTTGATGTGGAACTGAGGTATACTATATTCTGTTGTAAACAGAGTGGGAAACCTGCTTAAAACAAGGCTTCTAAGAATAGAGTAGGGTACTATTCTTGTTTTAAGATTGTAATTCAGAAAATAATATAATATGAGTCATTGGTCCCTGGGCCGTGATTGTACAGTCATATTTACTGATACTATCAGTTGTAAGATAACCCTGATGTTGAGTTGAGTTCTTTCCAAAAGAAAAATAATTTTGTACTCCTTGTAAAATAATAGTCTGTATTAACTACAATGAAGACAAACATTACTGTACATGGTATTTACAAGTGTCAACTTGAATTCGTCAATTGCACAGGAACTGACAAAAAAAATCAGAAAAAATAAATCAAAGTCTTCCATTGTATATATTGTAAAGAAAAAAAAAAAAAAAAACAAACAAAAAACAAAAAACAACCAACAGAAAACCACAAAACAAAATGAAAAGAAAAAAGGGTGAACTTTTCAAATTGACTCTTTCCCTGGAATGAAAATGTGGGTGTTTGTAAATTCTGGAAATCTCTTTCTATATGTAATAAACTAGATACTGTTTTATCTGCTGTAGTGTTTTTGGGGGTTTTTTGTTTTCTTGGTAAGCTGTCTCAAATATCTCAAATTGTCCCACCAGGTTTCTTTGATGTTTCCATTGTGTGTAATTGAGAATGGCTGTGGATCACCTTAGCTTAAGAATAAAGTCAAGTGTAATTAGGTGTAGTAGGGAGTATGCTTCCTTGAATTATTTGACTAAAGCTCTTGTTTCAGTTTTCTGGATAATCTTCAGGATATATCACTCCTTCCACTTCAGTCAGTGGAAGAGTTCACAGCAAGTGAAATCACTGGAAGCCATAGCAAGACTTCAGCATAAAATTTAAAAAGAATGACCCAGATGATTGTCTGGAGACCTGTTCAAGAGGAAGGACGAGGAAAAATCCTTCTGAGGCTCTCCTGTGCTTCGCTCTGGTTCTGTGCAGATAGAAATTCTTTTGTGCATAGCATTTGCAGAGCCTTAATTCTTTTTGGAACTGGAAAAATACTGAGATCATGGATTTCCAAGTAAATGGTTGTTGAAGTGATTATTGAACTTGAAGCCATGTCAGGTCCCTGTTGGTCCCTCCTCCTGCTTCTGCGAAGCAACTCCATGGACCAGTGCACGTTCGACAGGATTCTTGTTATCAGGAAAAGGCAGGCACTCAAAGCACCAGCTCTCCCTGCAGGAAGGCTGTCAGACCCTCAAAGAAGGGGTTTTTCTCCCCTGAGATGTTTATGATGTCTGGGGTTAGGCTGTGGTTAATGCAATGTCCTCTTCGGATCGTGGTATAGGTGAAGGGGCCACTGCACAGCTATTTTTCACCTCTCCTTTTGCTGGAGGCTTACCATTCCCTTAGATCTGCTGGCATTATTGCATGAGTGTAACCACTTTGACCCTGTCAAATCAAAGTATTCTCTTAAGAAGCAACTTGCATCCCAAGAATACTTAAATCATTCCAGATCACTGAGAGCAACGGCATAAGTGGTGTTCCTGGCAGATTTGAGAGTGTTGTTGCATGGTGAGGCTGCAGCCCGAGAAAGACCTGCGATGGCCCAGGGTGCTGCCTTCGGAAATCTTGGCCTTTGCTGACCGAACAGTATCCTCCCAAAGAGGCTGATACCAATCAGTGCAGGACATGAGGCTTTGCTTTTTTATTATGTAGGAAGGGGCAAGTCGAGCCTTGGTAGCTTGCCTGTTACTCTTGAGCACTGGTGTGCGTTTTTTCCAAAGAACCATTAATATCTAAGGAGGCAGCACTCGCTTTAAAAAGAAAGCCACATGCATCAGACCAGTGTTTAAAACTTGAAAGTTGCCCATTTTTGTTTTATTTTAAGATCCTTCTTCTTTGTTGTTTTGGGTTTTTTTTTTTTGGTGTGTGTGTTTTGGTTGAGGGTTTTTTTGTTGTTGTTGTTTTTTTAATGGGGTTTAATTGAAATGAAAACTTGCACATGTTTTGAAGTAAAAACATAGAAACAATTCACCCCCCTTTGCCCACAGCCTTCTCCAGCATAATGAATTAACATGAATGTTCACTGTGTTGATTTGGTTGCTAAATATTAGCCTGTGTTGATGCTTAAGTGCCTTGGATAGAACAGTATTTTATGGTCATTGTGCTTTGCATTGTTTCACATAATTTTCATGCTCTAGCAATTACTGAAATAATAGGTTTGTAGGTACTGGAAGCTACTGTTAAGTTTTAAAAGGCATTAATGAATACATTTAGTCCTGGTAGAAGTATTTCAGTGTGATACATCCATGACCAAATTTTGTTCGTAAGTTATGAATTTTTAAAAAATTGTAGGAATTGGTAATGGCCATTATGAAAGGGAATGGTGAGGGGAGAATAGTGCTCATCTGATGGGTTTCCTTTCATGTTAATAGTAAAGTATGGCCAGAGAAACAGCTTGTTAATGCATGTTAACATCATTGTTTTTATGGTAATTCTTATTTTTTTCCTAGCAAAATTAAACATGCCTGTTTAGCAAATGTTTTGAAAAGGCTTTTGAAGCAAAATGCATTCATAACCAAACCTGAAACTCTTGATGCTTTTCTTGCATAGATTTTTATTCTTATAAATTGCAAACTTCAATAAATAGACCATTATGAACTGAACCCTTTTAAATTAAAGCATAAATGCTTCAAAAATATGGTACTATACTATTTTATCCTTTTATGAATTCTTTTGTTCTGTCTGCTGCAGAACAGATTATCATTTCTTTAAGTTTGAAAGTGAGCAAATGGGAGCAGTCCTGTATCATCTAGTAGAACTCAGATGCTCAGGAGTTTATTTAGCTTTTAATTTTTTTCAAGTGGAAGTTTCTGGTTATCATTTGAGTTCCTTTCTGGCTCCGTCACTGGGACAGCTTCAGTTTTCAAAAACTGTACTGAATGCATTTATTAGTGCTATTGGCTGAAAATGAATGGCGTTGGAAAAAACATTTGAAGCAGTCTCCAGGAGCGCAAGCAACACTTACACTCTTGGGTCTTTGCAAGGATTGCTGTGTTCAAGCTCAATTTGATGCTGAGTTAACATGTATGTTGTGGAACTCTAAATAAATTTTTGACCTTCTAGTCTTTGATATTAACCTCTTTAATTAGTATTTTAAATGTCATATGTCTCTTACAGTCTTCATTAATTATTTTTTTTTTTTCCAGCAAAAATACGACTTCAGGAAGCAAAAAGGAAACTCGGGCCGTGTTTATAACCACAGTCTAGTGCTGTAGCCTTACTTTCTGCATATTTAAGAGCTAAGCATCCGTGTCCATCTTGCTACCAGCTGACTTTTAGCTGAAGCCGTTATTCATGCCCTCTATTACACTCAAGGGCTGTGAAATGAGTAGTTTGTGCTGAAATGGACGCCATGAACTTAGCATGTGCCATATTTCAGTTAGAAAACTCCACTCTGCCGCAACAGATTAATGCAGCAATATGAACATTTGCTTTTAAAATGATTAGCTGAAGCTAGTACTTGGTAGCTGCTGAAGTACAGCATGTCCACTGTTAATTGACTCAGCCTGGATAGAAGTTTGAGTGCTTTCTTCTGCAATTTAATTCACCTAAGCTAATTTATTTTAAAGAAGTAATAGTGAAAATAATGAAGCTAGGGTGAATCATTTGCCCATCTCTTGTGTGACTTCCAACTCGTATTTGGGTGCAGCCGATGTTTTTGTTTTGTTTTGTTCTTTTCAAGCTTTGAGCCTAGTTCACTGGTATAAAGTGGTGATATTTACCCTTGTCCAGTTCACCTTGTCTTTACCTGCTTATTAGTAATTTCATTAAGCTGAGGCTTTGAAGATATCCTAAGTTGGTTGTGAACTTAGTGGATGCCCATATGAAATTCTTCAGGCTATAGGATGGAGAATGAGAAAGAGTGGAAGTGGAAAAAAAAATCAGGACTTTCAGTTCGTAGAGAAGCTCTTTCTTTTTAGTCTTTGTATACCTAAGGTGATACTACTTTCAAAAAAGTTGAAATGAGGAGTCTGAGATGGGGAAGTCCATGATCTGTCATACTCACTTCTCAAATGTATGTTCTGAAAGTGTTTATATGTAAGAGGAAAAGGTGGAGGCTAATCAATGACTACTTGAGAAAGCAGGCATTATTCTAGCTACTGTATCTAAATACTTACAGGTTGGAAATTTTGTATTCTACATTTGGACTAGCAGTAACGGGATAATCAAATATTAGTGTATACCTGCTGTGGACAGGCTCAGATGTTACAGAAAACAGCTCAAGAACTCTGCATCTGTACTGTAAGTCATAATAAAGGTGGGTGCCAGGCCTCTTGGAGGGAGGGAGGGAGGGGGAACTAAAGCACCTTGTGCCTCATGAAGCTTGATGGGGACATGTTTTCCATAAAGGGTTCTATGCCATTCTGAACTCCTGATCTGAATTGGAAGATGGTTTGAAAATTGGTACTTTGCATTACCCAAGGGCCACGGAAAAGTAACTGCTGGGAAATCTCCCTAACATGGCACCACTTGTAGAAGGGCTCTGGTAGGTTGGTATCTCTCTGGCTGCAAGATCCCCAAAACTACTATTTCTGCTGTATTAGGATACTTGGTAGTTATGTCTGGAGATGGACAGTGAGAGAATAAATTAAAACCTCTATGCCTTCTGTAGATTAAACCAATTGAATACATCTCAGAGAAATCAAGTTATTTATAGGCAGATGAACTACATTGAATCAGAACAACCCAAAGAGGGATTATTCTGTGTCATGGCTTGAAAAAAGTGGTTATGCTTTTTCGACTACTCTTAGGCCCTGCTTCTATCTAAAGAAATTGAAGCACTGATTATTTAGAGGAAAGAGGCCTGAATAAAGAATTTACCTACTGTGTTTGTAAAGGGTAGAGTATTGCAAGGAAAAACCGTTAAAGCAGCAATCCTGCAACAGAATTGATAAAAATTTGAAAATATCAGGTAATGTCTTTGATATTTTTGCCAGTAATTTTTGAAAAGTTCTGTCTTACAGCTCAGTTCCTATCAGACTATCCAATGGCTTTTGTGGCATTACAGTGTATAGTATGTGGCAGTCACAATCTCTACCTTCCTTTTATACTTCTGTTTTTTAATTTCAAAATCAGTCTGTCACCATTTGGCTGTTTGATGTCAGACTGAACCTTCCTGGTCTGGAAGCTGGGCTGGAAGTCCCTCCTGGAGCACACAGCTGTGTTGGGCCAGGCCAGGCCGGGGGCGAGTTCCTGAGGGGCCTCCTCTTGAACTGGGAAGCAATGGCTCCTGTGTCTCGGTCTGTTTGGTTTGGGGTTTTTTAAATAACTAATTATTATTAGTTAATTAAATAACTAATAGGTAAAAATATCAGTTACGCCATGAATTATTTATTGTCAGTAACATACAATAAAGATGAAATGTCAGGGGGTTTCTGTTTACTGTGGACAGTGGTATTGTCCTGTTAGGTTTCCTCACCACAGTGCTGGTGCTCTGTTTTTCCACTTTTTTGAAGATTAACTGAAAAGAAGAATTTATCATTTTACTGTTTCACCTTCAGCTGGTGAGTTTAGGACAGCATTTAATTTGTCTTTAAACTGTTATTTGGAAATTTGATTAAGGTATGAGTTTGAGAACAACAGAATTTCTCACATATGAGATGAGTGCAAGGCAAACTTGTCATTATTTTCTTCCTCAGACTATATCTTTTGAAATAAACAACAGGTTGTTGGATTTTGTTTTTAAATGGCTGATGGATTGATCCCATGAAAGGGTAAAATGTGGTTATTTCTCCTTTAAGTATGGATATGACTCACTTCAGAGAAAGGTGTCTTCTTGTCTTCTAACAACCTTTAGATAATCCTGTGGTTTCAGTAACTAGAATTTTACTATCTTTTCTCCAGACCAGTCTAAAGGCCCTGTGCATTGAATCTGCGTGCTTTTCCCTCCTTAGAGGAGGAAGTCATTGCTGTCCTGCCCAGCCTGTCATTTTACCACAACATCTGGCTTTCCTCAGATGCATGGCAGAGTAATCTGGCTCATACTTACAGTGTGCTTTTATCAGTAGCATGTTTTGCATTAATTTCAGATTCTTCACAGTGTGCCTGTGACTGCTGTAATGCCTGCTGGTGAGTTCTTGCCAGCCACCTTTAGTCATGCAGTCCATCTCCTTCATCCACACTGTCTGTGCCACCTCAGCGGGATCCCACAGGAAAAGGTAAGCTGAAATTCTCTTTCCTAAATCTGCAAGGAAACAATCTGCTTGGGCTTTTTCCTTGTCAGGCTTTCTCTGTGTGCAGTGGCCTGGTGATCTGTTGGCTCACCACCAGTCTCCGAGTCATGTGGCTAATCCTGAGAGTCGTCATCTGAGGTGAAAGATAAGGAGAAGGGTCTGAACATGACACATCTATGTGAAAGATCAAGAGACTTCTGCCTGCTGTGTTATTTTTAAAATTAGAGCTAATAATGAAACATGAGTGAGCTGTTTGTTCTGACCTCTTCTAAAACATTGTATGAACGTGTATAAATCATTTAATATTATTGCCTTAGTTTTGTATATACAAAATTAAAATGATATTTACCTTCTTCACGGAGTTGTTAGGAGGATTAAGTACAGACTCCTGCAGTGTTGGGCGGTATAGAAATGCTTGCAAAGAAACTACATAAACTTTGTTGTAGAACAGTAGTACTATCCAGCCCTTCTTACCTCTCCAGATTTCTGCGTCCACTTAAGTGTTTCCTCTATTATTTTTAATATCATCTTTCTCAGTCAGAAAACTTGATTGCCGGAATGTTCTGTTTTGTGTTTAGTCCAGTGGTCCCTTCCACTCTTGAGTTTCATTATAACTGTTGCACAGTCAAGGTGTTCTCACCAGAATATAAGTGTTCTAAGCCAGGTCTGCAGTTCTCAAAAAACCTTTCTTTGTAATCTATTAATAGAAGTCACGCTTGACCCTGACTCAGGAGACCACTGCAATTCAGGAAGGCCAGTGTAATACTTGCTGAAGATTCATTGAAGTGATCTTTACTAAACAAAGCCTATAAATTAAATACAGAAGCTTAAAGCAAGTATATCCTTAAATTAAGAATGGCTCTCTATACACATGTAAGTGCTTTGAGGTGTCTGTGTTTGTTTGTCCAGCAGTTTCATTGTGAGAGCTAGGAGATCTGTGAAATTAAGATCTTCAAAGATTCCTTGAAGGTACGATGCTCTTCCCCACTAATGTTCTGACTTTGTGCCCTGTCAAAGCAGAAGCCTCTTTTAGTGACAGTGAGCTAGTTGTCTTCCTCCTCTTCCCATGGATGCTTCAAGGAGGGACCTTCTTATTGTCGAGCTCCTCATTTCTTCACTTTACTGGTGAGCTCCTCATGCCTACCTGAAACTATTTTTCTTTGCTTGCCTCTTTTCTGTGAAGCACTTTCAGCACTTGAAATGTTCTTTGGCCGCTGTATGCTGACTTTGGGGACAGTACTGGCTTAGTGAAACCTTGCCCTCTACACACCTGCTGCTACTGCACTACCGCAACATGCCAGGAAAACTTTCTGGAGACATACTGTGAGCAGTCTCACTGAATTGACTCGGACTTAAATGACCCAACTGTGGCCTCTCCAATTTTCTGTGAGTAGATGAACTTATAGAATTAAATTTTGGGGGGAAATAAGACTTTTTCCATGTTACAGAATTATCTTGCTTTTAAAAGGCTTTGGCCTCTCTGGTATCTTCAGCTCCTGACTAAGTATGGAATGATTTCACTTGAAATAAGACCTCCAAAATAGCAAGTAAACTCACTTTAAAAAAAAAAAAAAATCATTTAATAAATGCAATTTAGAATATGATTACACAGATAACAACACAACTCAAAAGCTGGAACCTTCCAGTGTGAGAATAAACTTATTCTGGTGTTAGAAGAAGAGAAGCAGGAAACTAGCAGACTAACAACTTGGAGAGCATACTACTTTCTTTTTGATGGGATCTAAAATGAACTTAAGTGTTCAGATCACTTAAGTGTTCAGAGTCTCTTTGACACAGTGTATATGTTACACACCTTGCTAGCTGGCAGTGAAGTGAAATGGTTTCCTGATGAAACTTCCATCACTGTAAAATAATCACACATCCTTGCTAAGCAAATAACATTGTCATAACCGTGATGTGGGTTTGCCAGTCCATTTTCTTAACAGTGTTGTTATTTAAGCAGGATGTTTGCCATAAATAACAGTAATATAAACTGATGCCAAATAGATTAGATCTTTTAAGGAAAGCTGTGATCAATATAACTAAGAATTTAATAGCTTTTTTGGGCATTCTTTGTTTGTTTGCTTGTTTGTTTTGTTTTTGTTTTTGTTTTTTTCTGCTTATTACCTGTGTGTGTGTGCAGAGTTGAAACCACTTTCAGAAGCTTGTTAGTGAAGAATCAATGATTGATTGCGTCCAGATAGGTGGTCTCTAATAAATCCGTATTTGATCTTTGTGTAGACACTTCAAATGTTGCTTTCCAGCAATCAGCGGCTCTTCTTGCTCCAGTGATCACCAGAAGTTATTTTTGGAAATTACAGGAAGTACATGCTTAGTCTGAAAATAGTTAAGGCCAATTCTTAAAAAGAGGAGTTAAGCCATGAATAACTTACAATTCACATAGATAACTGTCATTATATTATAATACTTCCCTAAAAGATATTTCAATAGCTATAATGAGAAGGAAACAAGAAATGAAACTCACAGGAAATAAATTACAAGTCCAATGTGCTCAAATTCTCCCTTTGTCATCTTCACATATTTAGTTGTTTTCAGTATTTCTGCATATTCTTTTTCAAAGCAAACTTTACCCAGCAGACAAGATTCAGATTTCTTATGCCTATCATTTGCATTCCTTGGTCTCTTCTCTGTTGTTTTCTAAGGTTGACAAAGAATAAATTTAGAATTAATTTCTTTGATTAATAGCCTTAGTGTTCTAATCTAATTCCACGTTTAGTATACCTATTTGGTGCTATTGCAATACTGCGGTCTCTCAAAGTGTAACACTGTATGCATTTTCATTTATTATGAAGGAAAATAGTTCAAAAGCAAAATTGGGAGAACTCTTAACGCAGTGCCTTCAGAAACAGGTTTTACCTCCTTGTTCCTTCACGGGAAATGAAAGGTCAGGAGAGTTGAAACAGGAGTGCTCATTTTGCTTCAGTAAAATACAATGCTTCCATATGATCATAATTTTAAATTACTTCTCCAACTTTGTCACTGCCAGAATTAATCAGGGTAATGTATGGCAGAGTGAGCTGAAATACACAAACACAATAAGGTATCCTAACTTCCCAAGACAGAACAAAAAAGCATTCATTTCTGAGAGGGAGATGAACTAACAGAAGGTAATTCTCTACCATACAAAGCAGTCTGTAAGATATTAGTGTGTTGTTTTGTTTAAATAGTGAGGCTTAAAATAAAGCTGCTTAAAGGAAGAGGGAGTTCAATGTTATAACGATTCTTTCTTTGGGGGTGAAGGGAAAAAATCTTGTTTCCCTGCCAGATTTTTTTAATATGATAGTGGGAACTGTACACAGGAATAGGCTGTGCACAGGCTTCTGTAAACCAGCGTCACGAGGGACACAGCAAATACAGATATTTCAGATTATAATTATTGTTTAGGCGATGCCCGGTTCAGAGACAGTTTAGAGAGCAGAGAATAGAGGTAACCCTTCCTCAGACCAGCAGATTTTGAAGGAGCTGAAAGCTAGCCGATAGGCTCGAGCCTGGCAGGGAACCACTGGGTTAAAAAACATAGCCAGCAAAGATTGGAAAAAGCTTAACAAAATCCACAATTGTGATCTTTGCCCATGGGAGGCATGATCAAAGAGGAGCTTGGATGCTGAACTTAACCCCGCTCACACCAAAGAGATGATCCTGCCCTGATTGGCCTTATCTGATCTCTGCTCAGCAGAAGTGACCTCAGGAGCAAGGCGCACCACGTCACCGTCACCGGAGGGCTCAGCCAGCAGCCACCCCCGCCTGGGACCCTGCCGCTGGCCCTCCCGGGCTGCTGGCAGGGGGATGTGACCCGGCCCAGGCAGTGCCTGCACCCAGCCCTGCTCCTGTGGGAAACCATCTGGGGGCTGTTAATCACTCGCCCCTGAGGCGTGGAGTGGGGGGCTGCTGGTCAGGTGTACGGCGGTAACGTGCCCGATTCAGACAAATGGGAATTTGGCTGCAAGCTTCTGAATGTGTGCTGTGGTCGCAGCAGCAGGCAGAGCATGTCATGACTAAGTAAATTCCTGCAGCCCACACAGTCAAAGTGGTCCTCTTTCGGTTTTATAATTTAGAAATATGTTGCTGGGAATAAACATAGGGCTTGTGTGCTCCAGGCAGTGTTTAAAGCTCTATCTTGCTCTTGTTGCATAACAAAATCCCTATCAGAGATGGTAGCCAGGCCAAAGACAAAGCTTATAATGAATTTATGTTAAACGCGTATAGTTAGATTTTTGTAAACACTTCTTTGTTCGTACCTTCTTGTTTGTAGAGTATCCCCACGTCCTCTGCACCTGCGTGGAGAGTCTGCCACTGCTCCTAGAGTGACGTGACCTAGATTTTTAAACCAAAAACTGAACCCCGGAGTTTTTCAGCTGTAGGCTTACATTTTCACTGGAACTGAACTTTCCCAAAAGTACATTGGCCTTGATCAAGGTCTGGAACGGGTGAGCTGAGAAGGGAATTCTTGCAACTCAACCCTGACTTTCAGATCCAGCTAGCATAATTATAGTTTAGCTACTGGCCAGTAGTACTGCTTTGGATAGCATCAAAGCATTCTTGTAAAGCATTTTGAACTACTCCCAATGACCACTTCTGTGGTCGGTATATAGTAACTTCGGAGCACATACTCAACTGTGCGTCGTCCAAAGAGTTATGCAGTTTCTATATACAGACACCAGCACAGATCCGTGTGAATTACCCATCTACAAAAAAGCTTGGTTGTAAAGACCAGATGATTTGACTACCCGGGCATTGTGGCATCTATTGCGTAACTGTACTTCAAACGCTGTCTGGAGTCGGTGGCAGCTTCCCAGGCAGGATCTATCCTATCAGCTAATGCATCCGGAATGGGCTGTATCAAAAGCTTTAGCAAATCAATGCCTACAGAAATGTAATTTGACTGACTTTAATCAATTTTATTGTTAGAGTAAAGGAGGAAAACACAGATAAAAGCTTTAAGAGTACAAAAGGGAAAAATTTAATTTGTAGGAAGCTAATTAATTTGTTTTTAAGATGCTTTTTTTTCAGTCCTGTGGAAGATTACATCCTGTTTAAAGAAACTGACTTGCTGGGAGGAAAAGACAGTGTCCATAGCAGTGTTGTTTCTCTCTGTAGAGGTTAGTGTAAATTATTTGTATTTATTTTCTTCTTCTCTAGGGACCTAAAATACGCTAAGGTTGTTCAAAAGAAAATAAAAAGAAGGGAAAAGGGAATTAGGTGCAACTGTAGAAGATAAGAGGAAATGGGAAAAGCATCAGAGAGTGACTGTGTCTAACAAAGTCCCTCTGTGTGTATATGAATGTACACATGTAAGGCCCAATAATGCTCCAACAGCACTGACTGTGGGATAACCAAAAGTCACAAATCACCCTTGAAAACTCTGTTCTATTTTTATCCCATAAAAGCCTTAACATCTCTATTTAGTAGACATTTGTTCATTAGTGAATTACACGAAGTGGTGTTTCTTGAACTTGTGGTTCAAGTTATGTTTTGCTTTATGTTGTAGTTATGACGCACATGCTCTATGGGATGTATTTAAAGATGAGTATCTGTTGGAGGAAATGTTGAATTATTTGTATTTCGGAGTATGTCAAATAACTGACCCAGGGCTCAGTTTCAGTAATTAGACCTGTTTCTGTGAGGCGTGGTACCGTTCAACAGTTTCTGTTGAACCAAGGCAAGTTTGGAGTTATTTCCCTGCAGGTGATAGCCATTCTGGACCTCTGTCAGTGTAAAAGAGGTCACTATACCATTCTTGCTTCTATAGTGGGCTGCTTAATAAATCAGATAGTCCTCTGCTATTGCTGTTTGATTTGAGGGATATCTATTCTGGGAAAGAAAAATACAGATAAACCTGCCTACCCATTTAGATAATATCTGAAGAATGCTGAAGAAATTAAGAGGCCAAGTATTTACATTTAACTGTAGTCATTGCATATTAATTCCTATACCTATTTATAATACTGTGTGCCATGAAAGAAATTCAGTAATGAAATTTCCTGTAGATTTATGTAAGATTATTATAGCTGTCAGCCTATTCTCATAATACTGTGAATCTGAGCATCAGTTTTCAAATGCTCTCCTTTTTCAAGTTTTCTATCAGCCTGCTGCTGCTGCTATTCTTAACTCCTGAGCAGTCAGCATTTGGGTTGGAGGAAGATGGGAATTAGCTAGTTCATGTCTGTGTTTCTTATTGAGGACAGCTTAAAAGCTGGAGAGGTGCATTTGAACATTTGTGGGAAAAACAATGTGAATACAAATCAGAACTAAGCACCAGGAATTTTCTATTTATTGCTTTTAAAACAGGTGAGATTTTTATAAAATAATTAGGAATTACTTTAATGTGACAGACATAAAAAATATATTTCTTTTTTATTTCCAGCTTTTAGAGTTGGCCTGATTTCCACAAGTGCAAGGCAATGACAGATGCTGTCTTTTACATTGGGCTCTGAGGTTATGGCACATTTCTGAGAACCAAGCCATTTGCTGCTACTTCTGCATGTCTGAAACGTAACTTAATAAGGTATTCAGAACTATAAAAAGTGATTTACATAATTTCCAAATATTGTGAAATATTTGCAAAAAACTTGTATTTTCAGGAAATATACTGCTTTTCTTATGGCACCATTGAAGAGCAACAGACCTGAAAAACCCCCAAACATGTTTGTGTGAGCTATCATGCATCATTTGGGGATTCAATTCCATCTTTTCATTACGATTTCAGTGCTTTTTCTGTTTTGTTCTGCTGAAAGGAGATAATGCTGATAAAGAAACAGCTCTCTCCTCCTCCTGCTTGGTGGGAACTCTTGCCTTTAAGTTAATAATCCACACATTTAAAAGTGTGCATCTGTACACATACATGTGCATGCACATAAAAAACAATTTTTAAAAAGAGAGGGGATTGCTGTGAGAACCGCCTCAATAGCTTTATGAACTTAAGTGCTGACTGCTCTTAAGAGTTATGATCCTGCTGTTCTATGGTGAGCATTGCTGTAGGGTCATATTACTATTATTCTTTGTGCTGTATATATTTCCTTGCCTTCTTCAATAAAAAGAACCCCTGCTTTTATTGTAAGCATTTCCAATTTGTAACAGATCAGCAACCCAGTGTTGTTTCTTTGGCAGGGTGAGGCCATCAAGACCTATCCTTTCTGGGACTTTCCGGGTGATTTACTAGCAATGACTTTCCCTTCATATCACACTTGAAGTTTCATCAAAATAATTTGGAATGTACTGGGACCAAATAAATGGCATAGGCGAAAGTATCTGTTTGCCAAGATAACCACACTAAAACTTGCCAAACCAAATATTATTGTTAGAAACATGGCTTAACCATAATGCCCAACTCTGAACTGGAGTGGGAATAGTTTCATGGGAAAAAGTTTCCTCAACAATATACAGACTCATAGATGCTACATTTGGAGAAGAGACAGCATACCTAATTTAAATAAGTTTAAACTACAGCCAGTACTGTGGTTTGTGGCTGATCTTTATTACCTGCAATTTTTTCAGATTCTACTATTTTTATTTTTTAAATATTATCTCAAAATCATTCTCTTTTTTAAAAATTAAAAAAAAAAAAAAAAAGAGTTATGTGGGTCATAGGTGGGAATGACAGAGCAAGGTTGATTTCCTCAGCATCCAAACCTTGTCCAGCCCCACAGAAGAAAACCAGCACAAGTTGATAAAGCCAACTGTTAATTTAGTTGAAAAGCTTTTTCCCTTCATTTTTGTGAATTAAACACTCAGGTGAGACAAGTGCTGTGAGGAGGACGCTGGCAGCTGGAAAGCCACATGAACAGTTTATCACCCAGGGACTGGGCTGCAGTAGTGCAGGTGCAAAGCACCAGATGAGCAAGATAAAAGGGGATTAAGTAATCAGGGTAAATTCCATTTCCTGAAAACCTCTGTGGAAGTGTGCTGTTGTTTCCCCTTGTTTTTTAGCAAGGAGAGCTGTGACTAAACAGCAGTGCTGAGGTTGTTTCTCCCCTGTACGGAGTTTGTTTCAGTTGACTCAGAAGAGGGAGAGGGGACGCTGAAGCATTAGACTGCTGAGCTTTCAGATGGCCTTTGCTTTCCCTTTCCCTTAAGCTTTTCTATCAAGGATCATGCAAATGTATGCCATCTCGCCTCATGAATGCATCTAGTGTTTCATTTTGTCCTTGGTTCAAATTCTCAAGTGGTTTGTGGTTTGCTTTTTTTTTTCCAAGCATCAATGCAGCTCATGTTTTGTTCTTCCCATAGTTTCCATCACACTTTGACAAATTTTGACTATCCTTTCATCAGCTTTATTGTCACTTGTCTCTGTATTACTGTTTCTCAGCTTGTCATTTAATAACTGAAATACTAGGACATATAAGAACATGGGAAATGACATATATCACCCAGTTGTCATGTTTGGAACTGTAGCAGCTCTGTTGCACATGATACAGTTGTAAATTAAAATTTTCCATTGACCTGGAGCTTAGAAGCATATTCTCAGTACAGTATTTGCTTAGTTTTGCTGCTCTTGATATATTTATATCTGTTTTTTAAAATATTCCTAATTCTTATTTCATTTTGCTATTCCTTGTAAAAATCCACTTCTCTGTCGTGCCCTTGCCTTTATGGGAGTTGACGTTTGCAACCATTCTTGAGATTGAGTGAAAGGTTTTGACTGTAAACTGGTTGGCAAAAAGTATACAAAATCCTGCATGTTCTATCTATGCAGGAAGCTATGAAAGTTAACTTTTCATAATGTCAAAGGAGAAAGGAGAAAATTATGTCTTAAAAATGGTTGTATCTGAACTAATTCAGGATAGGAAGGTTTTATGAGACCTGTCTTTATAAATTCTGAGACTGATGTATTTGTCTCTAATTTTTATACTGACTGTAGTTAAATTTTAAAGATTATGTAGTTTTGATAATGTGAAACAGAGCTATTTTAAAAAAGCTTGTCAAAAGCACCTGCTTTCCGCCAGGACTAGCACACTGAAGCCAATATGGGATTTGAATCCAACCCATTTTTGAGTTGTAACAGGCCCGAGATCTCCAAAAATTTTGAGATCTCAAATGCTTTCTGATTTGCTTCAGACTTTACAGGTAAATTCTGCCTTGACATAACGTCCTGAAATCTCAGACATGTTGGTGTTACTTTGCTGAAGCTGAGACTGTATGTGTCAAAATCAGCTTTCGAAGGGAAGGACTGTTTCAGCCTTCACTACGGAGAGGCTATTGTCTCTTCAGAATAAAGTAATAGATATTTCAGGAGTGCTTTGAAGTTGTGCCAGCCTCCTCAGAGCTGTGAAATCTGATACCTCTGCTTTTAAGCTGTTTGTGAAAGTACAAACTGTAGTACTTGTGGAATTCATTCACTGACTTCCAAACTTGAGTCTGGCTTGGGAATGGGAAGAAAGAGTTTAAGAAAAAGGGGGGAAAAAATACTCCAGTAGTATGCGGCAGTTAACTGTCAACCTTGGCATCTTTTCAGATTTGCGGCTTCGTGCTTTCTAGGGATAAACTGTGACTTTTCCCTTAGGATTGCGGGATTTTATTTTCTTTTCCACTGAAGCTCTTAGGACTGTATGCCTGTAGGAGCTAAGTGAAGTGTAGAACTACCAGCAAGACGCCTGCCATGCTCTTACATAGTTAATTTAAGGTTGAAAAATGATTCTTGCAGCTTGTTCCTCTTACATTAATTTCTCAATATTTTCCATTTGTAAAACAGACAAATAGGATTCCTCTGTCTGTATTACCATGCTTTGTTGTGTTTCATCTGGTTGTTCGTGAAACTTTTTGTCTCATTAACAGGTGAATTGAAGATTTTCTGTGGTCTCAGAGCATTCCTGTGCACTCTCTGTGACAGAAGATCTTTTGTAAAAGCAGAGAAGGAGCAACTCTGGGAGCAACTGAATCTTCAAAGAGTCAAACTTCCTTATCTTTTTCATTCTCATTAGAGCTCAAATGTGAGCGGACAGCGAGGCCCCCGTTTCTGCTCTGCAGCCTGTTGCTTTTGTTTTATTTCAACAGAGTTGAAGGAAGGTATACACTTCTGTCTCTTCATAGTGCTCTCTGGGCTTGTCTTGACTGCAGTACGTTTGAGTCATAACTCTAGTTTCACCTCAGCTCAAGTCTTGTCCAAATGTAGAAACCTTTGAGATGAGGATGGTGGTGTTTTCACTTGAACTGACTGGCTTGTCTGGCCACAGAGGCTACAGCTTGAGTTAACGCAGTTTGTCAGCTGCTAACGCAGTTATTCTGTGCAGTAATCCAATCCCTCTGTGCAATGCAAGCGTTATTTTGCAGTGTGGCTGCTCTTGGCTAACGATCCCAAAGAGAGGGCAGGCAGTGACAGGTGAGCATGGCTTACTACACTGAGGGGAAAAAAAAAAAAAGAGGAAAAGGCGCCTTTCTACTTGCTGAGGACTGATATGACAGATTTCATGGACATGTAGGGAAAAGTCAGAATTGCAACTGCCAAGGAAGGAAGAATAGCAAGGAAATACTTGAGTAATCAAGGTGGAAGAAAGTATAAGTTTATTACTTAATGTAGAAATGAGCAAAAAATAGGTGATCTATTTGGTGTCTTTCTCCTTTCAACTACCACAGAAAAAGTGAATTATGACCAGATGCTTAAAACAGTTAATTATAATAAAAATAGGACTGAAAAGGAACAGGTCAGGTGTACTGGATAGATAAGAGAGATTATGCAAGTCAGCAGGACTTGATACAATATCCAGTAATGTGAAAAATTTGCAAAAGCTAAGCTATCTGCCATTCTCTTTAAGGAATGTGGAGTCTCCTGATGATGTCAAGAAGGCAAATGCATTACCTGTATTTGAAAACGCAAGGGCAGCTGAGGGGAAGGAACCCATGGAGGATTTAGAGAAAGTTAATGCCTATTTGGCATTGAAAATGAATAATGGCATGAATCATTAGACGATACTTCGAAAGTCTTTCTTGTCCTTACAGATATGATAAATAACTGTCATGGTGTCGCTGTGTACTGATGCTACTGGTCTAGTAGACTTAGTGGAACATTTTTTCAAAGACAAAATAGGACACAGTCCCACATGACATTCTTGTAAGCAAATTATCTATTGTGAAAACATGGCAGGGTGGGCACACGACTGACTGAGACATCCTGGGATGAACAAGCAAATAGGGATTTAGAATTTCCAATCTGAAGACTGTCCAGGGAGGTCATGATGACTTTGCTGCTGGAATCTTTTAAAAACAGTGTAGATATATGGCACTTGATTGTGCCTCAGAGGTGGGATATGGCCTAGATGATTTCCTGCAATTCCTTCCACTTTTCTGTTCCTGTGACTGTGTGACGTGAGGCTAACTGGGGAGATATTAATTCAAGTGCAAATAACTCAAGTTAACTGTGCACTGAAGACACAACCCTCAGCTTAATAGATGTCATTTAAAAACTTGGCTAGAAAAACACGGTTTCATATGTGGTAATAATGTCCCAAGAGGACACCCCAAGATGAATGGTAGATTCAAGAATGATGTGGACTGATGGGAGAGGCTCCACAGTGTGAATGATCAAAAGACTAGGAAACAAACCTGGAAGGCGGACTGAAATGATTTGGATTGTGTAGAGAATAAAAGACCAGAGGAAACATTGCAAGAGTCTTTATATACAAAACAGGCTGCTGTAAAGAAGAGCAGTATGTTGTTCACAGAGAGTAAAAGCTCTGCAGTAGATGGAACGAGAATTAATAACACTAAATTGCAGCCAAGATTCAAAGAAGACGTTAGAAAAAAACAAAGAGGGGGGGAAAAAAACGCCAAAACCCAACTGTTCAAAGCAGGGATAGCAATGCACTGGAAGATTGCTCAGGTAATTATGAAATATGGTTAGAGAAATACCTCTCAGAAAGGACATGGAGCTAATTGTTCCTACTTTGCGGCCTGGGATGGACTGAATGTCCTTTCAGGGTCCCTATCTGATTCCTTGTTCAATTATATTTTTTTTTTCTCCTGAGGAAGAATGCTTTGCCTTGATACTTGAGGTACTTGGGGATTAAATTTGTTAATTTAATTTTAAAAATAGAATCATTACTCTCTGTTCCTACCAAAATTATCTAGCAAATAGGGAAAATAGCCGGGACTACATCTAAGGTTTTTACCCTTTGGTTCCCTGTTTGTCTCTGACGAGGAACATGTGGAAGATAACCTGTCCTCTGCCCAATTGCAGCCAGCATTGCAGCTTGTGTATGGGAAGAAAGAGATGCTGTTTCTTTTCATGAGATGTTAGAGCTGTGAACAGGTAGGCCATGCTGAATATCCAGACACTGAAAACAAAACTGTTATATGCGATTGTTGTGTTTGTGGATTCCTAATTAGCATTTGCAGCGGTTCTTCAAAAGACACCTAGACTTGCATTAATTTTACATATTTAGATTCTTTTGCAAGTAAAACCCTCCTACAGCTAGAGTTTAGGTCTAAATTTTGTCTTTTGGGTACTAAGCTGTTGGAGAACGTGATGTAAATTAAAAAAAAAAAAAAAACTGGATGCAAAATGTAGCACATATTTAGGCAATGTCAGATGACTTTTCTGAGGCTAGATTTGTTACAGACTACAAAATTATCTGTCATTTTTGTTTAGAAGTTCAGAAGGAAGCAGACAGTTTGGATCAGGCAACAGTCTGCAGTGATGTGTCTGAAACAAGAGCTTTTGTTCCAAACTGGGCTGATGCATGCCACCAAATATGCAAAGAATGCAGGGCCGTTTGTGGTGCTACTACAGATGCCATCACCGGAAAGCTAAGCACCCAAATTCCTGTTGAAATAATGTTGCAGTTAAGATGAAGAAAACCAAAATAGGGCAAATACAAAACAGAAGGATGCCGTTGCCTGCAAGCACACTAATGTTTGATATAAAATAATCTCTGGGGCTTTTTTAAACCCAGAATTTGCAGTCCTCTTCCTCAAGGCAGTGCATTGGCTCAGTCAATTAGCTGTGAAACCTTTCAGGGCTGAAGGGTCAAGGTTAGTTGCAAGAAAGGGGTTAAGAACTTTTGAATCAGCTACTGTAATTTCAGTGAAAAATCTATGAAGGCTCCATCCCTTGCATCAGGAAATTATAGTTTTCCAGCTGACATAATTTCCAACATCAAACATGGCCGTATATGTGAAATCTCTATGTATAAATATGTATGAACTGGGAGAGTTCTTGCACTGGCTTGTGAAAAGGCTCTACCAATTGCTCTGAGCAATTTTCATACCTGTTTCAGCGGTATTTTTGTAACACCACAACAATTAACAGTTAAGATTTCATTTATACTTTAAAGTGGGGTTTATTTCTTGTTGGTAGCTATGAAAATAGGGGTTGAACAAAACCAAAATGAACGTTGTTCTTAAAGAAAAAGTGTCTTGCTGCAAAATTGTATGGAAATGTATTCATTCATTTGGGAATTCAAAGAAGTTAAGAGTAACTTTCTTTAAATTTTACAATTCTGTGTAACACTTGAACTATCAGGACATTTTAGTGCTTGAAGCTGTAGGCAGGCATAGCTTGGAATGCACTCCAATAGGTTGGCTATCTTGAAAATAATTTAAATGAGCAAAATTTCTAACATGACACTTCATTAGTAGTAACTAAAGTAGCTAACCAATTAAAAATCCCCCAAACCTGCAGAGCACCAAATCTGCCAAATGGCACTTCTGAACTCTGACACTTGCCAGTTTTGAAATTAGCTCCTTTCATCTTCAGTAAAGGAAATATTCTGCAGAAGCAAGTTTATCTTTTACTCCAGAATTCGGGCACAATAAGGAGCTGCGTTTCACAGGCCCGTGACTTGAGGCTGCTCTGTGTTAGGTTCACCATCTGCTGATGTTGTCAGTGTGTTGTAGGGGAGGTATTTTTCATCACCCATAGGGGTGAGCTAAAGTCAATCTCTTCTACTTGCTGTGAGTAACTTTTAAGAGCTAGTAAGCACAGCTAAGCACATCAGAGAATAGGTGTTCATAGCTATTAAACACCATGGTCTCGGCTGGCTCCAGGCTCTCCTCCGGCTGGAGGGAGGCTGGGGGGGGCCTTGGCCTGACCCAGGCTGGCACTTGTGATGCTGGAAGTCAGAGTGCTGGAAGTTGGGGTGCCTGGAGGTTACCTGAACGGGTGTCGCAGAAAAAATGGCCTGGAAAATACCAATTAATATGTAAAATCAGGCTGCTATTGCAGCACTGGGGGGGCTGGCACCAGTGGTGAAATGGGAAGAAAAGCAGTGGATCCCAACCTGCCTATTAACCCATCTAGAGGAGTCGATGTGGAGGATTTCTCCAGCCTCTGTTTTGATGAAGTGGTTAAGTGGTGTAAAATCAAAAATTCAACAGAACTGATATTTTACTGTTTTTCATTCAAGCCATTTTTCAATTATGTTTCTTTTCCTTAAGCTCTTAATAAATGTATCAGATTAACAGATTCTTCTGCCGTCTTAAAAAGGAACTTTGTGATGATACCAAAGCAAAAATTTTAGGGAAGAGGAGCAATTTGTTTCCAGTGTCTTTATCTTCCATAAGTGACAAGATGGATAGTAAAATATCTCTCTCTGCAGAACTGAGTTTGTGTTTTAATGGATAGATCTACTCAGAGCTAAAAGGAAATTTCACAATATATTTTTTTGTAGAGAAGTCTCCCAATGCTAATGAGCAGCCAAATTTGTCTTGGGGAAACAGTTTGTTACTAAAAATAAATTGCAGCCTAACTGTAACTAAAATCAGATTGCAGAAACCAAGCTACTCTGATTCCTGATTTCTATTGCAGAAGGGGATTAATCGATTACAAACAGCTCTGATTATTATATATTTTAAAATGTGCCAACTGAGCCCTGTTTTGAAATTAATCCACTTGTGAGCTTCTATCAAATACGCTTACAGCATTCTCCAGAGATTTTCTTCAGACTCCACAAAGGCAGTGAGGAACCAGTTCATAGTTGTGAGGCCAAAAGGAAAAACAGTGCACACAAGCTATTTATAGAATATGAAGCAAAACAGTGTGATAAAGGGCAAATGAAAGCTTTCAACGAGAGGCTTCTTTTCGTTCTCAATCACGTGGTCTTTACATGCAATTTATTTTTTACTATACAATTTAGCAGGGAAATTAAATCACTTGACAACAGCCTTTTTCTGCTAAGAAAAGAACCTTTCAGTGTTTCTTTACCATTTGTAATACTCTCACTTGTGGCTGTCACCAAGAGGTTTTGTTTGCAGAAGTTTCTATGGGGGCCAGTGCTTTTCTGGCAGGTGCCATCAGAAGTGGTGACCAGAGGCTGCCCCGGGGAGCGTTCGGTGTTCGGCATTGAAAATCTTCCACTCTGCTGCCCAGGACAAAATGCAGAGTTCTTACTTAGGATCCCCAGATGTTTGGGACAGCAGGACAAGGATCTATCTCCTCTGAAACTTTGACATTTAAAGGCAGCAGCAGAAGCAAGTAATGGAGAAGCCAATCTTTCTAATTGCTTTTGTGTCCCATAACCCACTGAATATAAATGTCCTTGTTTTCTATTTCCGCCCTTTTGTTCTCAATGAAAACAGCAAAGGACATTTCTGTCCTGAGAGTTTATCAACAAAGCCTCATCCAGGTAGATTTTGAATATCCTTCCTTCGGTCCTAGTTAGCTCAAGTCAAGTATCTGTGCTCTGTCTCCAGGGTCTCCCTTTAAGCAATTCTGACCTTGAAAAAAGCCCAAAACTTTGACCTGCATGTCAATTTGTGCCTTATCCCTACTGTATTCAACTCTTTCAGAGATGTAGGAGTTGACAATTTTTTTGACACTCCCTTAAATTGGATACTTTACTGCGTAAGTCTGGTGTCTCCAAGAAGGAGAAGGTACTGAAGGGAAATTGCATGAACCGTGTCCCTGAGGTCCAGGCAGATAAAAATAAGTGGCTTCTCAGATAGATTCCTTTTTGTTATCTTTCCTTTTTCTTTGTGTCTGTGATAAAGAATAAACTGGATAGTTTATCTCCCAAATACAGACAATGATGATGCAATTTCAGAATAATTTTGCAGACAAGATGATTTATGGGAGCAGCCTTTTTTTCTTGGACATTAGCAGCACATCTGTGGGTTCGATCTGTCTGTGCTACCTGAGCTTCTCACCACTTTGGTAGATCAGGGCATCACCCAAACTGTCACATCTCAACTTTGCCATATTCCTCTTCAGTCCTGGGAGCTCATGTGTTTGCTTAAAAATATTAATACTTCACAGACTCATCCTGCATTGTGACAAGTGAGAGAGTGGATAAAATATCAAGGCTTTAACACCTAGGGATGCTGTATGGGAGCTAAACACTGCAGCAAAGAAGCTGGGTAGCAAGGATCAATGAACGTGATACATCTATCTGTATTCCCATATGTCAGTCTCTCAGACAATTTCACAGATTTGCTAATGGGAACAAGGCTTTTCAGTAAAGCTTCTTCCGGGCCCTTACAGAGATGTGAATGTACTCCAGGACCTCGATGAGTGATAAGAGGAAACACTGAAAGACAAATTTCCACTGCTACTTCTCAGACACATGAACTCCTTCATAAGTCAGGAGTCAGTCTGAGTTTAAAGAAATCAATGCTGGCACCCTCCCAGGATGCGAACTCTTTTAGGAACTCTGTTTTGTGTGTGTGTGTGTACATATGTATATACATATATAATGTTTTTTTTGAATACCCAGTGGAAATACAATGAAGTTGCAGGAACAGACGAATGGAGGAGAACTAATTCTGTATCCAGCACCTAACCCAAACACTGCTGTGGAGTTGGTCCCCAAGAGGAAGGCAGGGCAGTAACACAAAGTCAGGGTTGAGAGGTTGGGGGCTGCCCTACAGAGCTTGGTCCAGTCTAATGGCTAGAAAAATCCCCACCTTCTTCACTCCTCTAGTGATCTTGCTGGATATTAAAACTGACCTAAAAAAACTGGAAGAGAATAGAAATTGGAAAGTGTGGAGGGAAAAGAGAAAGAGTTCTTTTCAGCAATGTATTCTGTAGAAGCCTTACTTTACTGGGCAAAAATTAAAACAGTGATTTTGAACTTTTGAGGTATGTCACGATGGCTCGTTGCAGTTGTTCAGATAAGTCGTGCTCCCATTTCCCTCCACATCTTGACCTTCCCACTCAGACTAACAATATCTCTGGTGGGACATTGCCTTTCCATCCAACAGCTGTGCCGAGATGGAGCAGAGGAGTGAATAGCTGCATGCCCAGCTCTACTGTGCGAGGCGGGAAGGTGTTCCCACTCCGTTATGCCCTGTGCAAATGACCCGTGAGCACGGGTCTTTGGAGCTGCCTGAGCTTGGCTTTACTTCCCTCTGATAGGTGTTTCTGAGCACGTTATGAAGTCTCAGCTCATCTCTTCCTGTCTACTGTGGCATCACTGATATTTTCTCACTTGTAGTTATTTGTGCATGAAGCCAGAACAGCTCTTCTCCAAAGCTAGGCTATGACCGGAGCTACAGTCAGTAGATTATAGATGGAAAAACAAAACAACCCCCCACCTCCGTGTAGTTCCCTTAGCAACAACCTGGAGCCAGGGTGAGTCTAAGAGAAGGGCTTTAAAGCTGGTGTTGCAGCACAACTGCACACAAATCTTTTGTCTCACCACACTGCCTGTCTCAGCCTGAGACTCCTCTCTTGCTAGTGTGGAACAGGCTGATCCCATTCATTACTGTCACCTTCAAATATAAACCTGCTGGAACAGATAGCTCTTCACAAAGCCATCCCGTACTCCCACTATGTGCTAACAAACAAGACTGTGCTTGTGTGCTTGTAAGAGCACACCACAAAGTGGCAGAGTGTTCTTTTTTTTTTTTTTTTTTTTTTAAAGATGATCAAGAGGGACAAGAAACACAGCAGTCTGTCTTAAGGGTATTCAGATCACAAGACTTTTTGATGAAGAGAACATGCAGCTGACTGCATATGCTATTCCAGAAAAATAAACACCACTTGTAAATATCTGGCCCTCTTGCCATCACTGAAGAATTTCTGCCAGCTGATGTAAGTATCTGAGGAAGAGTTTGGAAGGCTGTCGCCCCTAGGCTTGCCACCCTTGTGTGTTGGCAGGGTGAAACAGCAGCCTGCAAAATCCAGGGCAGGGGAGGATAAGCTGAGGGGACTGTCCTGGTCCCAGTTCTGTTGGATCATGTGTTGTGAGCCACACGTCCTACTAAAGTACATTCAAGAAGTCTATGCACAGGCACACAATTTGCAGTAAGGACTTACAGGATGAACCTTAATTAGCGCAGACCTGTTTTAAGAGGTGGTTGAAATTATCTCTTAAAATATGGGACTACATCACATGTTCTTGTGTGCTCTCAGCTGTCTAAAACTGGCTTTTGTGCTGACACTTCAGATGCAGGGTAGTCCTTTGGCACAGAAGGGGATCCCCCAGCATAGCCAAGGGGGGCTGAATACCTGGCAGAGCCAGGGCCTGGCTGGGAGGACACCCAACGCACAGATATTTAGTTGAACTTTCAGCCCTAGGAACTCTTTGGACTTGCTGTGAAGTAAAGCAGCCTTTACTCAGAGAGACTTCTTTGGCACAAAGGCAGCCCTAGAACTGGGAGACTGCCAGATCTGCAAGTTTTACTGTTAATAGACATGTTTTGAAGCAAGCATTGATTTGTAAAGTATTACATAAAGTGATAGGGCTCTTGAAGACAGGCTGAGGCTTCAAGAACAAAGCATTGTGACTTTTATGTATTTCTCTTTCCTTTGCTGTTACTGTTATAAAGACTACTGCAAGAAGAGTTTTAGTTTTGCTGTAAGAATTCATCTACTTCTGCCCCTCATTCTTCATCTGAAGTCAGTGAAGTGAAGGTTCAGGTAGTTATCCAGGTGTGCTTACCCAATTTCAGGTCTGAGTTTCCAGAATACACCGGCATTGATGGCTTTGGACTCCAGCCCACAGACACATGCTATTCTGATACAACATGTCTGATTCTTTGCATTGTTACCTCCTTTTTTGGTGCTTTGCTTATATTGCAGTAGAAATGAATTAAGCTTAACCATATTATGAGTCATACATGAGCACACATGCAGGTCTGTAAGTACATAGAAACAGGGAGATAGGAAATACACTATAATACTTAACAGCGCTTAGTATCTATATATTTGCATAACAAACCAGCCTATTCTGTTTCCATTTTTAGAGTCTTGTCTGACTACTTAATCCAAAGCCTCATCCTACATTCAGTCACTGCTCAGGTGAGCCATCAGGCAGGAGATGAGCTGGGTTGTGTTTGATTAGTCCCCATGCAAGTTGTTCTTTCCTTCTTCCCCTGCTCTGCTGTTTGCTTGCTTTCTTTATTTTTTTCTGCTAAGTTGTTGTTTTTTTTTTTTTTTGTCATCATTTTAGATTATGAGCTTCTTGGTTCAGGAGGTTCTTTACCTACATGTTTACATTTCACCTAGTAATATTGGGCTCTGATCTCAGATTTGGGTCTGTGTGCTACTGCGATATAAATAAAAATAAGCCTTGCTGCTTTGGCATGCAGTCAAGTTGGAATCACTGCAGCTCTACTGTGCTTGTGGGCACTACCCATTGCAAGACTGTTTTATTTTTTGACTGAAAGTCATGCTGTGTACAGTACAAATATCCCCCAGCACAGCAAAATAATAAACAGCAACAGGGTAGCAAAAACTTTCATCTGTGCCAATGGTAAAAGCATTTTCTTGAAGGAGTGCAAATGTGCTGTAAGCACTTCTTGGTTTGTTAGAAATCTTGGGATGTGTAAATATAACTAATCCCATCCAGGTTATCATAAAGGGAGTTTATTGGTGAGTCTGAGGTCAGAAACTCCCTAAGGCTCAAAGGATAAGGGGAACAGGTGCTTTCCCAGAGCCTTAGAAGGTATGCCACAATTAGTTTCTTCCTTTCCTTTGGGCTTAATAATATACTAAAGTTGGTATATTATAGCTATGGTAACATTTATAATAAGAAAATATGCAAATGCATCAGCAACATAATTTTTCTAGGCTGCTTAGCAAGTAAATGGTTGTATACTGAATGGCCTTCAATCCTAGGAATATCTTTCTGTCAGAGACAGCTCCTGTTATTTATGTCAGCAATAAAACTACTGATTATTATTGGACAAATTTCTCAGACATGAAAAAAAACTTCAGACATTTTACTTTCAAATCTTTCAGTATGTAACAAAAGGTTTTGGGTTTCAGAAGTTTAGTCCCTGAGGATAAAGAAATAAAGTTGTGAAGAGCACACCTTGCTAATATGATTGCTCCTTATTAGCATAATAGTTTTCAAATAAACAACCTGCTAATGTCTCTAATAAGCAATTACTCTATGATGAAAGCTGCAAATGGAGCCCACTGGTGGGTAACAGATAACAGTAAAATCTGTCAATAAAACAAATATTGTTCTGCCTGAACAGCTCTACTCTTTACTCCGAGAGAAGAACAGAGCTGCCTAGGTATTTTTATAGGGTGCTATTTGACAGCCAGACATGTTACAGCACTGCTCTTCTGATACGTTGCTGTGATGTGGAGTCTTTACTCTTTGCAATGTTAGTGTCATAACAAAATAAGGCAGAGATCTTTACTTAGTTGGAAGCTACCTACTTTCAGTACCTGAGTCAAATAAAACCAGAGTAGGATGAGTGTTTGCCCAAGAATAGTGAATTGCCAGATTATTAGGTTTTTCTTCCTTTCATAAACTGAAGATCATAATGAAAAATTTGAAGTCTGTCCTATCTCCAAAACATGCAAATGAATGGAAATCATGTCTCAGCATTCTTCTCTTCTTGCTATTCTAAACGTAAAAAAACATTTACAGTGGCAAGAAAAGTGTTAAATATATGCAACAATCTCACTTTTCCAAACATTGAAAAGTGTGAAAAAAATTCATAGTTTTTCAAGCATAGTTGACAAACTATTTTCAAAACATTTGCAGATGTAATTTATATATTTGCTTAGTTGCTTCACCATCCGTTAGAAAGCCATGTTGTGCTTGCTTTGGTCTCTCTATTTCTGCAGTCATTTTTCCAAAGTAATTTTGCATATGTTTTCTTAGTTTTCAGGAAGTAAGGGTATGGAATATGAGAGGGTCACAAATCCCCAAACCTGGTCCTTTCCAAATGTCATGGTGAGTATTAGGTTTTTATTTTTTATATAGCTTTGTAGAAAAGGCATAATTTGAAGGAAAATCTTGAGCCATTCTTTTCTTTATTCCACTTCTGGACTGACATCATGGTACGAAAATGCAGGGAATGTACAGTAAAGCCTGGTGTGGGAAGAAGATCTTGGCAGAGGGATGATTAATGGTGTCTAAAAGAAGGAAAACAGTTATGTAATAAATACAGCCCATGAGATTCAAACTGAAAAAACCATCACAGGTGCAGACTGTAAACAGGCCCCAGAGGAAAGAATATTGGTCTTTTAAAGGTGGACTCTGTAAACAAACAGATGAGGCATAGGAAATATCCTTTCCTATAAATTTTTATGGTACAAATCAGTACATGGAGTACATAAGCACCATAAGTGTTTATAAACTCAAAGAACATCCATACTGCAGCAAAGCAGCACAAATAGTGCCGCGGTGTAAATTTATATAACGTGGGGAAGATGTGTGGTCTGGAGGCTCGGTTTGTTTTTTTGACTCGCGCAAATGACATGATTTCTGCCTCTCTGATTTTGTTTTGTTCCATTTAGCTGCTTTCAGCTACATAATTGTTCTTTTAGCTTGTAAATATTATGGTCAACCTCCAGCAAAGTTTAGATGAGGCCAATCAAATGTAAACAAGTGTGTCTGTGCCAATGATGTAAGCAAAGCCGTCTCTTGTGATATTTCTTCCCACTTTTCCTAAGTCCCCTGGGACTGCAAGAGCTTTGCAGAGCCTGCCGTGGTAGCACAGAGCCTGGAGTTCCATTTAACTACCTGTCTGGGATTTTTTTTTAATCTTTTTTTGGGGGGACATTTGATGTAGGAATTATCCAGCGATGTGAGAACAATGGACCAGAATAACTCCTGGGGAGCATCCTCGCCTCTATCCGTGCTTCTGTCCCTGGCCCAGAGATCACTGTCTGCAAAGTCAATACAGGTGTAACGTGCTGTGCCGAGGGGTCGGGAAGGGTTGAGGATGAGTGGCGACTCCCGATTATCTGTGGCCCCCGGCGGCACGGCGTGGTGGTGTTGCGGCGGTGCCGTGCGATGCTCGCTGCTGCCCGGCCTGGCTGTGCTGGCGGGGCAGCTTCGCGCTGCCGCCGGTTGAGTTAAGGGGTTTCACTCCACGTTGCTCTACTGTTTCAGCCCACATTCAGGCAACCAGGTTCAGCAGCACGCTCACTCACTGTCACTGTGCAGCCACCAACGTTTAGGACATGCTGTCCACACAGTGAATGAATCCCATGGCCTTTCTGTGGTGTAAGGGCAAACACAAGCACGCAGGTAGGTTTTCCCTGCGCGCGAGCTCCTCCCCGTTGCTTTGGAGCTGCTCGCTGCTGTGTGATCCCTGCCCGCTCCCCTGCACACAACCTCTCCCCGTCTCCCGGCCTTGCCTTCCCACCCCAGCTCTGGGTCTTCCAAATGCCTGAATCCTGCTGCTTTTTGCAGCCGTAGCAGTTCCAACACAAGTGGCAACCTTGCATCCCGCACCTCATCCTCCCAGAAGCAGTGAGCTGTGTTTGGTGGCTGTTGGGTCACGATTCGTGATTAGATACAAGTTAACCTTTAAGGAAAAAAAACACAGAAGTAATCATTGCAATGCTATTGATCTCCTGGGAACAGAGCCTGGGAGGTGTCTGACATTTTACATTATTATCTATGGGAGAGGAAGGAGCTGGGCTGTTTTTTCCCACAAGAAATATATCTATTTTTGAGTGCAAAGTACTTTCTTTGCCATGGGACCCAAAACAGTTTTCATTCACTGACTCACGGTCTCTGGAGGCTTTTTCCCTGAGCTTAGGAGGCAAAAGCTTTAGTGATTTGCAGCTGGAAATGTGACAGCCCAATTAGCGAAAACTGTTAATTTAAAGGTAAAGATGTTACCTGTTTACAGCTATCTCGGCTTTGAAGAACCAGTGTCCACCAGCTCTGTTTCTCTGTGTTTACATACTGAGTTGCTGTAGATTTGATCATAATAGCTATTGGGTGAGTATCCGAAAGCAGTGTATCAACAGCATATGATTTATTCTGTAGTTCTTGCACAGAAAGCCAAAATATGATTTCATCCTTTCCTATTTCTCTTTAGAGTGTTTTTCTCTTCCTTTTTTTTTTTTTTTTCTTTATTTATTTTTTTGTCTTCTTATGGTATAGAAATTGCTCATTAGCTATTTGCTATTAAATTTGTCCAATAGCCTATTTACTTAATTATGGATAAATGCCTACTGATGAATCTTTCCTTCCCAAAAGACAATCTCTTCAAGGCCCAGGCAGCAACTACAGGAAATTTATTTGGATGGTGTTCAAGTTACATCTCTTCTTGTGGTGTATGGCAGAGCCACTGTGGGTCAGTTTGGCAGTTCATGGCCTCAGATTGATCCATAGAATATGAGGAATGCCTATAGTCATCACTTATGGTCCAAACAGATGAAAACTCTTTTCTGCTTCTGTGCAGGGTGTGACAGTGGGATCCCAGTCTGCCTTGTCCACATAGAAGGAAAGGACTAGGTGACAAATGTAGTCTGGGAGCTGCCAGTGTCCGTGCAGCCTGGGAGTTGTGCCTGGTATGGGTCACTGGCAGTTGGGCCCAGACATCTAAGCATGCTTTTCTGTTTCTTTCATAGATTACATGGAGACTGTTTAACCTTTAGACAAAGCTTTTCCAAATAAAGTGTTTTACCAAAGGAACAAAATACCAAGGAATGGCATATAACAATACTTAGAATTCCTCCACATTGCAAAATCTGTGCAATAAACTTTGAATGAGTCATTACCATATGTGCACAGTGGCACTTCTTCATATTTGGAGTTGTTCTTGAATCTATATACCTAATCGGCTCTTTAAACTATGCTCCAGGCATAGCGAAGTGGAAAAAAATATTTTAAAAATGCCTGCAGAGATCAAGTCTCTTGGTATTTTTGGTAAATGCACTGTTTCTCCTCTTGTTGGGGAATTTCATTAGTTTTATAAGCTGCATTAAGACAGACAATACAGTTATTGACAGTAAAAGAGATTCGAAAGTGGCATGTCACCATGGAATAGTTTTACTGTTAATATATAATAGAGAGGTAACCCTCATTAATCCAAAAGTCAAAATGCAACTTAAGATTTCTTATTTTGATGATGATATCTTAATTGAGCTCCACCTGGGGCATGACTGGGTAAAGTTCAGGTGATGTTTCTGCATAAGGTGTGGCTGTCAGTTAAGCGCAGTTGGTTATTTTGAGAAACATAATAAAAAATTTTAGTCCGGTAAAGCCATTTTTGCTGCCCATTCACCAAAGCCCAAGTTTTCTGTTGGTTTACCAGAGCTTGGCTTGGCTGAGGCTCTCTGTCACAGTATGGCAGGGGGTCCATGAGCTTACATACCTCTCAGCACATAAGCAAGCAGATCCTCAGGACAGCACTCTGGAGTGGGATCCTAGCTCTGTGTTGTGTAGTGTATGTTATCAAACAACTGAAAGCTGCTTGTATCACCTTCTTTACACTGGTGGACAGGGTATGGGCACACAATGGTCTGAAATGCTAAGTGGGCAGAACTGGCAGTCAGTACCTTGTGTCTTTAGTGAAGGAGCATCTTTGATCCCTGTCTGTTTGTAAAGCAACAACTACTGTATGCAAAGGACCTAATGTGTCTAATTATGTGCTTTCTCCTCCTATTCTTTTGAATCAGCCTCGTGTACAGAATCTTTGCTCAAACTCCTTCTTACTGATGTTTCACGCTTTCTGCTTTCCATTATTTGCCAATTACTAAAAGGAGGTCTTGTAACCAATGCAGCATTAAGAGTAGATCTTAGAGCAATCAATAGTTTCAGCAACTCTTTCTATTCTCCCTGCTTTTATGGCTTATTATAAAAGTGTCAATCTCTCACTGCTATCTAACAAACAAACTTCTGCCCTGGATCCATTTCCTCTTGGGCAGTTTGCCAGGAATAACAAATTTAACTTCAGCTCTCAGCTTAAGAAGTTTCACTTCACTGAGTGGAGTTCAAGTACAGTCTATTACCCTGACTAAGTGACAGAGGAGTCCTTTGATGTTTGCTTCTTGAGTGGCTTATATAAGCCAGGGCTTCCTGTAGGAAAAAGAACAGCAGCTGAAGGAAGTACTTGATTGATCAGGTAACCTCTTCCTCTCACTCTTATTTGAGAGTGCCTGAGTGCCCAATGACAAAATTCTGCAGAGATACAAAGAGAGACTGAGTACGTGCTTCACCAGCAGAAGTCACGTATGGTTTGATGATGTTGCTCAGTTTATCAGGTGAGAAGGAACAACCCTCCTCCTTCCACCTTCCTGTCCCCCACCGCATTCTCCCACTATTTTCCCTGCATCATCTCTGGCACACCACCATGGCTTGCTCAGCCTGCTTAGCTTGTAAGACATACCAACTGAAGTTAAGTTTTCTGCCATGCCAGTGAGCTGAACTGGATAATTCGTAGGGCTCCTGCCCCGGAAGGGGCTGGGCTGCACAGGTGGCACCCAGGGCAGGAGGCACAGGGGAGAGGGGAATCACAGCATGGGGGAACAGGAATCCTCCATCAGGAGCTGTCAGCCTGGCTGCGTCACTGACCCGCGGACTGGGGGGTCCGCCAGAGCCCTTTGACATTCAGCTGGGTTCCACTCTGAACTCTTGTGGAAGATACTGTTTTGTTCCTCTCATCTCCAGGGGCTAAATTCACTTTATCACATAAACTGTTTCAGTGTCACGTTTTGTCTCTCTACAACAAGCCATAGTGATGCTTCATTCCCAGTGATTCTGACATGGAAGTTGGAGGAAGAGGTAGAAGTTGGCTAGAGTATCTAAAGGAAAAATTGGGAGCGTGCATTGAAAAGGTGATTCAAGCATAGGGGCTGGCTAAGCACATGGAGGAAAGGAAAGAGGTACCATCAAACCTTGCAGTGTGTAAATTGTTTCAAGATACCCACTTTTCTTTGGTCAGTGGTCATGAACTGCTGTGCTTGATCTCTGAGCTTGTGTATTTAAGAGCTCCCTTTGTTAGCTTGTCACTCACACATAATTGTTTTTTTCTGGGCCTATAGATGTTCCTGACAACTTTGCCGCTCCCTGATCTTTATAAAACTGTGGTCACATTGTGTGTGGTGAGTGCAGCATTGCTTTTCTGTCTGTGCTGGAGCGCCTGGGCACAGTACTGACTCGCAGAACTCTCTCGTTTAACTGAGGGGACAGCTGAGCAGTTTGTGAGTAGCACTGCAGTGTTAGAAGTAGCCGTGCTAATAGCTCAGTAGTACAGGCAGGAGAGATCTTGCTCCCCTTCTTAGCTCCTGGTCTTGCAATTCTGCTATTTCCTTTGAGTTGGATGTGTTGGGCTCCTGTCAGATGATTATTGAGCTGATTCAACTCACTAAGCCAAAAGAAAACTATCCCCATGTAACATTGTCACCGTTGGCTGAAAGGAGAGCATGAGGAGGTTTGGAGGAAAACAGCCTTTATTTTGCAATTAGATGTTGCAATACCTGTGGATATTGCATGTTCCACAGTGTTGCAAGAGAGTCCCTTGAGTAGAACTCATTGAATTTGGTTTGTAAAAGTTTCTCTTAAGTATGGACATTGGAAGTTGTGAAATTATCCATTATTCAGTGCATGCAAAGTAACAAAATATTTCCTAAACTGTTTTATTACAAGTTATTTTGAATTGTGTAGAAGTGGCATTTCCTTCAGCCATATCCATGCACAAGTTCTGGAACAATTTTAATCCTGAACACTCTGGCTCTCCTGAGCTCTTTTGTTGTACAGTTAAACGCTTTAATAAGGTCCAATTAGCTGTAGAAATGCACATGTTGGAGACCTCAGTGTTTTCTCCCTTTGCAGCTCTGATGTAGCAGGCAGTTTCCCTCAGGATGACTGAATAAACCTGGGAATCGTCTTTTTTCCCCCAAGTGATTTGCTGTTGCTATCCACCTTTCAAGATCTAGACTCCCCCCTCAGAGAACTTCTGAAATTTTTTGCAGTTAGCCCCAGGAGTGTGTCCTGGATAGTGGACACTGACATTTTCCAATGAGCAATGTTATTTTTAAGCTCTGTCATGTCATCAGCTAGTCATGTATCTTATTGCCTCACAGACTCTGTGGCCTGCTTGTGCCTACAGACAAAGCTAGCACAGGCTAGGGGGAGGGTAATTCTTCCTTTTCTGCCTGCCCTTTCCCCTCTTACATCCCAGAGGCCTATTTCTAGCTGGGAGTCGGGGCTGATTTTGAAAGGGCAGGTGACTATATATGTGTCTATATATGACAGTGCCTTCCTGCATCCGGACAGCTCTGCTGGGTCTCTTCCTCTACTGCCTGGCTTCTCTGAAACTCCTGTAACCCATGGTGCTGCTTCTTCCCCCAGTGGAACTTTCAGCTCTAAAAATGCTATCAGTTTTCCTGGGAATTATTTCATAAGGAATTTTGACTTTCCTGTTGTACACCCAAGATGTGCTTTCTTTGAAAACCCCATGCATTACACCTCATGTGGACTGCAGAGGTCATTTTTTTGCACTCTGGTACTCTTCCTGCCTTCCCATAGAAATGCTGCTCATCAGCTACTTCACCGTTTGTGCTTTCCTTTTCTTGTCCTAGACCTCTATGCTACTCATTTCTCAGTCTCAGGATGGATAAAGTGATGGTCCCTCACTAAATGGAAACATATTTTCCCCCTCAAGAGATCTGCTTTTATCCAACTTGTTTCTTGAAGAAAGACTAAAATGCCAGAAACAGAGATGTGAGCTGAAGCATTTGTTTGTCTGACTGCAGGCTCACCCTTACTTCAAAGTACAGTATGATTGTGTGGTCAGACTGTCAGGTGCATGTCCTGAGTGTGAGGAAATGAAGTTTACAATGACTGCAAATGGATAAGCTTTTAAAAACATTGAATTGGCTAAGTCTCAATCACATTTCTCTTGGTTCTACTCATTAAAAAACATGTTCTTACTTTCTCATGAACTCTATTCTTGATGAAATATTAGAATGAATTCCATTATGATCATCCTATGCAGGTAATAAATATTGCAGGACTCCTCTGGAAAAAGTAAGTGATAAAATTCTGCTATCTTTGCCAAGATTCTCATTTTTGCATTCAGTGAAACACATTCCAAAGTGGTGAAAACTGAGTTTCTCATTTGTAGAAAATTTTACTGTTGGGGTTTTAAAATTTTGGTTTTGGACCTAAATTTTTAGAGTCATCAGCTTTGAAGCAGGAATCCAGACTAGGTCCTGGCTCAACTGGCTTCTGACCTGAAGAAGGTTTGGAACAAGGTATTTCAAACTAACAGCATTTTCTTTGGGTAAATTCTGACAATTTAAAATGTCTAATACTTAAGTACTGCTGATCAATAGTATTTGTTTTGCAAAAGAACCAGACTCTGTCCCAGCTGTCTGGAAACGTGTTTTTCCTGGGTGTACTCAGGGAGATGCAAGAGCAGGCACCTCAGCATCCCTTCCTGAAAGTCACCTCTGCAAAGGCTGTATCTCCCCTTGCAGCTGCAAGGCTGAAAGTGTAGCTTTTGTGGCTGATTGCAGCTCTGATGGTAAACATAAAATATACTGACTATTTACACTGAGAAACAAAGCAGCCCTACAGCAATGGGACTCTTAACTGCTAGCGTTTCTTAACTGCCAATTTACTTCCATAGTAACTGGGATAAGGCCTTAGGGGGGAAAAAACATGACAAGAAACATGGCAAAATACGAAGCCCCTTTTCTTTAGTAGCAACTGCTCTCTTCCCGCAGTTGGCAGTGAGGGAGCAGACATGAAGAGAGCCTGAAGCTTCTCTGTACCCAATGTGTAGCTTCAGGATTGATTTCTTCTGGTAGCACAGGACATGTAAGAAATTCCTGATGCATCAGATTGTTCCTGTCCCGAAGTTTTTAGCTGGCGTCATGTCACAGAGCCAGTACACGTCTCCCCACAAGCAGTTGTATCCCTGTGTCCCTGGAATGGTGAGCTGCAGAATTGTGGCTGCTGGTGGTGTAGCCATGAGTGAAAATGCACACTCAGAGCATACCTTGGGCAGCCAACGTAGCCCGAGGGCATGTAACCTTCCCATCCATTGGGCAAGTAGCAGTGCATGCCCTGTGTCAGTATGCTGAAGGGTTGGACGTTTTTCTTTAGTGAGAGGAAAGAAGACTGATAGAATCACTTGATTTAAAAAGCCCCATATGCAAGGAAGGACAGAGGGAGGAGAATTACGGACCTGACACCTCTCTACCAAGAATGAAAGAGGAAAATGATAGGTTCTTTTTAGGAAGGCTGCTTTTTAGGAAAGCTTTGCTGCTTTCTTATGAGTTGCTCCCACACAGCTGAAGAGCCTCATTGGCTTTTGCCAAGCACAGTTGGAAATCAAGGCATCTACCATAGAAATTGTAGGCCTCACCAGCCTTTGAGTCCATTGAGTTCAGCTCTGGGAACTTCACGTTTGTTGTGCCAGAGGCTCAGTGTACCTCTATACATGCTGCTGGTAAAGGCATTACTTGTGGATTGGCTTGGAGACTTTCTGGCTTTTTGGCTTTTACTTTTGTGGAAAAACACCCCTCCTAAAACTTAGGAGGGAGGATGAGAGAAAGGGAAAACTGAATGCAGTAGACATTTTCACATCATTATTGAACTGTTCAGATGAGAGAGAGAGAATTCTGGAAGTTCTCTGATGATTTGAAACATTTTAATTTCTTTGGAAAAGCCCTTGCAGAAGTGGATTGTTTTTCTGGCTGGCACTCCCCAGCAGCTGTTGCCAGCTTTCTTACTGGTCTAGTGTGTCTCACAGGACTCTGGTGTGCTGCAGGACTTGTGTTCCTTGACATGTTTTGTCTCTGTGACAGTCCCCTGTCCTCATTTCAGGTTTTAAATGTCTACACAAAGATGAAGGCCTGAGCATCACACTGCGCAAGTGCAAATGGATACTACCTTTGTTTGAACCCCTAATACCCATGGTCTTTGCTAATAAAGATTCACTGTGTAACTCCCCATTAAATGTGGCAGTTGGAGGCCAGGAAGAAAATCAGTTATCCAATGTTTGAAATACCCGTTTAGCTGCTGGGAGCCACCATTTGATCTTGAGCAGGATACTTAGATGTGTTCATTTTTAAGTGTCAGGTAGTTCAATGACTTCACTCAGCATTTGCATTTTATGGGGGTACATGTAACCTGAAGAACAAAAGGAAAGTTTGCTATTTCCTGTAAACATTTTTATAGAAAAGTGTCACATGAAAGGCTGTAGGATGAAAAAAAAACTTTATTGTTGAGTGCCTGGAAAAAATCACTTAGGCATTTTTTTTTAATCCTTGGCAGTAACTATTCCAGTATATACTGTTTATTTAAGAAATCTAGAACACTGTTCCTGAAATTACTTTCTTAGGACTCCATGTATAGAGCCAAATACAGGTAATCTGTGTATGGATGAGTAGGTAGAGGCTGTCCCCTTTGGGAGAGTAAGACCATGTAAGGGTGCAGAAGGATTCTGACCATTTTACCTGGAAGTTAATTCAGACCATGTTGGGTAAGCAGTGGCATAAGCCTGTAACCAAAGCAAGTAAATCTAAAGGTCAACAGTCCTTAGGTGTTTTTCTGTATGCCAGAACAATATGCAGTGACAGAGAATTCTCTCTCCTCATATTCTCAAGCTCTTCAGATTGGTTGAAAGATGTAAACATACCACTTTTCTAAGGCTTTTGTCTTTATGGGAACAGTGTTATGCTGCTTTCCTTGTGTATTTATGGTGATGTCTGGGAAAAAAAGAAAAGTGGAGAAAGAAAGAACCTGGAAAAGCCTGAAGATACCCAAATGAGATAAGTGAAAACACATTTTGGGTGGAAGAGTTATAAATCAAAGATCTTGGAAATATTCAACAGCAAATTTTGTCCTTTCAGGTAGCAAAAGGAATTTTGTCATTAATTTTGTGTTTAATCTTGTACCTCACCACCGAAATAAAAGTTGAAAGAGCGATCTCTTGCCCAACAACAGAAACAGATTAAGAATTTTGAGCATTAATATGTTCCTAGTAGCAAATAAGTGCCAGTAAGAAACAAAAGCATCTCTTTAATAGGGAAATCGGTGGCACAGGTTATCATCTGTTTTGACAAGTCGTTTTCTCTTGTGTCATTTGTTGGTTTTGCTGTTATCTGTAGGAATGATCAAGGAGGCTGATATGTCATTGGAGATCAGGAGAGAGGTCACACGTGAAGCATGTCTTCTGTACTGCCTTTAATTGAACCTTCCCTGCTGCTTTTCCAGGCCGGTGGCTTTTCTGCACAGAATTAGCTGCAGGCAGTGCCTTCAGAGAACACAGGTCAGCACGACAGCTTGGCTAGAGCAAAAGTCTTGAAAGGTGGCAGAAGAACTGAAAACATGGATGAGGGAAGAATTTTTGATAATGGTAGATGGAAAACAGATACATATAAATAGAGGAGAGCAGCCATAAAAGGTCAGTAAAATGCATAATGGCAGAAGACAGGACAGAGTCTTTCAATGTTTAAAGGACCTTCTTTATACATGTGACAGTTCTGGACACATGAGCTGATCTCATGCAGCTAGATACGTTTCCCAGGAAACCTTTAAACTATTTAAATGTCCTATTTTTAATTTTGTGGTGCTTTTCACAGCTGCTTATTTAAACAGACAGCCTGCAAGTGATAATATTAAGGAAATATGAAGTGGCTGACAAAATGGCCAAACAGCATGACTATTGTGTTTATTGAGACATACCTGTCCTGGTCTGTTTTTAATTCAAGAATATTTAGTTACCAGTTGCTATAGTGAAGACACATGGGCATGAGGAGGAATCAGCATCTTTCCTACCTCCTAATGCTGTTGTCCCTGAGGTATGAGGGAGAGAATACAGAGCCCCTTATTTCAAATATCCCTCTCCTGGGACAGTCTTCTCCAAGAATTTTAAAGTCATCTCATTTATCTCTATAACCCTGGTTTCACCTTTTCCTTGAATCCTCATTGAATAAGGATGGCTAGTTCTTATTTAGCATTTCTAATTTGTAGCTCTTTAAGTGATTTACAGTGAAAGTCAGGATGGCTCTTCTTATTTTACAGTAGGGAAGGTGGGATCCAAAGAGGAAAAATAGGCCTATTCATTCTGGACCCTTTGCTGTACCTGAATGGAGGTTTCTGCTATGAATTCTTCAGAATTCCCACCGTACCAGAGGAGCAGGGGAGAAATCTCCCTCACCCCTTCTCTTCTGATCATCAGAAGTAACCATCTGACATATTGCAAATTGTGGTCTCTTTGGAGGCAGGTCAGGTTACGTGTTGTCCTCATAAATTTTCAGATAAAAGACATGCTGAAAAAGGTGAACGTGTTTAAGAGGGGAATTGGCCCATTGGGGATACTTCCTCTGCTGTTCTTCTCTTAAATGCTGTGATGGTGAAATGCCATGGGACACTTATTTCTGTATATTGGAGAAGTTATATGACTTGAAGCTGTATGGTATTGAATTGTCTGGGCTAAATAACATCCAGCGACTTCTAGCTTTCTCTTTGGTCTCTGGGTATTTCCAGCATTTGAAGTTTCTTTTTTTCCTGGTGTGTCCCTGAGCCTTCGGGAGGGATAAGAAACAGTGGCATCTTCAAAGCAGTGGCATCTTCAGACCTTTATTGATAGCCAGAAGTAGTAAACTAGAAGTAGGGTTGACTACCCAATGTAGAATCATTCCTGTATTTGACATTTATTTTTATATAAACTGGACAAGAAAGAGCTGTTAAAAGCCGTGTAGAAGATAAATATAAAAGGTACATTAAATCATCAGGACGGAACTGAATATATGGCTGGGTTTTCAGAAGCTTGAGTTGCTGTTGTGTGCTCTTACAGCAGACAACTTGCTCAACGAAAGCTTGATCTGAGCCCTGTCCTGACCCCCACACTTTGCTGCAGTGACTATATCTAAATTGCAGTTCTTCCCTCATAATTTGCAGAACCACCCTTTCTGGGCTTCCTTCCTGATGCAGGAGTATTGTGTCCTGCTGGCTGTGGCCCGCTGCACTCTGTGCTTTTGTGCACTGTGGTGAGTGCTTGGGCAGGGCAAGGTGGGGATACTCCCTTGTCAACCCCTCACCTGAGAAAGTAAAGGAGGAACCATTAGTCCTGGCCGTAGGAAAAGCCACAGAGTTTTCAGGCCAGGTTTTTTATTCTTCTGATGTTGCTTTTCATGCTGTACCATTCAGGACAGAGCCAAAGTCATACAGGCAGGCGAGTGAAAGCAGTTGTAAGCTTTTCCCTGTCACAGCAACTTGTCAGGGAATCTCTAATAGCTATTTTTATTCTCGCATCGGTTGAGTCAAATCCGTTCCATTCAAAATTACTGCTCTGACATTTGAACCTTTCAGGCAGACTGCCAGTGGCAGCACCTTATTTTTCTGTTGGAAAAGGAGAAAAAAAAAATCGTTGACATGTAATTAACGGAACCAGATAGAATTTGAAATCTGAATGACACCCATTATTGAATAATGAGCTTCAAATCCTTTGTTACAAATCACTTTAACATAGCGATGGTATGCCAGGATTCAGAGAGGATAGTAACTTGTTTTGCTAGAGCACTGCTCTCGTACATAGACAAATGCTCATGAGAGTTGTTCCATTAAACAGTGCAGACAAAATGTTGGACCAAAATGGGTAGGAGCGAGCCTATGCAGCAGTAAGACACCAAACACATCATGTGAAATCAGAGCAAATACTCAAAGCCCCCATATTTCTGTTTGCCAGCACTGCGGTGAGCCATGTGCAGGCGCTGGCCACGTGGCTACCCAGGCCCAGGAAAGCCCGGGCTCCCTGGGTGCCGGGCAGGCTGCCCGGGGGAAGGTGAGTAGGGAGCGGTGCGCTCTGCGTCCCGCGTGTTGCACTTGGGCCGGCTGTCAGAGGGGTGACCTGTGGGATGTGTGGGGTCTGTGACCCACATGCTGTGCCTAATCACACTAGCGGAAGGAGAGGGAGAAGGAGATCAAAATCTTACTTTGCCTTCTTCAACTTGCTGAATCCCTGCCTGGGTGTCTATATAGATTTTTTTTATAATCAGGACTGTAAAGTTCTAGACAGGTGAACTCTGTCTTGCATCCACTTTTAAGAAGTATTCATCCACAAATGTGTTTCTGTCTGTATAACTGTTGTCTCTCAGAATACAAGATGTTACTAATGCATAGCTTCTAATTGAATACTAAACTATAGTTATTTGTTCTTTTCAATTAAGGGGGAGCTTCAATGCCCTAAAATCTCAGAATATTGAAAGTAATTAATTGTAGATTATACTAGAAGTCAAATTAGGCTTAAAACAAAATTCAAAATTGAGAACATGGTTTTATGCTAAGGGGTAAGTTTTACATAGGGTAAATTGTTATAATTATAATTTGAATTATCTTTTTATCAGTCCCAAAATATAAAGTTTCTCTATGACATGAAACCTAGGTAAGTTTTGAAGGCATTTTATATAGTAATGTGGGGTTCAGAGGAGATGGGTAGAGGGTGTGAGAAACAAATAGAAACAAATGTAGGTTAGCTGAAATTCTAGGGCGTCTCAGAGATGTTTTAAGAAAGTGTGATTCTATAATCTTTTTAAGGAGATGAGAGAGGAAAACCAAACAAATATTTGCCTGTTTTAATAAGACAGCCTGCAAAGATTTTGACATCAATTTTCAGTGGTAACTGAAAGCTGAAAGGTTTTGGGAAATTGCTGTTACAGAGCTGTCTCTGAGGGTAGAGTCAGAGGAATGTTCTTTAATGCCACATCCCAGGATCTGAGCTGACAAAGCTGGTTTCTATGCAAAATGCATAAGGCACAATCTTTTTTTATGCCTTTTGTAAAATACGACTGGACTTCTGGTAAAGAGATTGTGATGCTCCAAAAGTTCAAAGATTTTCTCGAGTTAGACCCCCTGCAATTCAGAAAACTATTAGATTTTTTCTTTCTTATTTCTGGACAAATCGCCTTGCCTGAATGCAAGCCCTCCCCATGCTCTCCTGCTTTGACTCATTCCTGATCTGAATCAGCTCCCACTCAAGCTCCTGTATTGCTTGGAGGATATCTGTCTGTCTGGCCTGACAGGCTGCTGCCGCATATCAGGAATGCTCAGGGACTTTCCTCAGCATTAGAAAGGTACAAAATCTATTCAGTGGCTCTGCCTGTGAGGAAGCCTGTCAGCAAGTAAGATTTGGAGAGAACCCAGTTATGCATTATTGAGTCCGCTGAGACACAAAAGTGTTTACAGTAGAAATGGCTGGATGATTTTATGATGATATGCATTCAGGTGGACCTGTCTCTGAAAAGTGTGATTTGGTTTATACTGTTGAGAAAAGTCAGGTTCCAAGATAGTTTCATCAGTGTACTCATAATTCTGAGAACTGTCATTCCTGACATAATCTACCTACTCTCCTCCTTGGATCTTATTTTTGCAGGTACGTTGGAGACCACGAAATTAGAGCCCAACTCAACAAACTGAGACATGGCACAATGCAGTGAGCTAGTGTCACTGAATAGTTAGGCATCCCACATATCCTGGGGACAGATCAGTACAGAGCTGGTTAGAGAAGCCTTTACACACCTCAACTGTTGCAGTTTGTGTGAACTCATTCAAGAGGCAAAGGAAAGCCACTAAAATGTAAAAGAATTAATTCACTTGTAGGAACAATTTCTGGAAGAGTCAAATAGTGAGAACTTTTACTACAGTCTTGCTTTAATACCTGGCATGTTAAGTTTAAAATGCACCTTGCTTTACACATCTTTTTTGTCTAGGTGAGTAGCTTCCAGTTGAAATGGTTTTATATCTGATGCAACCTTTTAATGGGAACAGGATTTGTTCTAAAGAGAGAGCAGTGTAAAAATGTCTAAAATAATGCCTTTATTAGTGCTTTGTCATTTAAAACAATGATACAGTAGCTGCATGTGTTTCCTGCAATTGCATATGATGTGCCCATGCTAATACTGCAAACGTCTTGGGTAGTATCAAAACACTACATGTCTTTAAGAAGTGTGTCACCAATGAAGTTTACATTAGACAGCTGCGTTCTGTTCTGACATTAAGCTATTTCAGTTTATTTTTTTTTAATCTGGTCAGTTGTGGTGTTCTGATGAGACTGGAGAAGATAAGGTTACAGGAAGAGGTTGATATGAGAAAACCTTATGTGCTACATTAGATTGAGTGGGTCAAATGCATGCATGGCATTGTATATAGATAAAGAAGTCTATTCTTATTTGTTAGCAGTTACTTTTATTATGGAGCAGAGGAAAAGATAGTGCTGCCTCATCCCTGTTTCAATCCAGTAGAAGTCCATTCCTCATCTAAGCTTTAGTGATTGTTTATTCAATCTGACATGATGTCTTTGGGAAGAATGACCTAAAAGAAGCCTCTGGAGAGGAAGACGCCACTTGACCTCACAGGCTGGTCCCCGCTTAAGTTTCTCTTAACCCCCAGTTTTCTGTTTTGTCACTATATCTTTTAATTCCTTCTCTCTCCATAAAAGTGCCAAGACATCTCCAAGCCACTTAGACTTCAGTACTTGTTTCCATGTTCTTACTTGGCAACTAATTCCATGAGTTCATTATTCTGACCCTGAGTAAAATAGTTTGAATTTCCGGTATACACAATTATTTTGGGTCACGACTTCTGACTTTTGAACCCCTCACCAGAATGCACCATTTAAATCTCTTCATCAGCTCTGAGTGCTGTTACCAGGTCAAGCCAGTGTCAATATTCCTCTAACAGCATTATGCTGGTCGGAATTTCTTCCTACATCTTCTCTTCGAACAACTGCAGCAAAATCTGGGATCTTCTGTTCAGAAGGCATGATCCTTCCGCTATTATTCATGTTCTCCAGGGGTCATGGGGTTGTTTACAGCATATGAGACAGGTGCTTTATGAAAAGTAAAACTGGATTCAGTAACTAATAGTCCTTGTTGTGTATTTCGTGTTCTCTGCAACTGTGCTGGACTGCATTCTGATTTCATCTGCAGCAATACAAATAGTAAGTACCACAAGCAATTTCAGTACATGATCTGAGTGCAAAAAGAGGTATAACTTGAGAAAGCATTCAGCACTCTGGTATTCCTGATCTGCAGTCATTCCTCTGTGTAGTAAAAATATTCTATATGCATTTTGTTTTCAGTGTTTAAAACATCTACAATAAAAACCCCAAAAAGATAGCAGATATTAAATATCCAGTCACTGCACATGGAAGTAGATCATCTGATGTATTTTATTCTTTCTTTCACACATTCTGCTCTGTAGGAAGTAATATGATATTAAAGAGTGATTTTTCTTCCTGTTTCTTCATCCATTTATTGTATTGATATTGTCAAGTACTCTTGTAAAATAAACTATCAGCCCACGCCCACTTAATTCAGCCAGACGTTAGTCTACCAGTATATATCTTTAGTGAAGACTGATTTGGTAGAAGGGAGTTTAATTGAGGGTGCAAAATGGACATATGGATGTATTCTCAACTGGAACTGTTTTGAAGTTTGTATAAAAGCAGATAATAATCTAAAATGCACTCTCAGCCAAAAAAAAAGAGCAGAAAAAGGCTTACACCACTGAAGTGGTATTTACTATTTTTTATTTCCTTCCTGAGTTTACTATCAGCCATGGGAATTTACGGGCTTTCCAGTCCAGGAAACCACAATGACAGACCCACTTGAAAAGACTGTTTCATGAGAGTGAGTTGAGAAAATACAAAATATTTTTTATCAGTGGCTGAAGATGTCTATTAGAAACATCACTAATAATACAAAGTTCAGTTTAATAAAAGGAGTGTTTCTCATGCACAGCTGGCAGACATTTGTTTGCATCAATATTTTTTCTTTCACATGAAAGCCACTATAGGCAGTCCAGTTCTCTCAGAAATGGCTGCAAGGTTACAAATTTTGGGCACATTCTTTCGATAAGCAGGTCATTATTCTTTTAAAATATTAATTTATAAATGAGATCTGTCAAGTAAAAATCTGTGGTTTTGTGAGTTTTTTTGATTGTGCAAGTATCAGTAAACGTTGTGTAAAAAGTCAGATTGTGTGAACAACATAAAGGATTGATGAGTATAAGAAAAGAACTTGTTCTGAATTTGCTTGGCTTGAAAATTCTTCCATCTATTTTGGCCAGAAATAAGAGGTACGATGGGGAAGGAAGCCTCCCTATAAGTATGTGCAGAAGTACATAAAAATGAACAGGGGAAAAAAAAAAAAAAGTAAGAAATTCCTTGCAGACCTCAAAGAAACAAGTACAAAATAAAATAAAAACCCTTGGCTTGAGGTTAGGGTAAGGTATTGGTGCTATTAATCTTTATTGTTCTGATTTTTGAGGAAGATTTTTATCCATAGAAGTTCTTTTTCTTCCCTAGGACAAATTCAGAGAGGAGACTTTGAGAACTCCTATTCAGATGATTTTGAGAGAACCTCTGACTGATACGTTCAAAGGGAGAAGAAGAGTTAGCCCCACAATACCTTGTATTTGAAATATATGGCCACCCAGAGGAGTCAGTATTTGCCTGTGCTGTGCCCCTCTGTGTGTGGTATTTGTTACATCTCCCACTAGTTTGAAGGAATTTATCCTATTGGGTTACGTTGTGCTTCTCTTCTGAAAAGTGATAATCCAGTATATCTCATATTTGTATTGTAAACTTGCTGATTTTCATGACAGGGACATTTCTACTACTTATTAATTCTACAGGAACTGTTCAGAGCCTGGCTTTGAATATGGGATTCAGTGCCATTTTGTGCAACTTCCACAGAACTGTACACAAGATCTCACCCAGTTACCCAAGTGTTGGCCTGAGATTGTTTGGGCGTTACTGAGAGCATGGCATACAGGTGTTGAGGCACTCAGCTGTCACATTTCTGATGGGATGTGGTATGCTGAGAAGAGAAAATCAGACATGGTGTGTGAGGGGGCTTCTCAGTGATGTGTGCAAGGACTGGCTGGACAGTCTTGTGCATATGCGCCCATCACCTAACCAAGCGGTTGGTTAGAAGTACCTGGGCAGAAACTGCCCATGCTGACCTCCAACTTTTTCTGCTCCAGAGACCCCCCTATTCCCACCTCTTACTATTCCTCCAACAGCACCAGAAACTCAAAGCTCTTCTCTTCCCCCTTCTCACTGTTCATCTTCCCACAACCCTTCTCATCCTGATGGGCCAGGGAGGGAGTGGAGTGCACTGTGTTACTCCTTCACCTTGGGCTCAGAGGCAGTTCAGAACAATTTGTGCACATATTGAGACTAGGCAGTAGGGTAGTTGCGGGCAAGGAAAATCATCTTCTCCCTTCCAATTCTAGATAAAGTTCTGGGGCAGAAAATCTGGCAGTATGGTACTCCGGTGCAGAGATGTAAACAGTGTCTTTATTTGTCCCACAAACTACTATTATGGGTTGAGATTGAGAAAGAAATGTGCCAGAGTGATTCTCAGATTCCAAGCTGAGCTTCCAAAGCAAGCAAAATAAAATAAAATGAGCACAGTTTACGTGGAAATCAGTAAGATGCAAACAGTGTGGAATCTCAAGTGTAGTACTAGTGGAAATAGCCAAACTATCGTAGTTAGTGAGGTACTGCTGTATATCTGAGCATGTGAATTTTGGATTACTTCTGGAAAATACTCTTTGTCAGCTATGCTATCCTTCTTTTCTTCATGCTTTGCTGAATCCTCTGCTTAGTCTGCTTGAATCTCATGAACGGAAGTTTCCTTGACTGCTGCCTGCAGGTGATAACAGAATCACATGAAAACAACATATGGGCAGTGATGCCCATCCCAAATATGTTTTTTTGGAGTAGAGCTTCATTTTGAACAAGGTTTTGATGCAAATGAAGGCATGTGGGCCCACACTCTCCAAACTATTAGCTGCCTTTTTCAAGAGGCTTTTTTTGCTGGATTCCACAGCATGGTTTCTAGTATGTTCAACACTAAGAGCTATTAATTTAATAGAATTGAGATTGTTTCCCATAACACAGTGCTCCACTGCTTCCTTGTAAAAAATAATCATGTGGGTTTTTTGTAGGTTACATGCAGTGCTCAGGATTTTGTAATTTCATTGGAAGATGCCTACAATTATCAGCTAACTTCAGGCTTAATTAGCTTATTAGCTTGTCTTGTAACTCTGCCTGCCCTTTAAAGTTTCAGCTTTTTTCCAAATGTTGCCCCAAGCATTATTATTTTGATTTTGTGGATGCTTGGTGATGAATTCGTCTTGGTTTTGAATCTAGTTTAAATAACTATGCCTATATAGAACCTAGTTTTCTCTGTATAAAATATTGTACTGGCACCAATGTAAACAGAGCTGAAATGGCTAGCAGGCCACAGCATAATAAATCAGAATGATTAGTCATCCTCCTGGGACACAGATGAGTCAGCTCAGGTCAAGACACTTCTGGGAAAACTAGATAGCTGGTAAATGTATTACTAGCGGACTATCAAAGTCCCTGTGCCATACCAGGAAATATCCCTGACTTGAGCAATTCTTCCCTTCCTGCAATGACAGAAGCAAACCAACTGCTTAACAACTCGTTCTCCTTCCTTCTATTCCTTGCTACCGTTTTTGGCAGGCCAAACAAATTATTTCCCCATGACATTCTTTGTATTTGTGGGCTAACAACAAAGCTTTTTATTAGATGAAATACTATCTGCAATGTAATAAGCAGCTTTTTTTTCTTCTTGTAGACAAGAAGCAGGGTTACCTCATGATCTTTTAAAATTTATTTCTTTAATCATGTTTTACTCTCTTTTCAAATGAGGTCCAGATTGTCATTTCAGAATAAAGCAGAGCATTTTCTTTTACTGCACCACATTCCATCATGATGTGCAGAATTAAAGCTTGCACTCCCACCTGAGTAATGATTACATAGTTTGCTCCATTATTGGGATGCAAAACCAAAAAAAATATCTGTTCTCATCGATATCTTTTTCTTTTCATACTGGTAGTTAAGGGGAGTCTTGAAATGCCCTGCTGGAGCTGAGCACTGATGCCTCAAGGTAAAGATGTTTCTTAATCTGAGCTGGAAACATCCACGACTTCTTTTGATTTTAATAGGCAGACCTGATCGGCAGATCCACAAGACCTTTTGCCTGTTCATTTTGTTTTTATAAGTAACTATTGTCCAAATAAAACATAAAATCCTTCCATCTTAGCCTTTTTCACATCAACTTATTTTAGATGTCTCTAGATATGCCACAAACAGTGATGGCTTTGGTGATTTGTTAATGACCTCACCAGGGATGAATTTACTATGGAGTCTGTTAGTTCCCTCTTCTCCCTCCCTCCCATCTGCCCGTGCCTATTAGCTCTTCTCAGTACAAAGCATCAGCCAAAACCTGTTGAACATCACGGCTGGATCCAGGTCTGATCTAATCTTTCGCCTCCGTCATTCATGCCGCTGAAGCTTTGGGCTGTAACTTCATTCCAATGTGCTCTCTTTATCTTGTGTGTACCTGTGTGTCAGAGGTGTAGTACCATCCAGAGATCTGGGACGAACAGAGCCAGTGGGAGTGGAACTGTCTGGAAATGTTCCAGTGACGCCGAAGTCTACAAACACAGATCTGTTGAGGCTGAAATGTTTGGAATTACATGCATTTTTTGCTGAATTGCTGCAGCTTTACTGAAGAATATAATCTTGCATCTGGCATACGGCTATCTTGGGAACATGATCTCAATGCCTCTTGGAGCCTCGGCCCTGCATCAGGAGATGTTGGGAGCTCAGCAGAGGAGCAGCCCATCTAGGGAATGTGTTCTGGAAGGTGGGTTCCTTGTGTTTGGTGCTGTTTCCAGCTTCAGAGCTGTAGAGCTCAGAGGTTCCAGGTACTCAGCCCCATGTGTGTGAGTATATTCTTTGCCAAAGCCTTGTACAGTGCCAAAACAAGGAACTGAACGTGTTTCTCTTCCTACAGTGTGTGACCTTCTTTGTATTTGCTTCTTCAAATTTCACCAGGACAGACATTTATATAAAGAGTAATTGTGACTCGAAATTTTACCATTGAATATATATATATTATATATAATAAGTATTAATATTATATATATATATGTAATAAGACTTAAAGTCTGCTTTTGCATGAAAGGCTCATTTTATTTACCAACACAATGTGAGTGATGCACCCATCCTCTCTTACGGTGAAGCAGTTGCAGCTGAAGACACACATCTGACATTCATTTTGACTTTTTGCTGTTTGAGATGTAGACCTATATGGTTTTTCATGATACGTCTGAGAATTCTGCAATGTGTGGACAAGTTGTAGACATGGAAAAAAATCATCAAATGATTTAGTTAGATCCAGTCTGTACATGCCAGTGATGTTCAGGTAATAAATAACTTTGTGGAAATAGATAAAATTATCTACAATGCAGTATATTTGTATACATAACCCATCACTGCTGTTTTGGTCACTTGCTGTGACCAGAACTGCACGTTCTATATCTGTGAAAAACTTGAATTAGTTTCTGAAGAGAAAACCAGGCTTTGTCACAAAAGAATTTGACTATTCCACTCTGGTAGACATCATTAAGTATTTGATATTGCTGGGTTAGATAAGTGTGATTCTTAGTTTTTTCTGAGTGATCTTTTTGAAGCTCAATATACGGAGAGCCTGGCGATGGCCACTTTACAAATCTTAAGGTAAGATATATGTCCTGTAGCCTGTCCAAGGCTCTGTTTCCTAGGCTTGATGGGATTCCAAGCCTTCAGACAGATAAATCATCTATATGGCTCCTGGGAGATTCAGATGTAAAACTGATCCTCTCCTGAGGATAAAGCTCAGTTAAGTATCCCTTAAAGTTTTTTAAATGTAGGCCTCAGTCCTACAGTTTAAGGCACATCGATTCACTGGATTCAGCTAAGGATTTACTTGAAAACAGGTGTCCTCTAGCATATAACACATGGCAGGATTAGACAGATTCTCCCTTATTCTGGTTTCTGTGAAGCTTTTACCTGAGAATAAGGAAAACCAGTGTTACAGCCATATGGATACTGTTCTCAGTGGCATAAAAATCCTAGTGGTCTACAGAAATTGAATCTGACTAGTACTTTTGTCTGACTGAACAGACCTAGTTATCACCTACCGTTATTGGTTTTTTCTACAGCTGTAGTTGTGAATGGGAATTCAGAAATACAGACAATTATGGCAATGCCACAGCGTATATGTCTGAAATTGGAATGCTATCTTGGTTCTGTGGATTTTAGTTTGTAACATGGATCTTAGTTCTATAAAAAATCCAGGTAGAAGTATACATCTGGATTCACACATCTCTCTTAGACTCATTTCTTGCAAACAGAACTGCTCTGTTAGAATCCCCTTCCACAGAGAACTCTTTGTAGGATTAGCACTATAAGCAAGCTGTGACAGAAATGCCAGCTGTGACATAGGATTGCATGTCAGTGCTGTGGGAAGATGGCAAAAGAGCCTAGTTCCTGTGCAGCACTTCTCATTCATAAATTTTGAGGTCTTCAGTGTCATTTTACAGTAATATCCCAAGGTTACTCAGCAGATAAGTGACACAGCTGGGAATGAAGTCCAGGTGTCCTGAGTCCCAGTCCACTGCTCCATCCATCCTGCCTCCAAAGAAGCAATGTTTGTGAAGAGCTGTAGGAAATGCCCGATTTGCCTGTGTTTCACCCCGGGAATGGAATGCTAGGTCAGCAGTATTTATTTTCTTATCTTGATCCCCCTAATTTTCACTTTTTAAAGAGCTCTCTCTGTGACGGAGCCTCTTGCAAACTCAAAACATGTTGCTAGTAGAGCCTGGAAAATTTCTTGCAAGTTATTGATGCTTGTAAAATGGTGTTTCCCAAACTTTGCCTGTGGAGCTTGGAAAATGGTGGTGGGAGGAACCCACCTGGCAGCGTGTCAGCTGCGGTCCTGTGTGCTGCTCTGATCACACTGATGGCTGGATTTGAAAGTAAAGCATGGCTGGTCCTGCCTCTGCCCTGCACCAGATTTCACCCCATTGCCCTTGCTCTGAAGTTAATGGGTTTAGGGATACGAACTCACTGTGTGTTTCTTGGTCTGGAGCTAAATAGATTGCCGTACATAAAAGCCCCACCACCCATTGCTATAAATCTATTAAACATCTTCAGTTAACCATACAACCTCCTGCTTCAGCAGCTGAGCATGTAAATTCCTGTGACCAAATAGCTGCACAGTTAACTGCTTTCACATGTGCTCCCACCGTGCCCATCTCAAAAGGCCCATCTTCGTCCCATGGGCAGCCGGCTGGTGACCAGGACACAGCTGTTTTGGGGGTTGTGTGGGGCACCCTGCAGACTTACTCTTTACGTCTCCCTGGGAGTGGGGCAGAAGGTGAGCAGGCAAAGGCAGCCCAGGTGACAGTGGGACCTCTGGCTTGCCCTCGTCCTCCTCTTTCCCCTGGCACTGGGAGCCAGTGGCTGCTGCGGGAGGCCAGACTCGCTGCCAGGCTTTCCCAGGACCTGGTTTTGCTGGAGCCGGACAATGGGGTTCATGATGGCTCCCCAAGTGTGGCAAAGTGTGTCCTGGGGTGCTCCCTCCCACAGCCTCGACGCACCTATGGGAGGGGAAACTGCTTTTTTTTTTCTACCTCCCAGGCTGCGGGAAGGTTTTTGTTCATTGTGAAACAATGCACATCTGGGCAGAAAGCACTCTGGCAGCTCAGAAGGGCAAATAGTTTCCCCCCCACCCCGGCCCCGGCTGGTTGCTACAGCCCTGGGGCTGTGCTCCGCGTGTGGCACGGAGGGGCTGTGGGGCCAGGGCCGGCCTGGCGCTGAGGCCCGGCAATGGGTGCCCGGGCAGCCAAGGCGCGTCGGCAGCACTGCTGTAAGTAACTGGCCACGTTAGAAACGAAAGGGCCGCGTCCCCCCAAGTCTGGAAGCAGGGGCCGGAGAGCCCTCTGAGAAAGGCAGCGGTTAATTTGAAACACAGGCAAAAAATCGTGGCGGTGCTGGGAGCGTGTTTGCCTTGGTGGCTCCGAGCCCCACGCTGCAGCTCCGAGCAGGCCCCTGGCTGCCCGCCAGGCTGTAATATTTCCTTTCGCTGTTGTTCATAAAGGCATTCAGGAAAACAATTGAGTGCAATGAGGGCCTTCCCGTTCCGGCGGCGTGCGTGCCTCCCTCCGGCAAGCGGAGCCTGGGCCACAGGGAGCCTGCCTGGCCTGGGGGCAGCGGTGGGGCCCGAGGCCGTGCTCGGCCCCACGGGCCTGGCTGGCTCCGAGGGAGCTGCCTTTTGAAAGCTGCTTCTCCCACCCCTCAAGGCACAACGGGATTTCTGCCGGCAAACAAAAGGAAATGTCACAGCTGTATTTTGGTGTGGGGGTTATGGGCATGCAGTTTAAAAGGATTTATCGATGCGAGAGCTGTGGCTTTTTAAAGTGCCCAGATATCAGGGGCCACACACCCCCAGCACGTGCAGCTGCAGCCCTGTGAAGATGATGGCATGATTTTCCTCAGTGGGAGGAGGAATACACTGCAGTGCTAGAAGGCACCCTTGTAGCTAGGTCTGTCTGAGAGGCAGTGTTGAGTGAATTGCTTTAAAATAAAAAAGTCACTCACCTCACACTGGTAGTTATATGGTTATAAATTTTGTGTATGAAGCAGGCCTCAGGCTACCCAAGATGTCAGCTGTGCAAAGGAAATCATATGGAACATAAACTAATAGGGACAGAAATGCTCAAACTACATGCCTTTTGCATTACCTGGGGCAGGGCAGCAATAAACATGAACACAAGGGAAACTTGGCAAATCTCTCCCTCCTTGTACATGTACAACCACACCAATTGTAATGGAGCCGGCCAGGTGCTGGGAATGCTCCGTCAGTGCTCAGGGAAGCTCTGGGACTGCCTGGGACCTTGAAGGATCTTGACTCTTAGTATCCAGCACTTGATGAAGTGTTAAAACGCCACCAATTTAGAGAGAGTGGCTTGATATCCTTAGGTAAATTGGGAAGAACCCTATCAATGCCATGTTTATGCTTGTTAATAGCCCTGACTCACTGCTGGAGGGTAGTCCTTGGTGTATCTGTGACAGGACAAACCCTAATGTACAGAAAGCACCTGATGGCTTTGTGCTGATGTAGTTAATGGAAAGTGAGGTCAGCAAATCCTGGGTGGATGACAGGATCTAATAGCCTTACCTTTCACATCTGGGTTGGCCAACTGGTAGTCCAGGAATTGAACCAATCCACAGTGTGGGGTTTTTTCTGGCTCTTGGGAACGCTGGCCTGTTCACATGAATGCTTCAAGGGGCTCAGGAGGCGATGTGTTGTGTTCTACTTCTTTTTAAAGACAAGCAAGCTGGAAGCATGATAGTTTTAATCTACTGTAGTGTAGCCTAAACATGTCCTCTGGTGTTCTTGCCTGCTGACTCTTTAGCTGGACACAGAAGTTCTTCTCCCTTCACAAGTCAGCCATCCATGTTTTAGCTGATGGGAAGAAAGAGGAGGATTGTCTGCATCCCAGTCACCCTGCCTCTGCCAGCTAAGGTACTAGCAGCCAAAGCTGTAGCTAGTTAAGCTAAGACAGAATGGGATAATCAGTGGTAGGAGGGAATTGTGTAGGGCAGAGGACTAGAGAGCTTCATCTGTGTGAATGTCATTCAACTAAATTTTTTGGTGTCCCAACTCTACAGAGCATTTTGTATTACAGTGACCTTACATTTGTTTTTTTTTTTTCCAGGTCACTGGGGCCTTATCTAGACCCATGCCTTTCAAAACAAACTTCATGAAGAGAATCAGTACCACAGATGGCAAGACTTCATGCAATTCAGAGCCTCTGGTAAGCAATATGGATTGTGTTTTAACACATGTGAGTTTGTTGAGGAGAATGCTGCTGGGGAGTCACTCAGATTTTTATCCTGGACTTTTAAGAAGAGCTGAGATAGGTCTCTCCTGAGCTTCCTTGCAGGACTGAACTTGTGGGCTAAATTGGGCACAAAAATGCTATGATGTGTTCCTGATGCCAGAGTTAATTCCATATGGGCCAGGACAGGCTCCAGAGGGGTTCATCAGCCCCTCCTCAGTCAGAGGGAGAGGTGCCTATCTTGACAGTACAGCCCAGAGAAGCTGGGCAGCCAGGAAGGAAGCAGCTGCCCGGGCTGGTATATAATAGTAAAAACTGGAGTCAAAAACTGTGGCTGCAGCCATGTGTTCTGCCCTCCTTCTAGCTCCCCTCACTGTAGTTAGTGCCCGCTATCTTGATCTAGGGAAATAACTGCTTGTTGGGTGAAGCCTTGCACATGCTGATGTTGCACGCGATGATGATGTGTGCACTTTCACTGTTGTTGCAGTTCTTCAGTTTAGGGACCAAATTTAAAGCTTCTTGTTCAGGGGGCAGGAATGCTAAAACTGTAACTTTGAATCATAAAGGAATGTATCTTGTCAGAAGCCTGTTAGGACTGGGTTGTGCACAAATGACCATTGTGAATAGAATAAACATTTTCTTTTGGGCTAGTGCTCACCTGACATCTTATTACAGGGATTTGTATTGCAAGGACCATATCTTTAAGGGTAAGTGCATTGGTTATATAGGAAAATACCCATTTTTCCAGTGTAGCTAACAAGGCCTTTAGCATAATGCAGCCTAAATATATTTTTATTTTTATTTTAGTGACATTTGAAAAGCACTTGAACTATTTAGAACTGGGTTTCTTTCTAAACGCTTTTTTCTTTTTTTTACATACACCCCAAATTCAGCTGATTCTTTTAACATGAATAGTTTGTGTGAGAACTGTGGGCTGTTCCCAGTACCTGCAAAATTAGTACTGTTGCTTTTTTCTTTAATGCCAACAATTGAATTATACTGATTTGCGTTTCAAGACTACTCTGGGAGGGGAGGAGCTTGAAAGTTTACCTGGAAAAGTCATCAACAAACAGTCCCAAGAGCACAAGCTGCAATTTTCAGGTGCATTTTTCTTCTTCCAAATCAGAGGCAAGTGTCAGGTATATACTACCTTGAGCAAAAAAATTGCACAGTTCTTGTTGCTGTTTAGACTGGAGAGGGATGCACTGCATGTTTCTATTTCGGGCAGATCAGTTGTATCTCACATCTAGCAGTACCAACAGGGAGTTCTAAAAAGCAGTCTCCCCTGAGTGTCATGCCTTATCATATTTGAAGAAACACTAGCAACTGTGTTTCAGTCACAGTGGGTTTGTAATGTTCCTTCACCTCTGTGAAGTCTTACATTTTCCTAGAAGTTGTGGCAGCCCATGAAATGGTCTTCATTTTGGAGTTATAAACTCTGCATTCAAATTTTATCACTTCTTGGAGCTTAACAGAGCACTAGGTTTGTGATTTTATTCACAAAGCTATGGATCATTGCAAATTGCTTCCTACTATTTGACAGCTTCCTTTTTAGAAATTTCAACACTCCAGCTATCTGCCTTCAGCAGTGTATGATTCTAATCACTGCTATGATTTCATAATCCCCCTTTAATTCAGCAAACATTCCAGATTATCAACATATGTGATTTGTATTTTGGGAAAGCACAGTGCTGCAAAATTTTCCTGTTGTCAGGCTTTTAGGTTTTGTAGCTGAAAGGTGCATATTGTTAACCAGGGGTAATTTCTTAGATATAGTTTATAAATACATGTAACTATTTTGGTTCGTAGAGATAACATTCCCTCCAATGAATGTAAGAAGTAAAGCTGCGGAGTTTAAAGCCAAATTCAGCAGGAAGAAAGAAAATTACTTCCATATATCTTCTGTATGTCATTAAATGGAAAATGAGATAATTCTTCCGTACATCTGAAAACTAAATAAAGAGGTCTATTCTCCTCACAGTTTCTGTGGATAACTTCAGCTAATTTTTGTGGCAGTTATGCACATTGATGGGAGAAAAGATGCCTCAAGTGGGATGATATGGTATACATATATTACTAAATAAAATGCTCATTTTACTTAGGGTAATCCATCTTTGTTCCAGATATATGTATGCATTCTTCTTACAACAAGTATTTCAGTTGTCAGGATGACTTGATACATTTGTTCTTTGATGTCAAATTCAGTTGCATCACTGTGGAATGGTTGCTACAGAAACCCCAGCCCGGTTTTTAAATATATTGAGTTCACTCCCTTTTACTTAGAGAAGCTGGATTTGATTTCTTTCCTGTAAAGAAGTTCATAGTAAAATGGGTGAAACCTCTAAAACTGCAGCAATAAGCGTGGCAAAAATACCCAGATAGTGAGATCAGAGACAATAAGGAAAAAAGCAATTTAAAGTCCAACAAACAAAGTCTATCTCTTGATAAAATGCTCCCTGTTGTAATTGAAACCAGAGCTAAATTAGATCAATACCAAAATATTAAAGTGTGCCAAACCTGTTTTCTGTAGGCTTTGCTGTAATTGGATTCTGATGCGAGAGATAGCTTAAGTAGGCAAAGTCTGTTGACTCAAGACCATGATTATTCATAGAAAAAGAGCTTCTTGCTAAGGTATACAGTACTTTTATCCAGTGTTTCTTGAAGAATTAATACATTTCTATCCTCCCCTTCCATGCTGATGCATTTGAAGTCCATATCCTGCCTACAGTAAATCTCTGTCTTGCTTAACAAGAAACTATTTCACTGTATAAGCAAGGCATATTGACAACAGATTTAACCCAGACAACTCAGCTTTATTCAATCAGAAGAATGCTGGCCTGGTTTCAGGTTTCTGGGATACAGGCACAAATGGACATGCCCCAAGTAGAATCCATTTGTTTTCCCATGAATGCACCTAGTAGGAGGTCAAATAAAAATAAATATTTTGGCTGTTCGGAACAAGATAGATTACCGGAGTATTTGTGATTCAGACTGGAAATGTGATTACAACAGGCAGAGGTAGCATCAGAAATATGTTCTGTTGAGAGTAAAAAAAAAGCATTGTTTTTTCTCTCTCTCTGTGTTTTAAACTGTGGTTATTCCTTGTCTTCACTAATCAGATTTATGAGAATAACTACATATATCTTAATGCCCCTTACGTCTTTGTAGAAGTCGTTCTCTTCAGGAGTTAAGGAAAAAGAGCCATTTGTGTAGCCTGTTATGATTTTTTTTTAATGTAGGTATAACTTATGCAAAGGAGTAGTTTATGGACTTCCCCTGTGATAGTAAGAATAAATCAACTTAGATCCAGTATACCAGGGGCCTCAGATTCTCTGTGGAGTTCCACCAAACAATGGAATAAACTGTGCAAGGGCAATTTGTCCCTAATGTTTTTGGCTATTTGATTTTGTTGAGGTTTTGCCGGTATTATTTAGATATTCACTGTAATTTATACTGCAGTGTAAAAAAACCCCTGCATATTTGCCTGCAGGGGAGAGAGTGCTCACTGAAACAATCCTTTGAACATAATAAAAATGAAATCCCCAGGTAATAAAAATATCCCCGGCTTTTATGAATAATGCATTAGTGGAGGGGGGGGGGAGAAAGTGCTTTTTAGATTTATTCCCCAATCTTCCCCCTCCTCAACCTGTTGGCAGAAATAAACTCTAGGCTGGGAATGGGTTCCTACATTGTGGATGTGTTCTCAGGCTATTTTTTAAGGTCCTGGCCTAAATGCTGCAACACAACCAGACAGTAAATAATGGTAAATCTGATCTGTTTGTTTGTTTGTTTGTTTGTTTGTTTATTTATTTGTAAAGTCTGTGGGTGTCTTCCCCTGTGTGTTGACCATCTGGTTGTGGGTTAGGCTGTTTGGGATATGCCTGGCATGCTGAAAAGCGACACAAAATTGCCAAGTGGTTGGAGACCCATTGACGATGGTTTGTTTGGGGTCCTCAGTGAGCTTTGACAGAGAGCAGGTGTTGTGATGATAAATTCAGGATGGGGTTGAGGATTTCTCTCTTCAGCTGGTAAATGTGTGGGAAATGCTGGAGGCACACTGTAAAAATAAATGGTACTTATTCAGGAGATACTGAAATGGAAACACTTTTGTGTCACAGTCTCAATGGAAAAACTGTTTGAGGATTTTAATGGATTTCACCCCACAGCAGTGGTTTGTGTTCAGCGTGGGAAGATCCAGAGTCAGAGCTAAATTATGGCTGTTGAGCCTACGTGAGACTAAAAAAATGGAGTTTCAGTATGGTTCCCATGACCGAGTGTCCCAGTCGTGAAAACTGCTACAATACCTATCGCTGTACCTTTGTTTTTTGGCAGTGCAAAGCCTGTGCTCCATAGCCATTGCAGAAATCCCATACCTTCTCTGTCATTTCATCAAGTGACTTGGATAAGCTATTGGTTTCCAGTTCTCTCTCCCACTGAGATAACTGCTTTGTAGGAAGGGAAGGGAAGGGAAGGGAAGGGAAGGGAAGGGAAGGGAAGGGAAGGGAAGGGAAGGGAAGGGAAGGGAAGGGAAGGGAAGGGAAGGGAAGGGAAGGGAAGGGAAGGGAAGGGAAGGGAAGGGAAGGGAAGGGAAGGGAAGGGAAGGGAAAGGGAAAGGGAAGGGAAAGGAAGGGAAAGGAAAGGGAAAGGAAAGGGAAAGGGAAGGGAAAGGGAAAGGGAAGGGAAAGGGAAGGGAAAGGGAAGGGAAGGGAAGGAAAGGAAAGGAAAGGAAAGGAAAGGAAAGGAAAGGAAAGGAAAGGAAAGGAAAGGAAAGGAAAGGAAAGGAAAGGAAAGGAAAGGAAAGGAAAGGAAAGGAAAGGAAAGGAAAGGAAAGGAAAGGAAAGGAAAGGAAAGGAAAGGAAAGGAAAGGAAAGGAAAGGAAAGGAAAGGAAAGGAAAGGAAAGGAAAGGAAAGGAAAGGAAAGGAAAGGAAAGGAAAGGAAAGGAAAGGAAAGGAAAGGAAAGGAAAGGAAAGGAAAGGAAAGGAAAGGAAAGGAAAGGAAAGGAAAGGAAAGGAAAGGAAAGGAAAGGAAAGGAAAGGAAAGGAAAGGAAAGGAAAGGAAAGGAAAGGAAAGGAAAGGAAAGGAAAGGAAAGGAAAGGAAAGGAAAGGAAAGGAAAGGAAAGGAAAGGAAAGGAAAGGAAAGGAAAGGAAAGGAAAGGAAAGGAAAGGAAAGGAAAGGAAAGGAAAGGAAAGGAAAGGAAAGGAAAGGAAAGGAAAGGGAAGGGAAAGGGAAAGGGAAAGGGAAAGGGAAAGGGAAAGGGAAAGGGAAAGGGAAAGGGAGCTGACAGTTTCCAAACTGAGGGTACTGGAGGAAATTTCTGTAATGTGTATGAGGGATGTATATCAGGCAGTAGAGAATCAGTTCTCTGAGGGCTCAATTTCTAAGAGTCACAGCGGATGTGGTGCTCTTACAGCCAGTTAAACTTTGAATAATCCTTTCAGGAATAAAATATATTTTCTGTGACTATGATGGTGCCAAATCATTTTAAGTTGCCAAAAAGCTGCTTTGGAAGGACTTGAGGAAACCACAGCTGGGAATTGTGTCACAGATATAAAATGAGATTTATTTACTCTTCTACATCCAACACTGAAATAATAAGACAGGAACAGATGAAAGAAACATTTGGGTTTTGCAGATTTTCTTTCTGTTTTTTTTTTTTTTTTAAATTTAATTTATTTTTTTATAGAGTTTCTGTAGCAAATCTGCATTTTCAACAGGGACTTAACACTCTTAACACTGAAGTCATTGGCCAAATGAATACTAGGAATGAGTGTAGGGATGTATCTTATGTTTTGGGGGTGGGGAGGAGAGTGCCCTCACAACTCAGCAGCATCTTGAGGATTTCAAAGTGCCATGTGCAGTTTGCAGAGCCTGTTTCTAGGCCCATATTCACTGATGCTCTTCTCTGCACACTTGTTCTGCTTGTGGAACCTACTTACCTTGTTGTCTGATATCAGAATTCAAGTGGTACCCAGAGACTGACTTATACTTCCACAAATAATGAATTTATCACTATGATTTTTAAATGCTGTAAAATGCCGATGTATTTTGTGGGTTGCAGATATCCTTGGTTGTGCTAGGAGTGTTTGTGGACTGACTGTAGTTCAGACTTCTCTCTTGGACAGTGCTTTGGAACTGTAGCCATGTAGAAAACTCGCAGGTTTTGCTTGGACATCTATACCCAATATGGACCCAATCCTGCAGTTCTGTCTCCATTCTTTTTCAGGGTAAATTAAAAAGAAACAGAACTGCAGATGAGAATTTTTCGTAAGTCTGTACTTTCTGGTGTTACTTGTATTTGCATAACTGACCAATTTACAGAGTGAGCAGTATGTGGTATGCTCTTTTCTGCTTTTTGTTATCTAATTTACTGAGAAATACATTTTCAAGAAATCTTTCTTCTATCCTGGTGCAGTCAGGAACTTTCATAGATCAGGGATGATAAGGAATATTGTAATAATAGGAATCTGAAAATATAATACAGATGAGTATATGTGTGTGCGCGTACATCCTGTGTCATTGTATTCGTGTTTCTAGAAGTATTAGGACAATAATTTTGGTGTTCTGTTAATATGAATTATTTATTAAAATACTCTTACTTTGCATCAAATGAAACATATTAGAATGCAATGAATTTTTTCCTCAAATGAATGCCCATTAAAAAACAACATTTAAATTAATCTATTTTTGACTAACTAATTTAAGCATTGGACAGGTACCTACTTTATAAGCAACAACTGGCAAGGGAGAAAAAAATGAGGCAGAGCAGAGACAAGCAGAAACTGCTAATTGTTATAGGTTCCACACCACTGGAAAAAGAATATAGAGAGCAGTTTTCTACTGGAATGTGGAGACAACAGTAGCATGGTAAAGAAACTGGAATATGAGGAAAGGTATTTTATGCAATGAAGACATTTTTAAGCACTCCTTAAGAAGCAGTAGAATTCTTGAAGTGTACAACATGGAGTCCTTTGTAGGATCAAGGCCTTAGGACTGTATAGTTTCAAACATTGAGATTGGAATTTGAAGAACACACTTCTTACCATAAGGCTTGCTTATATTCTACAGTTATTAGGAAATGCCTAAATTTGGCAAATTTGAGTCAAAGGAGCCAAAATTAGTCAGAGGAAGATTGGCATGATTGAAATTAAATGGTCTAGTTTGCCTTGTATCTTTACAACCCATTCAGATGTTTATGGTGGGATTTGTGTGGGATCCCTGGACAAGCAGTTCTGTAACTCCTGTGTAAGACGCTCTTGCCACCATTTCAGGAAAGTTCCATCTACTTCTGGGGGTGATTTTGTCCTGTTTTATGGACAGATATTGCAACACTTCTGAATGAGCTTATTGGGGATGTAGGTGTCGTTTTCAACACTTGTGTTGGACATGTTTAAGAAAAGATATTTCAGTTACAGGGGAGCAATATTTCCACCTTACTGTGCTGCCGACTGACATGCGCTAAAGGCTAGACCATCCAGTCCATCTTCCTGGAATGAATGTTTACTCCAGTTCAGCTGATCCTCTCACATGGAAAAGGTGTGTATGTAGCCCTCACATTAAAAAAGAAAATTAATCTGTGGTTTTAACTCATACTGCATATGCAGCATGTTTAGGCACTGCAGGCTTTGGGACTCTCACTGAGTGTTTTCACTGAGCGTAACTGGTTCATATTTTCCTCATGTTTTGCACAACTCCAGCTCTGAGTGAAGTTCAGTCCATAAGTATTATGATGAGGCGGATTAAGTGCTTTCTGCCAAAATTGTTTTTTCAACCAAATATTGGGTCTTAGAATTTTCATTGTTTTTTTTAAGCACCTGGTCCTCATGGACAGTTTGGGGCTTCTCTTTCTTGTTTTAGCTTTGGAAAATGGAACATTAGAAGAGCAGAGACTAAACTATCACGATGCTTTTCTGGGAAGAAGGACCAGTGTTTCCTAAGAGGGTTTACTACAAGGCCAGGTTTTGTTGTTGTTTGCAATCCCTGCCTTATACCCAGTGCACGTGTTAAGAGATGTCTCATATTCTCTTTGAGATGAGGATTAGAGGAGACTTGAACTATTTTATTGCTAGTTTGGCAATCTCAGTAGGCCTAGTTTGATACCTTGCTATTTACCACATGCTTGCAGCAGAAGTGTTTAGCTCCTTTTTAAACCACATAACAGATTTTGTGGTTGTGATTTTGTAAATTTATTTTTCAGTAAATTTCTGAACTTTATTGTATTTATGACTTTACCGGATGCCAAAGAGAGAAATCCTCCAAATTGAGGCTTTAGATGTAAAATACTAAGAAATTCTTTACTGGACCTAATACATCTCATGACAGAGTACTCCATGTTCCTGTTCCTTATGGTACTGAGTTAAAAGATCTTGGATAAATAACTTGTATACTGTTCTTATATTTTAAATTAAATCCTTGTTAGTATAATCAACAGTGGCTCTTCCTGTAGTTTTGGAGCCTTTTCTTGCTACCACTTCTCATTGGCTTCTGTATGACTTAGAATTCCCCTAGAAAATGCTTGTTACTGTGATGCTTTTTTTTTTCCTCTAACTGAACAGATCTGTGAATAGTCCAGTGAATACTCTATGTTGTAACTGGCCTTTTTCTTGGGTTGGTGATAGGAATTAGTTACCTTTGCTGGTTTCCCATGTGATTTTCTATTCTTTGAATCCTTCAGACTTAGTGCGATTACAGTATGTTAGGTCTTTTATATTTTATTATCTCCTGAAAAAGAATAGCCCTCCAGTTCTGTTGTGCTAACTGTTGGTGTCCTAGGAAATGTTGGAAGAGACATGCTTACACTGAAGTAGATTTCCTACCAGGTTTGTACAACTTCTGTGAATACAGTTCAGAGGAAAAGTTGATTTTCTTGTGCAGTGCTGTTGATACTTGTGGAAGAAGTATTATTAATGTTTTGAAATACCATGTAACAGTTCTCTTTCATACATGCAAAAAGTATGAAGAATAAAAACAGAACCCACTGTATCCATCCAAGACTAAATACTTGACATTTTTTAGTTTTCAGAATAAAACAGATTTTGTTTCTAAGGAAGCATGCCAGAAAACACTTTGAAACTACTAACTTCCACTCTTTATTTGATGTATCTGTATCAGTGTTATTTGACAGTTTTTAAAAGAAGACATTTGCATCTACACTAGCAAATTTATCTGATGGTTCAGCTGAGTATGTCTTAAATGGTGGACTAACGAAGTGGTTTTAAATGGAAATTGAAATTATATCTTTAAATAAAATTATAGTGATTGTCTCTAATACTTTAGTAAATTAAATAAATATTTGCTTGGAGAAATATGTACAGGATAGAGGAATTTTCTAAACAGTTTCAGAAATACCTGTCTGCCTTGCAACGTATTCAAGGGCATGGATTATTTCTTACAGTATAGAAGATTGAGCCTTTGCCCAGAGGACCAAAACAGGTCAGTGTCCCAAAAGATAACACTGAATAATAGTCCTCCTGATGATCTGAAGAGACACTATCTTGGAGGGTGAAAAAACTGGCAGAAAAATTGCCATTTCTAAACTCTGGAAGCTTGATTATTCTGGAGTTACTTGCAAAGGAAGTTCTATAATTTCAAAACAAAGAAATCCCAATGGATCTTAATTTGACATTTTGCAAATCAACTGTACAAAACACAGAGAATGTGCAATGCTGTGATGTTTTGTTATTTTGTAAGGGTAAGAGATCGTGGTTAGCAGTTTTCAGGGGTTTTGCTCTACAGCCATAGAGTCTGTTTGCTTGAAGGGTAGGAAAGCATGAAGAAAAGACTGCAGGTCTCTTCAAAAACCATCTAATTAAACTTGTTGTTTGTTCATTACAGAAACAGAAACTTCCCATTGCTCTTCCTGTAGCCTTTCTTCCATATTATTTCTGGAAGTGCTATCTTCATTTTGCAGTAGCAGCTCCTATCAAGGTTTGTGCTGGTGTAAATTCTGTGTGGAATAGCAGTTCCTGATGGTCAAAGGGTACTTTTGTCCTGCCTTGCTGGCATGTAGCTAGTATGACATTGAAATGAGGTAGCCAGCAACATGGTGAAGGATCACAAAGGGTGGGATGTGTCAGTTCTGGAATTACAGTTTACAACACATTTTCTCTGAGGGAATATGCCAGGGGTGTGGAGGATTTTGCCCTGGGGAGGATGCTGTTGCCCACCTCTGCACTGCTGACAAGGAGTTTTTCTCACTGTTCTCATGCTGCAACAGTATTGTGCCTTTTCACTGGAAGCTGTGCTGCAGTGTTGCTGTTTTTTTCTGGCTTTCTTTGCAAAACTTCAGTGACTTGCATAATTTTGACCGAAGTCAAATCCTGGTGGCCACCATGGCCTGAGGAGGCCTCTTGACTGAGAGGACCATTAGGGCAGACCCACAACTAACAATCACATTCTCTCAAGAGTCCTAAAGCTGTGCTGACCTGCCCGTTTGGCTTCAGGGCAAGTGAATATGAAAGCTTGTCTGAGATATGACAGCCCAATAAGAGGTTAGCCAGTGTCCCTAAGTGAACAAAGTTGTGTCCAGATTGACACGAGGCTGTTTTAGATAGAAAAGTTGTGGATGGAGAAACTTTTTTCTTCATATGGTAGCATAAGCCAAACTGTACATAAACTCAAAGGAGCATTCCTGCGTCTGGTGTCATCAGTGGGACAGGGAGACCCTGAGCTTGAATACTCTGGAATACTAAAAGAGCAGTGCTATGTCTCAGTAATGAGAGAGACTTCTGGATGGAGGAGAAGGGAGACACAGGAAGAGGGGGGTGGTAAATGAAGGTGCAGATCAGTAAGAAAGGGATTCTGAAAGTATCCAGTGTGGGAGAGCTCAGGAGAAGCATATAAATGATCAGAGAAAGAAAACACAATATAATGAGGAAGAGGTGCATGCACAACTGTTTGTATTGTTATAATTTCAGTACATACTTTCAATCATTAGGCTTTGTTTCTTTGAATTAAAAACTGTTTTCTTGCAAGCAAGGGAAAAATTACAGATGTGACTGCAGCATGCTATAGAAACATGTGAGCTTCCTAAATGCTAACTAACTCGAGTACTAGAAGCAATCTTTCCACAAGAGGTTGGAGATCAACCCAGTGAAATGTATTTATCAGGCAGTTAACATTTTGCAGCCTTTGTAGGGCTTCATGCTGCTGTGATAGGCCTACTAAACTAGGTGGCTTGGACATACCAATGTAACAGTCATGGCCTTTGCAGAAGCATCTTGAATGGAATGTCTTGTCCAGAGCCAGCATCTACATGCGGATGTGAGGAGCTGCTGTGGCAGTGAGACTGAGGAAGTCAAGGAGTAGAGGAATCAGACTTCCAAAAATACCTCTGGGGTTGAGCAGATTTCATGGAGTCTTCTTGGCCAACATTGACATGTGGCACCCCTGAGTCTAAATCAGGGACATTCTCATTCTCTGTTTTGGTACAGTGTCTAGCACCAAGAGCTCTGTATTTCGTTGAGCCTTAAGCACAAGCTTAAGAAACATCATGATGATTTGTAGCTTAATATTCGGTCGTGCCTGTTCAGGGCTACCGGCTGTTATTTATAGAATAACAGTGGCGGGTGTGTTGGTCGATACATGCCCTGGTTGGGTGGCAGGATGAGAAGGTGGAATACTCCCTGCCCCTGGACCCCTGAGAAGGCTCGAGTATAAAAAGACGCCTTGGAAAAGTCTGCAGGGGCAGTAGGGAATTCCAAACCGGGGGGAGATGAAGACGTGCCCCGGCACGCTTCTGCCCCGCGGCCAGAGGTGGCTGCGGCCGCCCGGCCCGGCCTCGCAGGGCGGCCGCGCTTCAGCACCCTGGCCAACACTCCGCGCCCCGCCGCGGCGCCCGCGCCCCTCGGCCCTGGCCCTGCCCCTGCCCCTGCCCCTGCCCCTGCCCCTGCCCCTGGCCCTGGCTCTGCCCTTGCCCCTGGCCCTGGCTCTGCCCTTGCGCCTGCCCCTGCCCCTGCCTCTGCCCCTGCCCCTGCCCCTGCCCCTGGCCCTGGCCCTGGCCCTGGCCCTGCCCCTGGCCCTGCCCCTGGCCCTGCCCCTGGCCCTGCCCCTGCCCCTGCCCCTGCCCCTGCCTCCGTGGATCAGGGCTCTGCTGGGCCCTGCTGTGGGCGTCTTGGTCCTGGGCAAGGGGCTGGCGTGCCCCGTGCTGCACGACACAGGCGTGTGAGGCGGTGTATGGGTGGTTAGAGGGTGGGGGTGGAAGATGCTCACATTCTCTGTATTCCTTCTCCCTTGTGTATGTGAGTGTAGAGCTTATTAATTCTTACACCTGCAGAGATTTATATGCAAGGGATAAGATCAGCTGTTACACGTGGAATTTATAATAAATAATGAGCCTATTTAACCAAGCAGGAAACAACTGACTCATAAGAGAGTGTGCAACACACCGATTGTAGGAGAGCTGGAAAATCCTGGTTGTAGAAAACCTGCATAATTCCAAATAAATAGGGAGACTGGTGAAGTCCTGTGCTCTTTCAGAGCCCAGATACTACAGAAAATTTGGAGCTGAGGTTTTCTGCTTACTTCTGCATCTAAGTGACCTATATGATCTTATTGCTTACTTCCCCCCCCCCCCCCCCCCCCCCCCCTATTGTGCAGCTGTTAATGTGGCTCCCAGCTCCCAGAAGAGCGCACAAAGGGCACTTCTTTTTTGTACACTCAGCTTTCTGGACACATGCTTTACAACATGAACACCTGTGTATATCTGAGTGCTGGCTTCCCTCTCCCTCAAGCACAGATGTCACGCTCAGAAAGTACACTTGCTGAGTTTGTGCTGCAGAATAGCATGGAACCAAAGGAAGACAGCTTTTGGAAAGCTTGGTGCAAGAGCATCTCCCCGCAGCTCTGACATACCTTGGAAAGTGGATGTTGTTCACTTTAATACTGAGGGCCCATTGTGCCCAACTAGCTGAAATCAGTAGCAGTTTTTTTCTGGATTTACCAGACTGGATGTCTCTCTCTCTCTCTCTCCCATCCCTCACTTTGGTCTCCCTCTAATTGAGGGGAGATAGCCAAGGTCCTATGTGTAATGAAATGTGCCTGTTGCAGCTACCCTGTTTGACATTGTGTCTATTCACCACCTATCAGAACTCTGTGAAACAGATGACAGAAAGCTGCTCCTAAACTTCCAGGACATGTCTTTTTCCTAGTGGGCGTGCAAGGAAAGGCCTTGCTCTTCTGAAAGTGTCACTTATCTGCCCACTAGAAATAGGAGGTGTTTATTTCTCAGACCTCTGCTTTTCTGGCAAAGTTGGTTAAAATCAGCCAATGGCTTCAGAAGTTACTGGAGGAGAGGGAATTTATAATCAGACACAGACAAGCTGACTTTATGTGATTGTCTGTGCCTCATTTCTTTAGGAAACGATGGTAAAATATGTGGATAAAGTTGCAGTAATATGAAGGTTAGAGTTCATGCTGTCTTGTACTTCTCTCTCAATTTTTCTAGCATGATGGTGTTAGTCAGCCTGGAGCTTTTTGAAACTTTTTATTCCATATACAGAAATTTTTCAGACCTAGCTTCTCTATCTACCCTGATTTTTTCTTGCTGAGCTTAAATATTAGATGGGAAAAGTGAACACTTTAAAAATAGAGGGGCCTGTGTGGAAATATTGCTGGCTAGATTCTTTGGTTTGGTTTTGGGATATTTTTTTTTTTTTTGGTACAACACTTAATATTTGCAGAACTTTCTGATTCACTATGGTCCTAAAAAAGCATTAAAGCATTCAGGCTAGATAGGTTCCTTTGTGGCTTGCCAGGAGTCCCAATCACCATGACAGTGTTACTTGAGAAAGGAAACATGCTCTACATCTGGGAGCAGGGCTGTCTCCTCCATCAAGCACAGTCAGCAAGAGTGTTAACTGTGTTCTCTCAATCTTATTTTTTCATTTAAACCTGGTCTGTTGGACTATAATGTGGCTATAAGGACTGCAGAGATTTAAGCACAAGGGAAAGAGATGGAAGTATTTCAAGGGTGAGAAAAAAGCACTGCCTGACATCTGTGGATTTTGTTTGCAAGGTTGGAAATAGGTAGAATTGCCCACATAGGAATCAATTCTCAACTTTTTGCTTGCCACAGCATATCACATGGGTACAGAAGGGATGAATGGAGAGGTACCTATCTGGTCACGGTTTCCTCATCAGGTTCAGTGTATATGGGAAGAGGGAATCCCTTTGTGTGAAGTGTAACCTTTAGCAGGCTTTGGCCTTCTATATTGAATAATGAGATGATAGCAGATGTGGCAGGAGACATTCAGGCTTGTTTGCTCCTACAAATGAAGCAGCTCTAACAGGGGAAAAAAAAAAAAAGCCTTAACAGAATTAGCTAAAAAAAAAATGTGTCAGACAAAATTGTGCTTTGAATGCATTATAGGAGCTTACTGTTTTGCAGTGAGAAAAGACAGTCAGGTGTTGATAGCACGTAGGAGGCAAGAGCTGTTATTAGTGAGTGGGAAGAAACACATTGAGTGTGGTGTGGGAGTAGGGCAGATGGGAATGAATATAGAGGCTCTTTTGGAATTACTCATATTCTGAATCATCTTCTTACAAACTTACTCTCAAAGCCTCCAGTGCAGAACACCATCATCCTCCCAGGTCCCACAATATTGCCATGCTGAGCATGGCGTTGAGAGGGATGTTGAGTCAGCTCTCTATGCAATAGCAGTATGAGATGTTCAGTGAGGAGTTTAAGTAACTACTTCAGCCAAGTAGGTTGTGACTACAGTACAGAGGTGGGATCCATATCCATTAATTCAAGCCCGCTGTGTGACGAAAAAATGGTAGTATATTGTTATCAAGGTAGGAGTGTCTGTTCAGAGCCATTAATGGAACAATTTCCACAGTCATCCATTTGTGAATGCAAGGGCTTTGTTGCCAAGAGTCTAGCTGTGCATAATACTTAGTGGGAGCCAGAAAAGCATGTCTGAAGTGCCTAAGATATGCCTGGAAGTGTCTATTGAGAGCTCTTCCTTGGACTTGACATACATGCTTGTGTGCTCTGACTGGATACATATGGTGGTGGCGTTATAAATCTGGTCCTGGCCCTGCAGACCGTGGTGTTGCCTACACCATCTTTTGAGAGGCACTGCAAGCTGTCTGTCCAGGCTCCAAACAGCCGCAAAACGAGGGAGGCAACAACAGTTAGACTCAGTCCAGTAAGTTTGGTCCTGGAGGTGTAGGCGTACCCAGACTTAGAGAAATGTGAGCATGCTACAGTCGGGGAGCGAGAGGCCTGTGAAAAGTGGCAGAGCTCCTAAATAAAGGCCTTGTGCCTCTGACCAGTTGGTGACAATGTGATGGCTCAGTGGCTTGGAAAAAACATCAGCAGCAGGACTTCCCCAGGATTGCCTGACCTCCAGGGCTGTACTGGATGTTTGTACACTGAAGCCTTCTGATGGTTTCGCACTGAGACACAGGGTCCTGGCTTGTGGTGAGGACCTCTTGAATTGCCTCTCTGGCAGTATCTTTTACCAATTGCCGCCTTAACCTGCTACCACATAATAGGCAAGTTTCAGAAGGAAGCTTGTTTAGACACAGGTCTGTAGAGCAAGCTTATGGTTTTCACCAAGTATACTGTGCTTTTTATGCTCAGATATGTCTTAAAACATGCTTGGCAATCTGGAGAAAACAATAGAAGCTGTGAGTATATTCTCTCTTTATGTTTTCCTGGCCTCTTCAGGAAGAGCACTAACAGTCACTGGGTTAATGCCTGGTTTCTGTCAGTACGTTAGGGCTGCACTGGGCCAGCTGCAGAGTCTCCCTTTAGATATTAAAGGTAGGCACATTCTTGGTGAATAGAAAATACCAACAGAAGCAAATTGATAGAGAGTTAACACAATGAAGGCCCGTTCTCTGGGCTTGTCACAAATCCATTAACTTCTTCACTAATGCATTCTAACTCTGAACTTTTTGGATCATATTATAAAAGAACAGAATACATAATTTCACCAGACTATTGCTTGCAACTATACACTTTCCCGTTTGTTGCCTTTATTTGTGGCTGAATGTGCTTGTAGCTATATTTTCACTGCTGCTGCTTTTGTCTACTAATCTGGCTTACTCCCGAAGGACTAAAGAAGATTTATTTTACAAATTTACACTTGAACTTCCTAGCACAAAGCAGTGGTTTTGCTCTCAGGTTTCAAGAGTGGTGATGAAAGGTATTTCCCACAACACTTGTGAAATTTAAATGAAAATGAGTCTCTGCATTAAATTTTTATTGTGCTTCATATGTAGTTTTACATTTATTGGATATTCTTTCTGAGGCTTATTATGGTGGGATTGTTTGGTATTTCCTGACCTTTGTCATTAATTTTGACTCAGATATACACATTTATGTAATGTTTATCTAGGTACTTGAATAGGTAGCTAGCTAGCTAAATATTAATATATTTAGAAATTGTTTCTGGGCAATTGTTGTCCTATCTGAATAGTGATGGAAAAAAAAGAAAAAGAAAGATAACATGAAAATAGATTTTATTTCCAAACTATCAGGTGGCTGAAAGTGGGGACAGGAGAGAGGAGGCAGAAAGGAAGGAAAAAAGAAATCAGTGAATAGTCATAGCAGACAGGTGAAAACACACATCTTAAAAGAAAAACCAAACCAGTAAACGCTATAGATTACTTCTGTGTTTTTCTGAAGCCCTGAAACAATTTAAAATATGAAAAACTGAGGTTAATTGAGAGCATTATATTGATCGGCCCCAATTTTCTTTCTTCTTTTGTTTTCAATCCAGCCTCTCTCATTATAACCTCTTAAAATAAATAAATAAAAACTCTCTATAAATATCTGAAAGAGTCATTCTTATATAATAGCCCTTTCTTGCAGCAAAATTTATCATTATAACAATACTGTAGTAGTTTTGCTGGCAGAATAACAGCCAATCAAAGCTATTACAATAATGGAACATTTAATGGTTTTGGAAATTAAATGTGTAACCATGGCACTGAAATGTCTCTTAAATCATATTTGGAGACGTATTTTTCACCAAACGATTTGCACATTATCTCATTTCATCTGAATTTTATTTTCATCAAAATTGCACCATCGATTTTTTTTTTTCTTTTTTTTTCTGCAGCAGTTTTGCAACAGAACTTCCCATCTGCTTCCACTTTTTGTAAGTTTGATCATATTTGTTCAAGAAACAGATCTAAACCTTATTTTATCATGAGGCGTAACTTAACAGCTGACTAATGGTCAAACTGTACATTATGCTGTAAATAACTATCATGCTGAGTTGCAGGAATGAGTAATACTGTTATCAAAATTAGTAGCTATTGTAGTTTCAATACATAAGAAAGTGGCTAATGCAGTCATTGTTCTAAGACCTTGGATCAGCTCAGGGCATGTGAATCCTCAGGAGTTTTACCTGTTGAAGAATCATGAGAGCCAGGCGTTTTTGAGTAAGAAAGGGTAGAAATCTGCAGGTGTTTGTGCTCTATACACATATTTAGTATTTCCTGAGGTGTTTGCATGCATCTGGAAGGCATTTTTGGTACTGAACTGAATGCAGTCTCATCTTTGCCATGAACCATATCTGTCTCCTGTTTAGGGGAACTTCATGAGATTTGTTAGTAGAGGTCTCTGGACAATCGGAAAGAACAATAAAATAGAAACTGGAAAACACAGAGAAAATAAAAATACTCAGAGGAGATAAAAATGTGTCTGTGGTATGACTACAGACTACATTAAAACTTGTAGAGCTCAGATGGAACATCTTTCCATTGGAGAATAGTGTTAGGAAAATCAGTGTTTGCAAAGTGTTCACATGAATATATATAGCTTTGAACAAAATATTGAATAAGGAAATGAAGCAAATTCTCATCTTGGGTTTCTTGTTTTGGTGTATTTTCAGCTTTATAACTTTTGTTTATATGAATTTTAATAAATTTTGTATGGATAAGAGAATATATCAATATAATTTGCATTTTAGTAACATTCTCAAAAACAAAGTGACAAAATTTAAACAAAACAATTAGTGATATCAAGCTGTATGGAGTTTTCTAGACATATTTCCCACCTGTGAGAATGACACTGGCTTGGATGTAATTTGGGGTCCAGGCACACTCAGTGTAGTTCCTGCTGGAAGGTGGGTGCACAGAGACTAGGCAGGGATGGTGTGAGTTGGTTTTGTGAAAGTGATTCAGGTACATCAGAAAGGCAGGAGGGTTTATTAGTTTGGGCACAGGTTCACTGTAATGAAGCTCTCCTGGGCTGGTGCACCCCCAGGCTGCTATGGGAAATCAGGTAGAATCACCGTCAAGGGTCACTGTTACCCTGGGGAATTCCTCACCTTTGGTGTAGGGATGTGAATGCTATTCCAGGGCACTGGCCTAGTGATGGGGTTGTTGGATGCTCCTGGGGCATGATTTCTCTGATTAGAAATCCCATCTTGTAACCAAGAAAATATTCCAGACAAAGTTAGTGTGTATATTCATGCCAAAAGCTTTGGTTTCAACTAATTGACATTTTCTTTTGAAAAACAACTTTGTCAGAAAATGACCAACCAGCTCTGGTTTCACACCCTCTGATCTGTCATCTTTGATCTGCTTAATGAAATCAGGGTTCCAGTAGTACTTACTTGCTGCTGGGCTTTTAAAAATCTTTTAAGCTGCCTTTTGCTTCTGTCTAGATTTCTCTCTTACTCGACTCATCTGCAGCTATTTTTCTCTCCTTAGGGAGAACCCTGATCCTGTTTCAGTCTCTTTCACAAAGGCTGCCTGCTGGTTTGCTGGCTTTTCTCTCTGCTCTTTTTCACCAGAAGTGCCCATAACTAAAATGTAATGGGAAACCTATTTTCAAACTGAAATCAGGATTACACTGAAATTTGGGAAAAGTTCAGATCATGATTTCTTATGAGATCTGGATCTGATTCCCGAATCCTCTGTCTGGTTGGTGCTTGCAGTACTGTCTGCAAATCAGTACTCGCAGGTAATTCTGGCAACCGAGCCACTCATTATTCTGACTCGTCCGAGGCTAGATTTTGCACATTGTGATTCCTACTCTTTTTTCAGGGGCTAACTTAGCCTTTTTTTAAAATTAATAAAAAAATAGTATCTTTTACTCTGGTTGTCACAGCATCTTATTCCCCCAAATAAACAGATTCTTGTATTCTAGACTTTGGTATTTGGAACTGTCAAGGATAACTTCTTTACATGATATTTCACGTTGAAAAGGAATAACACATTACAGGTAGTTCTGGATGTGGTGTGCTTCAATGAATAACAGCATTTGCAAATCAACTTGCTTTGATATAGTAGATTGCAAGAACACTTTACATATATCTTTTTCAATGTGTCCATAAGTTACACAGGGAAAAAAAAAAAACCCTCTAACTAAAACTGGCAAGTTTTCATAAACCACAACTATTCAGTGTATTGCCTGACCATTTTTAACATGTATTTTGCACTTTTGGTAGATGTTGTAATGCATTCAGCACAGTGTGAAGTCTTGGCATAGATGCTGTGTTCTAAAATAAGATGAGCTCTGCCTTTTAAAAAATAAATGTTTGCTTGTGAAATACCTTTGCTATTAAGGGTCTTTGGGAAGAGGGGACAGGAAATAGTGGTGATGCCACCAACAGTGAGAAAGCAGATTTATTTTTAATTTTAACAAATAATCATAGCAATGGAAAAAGCCCTTCTCAGTGAACGCTGGGTGGGCAGAATTTTATCTTCATTGTACTCCTTCTTCAGATACTTCTTAACAGTCAAACGTGCTCTTGGTTTGTGCAGATGAAGGTGGCATTAGATTTGGTAGGGTGGGCAGAGGTCTGTCCCACAACGTGCTGTGTTTCTGAGATTGATTCCTCCTCTGTCAGCTTCGTATCAGCAGCTCCTTTCACAGGGACTGGTCTAGCCAGTGGCCAGGGAAACCTTCAGAAATGCTAATGGGTTGGCTGACTCTGTCAGGCCCTTTCTGGGAAGCACAGATCCAAATAAAGATTCCGAGCACCAGAGGCTCTGGCTGACATCAGTGGGATTTGCTCACCTTTAGCAGGTCTGCAGCCTTGCTATTGGAGTGAGGGGTGGAAATCTAATCAGCATGGTTGCTCTTGTATCAGTAACACACCTGAGAGGTGCCATGCATTGTGCTTGGCTCCTGTCCTTAATGTCTGTTGCAGAATATAAAGACTACACAGATGCTAAACTTCTTGTAAAGTTGAGTAGGTATTAGGAAATAGAAAGGAAAGGGGGACTTAAGTATGCCCATGCAAAACCTGTAATGAGCTCCATATAGATGAAACTCATGCTGTGGCAGTGAAGAAAATTTCTGAGTACAAATGAAGCACACGGAGCAATTTGCCATCCAGGCTTGGGAAGTCTTTCCAGCTCATTTCAAGCTGGAGATCTATGGCTCCCTCCCAGGTTCTCATGTAATGTGTTTTGTCCATTTGGTTTATCTGTCCTTGAAAGAGCCTGTGGAACATCCTCATCCTCTCTAGAGAAATGAGAAGACAGACAAAGTAGAGAAGGTTTTTTAATCAAGCCTTGGGGTGGCTGCCCCGGACTCGGCCAGTGCTGCAGCTCAGGAGAAGCAGGCAGGAATGTTATAGCTGCCACATGAGGTACTGGTGCTTGTTGGTGCACACTGCAGTGTCTGTTACAGTATTGTTTCACGTAAGGAAAAGTAAGTGTTAGCCCTGGTCTATTTTTGATGTAAAATATAGTACTCCTAGAGTACTCCCCTGAGAAAGAGAGAGACTCTGGAGAGTAGCTATACCCTCTACTGCAACAGAAGAGACTAGTTGCAGCAAGTAACTTGGCCTCAGAACTTTACAGTGCTGAGAATAACGTGGTTAGTGAAATCAGTGCTAAAATGATGGCAGAGTGACAGGGCGTCTATTCTCTTACAGTCAGCACTGACTCTCAGATTCTCTTTTTGGCTTAAAGTAGTCTCTCCATTATGTGCCATGAAAACAAACAAAATGGGAAAGTATAACCAATGACATAAAATATTGCAGCCCTTTCTAGCTTTTTCTTTCTTTTTCTACATATTTCAGTTTCTTCTTACTGCACAGTCAAGTTGCAGCTGATTGGTGTAAGAAAGCTTTCTCACACTGAGTGCTGATCACACTTGTGCTCAGACCACACTACTTCTGGTGGTTGATCCTAGAGGGCCTTGTGAGTTCCCAGAGCTCGCTGCAGCGTGCCATGGGGCTGGCTGGCTGTGCATGGGGAGCGTATGTCTCTCCTTAAAGTGGCATGTGATGTAGCTATAATGACTGCTGTTCCTGTCTGCTCTGGGCAGCGTGATGTTTTGTGCACTCCTGCCAAGGGCAGTCCTTCCTGCTAGGCTTCAAGATCTTCTCCTCATTTATATGATTTGACCCTGTTACCTGTGTTGTCCCCTTCCATGTATGTTGCCCCACATGTGCTCCATCACGATTATGAGTGCAGGGCTAACTCTGGGAGCCAGTGAACTTGGTAGTGCACCTTTGACACAGGAGTCAAACTGTGGCAGGGGAGTGGAGTGTTGCACCACCAGCATATTGTGCTGAGTCTCTGTTCCTCCGGTCAGCCCTGCAGTGTGCTGCTTCTTGCGCAGCTGTATTGTGGATCAGTATAAAGCCATCTTGACTTAAATTGCTTTGTTTATTAGGGCTCCAGGGAGATGTTTTGCGGCGCTGGAAGCTTGTCTCGTGTTTCCCTTGCAAGTATTGTCCCTCTCTCACAGCGTATCCCTCTGAAGTCGTTCCAGCTGCTGGCTGCACCTTCTGATGTGTCCTGCAGGGAACCTGCAACCCCATCCCTGGGTAGGATGGCAGACAGCAGCCGTTGCTGCTTCAGGAGCTCAGGCATATCATCTTCCTTTGGCACACCTCCTGGGGCTCTGCTATGGCTCGGTGTTAGTGCTTGGAGGAAGGACTGGCTCTGGATATCTAGCCAGATAATGGCTTCTTGCAGCATGGAAAGATGTCAGTGTCATTCAAAGGAGATGAATGGTGGCCCTTGAATGTATTAAGTGTTGCAGTGAGGGTGTAGGTTCCCTGACGCACGACTATACAATAGAGGGAACGTTTGCTTCTGCTGCCGTTCCTGTCTGTGGGTAAGTGAGAGCTGACAAGAGCCCCATGGCCTGGCTGGGAGCACTCCCCCGGGCTGCCAGCCGGGCTGCCAGCACGCCATGCGCTCCCCTGGGCACTGCGCTGAGGCTGGCCCCTGCCCAGGTGTGGCAGGGAGGGGAAGAGGGCTCCATCTGGCCTCTTCTTTGTCTTGTGCACCCCTGGGAAAGGAAAGCATGATTTAGCTCCAAAGCATTAAACAAAACCCCCTGAAACACTATCCCTCCAGAATCGTCTAACCCTTTATGGCTTAATATAAGAATGCCTGAGGATTGATGAGGAAAGGATGTTGCTCCTGTTGGTAATTACAAGTTTGCTCCATTCAGTGTTTTCTATTCTGGTTGTTCCATTCCAGCATTTAGACTTTGTTTTAGGTGTGTGCAAATGCTTTCTGCTGTGTCAGGAGTTTTGCTTAGCTATTCATGTGATCAGACTCTTGGTAAGATACTTATCCTTTCAGGCAGTTCAAAGACATACGTTTAGTCATTTGGAATAGGTAAGCAGGAGGAAAGAAATCTCTTAAGAGTGATGACATGGTATAACTGGTGAATAACAAATACAATTATGTACATATATATGTGCATGTCCCCCTAATAATCACTGCTGCAAATGGCACAGAAACACATCACAATTGAAATCTTCTAGTTAATTGCAATGACTGTCAGTCAATCTGTCTTGCCAGTGAAAATTTTCTATTTCAGTAATCAACTCCCTTCTAATCAAGAGTCTAGCTTCTGCCAACAGAGAGAAAATATGCAAGTTTCATTTTAAGAAACAAAGTTTTGACCTGCATGATGAAACTAAAATACAGAATTCTTCCTTCTTCAGACAAAATGAAGGGCACATGAGCTAGCTGATAACTACTGGAATTCATGCAAAACTCTGTATTTCAGGCACAACATAAGCGTGTGAAGTATTCAGCATAGAATAGGAAATGTGGTGAGATGCAGGTGCTTTGTTTATTTGTAGATTGCAATGTGTGGATAGATAAATAAGCTTCAGTTTAGGAACAAACATTTTTGCATACTGGAATGTTTAGAATTCAGACAAAGAAATGCCATTCAAACAGCAGTGGGTCTGCAGGAGCAGGACTGTGATATATGGAACAGATAACATTCAGTGGTGCAGAGACAAGTTTACTCTTTGCAGAGTGGGACTATACAGAGCTGCAAAGGAGCTAGCTCTGGATCAAAGCAGTACAATGCAGAGGTAGCCTGAGCTCATTAGCCTGGGCGTAATGCCATGCTAATATATCTATACTACTCCCAGGACCCAAACTAATGGCTCAGCATGGTGCTATGCTGGGTACTCACACCAGCTGGTGAAGGGATTTCTGCATTGTATAGTGTAGACATGCCATAAGGTTTTCACACCAGCTCTGTAAGCAAAGAAAAATGAATAAGGAGCAAGATATAGCCCAAGACTTTGAAAAGCAGGGATGGTTAATTTTGGGTTCCCAAATCTTTGTTCATACTCTTCAGGAGGAGTCCAGTGTAAACGTTATGGAAGTCAAGGACAGTCTTCACATTACCTGCCACAGGCTTTGGATCAAACTCAAGAACTCTAAACTCCAAAGTACCTAGTAATTCCTATTGATGTGATTTTTCAACACCAGTTAGTTGTATCTCTGGAAAACAGGCTTGTTGAGCTAGTCGGTCAGCTGCTGTGCTGCCTTTTGAATTTATTTGGAATGAAAAGTGACTCCCAAGATTCTACCTTTGTTCAGGGAATGTTTATATGCAATGTAAAAATAATACCCTGTTCTTACTCCCTCAGAAACAAGGAACAAGTGGTACATGAAAAAGTAGTAGATGGGCTAGTTGATATTTTTTAATAATGACCTAACCGTCCATCTCTGGATGAAGCTTTTTTTTTTCTTTACAAAAAAGAAAATAAAAGTGAGGTCTAATGTTTGAGTCATATTTTTATTGCTATTTTCACTGGCTTGATTATCTGCACCAACTTGTTCTTACTAAGGCTATAACTGTAGATGCCAAAAGACAGAAAAGAGACAGTTCACAATATAACTGTGGCTCAGATGGACTTGAGAAGCACTGGAAATTGCAGAACTGAACCTGGTCTTATAAACAGTAGAGCCTTAGATTGCTCAGTGAAGAAAATTTTAGGCCCAGCAGAGTCAGTGCACTATTAACTTCCAGCATGGGATTTAGTATCAGCCAAGTGACATACATGGGAAATGCAAAATCTTCCAGTGGGAGTTCTGCCCAAGAACTACAAATTCTGGCCTAAGAAGAACAGGAAGTAGGCAGTTTACATCTGAAAAGCAGTTACATATTATTTCAGAAAATGCCATACAAATGGTAGAACTCCAGTACAAAAGATTATTATCACTGAGTGACAATAATAAAAAGTTTATAATGTCCGGTTGAAATATAAATTGTTCTAAAATGTAATCTGGAGGGATTGAAAGAATAAGTGAAGGCGAGAAGTGTGAGGGTCAGAACCGGGTAAGGCTATCTATCAGGGAGAGGCATTAGAAACTTTTTCTTTGCTAAAACTCATAGCATTTAATTTTTTTTTTTTTAACATTACTGAACACTCTTAGGAGGTAGTTAAGAAATTAAGTACTTATTATGCCAGTTTTACAGCTGAGGAAAAGGAGTGAGATTGATTAAGTGTCAGATTTTCCATATAAATAACTTGTATCCCATAGTAATCTCTAACCTGAGATTGTTGTGTATGTAGTAACACCTCAGTATTGACTCCAACGGTAGTATATTTGACTTTAATATCTGCTTTTTGATTTCTTGGATGCTTTTCAATTCCTTGGAAATTATAGCATACACTTGTGCTTTGAACTAAATGAAAACATAAAATAGTGTAAAATACAATGATTGAAAATTAAAAACATTTTAATACACTGATTTAAAATTAACAGAGTATTTCCCTATAGCATTCCTATGATTTTGGAAACATGGAATGTAAATTTCTCTTAGAAAAGTCAGTTCTGTATCACTGTTGACAACTAAAGCAGGATCTGTGGAAATAATTCCTGCTACAGAACTTCATGAGGTCCTAAGGTCGAATCCGTCCTGATAAATGGTAATAAATGGTAGCTCAGCTGCTATCTTCTAAAAATATTTGTCAGATAAAACTGTTACCTTACCCAACAAAGATTAGCAGCTTCTATGGCACAGATGGGAGCATGCAACTGTCTGATTTAACATGTGATTAAGTATGTGCCAGTATCCAGAAAACTGTAGTCTTAAAATGCAGATCATGCAGCATCAACAAAATTATATTTGCAGTCTAAACAGAGAGCTATAAACTGTCATTGCAATAGCAGTAGATGCTAGTGCTCTAATGTGCCCCAAGGATTTTTAGGACATGTGCTATGGGACTGTAAAAAGGATTAGAGAATATGGGAAAATGTTTTCATCAAAATAGGATTCATGATAAATATTAATCTTCCATGTGATCCTAAACTACATTTCTGGTGTAACCTTGATGATGACTGTCTAGTGCTTTGGAGCTCACAAGAAGTTCTCATTGAGCATAACAGTTTTAAAGTACCTTTGTTCTTTCAGAGTATAAACCAGCTGGAATGCTTTTGATCATTCTGTTCTTCACCCTAAAATACAGATTTGTTGCCACCAAGTACTTTTGAAAAACCTTTTGGCAAAACATTTTTGGAGGATTTTGAAAAAAATCTGCGGTCTATTGCACTTTCTGACTTTAGCAGTTTGTTTTCAATTTTTCATTTCAACTTGAGCATTTGATTTCAGCCATTTCATTTCATTTCATTTCATTTCATTTCATTTCATTTCATTTCATTTCATTTCATTTCATTTATTTCATTTCCTTAATGCTTTAATTAGTTTCCCACTTGCAGGAATTTGTGGTGGGACTTGTGGGGGAAGGCCACTCCTGCCCCAATTTTCTTTCATTGGTTTGAAAATCATTTGGTGGTGTTTCTCATGGGGCAGCAAAGCTCTGGAGCTGTATGATTAAAAACAGCTTCTTTTTGTCACTGAGTTTGCCTGTTAGAAGGTGTGTTGAGGGCAGAGCAAAGCTGTCAGCTTCTTTGGAAATATCAGTTTAAGGAATGAATTTACAGCTTTTCCATTTTCAGCAGTCTTGTGGTGTCCTTTTTTCTCAGATGTCCCTTAATTTTTTTTTGTATGTGTGCTGACTGATGACCCTGCTTTTTGCAAAGACAAGAACAGATTGCAGAGCTTACCGTGTGCCCAGGCAGTCTACTATCCCTGAAGCCACTTCGTAACGTGAAATGACGCCTTGTAAAGCCATAGTTATCCCAACAAAGAAAATTAGGTGTTTCTGCTGCTACTGCCCCTGTGGGAAGCAGAATTGCCTTATTAGAGCCTGAATCTGAAGAGTTTTGACCACCTGGCTGTGATGGCCATGCTGTGCCAAGACTGGAACAAGTGGTTGTGATGTTCAAGTGCATTAGGCAAAGCTTTGTCCCATTTGCCGGTCCTGGCACTGTGTCCTTAGGGGCAGTCCTTCAGTGTCCTGTAGATACACATGACTTTTGGCAAGTCACATGCAAGTGGCCTTCTTTCATCTGAAAGGGCCATCTGCCCTACAATCTTCCTGTGTATGACAAGAGACCCAGCAGCAGAGACCTGTGGGCTGGACTAGCGAAGGGCAGAAAGAGGATCTGTTGCTGGGGGGCAGGAATGGTATCTATTTTCCTCGTGTTTCTACTTCTTAGCTTGGCTAAGTATTATGTAAAGTTATTTTTTTGCTCTTGAATAGCTTTGTTTAATATTAAGAGTTTTGTTTACTGCTAACAGAAGATGTGTTGCTGGTAGGACATTGGATAAGCAAGCACCTTTGGAAAGGACACATGCCTCCTTCCCTTTTGTTTGACTCTAAACAACGTGAAGAAAGGTTTTGCACTGCATTTTGCTGACTCATGTTCACATTCACAGAATTAACGTCACTGCTGTTTCTGCTTGTGACAAATTTGCTGAGGCTTAGGAGAAGGTAAGCAGGGGAATGGTGAGAACAGAACATGCAAATATTTATCCTCCTTTTAATCATGGTTTTTCATTTCAAAAGTACTAAGCAGCAATTGGTTTGGCTTTCCTATGAGAAGATTTTCTCTCATTTGGATCCGAGATGAGCTATACTGTATGGCATACTCCACAGAGCAATAGAAGTTAGAGGTAATGGTTTTCATGTGCTGTTTAGGTAATCAGTTTAGAAATACAGAAGAAGACTGTGTCTGTATCGTTTTGACTCCAGAATGAATGGTTTCAGAATGACTTTAGAAGTATAATAAGAATGGTAAACAAATGATTCCCTAGATGGCCCATCTAAAAAGCAGCAGTAAAGAAAGGAAATACAAAACAAAACAAAGCTGCTGGTGGTGTGAAGGGTGCCAGCAAGTAAGCTTGTGGCAGATGCATGTGGGATTTTCTTAGAGGAGTGAGAGTAGTGGTGTCTTCCACTAAGTATCAGAGAAATTTCTGAACTGGATCTTCCTATACTAGCAGATGTCATTTAAGCCATGATCAAGCCTTTGTGATTCCTGTTGTGCTATTAGCTGGTGTAGTCCCTTGTCTGCCTGGTTATGGGGAGGCAACCAAAAGAATTAACTTAATGAGCAACACTGTAACAATGAAAAACCACACCACTTAAAAATAATTAATATTTATTTTTTTCTTATAAAAGAAAACAATTCCTTAAATAGCATCAAATACCAAACAAATACTTGTATTCTTCTCCTTTGTAGAATCGTGGAGAACTTTGACTCTGGAGAGAAAACACATTTCAAAGCAGGTCAGCAGCCTCAGCGCAACCACCTCGGGCCTGCCTCCTTTGGGCTGTGGAGGTGGGTAGGACCAGCGGCACCCTGGGGCTGCTGCTACCCCTTCAGGTGCCCTGGCACGCACACGGCTGCCCTCCCTCTCTTCAGTAGTGAACTCTAATAGATAAGGTGAGATGGGTCAGAAAAGTGAGGCATTAAGAAGCCAGCTTGATATTGGTACCAGTGCAGTGGGTGTCCTGGCACTGAAAAAGGACAGTTTCCAGGGTGATATCACCAGAAAGGATGTTCACAGTTTGGAGAAGATGGCACTAGTTCATGTTTTTCCTATGCCAGCGTGAACTATTACTGTAGGGGAAGCTGGCAGCTATATTTTGTTTCCTATCCATTCTGCTGGATCACATCTCTTCAATCTCAGCTGTATTTGTGTAAATATGTATATATACATTTGCATGCATTTGAATCTGTTTATCCCATATGCTATTCTTAGATATCTGAATGAATTACAGAAAAAGAACTAATGAAGAGTTAACAAGGGGTTTTAAGATTGTTTTCTTTGTATATATTTAAACCATGAAGAAATAACTGCTTACTTGAAAGCATCTAGTACTAAGGTGTTTGGGAAATATTGTAACCTACAGTTGTCTCTGCTGATTTAACAATATAGATGAGGTAAGATGTGTGATGAGGAGCATTAAAAGAAACTATAGCGCAATAGCATTATAAAATATTATTTACATATCTGGAGACTTCAACTGAGGGAAAAATTAGAAAGGGTCTAAACTTCCTTACTGATGTTCTTCATGTCTGTTCTTTTTTGGAAAGTTTGACATATTTGAGGGCGAGTGGGATCCCTCTTCCTTTCTACTGTTGTTATATGTTCAAAATGAACTTTTTTTATGCCTACAATTCATTAGTAGCAGAATCTGGAAACTTAGGCCTCTGTTTTCGAGTTCTCAGAAAGAAGGGGCAATGGTACTCTGAAAACAAAAATGAGTCAAGTATTTTTAGTTTGGATGCCTGGAAAATCATTAGCATTGTGGCAGTACTGAAGGATTTTATACTGACTGAGTTTGCACTGAAATTTACTGTATGTATCCAAAATACTGAAAAAGAATGTAGGTGCATATGAGAGTCAGCCCCAGAAATCTTCTAATTTGGCATTTTTACATGTGGATTTTGGAGCTTTCCACTTTTTTCCCCCCTGACAAAGTTACTTAAAGAGTATTTCAACTACATTCTCTTGGACTGAAGATGCTTTATTTCTATGCACCTCAGTTAAAAGTGCCCTTTATCTTTACAGTTTTCTTCTCACTTCCTTAAATGCCATTATGAGAAATTTTTATACCTACCTACAGACCTGTTAAGTCACTGAATGAATCTGAGAAATCAGATCCTCAAAGAGAGACACTTGCCCAAATTCTGGGACCTTACACTTCTATCAGGGAGGCCTTGCTTCTACAACAGGATCTGCTGTCAGTAAAAGGAAAGACAACTGGATCTGGTTTGGGCTCAGCTCACTAAAGGACAGCTCTAGATCTGGAAATAAAATTTTTATTTTTATTCTTTTTCTGAGCTCAAAGTTTAGGGTTATTTGGATTCAAAGAATTTGGTTTGGCTGCTCCCAGGCTTTATAAACAATATTAGCATCTCTGGTTGCTTCTCTAGCAGCCACTGATACCCTCAAAAGGAGTATTAGTGTATGCAGCAGTTGTTATTTTGGCAGTAGTTAATGGTCGTCAGGCAAGGTTTACCTGTGCTTAAAATGTGAAGTTTATGCTGGGGATTTTGGAAGGGTCTAAAAGAGTTAGCCAATATATGAGATTTGATGAGAGCTTTGTGCCAATGCTCCTTATGCTTCCTTGAAAGTCCCAGTTTAGCTTACATCATTTTGGACTCTTGGGCTAGTGCAGTGATGAATCACTGTGAGAAACCAGACAGAGCTGCTGATAGGATTTCCACAGAAACCCATGTTGAGGAAATACGTGGAATCAATACATTGCATAGTTTCCTTGGCCAACCCTCTCTGTGGCTATGTTGCCCACTTTTCAGGAAGCAAAAAAAATCTGGGGCATATTTCTATGTGGCATGATTGGAAATGTTCTTATGTCTGTGATGTTAAATAAAGATGCTCACTTGAGCATTTTGTTTTGGCTGAGTCTGCCCTTTCAGGGTGCATGTGTAACCTCTTTGTGAATTACTAAAATAAAGGAATTGCCTAATGTGAAAGAGAAATTCCACAAATATGAAACCGTTGGAATGCTTTCTACATCAGCCATTTCCTTTTTCGCTTGTGCAATGTGTATGGATTGTCAGCATGATGTGGTATGTGGTAACCAATGTGTGCAGCAGGCTATTAATCTTCTTGTTACAGCACTGTGTTAATATAAGATTTGGGAGAGCAGTGGAATTCTGTTCAAACACTTTCAGCTTGTAGTACTTATCGGCCTATATGGATCCTTTATATGCACTCAGAAGCCTGAATCTACTTCCTATATGTGTCAGCGTGTTCACTCTTTCCTTACACTGTTTGGGTAAACAACCAGCTCATGGATCTTGATAGTCTTTATTAATATATTCTCATTATGGGGAGTGGGGGTTCATATTGTCCTGTGTATGCTCAAGGTAAAGAGTATGATGGAAACAATTAGGTCAGACCTACCAGCTATGGGACGTAAATGCCTGAGGGTATGTGTTGTACTTTTGGATACTTAGGTTTTGTGTTTGTTAATTTATAGATCAAGATTTCATTCTCCAACAACTTGCCAGACAGTGAAGCTTGCAGAATAAACATTTGTTATGCTGCAGTTTAAGTTTAAATAAGCACTTAATCAAAAAGGAGAGAAGTCTGAAAGGCAAAAACATTGGAAAAAAAGTGATTTATTAAACTTTTTATTTCCACTGTCTTTGCAATTATAAGCTATCACATTGTATAGGGTTTTTTCCCTACAATGCTAATACTCCCTCTGGTATATGTAGGATATGTTTGGGTTTGTTTTTTTTTTTTTTTCCTACAGTGTTTAAAGTCTGAGGCTTTTAGCAGTTTAATCCAAACCAAAGCGTCTTTATCATGGGACTTGCCTTTAATTCTCTCTTAGATGCTTTTTTCCCTGTATGCCAAATTAGATATCATTCCGAAGGCATGCATTCTTAATTAACATTTTTTTAATCAATGACTGGATTCTCAGGAGGATTTTCTTCTATGCATCATTATTTTTCTCTTTCCACAGCAACTTCACAAGCAGATTAAATAAACACTTTGTGGATTTTTCTGTGACAGCCTGCAAACCTGTGAACTTTTTTATTTATTTTTAACTTGAAGCTGCTAATTGTAGAACTGTATAATTAATGCATTATCCACGACAACAAGGTTACATGGTTTGTGTTTAGCAAACATGCTTTTTCTGGAGGGTGGAAAAATACATAGTGAAAACTTATGGAAACACTAAGCTGTTTTTCACCACTCTGCATGACAGCCAGTCTCTCAACCATCAGTAGAGCTCTGTGCCTAATAAGACTCTGGAAAGGTACCCTGAAAATTGGCTGGAGCCCTGGTATCATCTGAGTCCACAGCTTGAACCTTGCGGTTTAGCCTTCCAAGATATGCCATTACAGCCAGATACTCTCTGGAACTGGAATGTTTGCTCTGCTAATTGGCACATTCCTACTTAGATTTGGTAGGACACGCTGATTTGTAACAGGACTCATGAATTTACTTCTTAATGGGTAGTTGCCTCAACTTTCCCAAATCTTTCTGTTCACCAGCTTCCTTTCTTTATTGTGCTTGTCTACTGCTCTTTCAGCATTTGTAATCTTTTTTTTATTAGCTGCACATCCTTCTGGTTATTTCACATGTTTTTCACTGGTTTGAGAGTTTCTTTGCTCCCTGACCTTTTCATAAATCAAGTATGTGTTGGCATGTGCTGGAAATGATGGAATGATTGCCTTATAGCTTGCAGCAAATGATGTTGTATCAATGCTGACTTTGTTACTGCAGTTGTAGAAACTTTTAAACAAATTGGATGATGCTTTCTGTATTCAGAATTCAAATGCAGTATGTCTAGGCACTTCTCTGTGAACTGGATGCTTGGTAGCTCCAGATATAGTATGACCTCTTTCATTATGAAATTTAGAAGCTGGCTTATGACTTACACAAGTCTTAATCCACCTGTCAGTTCAAAGAAATGGTTGTAAATACCATCGATTTCACTGAATTAATCTTTTTGGCAACTTATGTTCGTGTCATTTTTGCCCCCTCACTCCTGATCATTTCATTCTCTTGATTTTAAGATTTTAGTGAAAGGAAAATCGTACTGTAATTCTTGGATGAGTTTTGCAGTTATTGCAATTATCATTATACAGTTATTGATGCTTGAGAGTTTCTTGGTGAACCTGTTATATCACCATTCCACAATGCAGGAAAACACTTCTACTTTCAGGCAAAATTTTCACTGGGTTTGCTCTTCCCATGTTTCTGTGAAAGTGCTGAAAACTTTGCAGGTGGATTTGAGAGTGGTTATTTTTTTTTTTTTTTTTTTTTTTTTCCCTTGTCCTAACAATTTTCAAATGCTTAATTTGATCAACTTTTACCAGAATGGTTTATCTGGCACGCCAGCCTACATGTCTTTCTTCATCAGCAGTTAGAGCATGTGCAGGGAGCCACTGAGTAGCACTGTGGGAGAAGGGAAAGCTTGCTCTATTCCTTTCCTATAACTGTATACCTATAATTCATTGCCTTTGAGAACTGTCTTATCACAGCATCGACTCATTAGTGGTTTAATATGAGATAAGCTTATTAGAGATAATCTGTTTACTGAATGTCCTTACCACAGAGCAATCTAGTTAACAGCATCTTTTGAAGCTTTGTCTTCTGCATATATCTGTTAAGCTGATCCCAGATTGTTTATCTATATCTATATCTTTAGTTCCTTTTCTTTAGACTTGTATCTACTTTGGCATAAAATTACAGTGTCTGTAGAATACACTGATAAATTAAGTACTCTCATGGAGAAATAAGGCAAACCAACACCAGTTTATAATATGCTAGTCAGGGCAAATAATTCAATCTGTTCATAGTTGTTTAGACTTAAAAATAATTTTCAGTATTATTAAGGTAGGACTTTCCAGAAGAGCTACTCTTCCACCAAATGTTGCCACAGTCTCAGCAGTACTCATCACATAGCAGTTTGAATGTCCAGATGTTTCCCATTCAATGAGCTGGCTTCCTTGAAAACGTGGACTGCTGCTGAAGATGTACAGAAGAGGAAATGGAACCTGGCAATTCATCCTCAAAGTGCTAAGTATCATTGGAAAATACTTACAAGCGATTGTATTAAAAAAAAAAAAAAAAAAAAAAAAAAGATGAGGAAAGAGCATTATGAAAAAAAACAAAAAGCTGAAGAAGAAAAGATAAAAGCTGTGAGAAATGTAATGTGGTGAGCCTGTTTTATCTTTGGATCTTTCTGACCATTGGAAACTGCTCAATGCAATTCTGTCTTGATAGTTCAGAATACTCTACATGTCTATTCTGACACAGTAGCAGCTCCACCGGTTACTGAAGAAGGTGATATTAATGTGAATAATGTGAACAGTGCACAGACCCTTCGTATTTCCTGTTTTCCCATTGCAGTTTAGATGCATTTAAAACAGAACTACAAATTGTCAAGCAGGCTTTTCCCTTCATAGGAAAGAGAATCTGACTTACCAAGAGAAACAGTGTTTGAGTGTCTTAAGAAATTCTGTTTTCTACAAAAAGCCCCGAGTTTGAGGCACATAGGTAACTGATGACAGTTTTCCTGTGATAAAAGTGAATGTGACTCACTGTTTTAAAAACTCTGTTGCACACTCTGTATTTCTTGCTTAACTGATCCTTTCACTGTTGATGAAGCCTGGATGCCAAGGATCTAATGAATCTGTCTGAAACCTCCTGAGGCAGTAACAGATTTATATGCTACACTTAGACTAATTTTGCTTCAGCGATTGCTGTAGCTGGTCAGGTTTTAGCAAGTGATAAGCAATGAAACTGCTGTACTTGGAGGGTATTGCATCTCAGGTGCAAGGGATACTGGCTAACGGAAACTTGAATAATGTCTTGTGAGCAAAATCTAGCACCTTGCCAAATGAAATTTTTATTTTGAATCTTCCCTAATCTCCTTTCCTTTTTCTTGGCACTATTAGGCTAAAGTTGATGCATGTGTACCAATGTGGTATTAGTTCAGACAATCTTCAAAAAACGAACACCAAGATCTTTCAGCAGGAGCAACTTTATAACACTGTAGGCAAATTCTACAAAGTTCGTTCTTTTTAATGGAAAATATACTTGTTACAAAGGGTGCTGAAACTTTTGTGCACATCAAGAGAAAAAAAATAGAAAATAAACATTTTGTTGCCAGTGTTTTTAGAAATGTAGTATCCATTCTTGCTGGTGTGAACTGAGCATTGCTACCCCAATTAGAATATGGTTGCTACATGCTACAGAAAAATGGAGAAGCATTTCTTTGCAAGCAGTTTAAAGCTACTATGAATTTCTGTAAGTCCAGAGAAATCTAGTACCTCCAGCCTATAAAACAAGCTTCTCTATTTGGCCTCATTCATGTTTAGTCTGTTTTTTCTTGGCAAAAGCACTTCAGTGACGGTCTCCACCAGATTGACACTAAAGTGTTTTCTTTACTTGCCATCTGTCTGGACTGATTGGAAAAAGTAAAGTGGGGCTTGTTTAGAAAAATATATAAGCAGTTCATTTGGCACAGAGTTTGCTATATATGTATGAAAAGCAGCTGGGTCCAGCTCAGGAGGTTAAAGAAAAAAGTTTTATTACAGAGAGATGACTTTTCATGTACAAGTTCATGCACTAAATGTGTTCTTTCATTTCACTTGCAAGAAGTGACTAAATAAATTAGCTATGGCATTTAATTAGTTTTAGTTGTGTTTTCCCAGGCCACTTATAATATTATAAGTGTGAATAGGGATCTGATTTTTCAGATGTTGCCAGTCAGTTGTAAGTACAACATTTAAAAGTAGCAGAATAGGGCTAAAAGCTTCTTAAATGCTTTCTTCCACCTTAATTCAGCAAAATACTTAAACACATCAAAGTTCAGTGTTTTACTGGATTGATTCTGGTTTTATACACATTTGTCTGACAGGTCTGCAGTTTTGCGGGGGTTTTTTTAACATTGTGAAAGTTTTGCTCAAGTCCACTTAGAATAGTAATTAAACCCTGTTCACGTTAATGCTTTCTCCAGATATGTTTGTATGTGTATGTATGAGTACATGTATATAGAGAGAGAATAAGCATGCTCACATGATGCTTTTTTCTCCAGCTGTGTGAAATGCTTAGCTTCACTTGTATTAATATTCAAAATACATTATGATTAGAGGTCAGAGTCTGTCTTTAAACTAGCTATGTTTGGCCCAGTCTTTTTTCCCCTTCCTACTTTGAACTATCTACAGTTGCCTTTTGCTGTGTTTTTACTATGAGACACTCTGCCTTTATTGGATGAACCTCTGCAATGGTGAGTGTGAAGCTGAGCAAAACCCATTTTTCTGTGGTTTATGAAAAAGAGAGGTAGGCTGAATTAACAGAAAAAATTAGGAAAAAAAATCCTTTCTACTTTCTGAGGAACATTAATCCCTGGTGGGAATTGTCTGCTGTGTGTATTGTAATTCCTCTGCTTGCTCACAACTCTCTCATTGTTTCTTGTAAAAATAAATCAGTTTTAGGAGGGAAATTTTTTTTTCAGGCTCTCAGGTAGGAGGGATTAGACCTCAGTCTTCTATATTTCCAGTTATGGTGGTCTGTGTCTTTGTTATTTATAGTTTAGTGTACATAATAACCACAGCAGGATTATCAAAAGGGGAATTTATTTCATAGAATCATAGAATACCACCTTGGAAGGGACCTCAAGGATCATCTGATCCAACCTTTCTGGCAGAAACACGGTCTAGACAAGATGGCCCAGCACCCTGTCCAGCAGAATCTTAAAAGTGTCCAATGATGGAGAATCCACCACTTTCCTGGGGATATTATTCCAATGGCTGATTGTTTGCATTGTGAAAATTTTCCCTCAGGTTAAAATTCTAATGTTGCATCAGAGCTAAAGGCTATTCCAGTTTCTGGTTCCTGAAACTGAAGAAACTGAGTTATGTCCTGCTGAACCACAGTTTTACTTTGTCAGTGTTTCATAATCATAGATAAACATAACTGTAACCATCTGAATGTGTTTTTAACTTTCAGAGCATCTGAAATTTCATGTTTACATATACACGTGTTAACATCTTTAACTGAACTGGGAATATTTTGCACTGTTCTAATGTTTTTCTCTTCTGAGATTCTATTTTTGGAAGCATTACTCATGTTGAGTGCTAATTCCTTACTTAAGTATGTACTGCTCAGGCCTCATGAATTAGGTGTCATCTATTACTGGATGAGAATTTTCCCTGATTGTGCATGTTAAACATTGCTTCTGTAACTTCTTCTAACACATGAAGATTGAAGAGTAAACAGGGGCTAGGTAGCTATCTTTGGTCTTCTGATTTTGAAAGTATAGAGTGCTAAGGTGAAGCTCAGCAGTCCCCTTCTGATAAGCAGACCATGGCAGCAAATGATGCACCTGGAAGTTATTTATGGATAGGTGAATGTTTTCATTCATTAATTCAGATATTCAACTGCATTAAACACTACCAGCTAGCTAGCTAGAGACATCCATATATGAATTACTGGCATAGGTTGTACGTGCATCTCTGTGGCTGGATTTGCAGGTGGGATTTTTGCAAGTGCAAATTCTCTTGTCCAAAGCCAGATGCAGCTGTTTTGAAACTTACCAATATATTGATTTTTTTTTTTTCTCCAGACTTTGATTAAGGTATAATAATTTTTGCCATTGTGTTTGTTTTGCAGCATCTGTTCTTCTTGACATGTTTACTCTGTCCCATCTTGTCTCTGTGGCATGTTCCCACTCAGTATTTTTCAAATATTGTCTGCTGGATTGGATGATTCATGTTTTTGCTGGACCTTATTAGTTCAATTTACTGCTTTTACTACTATTTGTTTTCTGTTCTAATGTAGAGTTTTATTCTTCCCTTCTTCATTAAAATGATTACTTTTGGTACATAGTGTTTTTACAGATGAGTCAGTTAACTTTTGTGGATGGAGAGGCTATTTTTTTTGAAATTTTATGTGTCCATATGGCACTTGATTTGTCTTTCTTATACTTGTTTTCTGCTCTTGTTATTCTACTAATGGCAGTAGAAATATTTTTATATAACATTTATATAACAAAGCCCTTTAGTATTGATGACACCTATTAAGATAATACATCATTTTTATACATATAGTAGGACAGGAAGGTCTATTTAGAACACCGATAGTCTGTTCTGTGGACCAAGACTGCCCATGATACAAAATGGTGTAGGTCCAGCAAAGTTAGTCTGATTTACCAGTGCAAAAGATCTTGCCACTGTACTTTCATATTTGTAAATCTAACTAGTTTCATAGAAGAATTTGTAGAAATATGCACCTAATTCATTTAATGTTATTGGTCACTGAACAGTAATAACGTTGCTGCCTCTTTAGACAAGCTATTGATTGATAACAGTATTTCTGTGTGCATTGTCAAAATAGATTTGACTACACATAGAAGACTGGATTCTTTACAATAAAAAGAATGCCATGAAAACATAACTGATACCAAACTATGTAAATACAATGGATATGATTGGTTAGAGGAGTTATCATATGTGCTTTCATTTCAGAGTAGCGAAAAATTAGTTTCTTCCTACATAATCCTTTGAAGAAAAAAATCCCATTGAAAATCTACCAAAAGGTGAGGGGTATTCTTCATGGTTTTCCTTCCCTTTGTATAAATAATTGGGTATAAAGTTATAGGATAGTAATATTTTTGATAGACATAGTGTGGGCAGAGGTGTTACAATTGTTCCTCATAGTGGGCTGATATTTTCAGGCTAGTCAACCACCTTGTTGAATTAGTCTTGAAAGTCCTTTTGGTGGAGATGACAATTTTTGCTAAGTTTTCACATGATGGTTTATGAAATGAACAGAGAAATACTAACAAGAGAGCGAGAGATGTTGTCCACTTCATCCTTATAATTGTGTACTTCTGCAAAATTAAGCATAGTTTTACACGATGCAGTAAAAAGATAGGAAAATAATACAGGAAAAGGAATCATTGTGTAGTTAAGGAGACTTTATTGATGACTTGGCTCTGACTTAGCTCTTATCATATGCTATTAGATGATTCAATTTCAGTAATGATAGGAAATAACCTGTAGATGAACTCAGATTACTTGTACTGTACTGTTTTAACTCACAAAGAGGTACAAAGGCTGTCAGTAAGGAGATGAGGTATGGCTTTGCTAGGTTTTCCTTATGCTGCTCTAATCAAACAATCACAGGCTTAGAAAAGATTGGCTCAAGCTGAACCAAAACAATTTGGGATGCTGATGCAGAGGAGGAATAATTCTCTTCTTTTCTGAAATACTTTCTCAAGTACAGGGCCATCTCCTTTGGGTGGCAAACCCATTCACAATTAGTCAGTTCTGGCATAGAGTACTCGGTTCCCAAAACATTTTGGTACCTATGTTGAGCTGTGAATGTCCAGGAGCAGGAACTGAGGAAAAAGACTGGAGGTAGTGGATAGTATAACTCTGTGCCTCTACCTCATAAGGTTCATCTTTGTAAAAACTAGTTTCTATTCTAGCTTTTTAGCCCTGGAAACTAGAGAGTGGAGAAGTCTCCCTTTGGCTTGCAGAAAGTTATTTTGGTTTTCTTCCCATGCAGGTTTGAAAATCCAACTGCAATTTCTTGCAGTTCATCCAAATCCCACTGTGTAATTTGGGTCACAATAAAAACACTACAGCTGATTTTGGGTGCTGATGTCGAGGTGGTTAGTAGACATACTACCTGTAGGAAGTGATGAATGAGCGGGGGTGGGTGCTGCAAACTCAGTACAAAATTTAGCTTGGGGTTTCTGTTCTGGTGAGTGTTGCAGTTGCTAGAGCTGTTTAGTGCCTAGGGGAACTAGATGGTGCTTCTCATCTCCTCTAAACAATTCTGTCAGTATCATACCAACATAGCATAGTGGTGCTGAGATTTACACCAAGAACTCTTCCAAACAAGGTACTCTAAGTCACACCCCAGCTACCACCTACATCAGTGCTCATGTGCTGGGTGAAGAGCAAGGAAGCAGTCCATAATATCATTTGACAGATTTCCATTTTCTTGTTCACTTCCCAGGCAAACCTGGAATGTAAGCACCGCACTACAGACCTTTGACAGACCTTTTCACAAATTCTTCCTTAAGTTTGGGAAGTGTTTTGCTTCCTCCTCATTAAGTGAGCAGGGAGAAATTTTTAATTCCTTCAATATTTGAACTGTATACATGGTGCATAAGCTGATGCTTTCAGGGCTCTAGGCAATTTGCAGGGAACTTTTTTATGCAATATTCTTCTCCCCTCAATTTTTTGCTTGCTCCGGGTTGAAATATGAGACTCAAAAGAAAGACTAAGAGGAAAAGAAGCCAAATTCCCATAAACCCATGTGATAGATAAGGAAACAAAGGCACAGGAGACCACACAGTAGTTTAATGGCAGAGCCAAGAGTACCTTCAGATAATCCAACTCATGTGCTTTAGTGTTGAGAACACATTATCTTCCTCAATTCCTAAGCTGGTTCAAGCTCCTTCTCTGTCCCAGAGTGAGATTTCCACATACAGAGCTTCTGAGAATCACCACTCTGGGGATTGCTGTTAGCTCCAAAGTGTGTTATTTGCACATTGAAGTACTTAAATGAGGAGCTTTTCTTTTTCCAGTTGCATTCACATGAGGTTTGATGGTAATAGAGCTGTCTTCTGGTCTCTGCCAAGTTTATTTTCCAAAAGAAATATCTGAATGAGGAAACAATGACTGAATAGGGTATGTGAACTGTCTAGCATACTGCAAGGGGCCAAACATTAAGGAGAGATTGGATTTTTAGGATGGATGAAGGGTGTATTATTAGGAATAAAGGCATGAAATGGAGCAAAATAAAATTTAGGATATCAGTTAATGTCACTTCATACGGTATAGAATTACCTCCTAAGGGAGCTGGTGGAAGTCTCGTGGCTTGAATGGTTTCAAAGGGCAGAAACACTTTGGGAACAACTCTCCACTGGCGTGGGATGCAATGTATAACCAAAGAGGTACTTTCCATCTCCCTACTTCTTTTAACTGATGTTATGTTCAATGTCAAATTCACGTTAGTTGTCAGGCTTAAACAACACCTACAAAAATCAGTCATAATTTCAAGGCTGTTTGAGAAAAGAGGAAAAATGCTTTAAAATTGGGAGTCATTGGAAACTCTGAGGAGACAATTGCCAAATTTGGAAGCTGAAGGTGAGATTCAGTCCAGTATTTCACACCTGATTTCTGGAAGTCCCTGTAACAGGTTGCCACGGGCAGGGCCTGAGGGCCTTAATTGCCCTGATCAGCCTTACCTGGGGCCTCCCCACACCTGTCTCTCGTTCCAGGAGCCCTATTTAAGCCCAGCCCCAGGCCCCAGCTCCCTTCCTGAGCAGTGCCACGGCAGTACTGGTCTGCAGCTCTGCTTTAGCCCTGCCTGATCCCCTGAGGAGCCCTGGCTGTTGCTGGCCCTTGCTTGTCTGCCTGCAGGTGAGTCTGAGACTGTGGCTGCTGATCTTGCTTCCAGGAAATAACTTTCTTGTGAGGAGAATATTAGTGGTGGTTCAGCTTTAGTGCTGGCCTCATATCATACTTTAAATTTAGAACATCTTGGTTGGTTGTTTGTTTTCTCATAATTTATCTGGTCAAATCAATTAATGTCTATACAGCAAAAATGAACTTTAGGCCCAAATGCTTGAATACTCAGAAAGAAAATCAGATACCTCACTGAGGAGAAAAAGAAACTTGTCTGCCAAGTTTCAGGCTTGGATGGAGAGTGAAAATGTCAGCCAACAGGGCCAAATTGCACCCTGTAATAAACTGTCCTTTCAAAGAGCCTTAAGACTTGCTGTGTTTTGTCTAGTTTGGTATGAAATCAACTCACAGCAGCCTGGAGTTAAGCTGTCAGGCCTTCTCCTTTCTCTTATTATGCATTGAGACTTTGAAGATGTTGTTTTAGTTGAACAATATGCAGAGTGAAAAATAATACTCTAGAGCAAAGATATGAATGCGCTTCCTTGTTTCTTAAAGAACCTTATCCCAGTCACTAGTACTTTTAACAGCCATCTCTGGGACCAGGGGCAGTGCTTAAAACCCACACAGGTTGTAAAGTTTGAGGTGATTGTGATACTGTGCCTTGAGCCCCACCTGTGTTCTAATTCAGGATTTTGAAAACAGCTGTGAGTGATGGGCAGGCATGCTCTAACCCTGGGTGAGGTGGGGGGGGTGGTGGTGGTGGAATGACTGGAGGAACATGTCTGTGAAAACAGGTCTGGAAAAGAGACACTTTGAAAACCATGCAGGGGCTTTTCCATTGCTTTACAAGGTAGTAGTATCTACCCTGTCACATTACACTAAGCATAAGATTAGAGCATTGTGCTGAAGGGCTGGGCTTCCCGCCTTTGCAGGGGACTAGGGGAACACACATCCTAGTTAACCCCTAAGCCTCAGTTTGAAGGATTTGGAGGCTCTAGACAGGTAGTTAAATGTTCCCCGTGGAGTTCATACAAACTGGGCTGTGCACAGGTGTTGGAAAGTGCAGTGTGCCTTTGGCCCTAAGAGAGAGGGATGCTGCCTGGGCAGTTGAGTGTTCCTAGAAATTCCACAGGCCTTGCTGTGAATGTGCATTTGTGATGTAGCATTGTAGTTTGGTCTCCAGCTTTTTTCCTCCATCTTACTGGTCATTTTTCTGATGAGTCTTAGACAGCTTTTCAAATATTGTCTGTGAAAAAGGATCCCCACATCTTAAAATTTTTGTATATATATAAAAAGATAAATCTCCAATTTCTTGGCTTTGTCCAAAGCCCACAGTCTGCATTAAACACACAATGCAAACCCCCTTTACAGTTGCAAGTTAGCTGTGTGTGCTCTAATGCTGAAAAGCTTCCTGAAGTTGGTTTAGAGTTGGAAGGAGCTGATGTGATCCAGAAGCAGGCACAGTGTTCTGAAGCTGGCTAAGCATAATAGTCATTGAGTGTGCTGCTACAGTGACCCACAAAAAAAGGTGAAGTGAATGCAAAGTCCTTGTAAAATTTCAGTGACTCTACCTTTGGATACTTCATATAAAATCAAGGTCAAATGTTGTGAGTTGGCTGCACTGCTTTGTTTATATAGCTCTAGTTTAAAACATGTTAGGCCGTATATCAACTGTATGGTCCTGTGCGAAAGAGGTGTAATAGTTTCTGTTCAGTCCCCAATGGACATTACTTCATTTAACAAAACTGTAAGTGGAGCACAGTTTGGCTGTTTCTGTATGAGACAGGCGGAAGAGGTGAGCTTTTTACCACAGCTTTTACTGTTAAACAGGCTGTGTTCTTACCACAGATGGGAAGAACTGTCAGCTCCATTTAAAGGTGATATTATAGGTTTAGTGGGACAATTATGCTGCAAATGCCAACATCATGGCTAATACCTGTGTCTGTAGAAACATATGCTATATAGTTTTCTGACTAATGAGAGACACAACTTTTCATTATTATTGCTAGAATAGGCTATAAATTTATTGAAATGTCTAACCTTAATAAATAAATACATGTGTTTTCTAACAGCAGTGGTAAAGCTGTTGAACCATACGTTGCAGACTTTGTTTAGAATTCACAGATGTGACTTGGTTAATTTAATAGCCTTACTCTACAAGTTGTCAAAGTCAATTGGAAGATTCTCTGTCTCCAATGCTATTTTCTGCCTGTAAAGGTACCAGAACCTGGTCCTTGCCTATTATTTCACAAGGATTGTAGCACTGAAAATGAAGGAATCTCGTTATTCGATCAAAGCAGTTACTGCAGATTTTTGGGTCATGGGAAATCAAGGTGGCTTTCTTCATTATTTGTTTTTGAGAGAGAAATATTTGAGAAAAGGCATCTTTGTATTCTATGTAGCTTGTTGCAAATCTTGATTATATAATAATTCCAGAGTACACAAATAACAAAAATGTGAATAGAATATACTGATTATTTGCAGTGGAGAAGTTCACTGGTAGCAGGGAGGTAGGAATGACACTATTATTTTAAGATATAAGAAGAACCCTGAGAAATGGCATAAATTAAGCAAAGGATGACCTGATAATTTTTTTGGGGGAGGGGCGATGGGATAAATGCATCATGCGAGTGGGCCACATACATCTGCAAGTCCCAGGAAATTAATGGAGTTGCACCAGGAAAAGCCCCACTGAGCACAAATGCATTTGAAGTCTTTGAAAATGCAAGGCTTTTTCTGACATCTTAACTATTTCTTCCATTAGTATCGGTATATCTGGAATTCCACATACTATTTGTTCAGTGTTCATTTCATCCCTTAATAAAGGGGTCTGTCTTTCCAAAGATAAGCCTATTTTTCCTCCTTCCTAAAGAGAAAAGTGAGAATGCTTGACAGCTCATTTCTTTCTCTTTCCTATGCTCACTATGCAGCAACTAATCAATCTTGGCTGAATGACACTTTAGAGAAATTGCAGTCGTAAATGTGTCAGTACTTAAGAAAAGTGTAAAATGCCCCTTGCATTTGCATAGGAGGGAAATCAGAATTTACCTAAACATACATGTGGTTGAGGAAAGCGTAAAAATAAAACTGGTTTTGTAACAAGAAGATTACAAGGCAGCTTTTTTAGGGAATTGGGTGATTTACTTGAAGAAAATTTCATGAATGGTCACCACTGTGAAGACTTAAATGGGTGGATCCCAAATAAGTCCTTGAAGAGTGATTGTGCCTAATTCTGGGTGGTGCTGAGTGCCTGTGGCATCAAACCCCCTCTTACAAAAAGGTGTCCTCATGCTTTTTTTAACTGTTGCTACAAGATCAGACAGAATGTATCAAATATAACTCCTCTTTTGCAGATTGGTCTGCAACTATTTTTCACTTTGTACAAGAGAATTGAGAAGAAACAATGTACTTACCATTACTTCAATAATAATTAATAACATACATCAATCCTTTAAACATGTACATTTTAATGCTTTTCCCAGTGGCATCTGAGTAGGCTTTGCAAACAGTGATCAATCAATAACGTTCACAAAGCCCTCTCCATCACTCTCTTAGTTACACAGTTAGGGAACTGAAGGATAAGGGTGTTGAAAGACTTGCCCAAGGTCACACAAGGAGTTGGTAGCTGCGTGTTTTTTGGTGTGGTTTTTTTTTTTTTTTTGTTTTTTTTTTTTTTACATCCCAGACTTCTATTTCAAACTTCAGACCACACCACCTCCATATAAGCGTGTTTATGTTTTGGGCAGGGTATAGGGAACAGTCTTGCCACAGTGACTTTCCGGGTCAGTGACTATTCCTTTATAAATTGTAAGCTTTCCAAAGCCAAATGTCTGAAAAGTACAAACATGAGGGATACTTCAGGAGTGTGAAAGCTGATGTAGTGAGGATGTAGATTTCTCACCAAGGGAAACCGCTGATGTGTTCCAACATCATTTGGTTTGCCACCAACCAACAAGCTAGTGATGGTGGCACTGACTTGCAGTCAGTCTGTGCGAGGTATTTGTTAATGTTGCTACAACAGATATTCATTATAAACTACAGTTACCCACAGTTTACTCTGTTTATACAACCATTTAGTGGTTATTTATTGAAAATAAAATTTATGTATGGTTATTGGAGGTATATTTTGGCAGGGAAGTGACCTTGGCAGAAATATGTCCGAATCAACACTTGACTAGCAGTCACTCTTTATGTTGTCATATAAAACCTTGTTAAATAATATTTTGTTTCTATCTTCAATTGCAGTAATGAAAATGAGATTTTCAAGTCCAGTAATGAAAATCTCCCAAAAGATTGGTAAATGGAGTGAGTTTTTCTGTACGTTTTCTCCATAAAATAAAGAACTTAGCCAATGAGTGTCAACATTATTGCCTAGTTGAAGTGCTTGCTATAAACTTTGATAATAAATTGTTTACTTTTAGATTTTTGCAGGTATAAAAGTTCTCTACATTTAAATACAATTTGAATGGCTTTTTGAGAATGAAGGATAATTCACATTCAGAAAGCACTTAAGTTTCATTTCAGTGAGACTATTCACATGCTTAGAGTTAAGTGGTTGTCTGAATTGTTTAATGCTCAGAAAAGATACTAAAAATAAAACCAGGGAGAAACCTTGGATTCAGATAGGGAAACAGTGTCAAAACTGGTTGTACTTGTGATAGTTTTAAAAGACACCTTAATGTCATCTGCAATCTCACTGTCTTTCTCCTCAGTTTTTGTGATTTTTTTTTTTTTTTTTTTTTTTTTTTAGCCTTTAAAATAAAACCTTTGCATGACAACCACTAGACTAAAAGCTGCTGTATAAAACTAAGGAAGAATAGAGGTTTCTGCATGGTAAATCATATTTAAATATACTGATATAGTTTAATGTGAGGAAAAAGTATTTTCCATTTTGACAATAGATCAGACAATATTAGGGGAAACTATCCTCCTCCTCCTGAGTGAGAATAAAGTATAACTTGTTTTGAAGGAGCTGTTGGGAGTATGAAGCAATACTTCTAGATTAGCAACAAAATGGTTGATAGTATTTATCGCATAGGGGAGAGGGAGGCATGTTCTGATAGACAGTATTGATAGTGTGTATTTAGAAGGCTGATAACTGTCAAGTCAGTCCATCCTCGTAGATGTTACTAGTATGATCAAAAGGGTGCATTTGTGCTTCTAGAGGCAAAGGCATATGTTCTGTTGACAGAAAGAAATGGCTTGTCTACTTACAGACTGGTTGTGGATGTTGACTGTGATCACAGGAGATGGATGGACAGCAGAGGTGCAGCTGTGTAGCTGCATTGGCTGTCTGGAATGACACTCTGGGTAGCATCTAGATAGGCCACTCACAAACCTAAGTATTTGAACAGTTGATAAAGTGAAGAACAGACAAGAAGGGGTCCCTACCACTGCTAGCTACTCTGACAAAAACAACTGAGGATAAATACTGTCCTCAAACCTTGTCTTACATCCAGGGGGTCTCTCACTCTGGGGCACATATGAAGCTGTGTCTCTTCAGAAGTAAATAACTGATCTGTCTCTTGAGTCAGAAAAACCTGCCATAGAGCCTTGGTTGTCAGGGGAATGTAAAACAAACCAGCCCTTGGCTTCCAAAACAAAAGGAGTGCAGTCAGAGAAAAACAAATCAAGAAAAACCTCAGGCCCTTGCTTTGGGGTAAAGACAAACAAAGAAGTCCTCTTTGCTCTGGGATGGCTGGGGTAGTCACCATTTGAAAAAGTTGGAATTCACCCACAGTTCCCACATGGCAATAGTTATTTTCCTTATGCTTACAGGAATATCTCAGTCTGCCAGGTGGGATCAGTGGCTGCATGACAACTTCTGAACTGTGACCAGCACTGGTCTGTGCGCCTCAGCCCAGTGGTAGCTGTGGCCCTCACTGACTGTTTGGTGTATTGAGGCCAGGGCAGATGTACATTCAGTTTTTCCCTCTTAGGTGGAAGAAAAAAGGGAGAATAAAAAACTGTCTTAGTCACATTTCTTTCTTCTGAGAGAGCCTATGACTGACTTTTGCAGGGCTCTGTTTTTTAGACCTGCAGACCTCACGTACCTGAGTGGCCTAGTATTACTAGTGTTTCCATGATTAACATGTTCTAGCTCCTTTTTTTCTGAGCTGAGATACTCTTTCTGACTGTGGAACTGGGCTTATCTGGCAAACAGAGCAGCTTGTGTAGTCTTAACAGAGTGAATGGCTTCAGAAATAAATTTTGCCTCCTGGATCCTGGCCCATCAGCACTCCCTATACCATCCTGACTCTGAACGCTTGCTCAGGGGCTCTCCCGTGAGACTAGCAGTGTGGGCAGTGTGTATGGAGGGTCTTGCTGCCTAGCCTCAAACTGTTGCAGCACCTGGCTGTGTTTGTTCTGAAAGCCAGCACTGTTAAGCATGGTATTTAACCCTCCCACAGTGGCAGCACGTCTACTCCTACCCCATCTTTTCTTTTTGCAACAGAGAAGCATCTTTGTCCCTGAGAGCTACTGTGTGGGAGGCATTTTTGAGAGGTTCAGTGTGTATGAGAAGGACTCCAGATCACTTTTGTTGCTCTCCCTTTCACAGTGTTCTCACTAGAATCCATAGCGCTTTCAGTCCCTCATGCTGTTTAAGAACCTCTTGGGAAAACCTAGGGGCATATGCAGTACAAAGGAATAATCAATACAGGTAAAGGATATAATGCAGTGAGGAGAAATACTTTACTTTGATAACTTTGAGAGCTGGAATTTGAAGCCTCTCAAAAAGCTCTTACAAAATTGCTATTACTTTTGTGTTTGTAGATGGTTTTGTGAGGTGTTTTTTCTCTCTGTACGTCGTCATCATAATCTAATGTTGTACGATGTTTCTTAGATGTAAGGAGAGCTACATGCTGTGCTATGGATAGAATAGCAGATCCACAGGCCATCAGGAACCATCAAGTAGGCATTGTTCTTTATAGGAAAACAAGGCATGCAGTTAGGAGTTTGAATCCATAGCTGCACTTCTCATTTGTTTGACTTTGAGTGAGCCTAAAAGAGCTAATACAGGAAAAGAACATATAAAATTAAATACTAGGAAAAAAGATAAAACAGAAAAAAGGTGCCATTTCATATGGCTACAGACACTGATTCTACTACACAAGCACAGAAACATGGCTTTTATATTTTTGGTGTCTGGGTGTTTATCTACCAGAGCCTAAACATGTGCTGCTTCCATCCTTTCATTGCTTTTCCCTCTCTAGTGTAGAGAAACTCAGAAGCTGAGTAAGCTGTATCCTGGAAAAACACATTGCAGGAAATGGTATTTACCCTTTGATCTTTAGATCCTTCCTCTGCTGTGATATACAGTAACTTGTTTTGGTTTTGCTTAGTGAATGGGCTTTCTTCATTTAGATTTATGGCAATGGCTCATTGCTGGTAGAGGAGGCTCTAGTGTCTTTTATAAAATAAGGGAAAAAAGACCATGTTTTCCACTTACCTTACAGCTTTCCATACTGTCTGGAGACTAAGGAATTTTGAGACATGGATTTCTTTGATGGTAAAATATTAGTTGCACTGGATTGGGTGCTACTGTCCTGACTTCGGAGTGCTACTCCATGCACAGCCCTATTTAACTCAAAAGAAGCCTTTGTAGAATAAGCTGGCTAAATCAGAGCAAATGTTTGCAGCTCTTATCCCAGAATAGAGTATTTATGTAGTCAGTTAAATGCTTGGAGAGCATTGTAGCAACCAGTGGGGCTGTATATTCACCTCCAGACCCATACCATTGTGAATTGTTTGTGTTGACGTACCCAGGGATGCTATTCAGTATCAGCAAGGGGATAAACTCTGGACTACATATACATATGTGATGATAAAGGGGGAAAACTGGAATCGGTGTAGGGAGTTGATACATGCCTGAAGCCTTTCTATTTAACTGTGAGAAATAGGGGACCACTTTACATTTCTCTACATACATCTCACTGAATCCTTCTGGGGTGCTGGTGGGATAGGATTTGCTGTCTTTGCCTTTCCTCTGTGTTTTTTTAACTCCATCTGCCTCTCTTCATGTTGGAGGCATGCTTTGATTGTTGAGTGATAACCTCAGTCTTCTCCTGGTAGGATCAAAATTCTGTCCCAGACTGTGTCTGTTTCCCTTGTAAATGCCAGGCCAGTATGTTGAGGTTCTTGATTGTGGTAGGAGGCATTATGGACACTACAACTGTCTCACTATAACTTGTATCATATAGGTTAGTGTTTGAGATGTGTATGTGAGTGCCTTCAAGGCACTCAAAGAAGGAAACTTCATCAATAAAGTGGGAATTGATAGCAGAAGAATAACATGTTTTCAGTCTTTTTTCAACTGTTACTAACAACTTCCCTCACAGAATTTCACAGAAGTAAAATTGCTAAATGGGAAATCTAAAGATTTTTATAGTGAAGTTTGTGGAAAAGTTCTGTCACTTTTATCTGTATACAGTTATAAAGCTTTCTATTAATTTTATTTAAAGACTCTTCTATACACTTTTTTATCATGGTACCCTTTTTGGAATATAAAGGATATGATAATGAAGGGAAGGATGACAAGATATATAGAAAAAAAATTTAGAAGTAGCTTTTCTACCCAAACTGGCTCAGTTATAAAAGCTGTAGGCAAGCATATGTTTGAGAATTTCCTACTGGTGTACTAATTTATAATGCCACTGTAAGTCTTCAATTTAAATAAATTTTTAAATATTTGAATTATTTTAAAATGCAACAGTTTTATTTATGATCTGGAATTACATCTGTATGTAAATACAACTTTTGTGCAGTAAGGAACAAGTAACAAATCAGTGAAAATCTTTCTCTTTCCATAATTTTTCTATGTTTTGATTGCTTTATTTGCTAGCATTGATGATCTTTAATCTTCAAGATCTGCAATCATGCAACTGCTTCCTTTTTTTAATAACACACTTGAATTTTTTGAAGGAAAAAAAGCCTTTTTATACAGCTGTATGCTTTCATGAAGAATTAATGACTTGATAAACATTAGAATGTTATTGTTTATGCAAATGCACTCAGCTCCCTGAAAAGAAGTCCAGGTTGCATAGTGCGTGCGTGATTTAGTTCAAGAAAAAGAAAATATTTCTTTTAGTGGGAAAACAAAGAGTAGGATCCATGTCATAAACACCAGTAATTTCATACACAGAAAAATTCTCCTCTCTTGGAGAACTTCCTGCTACCTAACCACAGTTCTCTTTTTCTCTTGGTAAGGAATAGCAAAGAACCAAGTCCACGCAGTTGTGTGCAGTTTCTGTAGCTGTTTGTGGGTCTCTTAACAGATATAATTTGTTAATTGATAAAAGATATTGAAATAACAGTACAGGCTAAAAGATACGGTAAATCTTTGGCTACTGAAGCTAAAGTCTTCCAAGACTATGCCCAATAGTCATCATTTGCTTTGTGTGGAAAGCTCAAAAAAGCAAGGAGGAAGAGCTTTAGCCATGAGGTAGTAAAGCACTTAATAATGTGCAGTGCTTTTCTTGATTGCCTTTGGGAGAGCAGATAACAGTCTTTTCTTACTTAGAGTTCAGGAGATGATTCTGAAATCCACATTTTTCAGAAACCTGTTTGAGGAGTTATGCTAGAAACAAGTGTGATAATGACAGCCAAGGATTGCAAATGTATTCCTAATCCTAAATCTATGTTTTTGAAAGCCTCTACCAGGCTTCCAGTTTTTGGTCTATGTTTTGTTTGTGGGCTGCTAACTGGGGGCATGGTTTGCAGTGTTCTATGCCCCACAAATTATTACCAGTCACCAAGATCGGAATGTTGCCATTTTAGCTCTAAATGCTTAATTTTGGGGTAATATATGTGTATGTTTTAACCTTTTGCACTCCAGAGTTAACATCTATCTAAGTAAGGGCTGACTCCAGGCTGCCCAAGGTTGCCTAGAGTATATTGCCTTGAGAACAGAATTTTGCTTAAGGGTTAAAGTTTGTCAGTTTTGCCTGACCCTCTGAAACCAGGGAAGAGCTGCTGGCTGTGGGGCAGGTGAAGCAATGGGAATGTAGGGAAGGGTGCCTTTGGCATCCCTCATCCCAGGTCACTGCTGCAAAATCTCCCAGGACAGCAGCAGGAAGGTGAAGGTGGAAAGAGGCACAGGACAATACCACCAGCAGCATCTTTGCTGCTGGGGAACTTGCTCAGTCTTAACCCCCCAGAACAACCAGGAAAGATGGTGCCAGAGGGATGTTTTCTATTGTTGTGATATTGCTACCCCAAGGAAGCCACTGTCTACTTTGGCTAGAGCCAGTCACAACTGGTGTCAGGAGATGCTGCCATCTCAGTCTTGGATTTGCACAGTTTTTATAGAGCTAGAATTGTGGTCATCCTAGCTTTACAATAGTTATCCTATAATAAACTAAATTACTAAATGATTCTAGCATCAGTTATTGTAGTAATTAATGTGCCGAACTGGAGTGGATAATTCTATTGTATGGAATATGTTGGCCTGCAATCTTGTTCAGGCAAAACTATTTTGACTTTGACCTAGAACAGGTTATTGGGAGTTAACACAAAGCCTGAGCCAACTGAAAGATTTCTGATTTCAGTGGTCAGTGGATCCTGCCAGAGACCCATGTCTGCTTTCACTGAAGCCCATGACAGAATTCCCTTTGCACAGGAGAAAGTCAGGGTGGTCGTCCGATAGGAATAATGTGTAAGCAATAGACACATTAACTTACAGTCACTTTTTTTTATATGTCTGTGAGAATACAACTTCCTCTTCAGACAATACCAGTTATTGTTGTGGCCTTGTTCACTTCTGCTTTGAAAATAAACAACAAAAGCATCTTGGGGTATCAAATATGCATAGAAATTATGTTACCAGGGAAAGCAGCCTGAAGTCTTGATTACAGAGAAGGTCAAGGATTAGCATGGTTTGAAAATTCAAGCTTATAGTTTTGAGGGGGGAGTGGTGATTTTTCTTTTTTCATAGTCATGGTTGGCAGTGTTGATAATGGCATAGATCTCCTATATGCTTTTACAGAAGCTTTTATGTCAGAGTCCAGGATCAAGCTCCATATAATGATGTGGAATGTTAAACTTGTGACACAGTTGAATACTAATTAATATCTTCACAGGTAGGAATTGATGTGGGGTAATAATCAGGTTTATATATGGCCACAGCCATTATGATTTAGAAGATCAGAGTAGAGCAGTTTGCAATAACCAGTTAGAGAGAAAAATTGTGGAGCTTTTCCTGCTTGCCATGTTGAATGTTTTGTAGTGTAGGCCCTGTTCAATTCTCTTCACCCAGAATAGTATTTTACTGAAATTAAATATTCTGTAGTTGGTCTATGTCTAACAATAAATAATCACCAATAGTGTTAAGTATTTGCTGAGGTATAGCGGTGACATATCAGTAAAATGTTAAAAGCACGCTTACCAGAAATTATGCATGGAAAGTGTCTTAAATCCTTACTTTGAGAATAGGTTCTGATTTAAAAAAGAAACACAACCAAAAAAGCCCTACCTCTCATGTCTTAACTTTTATTTTTGTTTTCTCTGTGTTTTTTTACATTTTCTCATATGTGCTCCATGAGTAATATTAGGTTGGGCTGTGCTTCCATTGTGTCAAAGCTGGATACCTAAAATGCTTCCTACTGATCTGTTTCATAATCTCAGCATATTTATGGCTGAAATCCACCAGGTGTTTTTTTTGTTGGTTTTTGATTTTTTTATTTTATGGCTGGAATGCTAGAAACCATCCAGTCACAGCACTGACTGAGTTTAGCACTGGCTAATTTTCCTGATTTCCTGGCCACTCGCTAATTTACTCTGGGTATGAACCCTGTTGTAAAGCCCATACTGACATATTCTACAGCCCTACTTGATCATGCTGGATTAAATTAGTGCTATGATAGCCAGCCCTACAATGATACCACTGTAAAGACATAAACATAAGAGTAGCTTATGTTTATGTCTTTACAGGTTCATGTTGCCTGGTTATTGTCTGCAGCAATGACCAGAAATGGATGCTCAGAGAATTTACAAATAGAGGAAGTATGTAGGAATAGTTAGTCCAAACACTCTTGATAGCTTTTCAGTAGTTTGCAGCTCAGACTTTGAAAGCAGAGATGGCTTCTATTATTTAGTAACATTTTAGGGGTTCTATTTCATTAACTTGTGCAGTCTCCCCTTAAACTTGCATAAACTTTGGTATCCACAACATCCTTTTTTAGGAATTTACCTGTACCATAGTTTAACTAGAAATTGTTTGACCTATCCTTAACCTCTTTGTTTACAACCTACCACCTTTTAACTTCATTTAACAGCCCTTATTTTTTGTAATATGTGAGCCTTTTCCACTGCTTTTGTACGTGGTTTTGAGTGTGTGTGCGCATGCGTGTATAAAATATCACATAGATATTTAAGATGTGGTAGTATTATGTTACACCATAGCATATTGGCATTCTTTTTCCTGTGCTCTGTTCCTGCCTAATAACATCTAACATTCAGTTTGCTGCATTTTTCTGAGTAGGGAAATCAAAGGATGCAGTTAGGACTCTTCCACTGCAGACTGGAAGCATTTGAGAAGCAATAGCATCATTGGCTCATGCAAACTTGCTGAAGTACTAGCAGCAGTCAGACCACTCTGGCGTTGTAGCTGTGAATGCTGACTGCAGAGTTGCTTCAGCTAATCACTTTCTGGTATTCTGCTGCTTTATTTACCACTGACCCTGACATCTGTGCCAGCCTGCAGTCCACAGTGTAGACACACTCTAATAGTATCCCAGTCAAAGTACTAAGCAGAAACTGAGTAAGGACTAGGTTTGTTCCTGATTTGACACAGAACACTCAGCAATTTATAATAAAGTTGCTGTGGTAAGATAAGTCCCACCTACACATGCTACTCATGGAAGCCATCACACTCTAGACTGTCAGGGACATTTTGTGCCTTCATGAGTCTAATGCATGACTAACATTTCTTTAAATGTCACAAATGTCTCTGGGTATGAAGTCAATCCATGCCTAATGTTACTTCATACAGTTTTGGGGTGCTCATCTATGATGTATTTGCTTATTAATTATGCACTCATCAATTATGTTCAAATGCATTCTATACATTCAGAAATGTGTGCTGGGTTTTATCTTCCTGTTCAGATATATTCTGTGGGCAAATAACAGCACTGGAAAGCAATGAAATTAAATGGAACACAAATGCAAGTTATGTTGCCTAGGCATTAATTAGTTTCTTGATAAGTGGTGGCTGGAGTCTTTTCATTTTCCTGTTTAGTAGGGAAACCATGGTTAATATTTTAAGTTATAATATATAAAATGAAAGGCTTGTAATTGTGGAGTGAATGCATCTGAAGTTCTGCCTGGTAGTAGCTGGAATGATGTCATATGAGAAAGGGCAGCTTGTGGCTAAGCACAGTTCAAATAAGCTTGAACAAATTGATTTTTTCATGTCTGAAAGTGAGGGAGGCTTATTCTGATTGTAAATCATGGGAGAAGACCAAGAAACCCATTGCTGGTGTCTAAACAATTGTGTGTTATTTTAGCCACTCTATTGACAAAATAAATATATTTACATAGATCATGTAGAGTATGAATGTGAGTCTCAGCATCAGGGGAGTTATGTAAAGAACTCTTCTGCCCAATTTTGTTTCATTTAGTGCTTTTGTATTGCTGTTTGTGACAATTTCTCGCTATTCTGGCTCCATTTTATTTTTTACATGCCTACCATTTTGAATCTAGCTGTAATCAATGTGAAAAGTATCCAGTCATCAATAACCAAATAGCAATTCTGCACTTGTGATGAAAGTTACTGTGATCAAAATGTCCACATGCCAGTTTCTTTTTGTATTCACAGGGTTTAATCCTGGCTATCTCAGTCAAAGGTGCTGAGGTATCTGAGTGCAGAATTTGACCCTTGGACATTGCTTTTTGATCACTGCTTTCTAATGGCTGTTGATTTGAATGGGGATGGGCTCAGAAGGGCAGATTCCACCTGAACACACGAAGCTGCACTTCAGTCCTTCAGAATAATCACTTCTATAACTTTGAAAATCTGATAAAAAGAGATAGGTTATGTCCCATATCAATCTTGCTTTTCAATTCTAATTCTGGAATGAATGTGTAAATGCAAAATTAAGGAAAGAAGAAGAATGTTCCCTGGGTTGTATGTTGCAACTACTAGTTCATGCCAGGATAAGCATTAGCTATATATAAATAACCAGGTATTATCCAAGGATTTCTGGAAACTGTTTTAATTCCTCACTTCAGAAATATTTCCTATGAGCAATTCAACCAGGGAAATTCTGGTTATTGTTGAGACTCTCCTAGTATTTTTATATGCTGATAAGTTCCAAAATTACTGATCTGATGGGATGGTCTGGATTGTTTTTCTGCCACTGGATGCCATTTATACAATATCTCCTGGTGAGTTGCTTCATGTTGTGCTGCACAGAAGGGTTACAGAAAATACTGGGATGCAAAGTATAGACACTGTGAAAATATCTTCCATTTCACTACATAACACATATTTGACTGTGTGCCCCCCTTCCTAAAGCTCAGCTGGCTTTATGGACTTGATCTGGGAACACCATGAGAAAGGAAAGCTATAGGGGAAATAAAAATCAACAAAAACGTTATATATTGGGTGAAAAACAGTGAGTAGCTTGCTTATCTAGAATATCACAGCACTGAATATCTTGAATCTCATGTAAATGAGTCTTCTAGTCTTGAGCATTATGAAATTTGAAGGTGTTTGTTTCTACAATATCAGAAGCACAAAGGTCAGCTTGAGTACATGTCAACTTGAATATGTAGTGAGTGGCATAACATGAGCTAAGCAGTCTTATATGCAAATTGCCAAGGATGAGATCACTTTGTCATGCTGTTTTCCAGGTGCAGTTCAGGTTGGCAGGATGTCTCCTTGGGTGGCTGTGAGATTGTGGTTGAAGTTTGTATCTTCATTTTGTTCCCTTTAGGCTTGGGAAAGGGCATGGGGCAGCAATAAAGGGGCCATAGACACTTAAGGTACGATTAGGGAAGGATTTTTCTAGTGCTAGAAGTGTGAAATGACTAAACATTCATAGGAGTCATTGGAACATTCACCTGAAAGATGTAGATTCAAACCTATTCAGGCAGTAGAGGTTGTTCTACAAATGTGTTCAAGATTCTGACTGATGTGCAACCCAATGAAAAAGATGGGAGAGTAACAATATCACTGGCAATTTGACCAGATATTTTCAAAAACTTGCTGAAAAATAAACTCAAATCTGTCCCAATACGTATCTGATGTCTCTGAGACTAAGTTCTATTTGAATTGAGTATTGAATTTAGTTTGCAATGCATAAATACCTTATTAAGTAGATGTATAAAAATTGAATCTTAAAACCAAAAATCTTCAGTCGAATTGTCACCAGCCTACTCTCCCTTCTTTGCTGTGTGTTTTGATTGAACTATGACAAAGGATGTCTCTCTTTGAAAGGTGGATATCTATGAGGGGACAGAGTAAATACTAGCTTCCCTTTCTAATTTGTTTTTGAGAGCTGGAAGGAATTGCCTTTCAAACTGCAGCAGATGAACATAGTAGAGATGATTGTTCCTCAGGGATTCAATGTAATGCAGAATATATGCAAGCAGGTATTAGATAACATGTTGCTGTGCATGGGCTGGTTTTGCAGTTGGGGATTTTATGCATTGCTAAATGATGGAAGATGCCAACAGTGCTCATACTGCTGCAGTATTCATACAAGGTGCTTTTCCAAATTGGCTGCTTCACTAGACTGGCAGACAGAAGACTAACAAAGATTTTTTTTTAAATATAGAGAGAGTTCTATAATTGAAGCTTTTCCCCAGTCCACATGCAGCCACTATATCATAGTAGCCTCTGTGTAGGTCATTTAAAAAAAGTTGTACATACAAATGATGTTTAATAAAACCTTTGTTGGCTTAAAGACATGGTGCCAAAACAGTTGCTGCAGATGTATTAGGTGACTGAACCTGTAGTTCATTTACTGTATTATGTCCTCCTATTTCTCCGTGTGGCCTTGGAAACAAGCCTACTCTATTTAAAGCAGAGCCCTTGCTTATTTCTTCACTTATTTTGTTTCTACTTATTCACTCAGATCTATTATGAGAGGGAAGGATTGAAAGTAATGTAGACATTTAGCGAGATGAAATATAACATGGAATTTACTGATTAGGCCCCTGTAATTACAGTTTATGCAGGAAGAAGCACTCCCAGGAGATTCCTGCAGATAAGCAGAAGGAATGATGGTGCCTTTCTACTGCAGTGCTGAAATGTGGCTTTTTCCAGATGCTTCTAGGTTTCAGATAAAGAATCCAGAGTCTGCTTGTGCTGCCTGCACTGCTTGCTGCAGGGCAGAGCCAAGGGGCACCTATCATCTTGCCTGGATATTAGTAATTATTTTCATAACTGCAGTTCCCATAGCTCCCCCCTTTAAGCAAGGGCTTTGTTCTTGTGGTAGGTAACAGGCATCAACTGGAGATTTTCCAAAGAACTATTTGATGCCATGACTTATGGAGTTGGTCTTGGTTTTTACCACTTTGACAGAAGAATGACTCAGGTCAATTTAAAACAGGTGAATCAACGCACATGTGCAGATCAGCTACTGTACTGATTCCATAGAAAATTATTGCACTTGGATTGTTTGTTTCTCTCTGTAGATGTGCGACTGAAAACTCCCTATTAAAAAAAAAAAATTTAATTATTTTGACTCATCACTATAGCATTCTGCATTGCCTAGCTGCATAAGTAAATTGGATTTAAAATCATAAGATTTAAAAAGAAAGATGGAAGTCTTTTTACTTGCTTTCTCGTCTTTGAGGCTTTATGGTACACTGGGGTCTGGAGATCACTAATTCTCTTGTCCTGAGAGTTTGACTTTCTTTAAAAGCATAAGAAATTTTAAAAAATCAGTTTTGGTTTCCATGCAGTTAGATGGCTGGAAAAACTCAGGCAGTTAAAAAGAAATCAATAAAAAAAATACATTATGAGACCTGGGGATAGAATTGGGAAGATTGTATGAACTGGATATTTGTTTCAGTCTGAAAAGCCTGCATCTACTTTCTGTAAAATGTGGGAATTTCACAGGCTTGGTTGCAGTTAAAACAAAGTGACTGTATCATCTCAGTAGTCTGTTTCTTCACAAGCATATGTCTGTTAGTGTGGATGACACTTGCCCTGTGCAGAAGACCAGCAGACAGCACGTGTACCACTTAAAGCTCTTTTAAAGTCTCAGAGCTGGGCATCAGTGGAATTCAAAAGGTGCCTTGTTCTCAGAGTATCCTTTGTGCCAGACTGCATCTCCTGTCTCTTCATAGGTAGTCTAGTTTGTCTGTGGGGAAATGGTAGACTTGGAGGTACTGGTATTTAAATATGCCCCCCATTAAAAAAAAGCTATCTTGAAATAAAACATTCTAGAAGTTGACCATGGAAAGAAGGCACTTGTATTCAGAGATGAGAGATTCAGAGCTTTCCTCAGACAGCAGCCTGTGTGTAGCTGCTAAGCACTTGGACTGTGCATTTTAATAAAGGTGAGGCTGGAAAAAAACACCCTTGCTATGTTTATTACCCAAGAAATGTGGTGTACCAATCTCACCTGGAGAAAAAGCCTATAATAATTCCTTTTCTGTCTTTATTACTAACAATGAAATCTGTCTGCATAAAATTGGAGGCTGAAATGAAATCAGAGGTGAAATCTTGCTTCTTCATTTGTGTTAATTTTTCCATTGGTACATGTGCTATGAAGTCAATGGGGACTTAGACTGTTACAGAGACCTGCCTGCCAGTGGAGCAGGGGCTTCTTGGTGTAACCCTTCTCACAGGGAGGAAGAGAGAAGGGAAATGGACAATCCGAAGTCATCCTTGCTTCACATATGGTGTTAGAAAATGGAGCAAAGGGTATATCTGTCTTGATTATTTTTTAATTTCTTCCATTAAATTGCTGTGAGGTTATTCTGTTGTTTTGATGAATCACATTTTGCTACTTAGTGTGCTAGGGATGCAAGGACCCAGAAGTGGGAAAGGTAAGAGTATTTCAGAATCTTTTTCCTTCGGGCTTAATTTCTAATTTTGATCTTTTTCTGACAAAGTTGTGACATCTGAAATATAAAGAATAATTTTGTTTGGGTGCATTATAAGAAACTTGTCAATCTTTTCCTGAATAATAATTCTCTCCAAGGATCCTTTTTCCCATTATTTTTTGAGATTTTTCTTGTAATTTGACAGGCAGCATTAATGCTACACTGGCCATGTTATGGCAGGTTGCTAAATCTCCTCTCTCTGCACCCACCTCCTCATCACCCCTCTTTTACCTAGCAAACATTTTTCTTATTCTTGCATCATAAAAGTGGTTACACTTTGCTGTTGCTCTGCAAGGAAAGATTTAATTTGTGAACTGATCATCCTCTGAACCAAAGGGAGAACACCTGGGTTTATTTAATTTTGAATAACCTGGCATACTGGGGCAGTGGGCTTTAGCTTTTCACCTGTAAGTGCTGTTTATTTTGCAGTAGCATGTGTGAGCTGGAAGCCTTCTCTGAAAGCAGTGCTCTTGCAGCAGTAAAGAGGCCACCCAACTGTCCCGTACTTGTGGTTTCTCTTTTTTCTTCACCCCCACTCCTCTCCAGGAAATTGACAATTCATTCTTATAATGGCTTGCATTTGCAAACTTGGGTCTTTCACTTAAGTGGTTAACAGTATATTTATTTATTGGTAAGATTAATGCAGTGTTTTGTTAAAATTTCTGGGCTTTTGGAGGCAGTGTATTTAGCTGTATGCTTGTATTAAGCCTTGAAGCTGGAGTAGGAATGTGTAACTCTGAGTCTTCAGCTCTTTTCTTCTTGATGTTCTCAGCAGGTTTTCTGATGAGGAAGAAAAGTGTTGCCATACAGAGCTTTTCTGTTGCTGCTAATGTCTGCCTCTGCCCAGGTGTTATTTGTGGAAAGTAAGAATAAAAAAAACTCCAACTGTCCTGAGCATGACTAGTGTGTTCAACTTCTGTTAAGAATGAGTTTTCAATTGCCTGAAAGGAGGGCTGAATTTAAAATAGGTCTTAAGGGAAGCTTCCAGTAATGTAGATGCTAATATAATCTGTCCATCCTTATGAATATCTTTATACATCCATTTAATTAAGCTACATCCATTCCCCTGAATAAAGACAGATTGCACTGATACTAGTGGATCTGGGTATGAGAAGCATGGAAGAGGAAGAAAGGCTACTGTGATAGGTGCCTGGGGTGTAATGTGTGAGGAGGCATGTGGCTCTTCTGATATAAGCCTGTTCTCATCTTCTCACCTGTTTGGTTTACCTGCATGTGCTAGTGGGAGTGGAATCAATAACAGTTAGGTTGATTTATGCATTAGTTGGAAAAAGTGGATTTGTGGCAGCGGTCAATGAGGGAACCCTGCTTGCAGTAAATGGGCTGCACTGGAAATGAGGAAGGTTTTTCTTTGTGTCCACTCTTCCGGAATCAGATGATGGAAAGGAAAATATTGTGGCTGAGAAGAGACCGTCACTCCTGTTCACTGCTTAATTAAACTTTTGCTGCATACCCATGCTGTCAACTAAACCAGAAGTTTTAAACTCATGGCACTTCTATTTTTTTTCCCGAGGAATGTAGACATGGAAAGTTATGTCATTCAGTGCATAGGTATATGGCATCTCAGTTGCACTGCAGCTCAGTCTGGATCTCAGTTGCTATTTTCTGTTCTTATTATTTTCTCTTTTTTTTAAATTTTTTTTTCTTTTGTGCACTTGTGTTGGGTATTTCTCTTATGATATTTCTGGGCAATACCCGGCTTGCACAGCAGAGCCCTGGTTCTATTCAGTGTTTTCTAAGAACAATAATTTAAGTCATTAAAAAATGCAATTATTAAACATCTCTTTTTAATGACTTAAATGGCATTCTGTTTAACATCATTGCTAAAATGTAACATCAGTCTACAGCATTGCATTTTGCAATACCCACAGAACAGAAATTTATTTGCTTTTTCAATGCTTCCTGCTCCTCTTATTTGTTGCCAGAAATAAACCAACAATCTGCTTTGGTCCATCTGATGCTCTCTTTCTGTGTATCATATGCCATGTATCTGATGGCCTTTTCCTTTAAACACCCAGTCCAAAATATTTGTTCTTCAGCACCAACCAGACATCATGGCTTACTCTGGTGTTTTGATTAAATTACTGCACTGAATTCTACTGCTGTGGTTGAGGCTTTTACCTAGTGCTCAGTTGAGCAAAGATTCAAGGGAGGTGAGGTAATTTACAGTAGGATAAAGTGATACAATTAAATGTGGTATTTCAAACTTACTAAAATCATCCCTAGTGTGATATACAATCAAAAATCAATGCCAATCTTTCTTTTTGGCTGCTCACAAAAATTCATTTAAACAGGAGAATCTTATTTGCCAAAATTTAATTCTAATTAGTAAACTTTTAAGTCATTTTGAGGGAATTCAAAACGTGCATAAAGAACTAGCAGAGGAAAGAAGTCTGTGGAAGCCACTTGTATAGTTGAAGGACAAGTTAAGTAATAGTCTATGAAAAATCAATTAAAATTGAAGTATAAGAATCCTTCAAAAATATAATGAATATTTCAAGTGCATTGAAACAGTTTTATGGAAGAAAACCAGAAGTAGCATTTTGCATTTCAAAAGCCAATGAGATGAAAATTCTCTTTATAACATTCAAGAGACCTGTAAGATAGGACTTATAATACCATGCATGTCATGCTATTAAAATTAAAGCCTTGCTGAGCACATATTGATCAAGTCGTTTTAATACCCCTCCAATAAATGACTGACTGTTACCAGATTACAGGTGGAGGGAGTATGAAGTTAACTCTGAAATATACAGTCCAGTGAACCAAAATCCTTGGTGTTCCTGTGGATGAAAAGCTATTAGACACGAGCACTGCAGCAGCACTGTTTATCCACTAAAACTTGATCTTATTCCTAGAAGAGGAAGTCCTGGATTAAACTGAAATGCCATCAAATCAGCTATTTTGGCATTCTGATTTAATTCCTGGAAGTACTGAGCTTTGGAAGTGATATTTATAGGAATTTCTCTCATACCTATTCTTTCTCCCACTTCCTGGTGGCAGTGCTACAGCAAGTCAAAAATACCTCCTATGCAATTCCCAGTAGTATCAGATCTGGGGATTGAGGGATAAATCCCAGTTCAAACACTTGATTCCAGTGAAATAGATGTGGATTTGTCTGGGGTTTGGATGTGTCTCTAGCTGTTGACACCTACACTAACAGCTACAGTCTCTAGCTACATACAGTATCTATAGTTCATCAGTCAATCCCTTCATTGATTTATCTAGGTTATCTCAGAAATTAATTGGTATTCAAATTGGAAAATGTCATTTTAGGATTCGGAGGTCCCATGTGCAATGTGCTGCCCAGCTCAGTTGCTTTGTAGGCTGTGGGCAGCTAGCAGCAGCTCTAGGACTGCCTGTCTGGCCACGGTTGTGTGGTAGACTCAGGTATGTGCCACTGGCATGAGCAGCTCCCTGTATGCCTGCCCAGCGTGGACAATCCAAGTCTGGTTCTCAGGGCAAGGGAACTGGACCTGTTGTGGCTGCTTGTGATATTTTTCCCCTGTTCCTTGTTGGGTAGTTTTGGCCTTTGTTTCCTTTTACATCCTACTGCCAGGTGTCCTGACTACCCTTTCTGCTTGGGTTGCAAGTTTTCCCTTTCCTTCTAAAAAAACTCTCAGTCTATTTTTATTTGGAAATTCCTTAGAAGGTAATGGTTTGCCAACTAGGCCTTTAGATTTTCTTTGAGAGGCTGCTGTCTAGGATACTAGCAGGCATATGATTTCAGATCTTCGTCCATTGTGGGTTAATTTAAGAGCTTAAATAAGAACCTTGAGTAAAGACCCTCAATGCATTAGGGTATTCCTGTAATGAATGGATAAAATAATTGCTTCTGTATTGCCTTTGAGCCACTCAGTCTGTGTCACTAGAGAAGATTTTTCCCTTGCCTGTTTAGGGTGACTAGATTGCTGACTTGGGTGCCTTAGTTCATTTGATAGCATCTCTCTAAAGACCTTTAGAGGCAGTAAAATGTGGAATCATGGTGAATATGGGTCATCTACCAGAGCAGGCAGTAAATTGAAAAGCCTACCAAAGCACTGAGAAGCGAGTGTGGTGCTCATGCTAGGAAACCTATTAGGAGTAGAAAACGGGATTTTTCTGCTGGGAAATGCAACATTCTGTCAGGTATTTGAAAGATAAGGAGATTTCAAGTGGATGGGCAGCTAGGATTCAGATGATATCCCACAGGGAAAGTGTTTTATCTTGAGTCTTCTAGCAACAAAATATAAGCTATTTGCTAGCAACAATAACTATGGAAAGGAATAATATTTAGACTGATTATTCAAAAAACATGTTTGGTGATCTGTGCCTGCCAGTGACCCCTTGTTCAGGGAACTGCAATCTGGCTGCACTGCTCCCCCTCTGTCTGACACAGTGCCCATGGAAGGGAGATATTTAATTATACATGGGATTTTTAAAAATCTGGCACTGAATGGTTTTGAAATGTTGCCAATAATGATGTTCCTAAATATTCTTACTGTTTCAGAGAGAAAAAGTACCAGGGTGCCAGCAGATACCTTCCTTTTAATTTCCCTGTGACTGGCAGAAGCCCTTTTAAAGAGGTAGAACAGTCACAAATTGCAGTGTGATACATCCAAAATGCTTTTTGACCTGAACAGTATTCTGTTGATAAACAACAAAACATCATCTGTATATGGAGTTGCCTGTGGCATTTCAGGTAGCCATAATCTTGCTTCTATTGGCATCTATTGTGCATCCCCTAGCTCTTGGCACTTCTCTTGGGGGATGGTGGTATGGTAGCACTGCCTTAGCTGGTTTTTGTCTTTTTAGTGAGTAGCTCTTCAGGCACAGGGGAGCAGGTGCAAGCAGGCTTTTTGTACCCAATGCAGAGGGAGGGTCATTTGTGTGAGGAAGTTTCTTGTATGTTGCCCTGCTCAGTCCTGCCATCACAGTTGGTATGGCCTGTTCTGTCCTAGAAGCTGTAAACCACAGAAAAAATATTTCTGTGCAATTCCATTAATGTTCTTTCTGAAGTTGTGCCCATTAGTTTTGTAGAATTACAGCTATAGTTTCATGCTGGATGATTCTGTTCTGTTTGATATTGTGTTCATTAGAAAAATCCAGTGTTGGTTCACATGAAATTATCCTTATATTATTCTAATCCCGGAAATGGTTTCAGTTGAAGAAAAGTGTGTTGGGACTGGAATGCCTATCACAGAGCCAGTGAGGATGGTGTGAGATATTGCTGATGCATCTTTCCATCCTTATACTTGGTAGTCTCCTGTATGCAATACTGGAGTGTTATACAGGATACCTGGGCTCAGATTGCTTCTGTGCTTGCTTGAGCATGGGAATGTGGATTTTCGGTGACAACTGTGATAGTCCCAACCACGAGTAAATTGCTGTTTGGTGAATTCATTTCTTTAGCTCTTATTAGAAATCCCTTAACTACCATCCTCCACCCCCACCCTAACAAATAAAAAGCCTCAGAGCCCAATCCAAGTAAGAAAGCAATAATTTTGGCTGTAGGGAAAGGAGAAGGGGTTTCTTGACCTGAAACAAATATTTTCATCTTGCACAACATTTAGGATAAATTCAATTTTGGGACTGATGTGAAATACTTCTGGTTCTTTATCCGGTGAGCCATGACATCGATTATTCACACATGGGAGATTGATGTGTTAGAAAGGCAAGCATTTTATGGGAAGTTTTATCTTAACTTTTGGCTTGTAAGAACTGTGGACAAGACTGGAGTCTACCTGATCTCTCTCCCTGGCAGAGGCTAGGAATAGCTTATTCACAGTATGATGACATAGGAGAGATAAATGCCTCTCTTTCACAACCTGTCTCTGCTGTGCCTGCCTGCCTGTTGGAAGATGTTGGTACAGGATGACTGAGGTTTGGATGAGGAAGAGGCTCCTCTTTCTTTTATGTTTGTGCACAGGAGAGCAGAGAACAGCCCTGTACAGAGCTGGCAACTTAGAAGATGTGAATAGCCCCTGGGAACGGTAGCTGTGCATCCATCAAGGTCCCTGGGTAAAAGTAGGAAAGTAGGAGGAAACACTTGAAAAACTTGGCAGTTGGAGGGGAACTGAGCTTTATTCCTTGAAGAGTATTTATAATTGTTGCCAGAAAACCCTTCCCCCACCCCAGTAGTCTTATGTACCTGGAGAAAAAGTTGCTAATGGTTTAATGTGACTCCAGACTCCCTTTTCTGTCTTTAGAAAGTTGATGTACTGTTTCAAAGCTACTACAAAAAAAGTTAAGTAATATTTTATTTAATGTGTATGTTGGATTATTTATAAGACTACTTCAGATTTTTCTCTGGATCTGAATATAACGTTTTTCCAGAACTCAGTTTGGTCAGGTGGTAAGTCATTGCACATGCAATTTTCCTTGCTGAATCCCATGATGTGACCTATGTCCTGTTATATGCATGGAGCAGACAGGACCTCTGGCTTGTTTTTTATAAACCTTTCTTGTTCAGCTCTGAAGGCAAGCTAGGAAAGTGCTTGTTAATATGGTCAGCTGATTCCCATGCCTCCTTACCTCAATCCATTTCCAGCAGCTCTGCAGCAAGCAGGAAACTTTAGCTGTGTATAGCCTTCCTGTCAAGGGGCCACTGAGGGGGGATGCCAAAAACATTTTCTTCGCTTTCCATGTGAACACACGGGGTCTCTTGCTGAATTCCACAGAAGTCTCATTTGTTACTCTCCATGAAATCGCTGAATTACTGGTCTGACAAAACAGGCTTCCATCTGTGATTGTGTTGAGAAGCCGCATGATATACTGTGTACTGTAACATAGGAAAAACACTCACAAAAATAAGCTTACTGATATTTGTTAAGAATATATTAACGACAGCTTTTTTTGATATTTGACACTCAGCTTTGCCATTCTAGATGCAGCTTTTATCTGATCCTCAGAAGTTTACTGAAACACATTAAGTTAAAGGTTCATAATAGCTTTCTCAGTGATCAGTCTTGCTGAATTTTCCATGATACCTATGATAGATTTGTATGTAATTCCCATGAATAGTTTTCCAGTTAACATGCATTTTTCTGTATTTATCTGCACATACTTGGAAACAGATATGCATAATTTAAAATTGTTATACTAAGTGAAATGCGCTTAGTAGGCTTTGAAAAAGGGTTAAACATTTATAATCATAATAAGATAACCTAGAGTTATGTTAGAAAGGATTCAGAACATGCTAGAGAAATCCCTGTGCCTCAGGGGATAATTGATAGAGTTTAGAAAGGAATTTCCCTGATGGGTAAATTAGTCTATAATTGCCCCCATAGGGACTCTCTCCTTAAACATCTGATACTAGTGTCAGTCAATACCATGCTTGATGGACCTTCAAACTAATTCAGCATGGCAATTCTCATACAGTAACTAATACAGTATTGTGGTGTATACCATGTTCCTTTCTGGCAATTTAAAAAATATTTACTGTTTAGCAATATTATGTTATAGTAATACATTGTATCTTATAATGCTTATTGATATATCACAGTATGTAATAAATAGTAAATGTAACTGCTGGTACTATGTAATGGCTCTCAGATTTGCACTTTGCAAGAAGGGAAGGTCTCTCTCTTACAAACAGTGGAATTAGATGACAGACTTTGGGCTAAGTGTCTTCCTATTTTTGAGTTCTAAGTAGTAGAAAAAGGGATCTGATTCCAAACTATCTAAAAGATAAAACTGTCTAAAACTATCTAAAAGACAAACCAGGGGTAGCATTCCTCTTGTTTCTGACTCATGTATTTTTTCATATGAAGCTTTCATGGGCTTTGTGACAGAAAGGACCTCAGGCAGAAAATCAAAATAAATAGGTAGGCAGGGAGTAAAAGTCTCATTCACCTCTAAGGCATCTTGGATGTGTGAGAGAAGGGGGACAATAGGTCTGGGGCTCCATGGATTAGACCTGAGCCACTTCTCAGGAGATTTGTGTAACTCCAGAACAGTGCAGGTGGCAGCTGAGTAAAATATTGAGAGAACAAATACAACAGAAGACATTTTTTCCTTTTGCTTTCAATGATCCAACAAGTCATGTACTAGGAGCTTCTCATGCCACTTTCATGGAGGGTTGAGAAATGACTGTCAGTGTGAAAAACTGTTAACTTTTGAGTATGTGGTATTCTTAATGAGGCTTATGGTACTGAATCACCACTACTCATAAGCATTAAAAAAAACCCAACCACCCAAACATTCCCTGCCTACTTAGTGTACATTCAGTTCCCAGTCAGTATGCAGAATCTTCTCCCACAGAGGGAGTTGAGGAATACTGTAACGTCAAAAATGCTTAATCACAAAATTATTTGTATAGTCATCCCAGACTGCTGTAAGGCTCACTGGCTGTTGCTCTCTTGCTGGAGTTTTGACTAACTCTCATGCTGCTTATGTATTGCCCATCTGGGAGTCAAATTCTCTCTATGGTCTGAGAACCATCTTAAAAGTGAACCTGTAGTGGGCTGTGTTAGCCCCCTACTTCATAGACTCTGCAGTGTAGAGGCAATAGAGACCCTGGTTTATAACATTTCCTCCCTTTTGTAAATGACCTCAGGTTCATACCTTATAAGAATTTATTATTTTACTCTTAATTTAGCTACATCTATTTTTTAAGGGGTGGAGTTAATTTCTATTTATGTGATCACTGTCAGTCTAGTTGGCAGTCAACTAGAACTGTGGAATACTACCTTTAATTACAGGCTAGACGGTATTTTGGGCAGCTAGACTGAATATTTTCTTGCCCATATTCAGCAATGATGTAAAAACTGGCAGTAAAAGACTTACCCTAGTAAAAGTCTAGGCTGAGACAAATGAGCACAAACACTGCTGCTAGGAATGTTCTGATCTCTCACTGAATAGTTCCCTTCTTTACTCTGAAGCAGTAATTCAAAAGAGTTTTGAATTCATTCCCCAAAACAAATTAATTATAAAAAGATAAGCCCTATACTGGAATTAAAAAATACTTATGGAGTAGTCCTAGCCGTTGGTATAACCATGGCAGTGTGTGGTGACAAGACACACACCTCTTGCCCTACTGAGTGAATACTAAATGGGGCAAATATGAAAATGTTGCTGCTTTGGAAGATTGAACCCCAGCCAAGTGGTATAAGAAGCTTGAAGCTAAAAGGAGTCAAAGAGGATGATGAATAGGCATCTGGGGAGAGGTAAGGAACTTGGCTGAAGGGTGAAAGAGCCTAAGAGACGGGGATATCTCAGAACATAATCATAAGTAATTTCAGACTTTTTACTATAACTCTACTCACAAGGAAATATATATGTTCCTGTATAACTGGTAGCTTTTGTGTCCTCTTTCAGTATTCATGGTTTCTGTTTCATTTAATATTTACACAATAAAATTTTCTTTTGTGTTCACTTAGTAAAAGGTTGTCTTATGGGAATTGTCTACAGGAGTGATTACCTCTTTTTTCCAGTCAACAAACTGCACAACAGATCTGTACATCAGGATTTTAGATGAAATTATGATCTAACAGTCTGTGAAAGTTCTTCTCACAAGTGCATTTTCTCGCACATGAATTAATGAAAGTGCAAAATATGTGTCTCTGACTTTTTGCTACAGATGTGAGGTATAAAAGTCAGGTTTGATGAAAGGTTTGCAAGGATTCATGAACTTTGTTTATACTATGAGTTGGTTTGGTCATCCAACAGTCTACATGGGGACTATCAACAACTCTGGTATTACTGAATGCTCGTTGTACCTGGGTCAGTGCATAAGACATACTGAGTGTCATGGGAAAACTTAGTGGTGGTGTCAGGTGAGTTTTGTCTCCAGACATGCATTCTCCTGAACTTAGAATTATCTCCAGGGGAAAAAGAAATTTTGGTTTTGCTCAAAATTGGGGGACCAATGGCTGGAAGATCATGTGGAGTCAGTTGAGATGAAGGGAATGGGCACACCTGCAGCTAGAGTGGTACTTCTGCTTTTGGTGTTTCCTCTGTTTCATTGCTTCCATCAATCCTGCTTTCTATAAGAAAGATAAGTTCTTGAAGATGAATTTCAGAATTAATACACCTAGACTTCCTATCTTCATACTAAAGAACATTTGGTGTTAGATGCAGGAAGAATATGAAGCTTCACAGCAAACTGGATTGCTAGAATTTCCCTATAAAGCCACAATCATCTAGTAACACTGACAGAGTTAGACTGCAGACTACAACTGACTTTTGTCTCCACTTTCCCTGTCCTGTGTAGAATTGACGTTGTCCCAGTAAAACTGTAAAATCAATGTAACATCTGAAATTTGGCTAATGGTGGTAAAATATGGATGTTTTGCTAGTAGAGAGTGTCCTTAAACTATAATCTTGACAATGTGAGGAAAGAATGGAGGCTTTTTCCCCTTTGCCCCTCTCAAATACAAGGGTGTTTCACACAGCCTGCAGGTCTGAGAGCAGGTCTCTTTACATAGCTAATCTTACCACTGTAAATAATACATTAGAATGCAAAAAGGAAATAAACATCTGATGACAGATAAAAAGAAAGTCACTTTTTTTCCTGCAGGGAAAGCGAAGAAACTTTTATCAACTGTCTCTAGGCAAGTTTTCTTGCAAACAAATGTGTATGTTATCCTTCTCCCAACCCCCCAATACCTAAAAAAAAATAAAATAAAAAAAAGCAGTTAAGGGTTATTGAGCACTGTGAGTTTTAGCCATTTATCACAGGTGTTTCTGTAATTGTGATTCATGGGGAGCAGTCAGACTGTTCAATGACCATCAGGCTCTGGCTTTGTGGAGTGAGGATCTTGTGCTAGTGCTCTGGGTTGCAACATAAATCATATTCGTTGACTTAGGTATGTTGTATTTTTTTTTTCTCCTATACATGCTCTGTGCTCACTTTTCTTTATGCCTGTAGTCGTACCTTCCCAGTTTTGCTTTATAGAGACTTGTATTTTCTTGCTGGGCAATTACTAAATGATTGCACTTCAGAAGCCCCAGGGAAGTTTGGTGCAGGTGTGGTGTCGCTGCCTGTGAGGGTTGGAGCTCCCACAGGAGCTGTGTGGCTTGGGAGAAGGGATGGTGTGGGGAAAGGGCAGGTGGGCTTGTTCATTCTCTCTGCTTGGCATGGGATGAGTGGATTGTTTAATTGACTGGAATTGTTTACTTGACTTATATTTGAAACCTGTTGGTTTCTCAGGCTACCATGCTCATTTCCTTGTCAGCCTGACCGACCATTTAATCTGCAAGATTGACTCCTGAATTTTTCTGTCTTTACTATTCTCTTCACACTTCTGTTACTATGGAAGAGCACTGGGATTGGTCTGCTTGTCTTGAAGTTAAAAGGCAAAATTTCACACTAATTTCTTTGGTAAAACAGGATCAAACTTTAACACTATAACTTTAAGTTTTTTATATGTCTTTAAGAAGTAAATATAGGTAGCCACTTTCTGTGGCAACAGAAAGTTGAAAATAGGCTCGATTGTTTAATGTATCTGGTGGCTTTTGCAGTTTGCACTTATGTCTCCTTGGGCTGCAGTCATATTTTTAATAGATAAGAAAAGTATATCTAACTTAGTGATTTTTGAGCAGATTATTTAGGGCTTGACATGGTAAAAGTGATGTCAGGCAGAGCTTTAATCTTTTTTTTGATATTAAAATCTCGCAATGGCCTATGTAGTGAGCACCAGTGAAAAGGCTATCTTTTTTTTTTTTTCCTGCTTCAGTGTTATCTTAAGTATTCAACTTTCACTGTGATCATCTGATGACCTTGCCACGTATTTGAGGAGAATCCCTACTTATAATTCATTGGAAAAAAAAAATAAAAAAGAAAACAAAGCAGAACAACTTCTGTTAGCTGTTATGCTTCTAGCGTGTAGCTTCTCAAAACTTTGTGGCCTTCAGTATAGCATGCTAGACTGTGCTTTTTTCTGTATTCTTTGGGCAGAATATCCATTTTCTGAGATCTTTCCTTCTAAGTACCTGTTTAGCTCTTCCACCCGACTGTCAATACTTTTGAAAAATCTTTGTGCTTATGTTATTTATTCTGAATCCCATACTGTTTTATGAATTCATAAGGAGATTTAATTGGTGAACGAACATCTATAAGTTCCTCTGTAGGAACACAGTGTTTAAGTGCTGTATTAGAAGACCAGAATAAATTAATAATCCATGTATCTGAAATTGTCATCCATTTACCAATTTACATTTTCCTTCTAATTTCCTTACAACAACCTTCCCTGTCTTTTAGATCATTCTCTTCTTGAGCTGATGAGTGTTTTACCAGATAAGTGTGTCTTTGATAGCACAAAGATATGTTGAATGTGTGTAGAAATGTGTTGTAATTCTTCAGCAGTTTACAACTTGAACCAAATTCTCTGCTTATAATATTGCTTGTTGAGTAAATCTCACTACTTCTGTGCCCTGACACTCTCAAAACTCTCCATATGCTTGGCTGCCCCTCTCCCCTCAAATATTAATGAAATCCTGTCAGTAGCTTGAAGCTTCCCTGAAATAACGACCAGGTACCCCTCTGTGCCCAATTTAGTCTTTCCAGGTTTGCTCTATAATTTTCAGGATTCACCACCTCATTGAAATATATTTTGAATAATAATTAAAAAAATCATATTCACTTTATTCCAGTTTGAATTTTCACATACAAGTTTAATGGTAGTTTTTTTAAAGACAAACTTGCAGCTTGTTCTTTGTTTGGCATATTTCATTTTCTGTACAGTTGCTTATTTGTGTTGTAATACAGCATGAATTATTTCAGTACTCACCGAAAACAGCTTTCCTCGTGCCTGTGTACTGCCATTGTCAGTGGCATTACGCAAGCATAAGTGAAGGGTGGATTTGGCACCTGATGTGGATGAGTTGCGCTTGAACTCATTTAAGTATCTAGGTGGGAATTTATGCAACATCAAAGAAGCTGCACCTTTGATTAAGTAAATCAAAGAGTTTTCTAGTTAGGACAGTCTAGCCTAGGTCCTTATAAAGAAAGATGTGAGAAGGCTCAAGTGTTTGCTTTTAACTGGGTAAGTTTGTGTTTTCCGAAGTGGGATACTTTACCAATATAATGAAGGAAACTCAAACACAAGCTCGTAGATCTTGATGAGAATGTAAATTGACTTGTTCTTCTTGGTGGAAAAGCCCCCTGACCCAAAACATGTCATTCCATCTGTCAGCATGTAGGCACCAGAGGAGAAGAAAAATGAATGCTGTGGCTTTAGAGGAGTTACTTTTGGAATCGTTTACATAGCACCTAATCGGTACTCTGGTTTAGAAGATAAACAGTTTTCTACTTTACATCAGAAGTAAATTATTTCTTAAGTCAAAAGTAGGTAAATAAAATGTTGTTATGGAAAATTTTACCTTGTTTCTTTTTTTACTCCTGTTCTGTTTAATCATCAAAGGAAGGCAGAATAACAAAAAGGGTATTGCACTTAGATTCATCACACACCAGACAGATCTTATCCTATTGTCTTGCTTGTAGATGTCTTGTGATGGAAGTAGCGTGGGTCAGCTTTGGGCTGGTCTTTCCAACATCTTACTGATGGTGTTTAGTTTTGATTGTTTACCTGATGCATACTATCTATTCCAAGCATTTTATTTCTTTTTAAATAAAAGCATAGAATAAATCAGAAAAAAAAAAAACAAAATGCCCTTTAAGAAATACCTCAAATATATTGTACTGTACTTAACAAAAACTTCAAACAAATGTATGGGGGAATATCTCTTCTTTCAGTACCTCATGAAACAATTATTTTTACAGATATGAGATGATTTTAATTTTTTTTTCCTAAAATTTATAAATATTTTCCTTGCTTTTTGTGACAAACTTGCACAAGAGAGGGAGAAATATGTTCAGTTCTGATGTAGTTTCTCACAATAGCTGAACCTTAATATGCATTATTTCCTCCACTAATTTCTCTTATTACACAAAAAAATGTAGTCATCCAAAATGACTTTACTTCACCACTTTTCACAAACATTTAGCATCTTAAGGTTCTTTTCCCCACAGATTATGTAGTAACATAGGCATTCGTGTCAGTTTATATGGTATGAGGCTAACAGCCAATATTTACATGAACAATGGTGGAAGAACAAACATGGGTATAACTTTTTTTGATAATAGACTGCCAGCTGTGGTTTTGAGGTTGACTTTTAAATAAGAGGGAAAATACTCACCTGATATAAATCAGCATAGTTTCTTTGGTCTTGGTAGTGCTTTATACATTGAGAATTAGATGTGATGTCAGATGGACTTACTTGCATGATAAGAAAAAAAAATACTACTTATTTTTTTTATTTACCTTCTATGAGAGCTTTTAAAATCATTTGTAATTGTAAGAACACGTTCTAATGATGAAGCATCATGGAAATGACCGAGCACTTTGAGACAGCAAATACTTTTTTCCTTTCCACCAGATGAATGGAAACCTTGGATCACTTTCTATAGAAAGCTAACTTGCCATTAAAATTAATCATGTACTTAATGTTCTGCTAAAGAGAGAACACGCTGTCTGAGAACATTACAGTAGCTAAGGCTTTTGACAGAGCTGCCCCCAAGCAAGGAGGGGAAAAAAAAAAATTAAATTTCCTTTGGGATTGTACAGTTGTATCTGTTAAACAGATAAACATAACTTGATACTAATGAATCATACAAACATAAATTCTGAGCACTGAAAAAAACAAAGTTAGATTTTTTTCAAGGTGGACAATTTGTGAAACAGATGTGGATATTATGTTTAGCTTTTGTTTGGAGTGAAGTATTTTTTAATGAACATAGGAAGCTGAAGTGCATTAAATGTCTCTTCCAAAGGCCAAATGGATATTTTTTTTCCAAAGGAATAATGTAACGGATTAGTTAATATCACCTTGTAGAAAGAAATGAAAAGTTCACCAAACATCTGCTGAAAATATTAGGTTTGGTCAAAATGAAGCTTATGAGCCCTAAAATATTTCCTCTGTATCATTCGGAGGTAGTATCTCGTGCTTGAAAACCTTTCTGTCTGTTAGGTATGAAAAGATTCCACTCTGGATTGAGCAAATAAGTACTGATGTTTTACATATTTCACTAGACTACTTAGAGCAAGAAAATTGTATAGATATTTTTGGTTTTGGACTTGCATAGCATTTATAAAGCATACATTGGCTTTTTTTAGTAGTGTTGGACAGTGTCATGTTAGAATAGAACACTTCAGTTGGAAGGGACCTGCATTGATCATCTAGTCCAACTGCCTGACCAATTCAGGGCTGATCAAAAGTTTTAAAGCATGTTAAGCATTGTCCAGATACCTCTTAAACACTGACAGGCACAGGGCATCAACCAGCTCTCTAGGAAGCCTGTTCCAGTGATGTTATATTCCATTGTACTAGGAACTCAAAACCAGGTGTATTGCCATAGTAAACTTGTCATAAAATATTTTTCTTAAATAGTTGTCACATTCTTGACAAAGCTAACTTTTAAAGAGTGAAAATTTAATAAACCATAAAAGGCCATGGTAGGATTACATAAAACCATGGCATTTCTTCTATTTTTAGCATGTAAACATTTGTTTGCTATTTCACACAAAGCAAATTTTACAACAAATAGTTGTAATAAAATGGCAGTTCACTGAGTGCATAAATCCTATGTTTATTCTTGAATTGATAACTGTTTTTTGTTTTATCTGTTATTGACCATGCAACAGTTTACAGCCATAAGAGTAGTGATGGAAAAGAAATTTTTTTTATCAGCAAAACAAAAATCCACATCAATGTAGTTGATAAACCATCTGGGATATTCCAGTATTAACTAGAGATGATACAGGTGCACTGGAGTTTAGAAGTCACTCAAGGAGTATCTGCATTAACCTCAAAATAAGTAGGATAAATGGAGGTGGAAGGTGTGTAAAATATAGGAAGCTATGTATGGGAGATGGGGTGAATTTCTCTAGCTTGTGTCTCTGGCTTTCACATTGGAGAGATGCCCTAGTTATCTGAGATGACAAATACTGTAGCAATTGGGAAGGACTCCTGTTAAGTAAAAGCTAACATTGCCTTAACTGTGTCTTTTAAACTTGTAATCTTTTACTTCCACTTTTAACACAGTAGTTCAATTTCAATAGAGAAGTTTTTCCTTTAAGTGCAGGGGGCTTGAGGGAATGGCTCAAAACCAACAGGTTGGGAATAAACAGCCTTCGTTGAGGCAGCAGTTAGAGTGCAATGGTTTTAGACATTTTTCTAAAAACATTCAGTGGTGCAGATTCTTCAGAAGTCTAGAAACTAGGCAACACTTCCTGCTGATCTGCAGGTGAACATTGTGGGGGGCAGTAGCATCAGAAGCTAGCTTGTGGGCAACCATTCCCCCAGGTATGGGACAACTGGGTATTTTTCCCCCTTTAAAGAAATGGATAGAAGAGACAACCCACACTTCCAGACAAATCCCGAAGTATCACAAGAGTTTTTATATATTAGTGGGAGGTGTCTGAGCTGTAGCTTCTAGTTTATTTCCCATATGGAGCAGGTTTCTATATTCCACAATAAAACAGTGTTTTAAAGCGAATTGAGATAGGTATTTTCAATTAGCAGCTTATTTGTGACTTGATTTCTCAACAAAGAAATTAATGGAATGTAGAAGCATCTCTTGCTGATTAAAAATCCTGTTTAACACATGAAACATATTTAGGTTTATATTCACATAGAAGGAATTCAAGTTTGAGTTGTACTCCGTTTATTACAGTTCAGTTCCTATACCTGAGATGGAGCAAGCTGTGGAAATGCCATGCCTGCCCCAGATCTGCTTCTGCACGTAAGAAAGCACATGTATCATATTCTATATCTTAACACAGAAAGCAGCAATAAGAAATAGGTTTTAACCAAACACATGACTGTCTCAATTTTGAGGGCATCCTCATCAGTTTGTAAGGGGTGGGTGGGAGTAATCTTTGGGCAGGCAGAGAAACTTCTAAGTTAGTGATTGCTAAGTGCACACAAGCTAAACATCTGATGTCCAGTTTTTAGCTGCAAATATATTGTTTTGTTGCCAGTGAGATTTCATTTTTGGAAGTAACACCTTTCAAAGACTACTGAACTAAAGGGATAAAGACAATTTAAAACCAACCTGTTTGTAAAAACATTCAGCAGTCACAGTGCAGGCTGAATTCTAGAGTTTCTGCTGGCATATTTTAAAAGGTTTGTAGTCTTATTTTACTTGATGGAAAAGGACTGGATTGTAAGAGAAGGACCATGGACATTCACCTGGTAGGTCCCACCTATTTTTTGGGTGCAGATTTGGATCTGAGTTAAATAATGATAGGTTTGTCTGTAGAAGAGTTTGGTCCTACCAGAAGTAGAAGTGTTAGTTTTCCTGCAAGGGAAACTTTTTTTTCACAGATTTTCCAGCTGTGTGTTTTAGAGGTGAATAATTTGAAAGTAGATGTTTTTGAGTACTAAGTTCACAGCTCCTAAGGGAATCAGACATTAAATTGCCATTAGAAATCTGGACCTTACAGCTTAATCTTGCCATCTTTTTACAGTGGAACTCGTGCTTAAAACAAAGTGTATATTTTATATGGTCATTTGGGAGGAGATTCAGGCTTGAATTTATCATGTTACAAGCCTGGAAGTATGTTAGTGCTGCAGAATGTCTAACTGATAGATTGTTCTGGTTTGGGAGGCTAACTTATTGTTTGTTCAGCACTAGGTTAACACACTCAAATGGTCAGTTTGCAACCTGGGCAGAGCTTTTCTTCTGACCTGCAGCTATCTACAACTCTGAAAAGTGTTATTCCACATGACCTGCAGAACAAGTCTTTAGATTTGTTTCAGGGCAACACTTCAGTTTGGAGGTTTTGTTGAAAAACTTCACTGCACTTTGAAAACTGGCTAATGGCTTTCCATACAGTCAGTAATGTGGTGGTTCCTTATGCCTTTCCCACCTCAGTATTACAGTTTAAGCATTATCTGGCAGTCAGATATTATGAAAACAGAGTTCAAGGGAGAAAGTGTAACTCCTGATTTTAGAGGTTGTTCTAAGTGGCAAAACCTGTAGCACCATAATCTCAGTGTTCACATCCTATGACCTATGCAAAAGGGGGGTGCTACTGGAGTTGGGTAGATATTGTCTATAAAGGGTCCTAAACACAATTTTTATTCCAGTCTTTTTTAAAACAGTTATAAAAAGTTTTCTCTATTACCAGTTGTACCTCTTTCAAAGCCTTAATGCATAGTGTTTTATTTTAAGGAATAATATACCCACTCATCAACATCCCATTACAAAAGGAGTAAAGGACTTACCAGACATCTGTGGAAGATATAGTTGAGGGGATTGAGATGGTCAGCTCTAATTTTTCTGTAGTGCTCCTCTGATACATCAAGCTTGCAGAGTTTATCTGAAGTATAACCGCCTGCTCTTCTGAAGAATCTTCTCTACTGTTTCTAATGCCTGATTGCATTTAAGTATGTGAATGTATGAGCATTCATGGAAAATTTTATACCCACATATCACTAAGACACTTTTCCTCCAATTAATTAACTTCAGAATTTGCCTGGATAGCTTCACAGATCATATTCAGAGAACTTTGATTTAAAATGTTATACCAAGCTAGGAATTTGAGAGCAATCTGTTCAGTAGTAATGCTTCTCTTATTTCATGCTTATGTTTAATTTTGCAGGAGGTCTGTTGTATTCAGTGAAGCATGTTGAGCATGCTAAATGTTGATCTTGGGAATAAATGCATTGCTGAATAAGGGAGATGATCTGAACCGCATCCAGAATTTTCTATTTTGCAAATACACTCTTTACCTGTGGTAGTAATTTTTTTTGAATGATAGAACTAAAAATATCTCAGATCTCTGAAGAGAATATCCAGTCTTTCATCTGTTCTAATATAACTGCTTCAAGACCAAGTACTACTTTCTGCAAGTTGATGACCATCCAGTAGGTAATGTGAATTTATAGTGACTTCAGTCCCTACTGGGCACATAAGTCTTCTGCAACAGTACCACAGTAATAATATAATGGGCATCCAGAGGTCACTATTAACTGGGCGCTGAAAAGAAAGTCTGAAATGGTGTGATCCTTTCTTAGTATATTTGTAGGCATCTTGTAATGATCGTGTTCCTTCTGTCAACAAGTAGCATTTCTTGTCGTAGGAGTTTAGACTTTAGACCTATGATTAAAAGGACAGAAAAGAAAACATGACTTCCAGCTAAGACCATATTACTGTCTATCACAGCAGACTTATTAACATGTTTCCATCTGCTTTGGAATGTGCCGTTGAGGTGATTTTCATACACCGCCCCCCCCCCCCCCCCCCCCCCCAAATAATTAATGAATATGTAATGTTCAGTATGTAACTCCTGAGGCCTCCTTACAAAGTTCAGATAACTTTTCAGTCTAAATATCTATTTCAGTTATCAGCATCTTGTATGTAGTTTGTCATTTCTCTGTGTGAGTAGTGAGACTAAAAGATTATTCATGACCTTCCATGAAGACCAGAAAACAGTTGGTGATTGGCAATATAAAGTCAAACAGGTTTGAACTGAAGTTCAGAAGGTAAGATAGAACCATATCTATAACGTTTTCTGGTTTAGGTTGAAGAGGATGAAGCTGAAAACTTTTCCTTCTAATGTTGCCCATGTAGGAAAGCAGTATTTCTTGGAGCAAAAACTCAGTGAAGTTATTTTGTCTTCCTTCTGTCACAAATAGCAGAAAGGGCTAAATGTCATAGGATGGTTTGGGTTGGAAGGGACCTTAAAGATCATCTAGTCCAACCCCACTGCCATGGGCAGGGACACCTTCCCCCAGCCCAGGTTGCTCAAAGCCCCGTCCAACCTGGCCCTGAACCCTTCCAGGGAGGGGGCAGCCACAGCTGCTCTGGGCAGCCTGTGCCAGTGCCTCACCACCCTCACAGGGAAGAATTTGTTCCTTATATCTAATCTACCCTCTTCCAGTTTAAACCCATTACCCCTCATCCTGTCCCTGCACCCCTTGATAAAGAGTCCCTTCCCATCTTTCCTGTACCCCCTTTAAGTACTGGAAGGCTTCTCTAAGGTCTCCCCAGAGTCTTCTGTTCTCCAGGTTGAATCACCCCAACCCTCTCAGCCTGTCCTCATAAGGGAGGTTCTTCAGCCCCTCATCGTCTTTATGGCCTCCTTTGCACCTGAAAATGCACAAAATATCTTTCTAACCCACCTGTATAATCAGTGACTTCAAGATTTATTTTACTTGGTTATCATAGATTTGTGGTGAATTCTGTTCTGTCCCTGTCAGGTATCTTTCTAGAGCTGTCTTTGCAATATTAGGCCTTCTTTGGTCTAGAGTCCTTGCTAACAAAGGAATAATGTAACAAATACTTGAATTTTTTTGTCTCTACTCTTTACTAGATAAATCTTTCTGTTGAGTTTCCAGACACAATTATGTCTGGATCTGCTAAAATGCAGTGTTTATAGTATGGATGCATTTGATTCAGCTGCAATTCTCATATTTTTGTGGCTTCTGTTTCACAAATAAGGTGACGTTGGTAGATCATATGCAGTTTTAAAGTAATAATGTTACTCTGAGTATTCCAACAAGTCTGGCCAAGTGTACTTCCTTTGTGAGATTGCAGACTACTTTATGCATGACCTTTGGTTCCTCATTCATCTTGCTTTTATTCCCGTCTTTGTCCTATTTTTTAAACTACCTTGTGAACTGTATCTAGTTTCTTAATTCCTGACAATCACCACTGCTAATTCATACATATACACTGTAGCTGGTTTCTTATGTGAACAAAACTAAATCTCAAATGTTTCAGCTATTGCTACCCTCTGTAATGTCTTAGTAGCCATCTCTTTGATGCCCTAGATGCATGGGCCAAAAGCTGCTTGTTATAAAAGAAGATGCTTTTATTTTGTGGGATCAAAGTGTTCTATCATTATCAATGTGAGAAGCAAAAATGTTTGATCAACATCCTATTTTGCTGATTAAAAAAAAATTTTCATTATGTTTTATTACTGATGGTGGTTTCTGACAAACATTTGACTGTTTCCTCATAATCAGAGACATTTTTTTCCTTTTTTATTTCACTTAAATTGTGGGAAAGAAACAATGGCGTATTTTCATTGTTTGGGTGAATTCCTAATATGTCATATTTGCAGTTTTGAGAAATATTTTACTTTGTACATTATTCTCTGGAAGCCTGTTGTTTGCTCTCCATATAAACGCATTGTATTATTGTTGCATATAAAGTCAACAAAGAAATTATTTCCATCAATATTGGAAAATGGGAATTAAATATCACAGTTTACACAAGAGCTTCGAGGTGTATAATCCAATGTTTAAGAACTAGCTGAAGATTTGAGATACCCTTGGTCAATTTGCTACTCCAATGTGGATTTCCTGTTTGGATGAGGACTTCTTGTGCTTCATTTCCTTAGCTGCAATGTGTTAAGTTACACAGGGTGCCGTGATTAATGTTTGCCAGGTGCTATAATACTGCTATGATGGGAGCCATCTAAGTATTAACAATATCCAACAGAGTAGCAATGTTTTCTAGAGTATAGAGTCTGACTTTCAGAAATGTGTAATGAATTACAGTGAAAATCAGTGTAGAATAATGTGCCTGCAGAAGAAGCATCTTCACACCTGTTAAACTTAAGCCCTTCAAAAATGAGTTTTCATCATATTTAAATGTTTAATGTCTACTGTGCTTATCTTTGCAATAGCACTTTTTTCATAATTCCTGATAATCTCCTGGTCTGAGAGTTCTGCAGTCTAATCTCTGTATAGCACAAAATTACACATACATCAATCTAGGTAAACACTGCCACGAGAGCTGAGGAAAAGGAACCTATATCATTCACTCATATCTGAACCCCATCATATTTCCCATTCATTTGTGTAGTCTTACATTAGATCAAGTCCCCAGCTGTATGCAGGGTCTGGTGGTCATTGCCTCAGGTAAGTAATGAAAGTCAGAGTCCTTCACCTGTGCCTGGCTGAGAATTCTGCATCTACAGAATGATAACCAGTGGAAGATACGAGACCCTTTTTTCAACCTAGAGCATGACACTGATCTAGAGAACAGGTTTGTTATTTCTCTGTAGAAATTATCAGAGTGCATGCCTAAGAGTGGGGCTTTTCTATGCAAAGACTGCCTTCTGGACCAGAACATCACTAAAACTACTGGCCTCTGAGGGAGAAAAATGGACTCCGTGTGTGTGTGTTCAAAATAAATTAAAAAAATGATAGATTGATAGGTCTGGCAATACTCGGACCTCAATAATTAGCTTAGAAAATATTCCTGGGAGTATTAGCTGTACCAGATACTTGCTAGTTTAAGCTAGAATTGTTAAAATGTTCTTGGAAATTGAGAGGAAAAAAATCTGTCGTCTTAACACACCCTTGGATATATTTAACAGGTTCTACTGTTGTGAGTTGCTTCTAAAAGGCCAAATGACATGCCCAGGTATTTCCTTAACAACTTTTTCAGTTTCCTGAGTCTGGCATTTCACAGTAGCATTAGTACAAGCATTTAATTGGTCTCTCTTGTATATCTGGCAGTTCTCTCCATCAGTTCAGACTTCCTGTTTGCATTACCTCCCACTCTCAGTAACAAGAGATGTATACCTGCATATATTTATTTATTTATTTATTTTAATTCTATTCTTGCATGTTAAACTACTTGTGACACGACAGAGCCAGTCAGGCCATTTTTACATCCTGGTGCTAGCTGATCTTGTGCTTTTTGGCTGTGAAAATTTAATGTTTCAGCAAAATAACTTGGTAGAATTGTCAAGCATTTTGACAGTACTTTGTATTCAATTGTGGAAATGATCTCACATGGCTTTGTGTCTGCACCGGGATCTGGACCCATCAATGTCTGTATATACCTATGCGAAAACTTGTTCATGTCAGCATTATTCTTGATGGGGTCAGCATTAAATCCTGCAGGAGCAATGCCCAAAACCGTAACTTTGAATATGACCTTTCCTGAAAATGCTTTTCGGATTTGTTCTTAATTAATGTCTTCAAAGTCTGAGTTTGTCACTTTCTCAATAAGCTAGTTTTGCTTATGAATCTGCCACTTAGCTAAGTAACACTAAACACCACTGTCAAAAGCTGATCGATTGCTGCTCTCCATGAACTTGGATGAAGGCCACCCAGTGGGTAATAGATTTGCATTTGGTGCAGTTTTCCGTGCTGCTCTATTTCTGGCTTCTTGATGGTCATTTCTTGCTTTCTCATTTACTTCTGTAGTTCTGTGCAGAGCAACTGGAGCTACGTAAGTGTTTTGCCGATTGACAGGGTTAACACAAAGAACAGACACCAAACTAAAGAAATAGATTAATTTTACTTTAGTTTAAAGCAGCAGAAAGAATAAGCAAGGTAATGCACCTAGTCATTACTACATAAAGCTGGCTATAGTGGTTAAGAAAGATACATCACCAGTTGCCTTCATACTTTACCATCATCCAGATCCGTGCATCAGCTGGGGAGCCCCGTCACAGCGAAGGGTCGGAGAGCCTGTCCCGGCAGCTGGGAAGTCCTACGCAGTGCGTCCACTCGTAGGTGAGGTCTCCGTCTGTGCTGTGAGAGGGTCTGGCTTTTATACCGTTTAACGAACAAATCTATACAAAATGCACGGGAGATATCTGGTAGGTTGACATGCCTCACTCAGGCGTCTCCAGATCTGGCCAGGATCTGGGCACGTCTGAGGAGTTTCTGTTTTTCTTTACATTTGGGATTTATAGTTACTTCCTGTTGTTTACTTATAGTTTTCAGGGATGGTTCCCAGGGTTGCATTTCATGCTGATAAGATGCTGGTTGCTGGTTGGGGAATTCACTCAGAAGTCAACTTTGGTTTGAAGCCTATTGTTTGGGCCTTTTTTGTTTCAATAAGTTAAATCCTCTTTAGCTTCTCCTCCCCTATATTCCTCACTTCAGTTTATTTCTAAAGTTCTCCTTTGTACTCTGGATCCCTAGAGGTTTAATTTTTATCCTTTTTACTTTGGCCATAGTATTTTGCAAAATTATACAACAGAAAAGAAACATGCTGCCAAGTGAGTTGCAATCAGCTCTGTGGATGGCCCAGAGAACAAGGGGATAGGGATCCTCAGTATCTGCCTTCCTGCGAAAGAGCAACAGTAGCAGTCATCAAGGATCCTGCAGCTTCAGGTTTCTCTGGGGATGGTCTATGAAGTTTGCATCTCAAAAGCTTTTTTCCAAGGGTTCTACCTTCTTTGTTACAGATTTCTCCTAATGCATGCTTATGTGGTAAAAAGGAGGACTAGTCACCTTTACTTCTCAGAGCTGTTTGTAGAGGAGCAACTTTTTTCTCTGTTGGGGAAGAGAGCTCCATCAGGATGATGGGAGCAGTTAGAGGTTGTTCGTTCTCATGCTAGAAATTCATTCATGGGCTACATTAGTGTCCAGCTCTGTACTCGAGAGTAGGAGATTTCCAAAGGTTCTGTCTCACAGATTGTATGAACAAACTGCATGTCATGTGAGTGGTGTTTTAAAAATCTGCAAAATTTCAAATGAAAACTTAGCCTTTGGAAATCAAGGTGAAGAATCTATGTCCCTTATTAGAAGACCCCGAGGAGGCTCCTGTCACCAGAGGCAGTAGATTTACCATTTTCTTCATACTTTCATGGGAACAAAAAAGCACCAGAAAACTCTAACTTGATTAATTTAGACAATTCACTGCACTGAGGGTGGAAGTGGTCATAGCAAGCTACATCTGAACACAGTATTCTGTTTCTAGTCCTTTAAATTAACTTGGCAAAGATATGCGATATTCACTATTAGGGTAAAATTATGTGAAGCAGCTGCACTGACAGGTAAGATTAATTATCCTTTCCATTGCTGACATTAACCCTACTTGTCATCAGGGGTATGGGAGGAGTTGCCCCCTCATCAGGTCATTTACTACCAATATGTTGTTTTAAATTATTGTAAAAGATAATGAGCCAAAAAGGAGACTGACACCTGTAGTTTTCTATCAACACATTAGGAAGATCATATCTTTCAGATTTTAAAATACAGAAGTGAAAATGTTAGTAGCCATCAGTTAGACTTCAGAGTTCCCACAGGGCATATACACCTTAGATACCCTTGTAAATGACTTAATACAGTGAACTTGAGACCAGAAAGCTATCATTGACTGTAAGCACCAGTTCTGCTTTCCACAGAGATGTTGCTCAAATGTGGGCAGGAAGAAATACTAGCACATCATAGGGAGTAGGATGGCTAGCTGGTGAGTTTCATGTGACAAGGCTAATCTAGCTTCATTTTTGTCTCCATTTATCTGTTTCAACAATCAGGATGAGGTAAATATTTACCCCCAGTGTCGGACTGCACTAACAAGAACGAACCTGGGCTATGGTGACAAGCAGAGCTGGCCAGTGGTTCTGCTGTCATGCACCCAGGTGAGATGAGCGTCTGTCACCTCTCTGGCTCTGGATGTCTTGAAGATGTGTGGGTCAGGGGTGTTCTATTAGTGAAAGGTGTTGGCAGCCTGTGAGTGCAGAAGTCCTCAGCCTCTGCCAACCTGATGGCACGGTATGTTGAGGAACACTGGTTTAATGGAACACTGGTTTAATTCTTCATGTGCTATTGGGAGAATCTCCAGGACACATCTCTAGATAAAAGGAGCTGGGAGGCCATGGATGGCTCCCTAGCCTTTGTGGAGAGCATGCTGTCTGTAAATTTCTAGGGATATTAAACCTTTTGTGATTACACTGATACCAAATCCCTTTTTGAATTCCCAGTAGGAAGTGGGAAAATGAGTGTTTGGTATGGGGTTAAGACATAGCTCTGCATGTAAAAATAATGTTACTCTCTTGTCTTCTCTGTCACACTAAAGTCAATTTTAACATGAGTTTGGGGTATTCTTCACTGCAAAATCTTCATGTAGGGTGTAAGAAAAGCCAAATGCATTCAAATCTTTGCATTAAAAATTCTCCATGGAAAGAGTAGACAAATGTTAATGTTTGTAGAGAAATTGTAACTTCTAGCAGGCTGGGGTAGCCCATCTCCTAGTTTGCAACAATAAACTAATTAGAATTATGAAAGCCATGAAGAAATATAAAGTGTTAACTTGATTAAATTTGGAATGGAACTGCCCACCTGTTCTTCTAAATATAAGTGACTGCAACATGACCCATTAGTTGTCAGAGGTGGGTAAGCCAGTGAAAGCTTGCACTGGGCCCTGGCTCAGACTGGGCTTTCTGTCCGTGAATGAGGGCCAGCCAAGGAAGGGAGAAGTCTGCAAGAATGTCTTGGCACTACTTCCTGGCTCCCCCAGTGACCTTAGATACATATCACTTTATGTAATAGTTTTTTCAAATGTGTATAGTCAGCTCTAACGGCTCGTTGATCCCAGCTAAGCTCTTTGGCTTGGCTCTGCTGTCAAGTGTTCTTGTTTGCCCGGGTCTAGTAAGTTATGTGGCTTGAAGCTACAGGCGTTTCCTTACTATATGGAAATAAATTCAAAAGCTCCATTGTGATCACTTGTTGAAACAGCTCTAACTTATCGCACCAAGATTCCCCAATGCTGACAAGCTAAACAACTTTCACTTGGTGCAAAACCCTGCCAAGCAAACCTGCCTCCAGATCTGATCTGCAGTGTGAAGGAGGTGTCTTACAGAAGCTCATTTAAACAACTTCACACCATCCTTCTCAATAGAATTGAGTCTGCATAATCTACAGCAATCTCTTGACTTAAACATTGCATCCTAATGCATCACTGCTTAGTGGGTGACAGTCACCATCCAAGTACTACTAATTAGCTTTTTATTTAAATGAGCCCAGACACTAAAGTTTTGTGAACATGGTATGCTTGCCAGTTGCAACTTGGAGTAAAGCTCTGAAGTGCTCTTGTTAATTCCACACATTCCTCTTAGGCACATTTTCTGGGTTGCTGTCCTACAGTTATCTTCCTCTGCTTTGCTGCTCGTATCTTAAAATACAGGCTTCTTATTTATTCTGCCTAACATATCCATTTTCATAGGGGGCCCTGGCTATCAAGTATTAAATATCTGTTTTGGTGAAGTAATGTTATGTTTCTGCTAATGCTCTAACTCTGCTTCACTGCAGTGATCCTACAGTGGTTGACTTTCAAACCCTTTAGGGTGCGCTTTTTGAATATGTGTTATTTTCTTTCCCAGGGGCACTAATTTGAAGAAGCAGCTCACCTTCTGATGATAATATAGGGCTTGACTGTTACTTGCAATTTAATGGTGTGTTGGCATTGAAATTCTGTCTTCACTCCAATTTTATACGTTTTATTTATATACATCGTATATTGCATTTGTTACTGGATTAAAAATTGTATTCCTAATGACTTCCATGGCAATTTTGAAATAGCGGTATATATTGCATAAATAACGAGCTTCTCAGCTGAAAAGTGATTTACATCTTCCCAAGTTGCAAGATTTCTTTGTCAGGCTTATTAAAAACTCTCAAAGGGCACTTTATTTTTACTTGCCTTCCCTTTCCCTGCCGTTGATTCTGTAATTCAGTGCTCTGCTAAGCCACAGGGGAATGGCAGCCCTCCACAAGCAGGCAGGCTGACAACAAGTAGTGCTGGCTCAAAGTCCTACCGCAGTGCCTTTGCTACAATTACACCTTAGCTCTGCTCTGCAATATCCTGTTTGTTTGTTCCTGGACCTCTTCTAAACAGGGATTAAGGGCATAAAAATGAATTGCACAAGACTCTTCTTTATAGTGATTTTATGCTGTGGGGAATTCCATTAGAGATTAACTTTTTGGACCATAAAACTTCTTTCAAATCTCTTTTAAGCTGGATATGAATTCTAGTTTACCGAGGTAAATAAATACAATTTTCCAATCCTGTTCCATCCACCTGACAAAATCGGGTCCATAAGGGCAGCCAAAATCTATTATTGGTTTACACTGGTGCAAATCTTCTGACGCTAAAGGTTGAATCTGTGTAACTGAGAGTGGAATTTGGCTTGTGGCCTATGTATTTTATATGGCATGGGTGAAAGTCTACAGTTCAGACCAACTCTTGTGACCAGATATAATAAGAGTGGGCTGGTGGGAGGAAGCAATGAAGAAAAGATACTTTATGAAAAAAAGACTGTATACATGCATTGTGGATATACGAGTGTGTCTAAATGCTCTAATTGCTTATTTCTCCTCTGTATATTATTAAGCCTACATAAATATATCTCTGTTAAATAAAACCTGCAAATATAAATTTACTTTGAGTTATCACTTCCTTCCAGAAGACTAGTGTGTTCTGAAAGTCTTTAATATATGTGTATGAAAGCCAGTCTGTTAATATTTTTCTCTAACATGGAGAATGTTTGGGTGTCAACTTTGCCAGTTTGTGTAGCATATAATAACCATCTGGTAGTGGTTAAAACTGAGGTTCCATTATAACAGAGAATTGTGAGAAGTAACTGTTGCTTTTTCTTTCTTGCTGAGTTGAGTGCTTCTGTATTCCATAAAGAAAACCCAGTACCTTTTTTTTTTTTTGTATGTTAGGTAACTTTAGGTAATGTTGGAAGCCATAAATTTTAAAAATTTTGTTAAGCAAAAATTATGATAGTTTCTTAGAAAAGCAAATTGGTTTTGCTATGGAGAAAGACACTTGCGTATACAAAAACTTAAAAATAATACTGCCTCATTCCAAAGAAAATAGAGAATAATAGGATGGCCACTTTAGCTTGATGATAATTCTAGAACAACAAATTCAGTTTTCACTTGCACTGTTTTAAGTCTGTAGCAACTCCATGGAAGCAAAAGGAATTATTTATATGCTGACAATCTCTTCACTGTTGCCTTTGCACATGTTTGCTGGTGATTTCTTCAGAAAGCACAGTGACTTTAAGCAATGTCTGTGGGAAGAGAGAGCTCTTTTAAACTTTGAGAATATAAAAGAGGGCATCCAGGGCCAAACTGGTTATCTGTGGTTTTTAAGCACTGCTTATCAGAGCACTGAAGTTTTATTATAGGCAAGGGAGTGATACCTAATATATTGCAGCAACTGGAGTAGGTTCTTGGCCCACTGCAGAATAAGCACTGCATTACACATGTGTAAGTTGCTTGAGTCTTTCACAAGTGCAACTAAAACAAATTACTCTTGACTTCTTTATTCAGCATGGAATTTTAGAGTCTGAGTCTCAAGGTGTTAAAAATACAAATTGTGATTTCACATGATGTTTTGATGTCCATTAATCTCAGTGGATCAACTGACTAATGCTTTTGGTTTGGCCTTGAATTTTTGTTGTCTGGTATTTGCAAGTGGTGATTTCTTTCATTAAGTTTTTTTTCTAAATCTTGTGCTAGTACAAAATCTATCTTTAAGTCAGAAATTCTTTTTCTCACAAATGTTATTAGGGTGTTTCTGATCTGTGGGTGTTTAACTCGGATTAATAACAAAATTGCCTCAAACTGTTTTACCCTCCTGTGGGAAATCAGAATTTGGGGTGATTATTGGATCTTTCCTTTCTGACTCTCTGAGGGAAGGAAATGGAAAACAGAAGGGTACTTCTTAAGGGAACAGCTGTACTGGTAGTCCCATGGGTTTGCTCTGAAAATGTGGCTGCCCAGAATCTGAGATGGACGAACACCTTCTGTCATCTGAGCCTGTCTAACAAATGTGCTGAATTGTGTTGGGAGAGGGCAAAAAGCTGGATAGTTCTGACAGGAATGAGGAGGGGGGAAAAAAAAAGTAAAAAAGGCCAGGTCAACACACTGAACATGGCTTCACTTCTGCTTTCCAATGGCTACAGTAAGAAGACTTTTGAAACTTTTTGCCTTTTGTCCTGGTGTTTTACAGGAGATGTGCAAGAATTGTGGCTTTTTCTGTTTGTTTTGGGTTTGTGTTTGTTTCTGCCCCCATGCTGCCGCCTGCACCCCCCCCCCCCCCGAAGTTCTCTGCAGTTTTTTGTGCAATGCTGTAATCTTGTGCTTTGTGAGGAGAAGGTTCACGTTTCAGTGGAGACAAAGCTCTACTAGGTAGGGAAGGACCTGACTGCATTAAAAATTAAACTGTTTTGACCTTTTTTATCTTGATAGACATATAAAATATAATGAACCAAGAGTGACTTCTCCATGTATTATCCATCTCCTTATCAGTGAAACTAATATCAAAACCTAACAATTTTGTAATAGTATATAGAATTCTTGGAGTTTTTTTAATCCTGCTTTTCATCAGCACTAGTCTTTGCTTAGATGAATAGTGAGAATATAAAATAAATGAGGAGATACAAAGATATGCAGGATGACATGCTTCTGAACAGTACGTGGCAAGTAACATGATTCTGGCTTATGCTATGGAGCGGGGTGACAAAATGGTCCTAAGTGGCATAAGAAATCCTATCCTGGGGAAAGCCAATGTCGCTGCTGCTCCCAGCTCTAGCCCAGGGAAGGTGAGGGATGATGGCCAGCGGAGGAAGAGGGGGGTGCGCACGCAGGCAGGCGCAGGTCCCCAGGTTCTCCTGGGGCTGGTGACACACAGCAGTAACTCATATCTCTGGGGAGTGGGGCTGTTGCTTGTGTGAAAGCTGGCACTATCAATAATAATCACGTGCTTCTCTTTGCTAGAAAAATAAAAGATATCAGGACACACTCATACAGCAATGATTACTAGAAAAACTTTATTCCCACACACCACTTTATGCAGAAAATCTGCTGTTCTGGCAAAAATACTTATTTCTGGACAGGTGATCGGTATGTAGATTAAAGGCAACAGTAGGCATATGGCAGAGATCTTTGTTTCAAAATCTACTGAATAATCACTACAACTTATTGTAGGAGTTCTTAAACAGGTGTTTATGAAGGAGGTGAAGAACAGCAGAGGTAGTATGAAGCATTATGATCTTTTGAATTATCTCTCTCGTACAGATTTAAACTTTTAACTTTTAAAGTGGTGATTTTATCGTGATTTTGTGGTGATTTTATCATGACTCAATTTACTACTGTGTACTAAGTCACTTAAGAAAACCAGGAGATGTATGTAATCTCCTACCTTGTGCTGGAGAAAGTGCAAAACAATGCAGCCCAATTAATTGTGCTATGAAGATAATGATTTGTATTAAGTTATGTGTAGGACAATATGGGAATCGTGAGATTAAACTCCAAGTAGCCTGTGATCTTAATGGAAAAATTGTAAAGCACGTACAACATTGTACTCACAGGTTTCCTTTGTTATGCTTTATGTTGTAATGGATACCTGGTGACTAAGGAAACTGGTTTCTGGTGTCTGTTGGGGATCAGTTCCTAGCAGATAAATGGTCCCCTTCATTTTTCTGTTGTGGGATTTTCTTATTTTTTTTTCCCCAGTTTTCTTTTTGCTCCTTGTTTTCTTTTTTCTCAACAGTTCAGAAAATAAAAGTAGTATGCAAACAGATTTCACTGATTAGATTCTAAACGTCTGGAATAACTGTTCACAGGGTCAGGCGCTCTGCTTTCTTGTACATGTACAATTCATATACAAGTATGAAATGGTAAATGACTGACTCAAAATCCCACTATTGCTAAAACCAGCCAAAGTTTTGCCATCTCTTCTTTGGTTATAAAATTGTCTTGTCTTAAGCCTCTTCCTTTTCAACTTTCTGGTAAGTTCAGGAAAGTGTTCACCAGAGAATTCAACTGCACAAAACCATTCTCCTAAGCTTGTGAACCCGATTATTTGCCTTTTAAGAACAGATTATGACAAATGATAAGTTAAATTCCATGTTACTTCTTGCAAAATTTGAATTGCTGCAAGCGAGGCATCCAACAGAGCTGCTGAATAGCATGGTGTAAGACTTGGCACTGTCTATTTCTACAGGTTTTGCCAGGCTCTTTTGCGGCTTTTCTTCATATCATATGAATTTTCTCTTCCACAACTCTGTTATAAACAAATAGAAAACTGAAAGAGTAGTGAGCAAAGTTGTTTTAGCTTCCTTTTGGTTGCTTTAGAGGTTCAGTAACCCAGAAACCTTTTGTTGTAACCCATTCTTTAAAATAGTAACCACAAAGATTAAAATCTAGGTTTTTGTCTTATTTTAGATAAAGGCATGAGGGAAGGAATCTATGGAAAATCTGTTCCATAGATTAAACAGGGCTATCTCTTCTGGTTTGGTTCTGTATCCTAGACATCCAGTTGCCTCAGGGAATTGTTAATAGGTTGCCTCCATTTGTAGGGAAACAGTGTGAATATTGCTAAACTTGACAGCATCTAAAAACTTTTTGATGGCATGTGTGGAGTAAGCTTGGAAATCACAGATTTTAATGGACAGCTATCTGTGGTACAGGAGCTGTATTCACAACGTGCAGTTCTGTTGGCATTTTCGATGCAGGCATGGGTTGGAAATAAGCATTCTACTGACCTCTGGATATAATTCTTCTGAGGCATCGAAGACCTGACTCAACCAGGGAGTAGTTCTGTACCCATTTGGGAATCTCCATTTCTAAGACCCTTGTTAGGCATGTGTCACATGATACTTACCTAAGATAAGGATTCCCTTTCCCTGATGGAATATTCTAACAAGGGAGTTGTATAGATTCAGAAGGCCAAATATGTAAAGCAAATGCCAGAACTTTTGGCAGCTTTTTTTTTTTTAAAGGCAGCTGATTTTGTTTTCTTCCTGACAGGTTATGGTTAGCTGTCTCTCTTCTCTGAGAACAACAGTATCATGAAGTAGACATTCCTGTGTAGTTAGATCCAGTGCCCATCAATAACAGAAAATCAAAGACAGTAGCAACACCAGCAATTAAAGCACTTTCTGTTTGTCAGTCTGCTAGTATTTTTAGGAAGCTGATGGAATTTGGCTTGTCATTTAATGCGCTGATCTTTTGCCAAATGTCAGGTCCCCTGACCAGCCGCCCAAGTCACTCTACCAACTGTCATCCTGCCTTGCAGAAAGTGGAATGCACTGGAGTCGGCAACTTGATGAAGAATTAACAGCCTCTGCCAGGATGCTCTAATTAAACAGCTATATAGACAACAGCTGTGAAAAATTCATCAATCACAGAGTGTTTATTATTGGAATTAAAACACCTCATAACTAATGCATAGATTTGCATTGATTACCATCTTCTAGAAGGAACAAGTGGTGCCAGCTTACTGTGCCTGGGCATTTTGAACATTTCTACTGCTTGCACTGTCACCCATCTGCCTCTGGTTTGTTAATCATAGTTAAGGATTGATCAGCTTCTTTGCAGCAAGTCAGGATCTACATCTGTAGTAGAATACATAGAACTGTGATGCTGAACACTACAAGGAACTCTAAATTCACTTGGTAATATGACGCAGGGTGTATTTAGGTATATCAGACTTCTGGGCACATGGACAGGACTCTAGATTTATTTACATTTGAGCAAATCAGAAGTAATGCAGCAAATACTAGTTTAGTTACATTGGCTTATGACCATGGTTAGCTCGGAAACAAGATCACAGTAAGTTGCCCAATTTCAGTTTCTCTTAGCATTCTGGTGTCTAACAGTAGTGGCAATTGTGTGTATCATTTTTTTAATAGGAGGTACCCTCCTCAGGCAGTATATGTTGCAGTCAAGCTACAACAAAGATCAATATACAAAACATTTCCTAAGCTGTTTGAAGATGGTCATAATAAAATACGCTCACGTGCACTCACAATTTTATATATTCAATGCAATATATTTGTGTGGGTAATACCAATATCTGTGCCTGGTTTAGAAGCAAACTTGTCTCTTTCTGTCAACATTTACAAGGACTTATGCAATATGAATACAGGTGTAGTTTTGAAGCACTTGATCCATGTGTTCAGGGCCAGTACAAGACCTGAGGTCCCAGTTAAGCCCTCAAAACTTGTGGTGTTCTACCTAGAATCATTTATATCCAAGCTAAATGGAACAAACTTTAGTGTTAGAGTTCTAATACAACATCCTTCTCCAAGGCATGAAACAGCAGAAAAGAACAAGCTAGAGGTTGACTCCAGGGTTCTGAACCTGTGATGAGGTCTCTTGTCATTTTTAGTGCTCATTAAATGGTACTTACAGGATCACACACTCAGCAAGCTTGGAATAAATGCTTTTCCTCATCTAGAGAAAATAAATGTTTGAAAATATTCAGTGGCACTGATAGTTTGAAAAATGTATTGGGAGGTAGGCTGAAAAAAAATAGATGATTTGTAAATGAGAGGAATTGTAGTGTTTTAATTTGATTAAAGAAAGTGACTGGAATCCAGTCCTAGAATGCTTTATCGCATGATGGGCAGTGGCATTTGTGTTTGTCTGTGTTAGGATCTCATTCTGTGTTGTAGCACAACAAAAATACTGTATCTTGGAGGAGCTTGACTGAATGCCTTTAAATCATAAAATTAAAAACAAATATAAGATATGGTGCAGGGATCTAAACTTCGTATTCCTGCCAGATAATGTTACCAGCCAATAGTTTATGGCTGTAGTAGAAACTTTTGGTTTGTATTCTAAATTTTTAGACCAAAGTTGAGTATTACCCACAATGTGCAGATGTATTTGATGAGGCATTATAGACAACTCTTCCTACTGTATGATTAAGTTGAGAGGTAAATAACAGTTTTTTAATGAATAACTGGAAATTCTCATGTCAAGAGATGAAGACTAAAACTCTGTCTAAGAAAGAATCTCATTCTGTATCTCAGCTAATAACTTGGGTGGCATTCATGAGAGCTGAAGGAATTCAAGAAGTTGAGGAACCTTTTCTTTAGTGGGCATGGTGAACAGAGTTCATTCAGTTAATGGTAAGATGTTTTTCTTTTGACAGACACTTTCCTACACACTGAGCACAGCCCAGACCTTTGTGAATAGTCTATTTACTAAGATGAGGAAAAAGAACCTTTCCAATGGATCTTTCAGAGATTCTGCTGCCGGATGCTTTTCTGCTTTTACACATGCTTAATCCTGAAGTTACTGTTGACTTTAGTAAAACTGTAAGACTTCAGATTTGTTGCTTTTTTTTTTTTCTCATGAGAACAAATCGGGTATGTTCTTACGTTTTTGCTACGGAGTACTACTGAGATTGGCAGCAGCAAGACAAGGTAAAAAACCACAAATGGTGAAAAGTTTATTGCTGCAAGATGTAAATGCTTCAGGTACTTTATGACAGTAATACACAGTAATTTTATTTCTGATGTAATGCCCTCCTTAAACTGCTCTGTCACGTGTTCATGCATAATGGAGAGTATCAGTACTGAACCTAGTGCATGTCTCAAGATGTCCAAAAGCTCCATGTATTTTGGAGGACAAGAGAGGTTTTAAAATGTCAGCTTTTACTGCACAGAACTGTTTGAATTTACTGCCATACTTGTAATATTTTTTCTATTTAAGAAGAGTAAGGAATACTACTAATTCAGCAGTAAAGTTAATTAGCACAGACCGTAAATGTTTATTTGTTTTTTAATAGCAGAAAATGCATTATGAATGACTCCCACATTCACCTATTGTAAAATCCCAGTTAGAGTAATTTGTAATGTAGCTTTTCTTTACGATAGCTATTGGCATTGCAAAAGCAAAAATATGAATTTGGTGCTAATTGTGGAATAACCAGGCATGTAAAGTATGATCAATCTTCAACATTTTTAACTAGGACTTGCTGTGTGAAAAAGACTAAAAATACATGTACATTGATGGATATTGAAAGAGTTAATATCTATTTACTTTCAGAAACCTGTTTTTGTAGGCTTCTAAAAACTGAAACAGTATATTTTTCATAAATATGGATTCATGATATGTAAGCTCTAAGTAGGTTATGATAATTCTTGGCTTTTGAAAGAAAAACATAGAAAATGGTATACTGTAAGTTTTATCTGTTAGATTGAATGCAACTTCACAGATGCTTATGAAGAAATGATAGCAAAATTTAATTAAATTTTGAGGAAGTTACAGACTTTTTATAATGTTTTTGGTGGCAAGTATGGTTTTATAGCATTGTAAATGTATCTAATAGTGTTCCAAAGTTTTAGTATTTGTCAACATTTGACCTAAAATAATGAAATCTGTTTTAATTTACCCCTTCACTTTATGCAGTTCTGTGTGGCCATTTCAGATTAAATGTATCCTAATCAACAAGATATCTCGTTAGTTAAATTACATTTTGTGGGTCACTCTTACATAGAAATGAAACACAAGTTTGTACTGAAATAGCACAGTCTGTGAACGAAGAACTGCTTTACAGTCCTGCTTTGTTCAGGGTTCACATTTTGTACTGAACTGATTCTCATTTACCTGGATGAGGAAAGTGAAACAGATTCAGGATTAAGATATATAATAGAGAAGAGTTAGTGAGGTGCAATTTCTGCTGTGAGATGATTTCCTTAGAGAAGTACATTTTAGAGAAAGATTAAAAGAATTGAGAGCAAGTTTGGATTTTTAGAGGGGGAATCTCCAGTAGCAGTGGAGGGCAAAGTATTTTACAAATGACAAAAACAAGAACCGTATGCAGAGGGCCAGGTTGGGGGGATGGTAGATGTTATGGGCAGAAAGAAAAGTTATGTGTACCTAATTCAGTTCACACTAAAAAATGGAGAAATTGCTATGTTGTGCAGTGTTTTTGCCTTTAGTTTTAATAAGTTTTGCCCTTGGGTATTATGAGAGAAATGTCCACTTTTGATACCTTAATCAATGCTGTCATGTTTTCTGCAACTACAGTCTTTTCATAGTCTTTTCAGCCTTGACTGCTGGTCAAACTTTATTGAGCCATTTAAATTGATTAAGGTTTTTCCAATTTTGCAACATCATCTCTAATGTGATGAATCCAGTGACCTAACCATCTTTTCAGTGTTATTTCTGTCTCAAGAAGTTTGGAAGATTATCCAGCTGTTGATATGCTGGTTTCTATATTGGCAATATTTTCATGAAGAAGCAAGTATGATATTAAAAGCACTTAACTTTTTTGAGAACAAGAGGAACATCTTATATACACACTCATATACAGTTGGAGACACTGAAATGTGACAATAAAGGCTGAATATGGTTTGCTTACACAGCAAGAGTTCAACTTCTGGGAGGATCTGGCTTTGGTATGAAAAACGGAGCATTTACCACACATTTTTCAGAATATTCTCTGCATAAAGCATGCATTTTCTGAGGATTTCCAAGTAAATATGTTTTGGGTTTGTTTTTTTTTTTTCTTTTTTTAAAGTGTGTTTATATAGAAACACATGTGATTATTTTTGGACTTTATTCTTGATTTCCACATACAGTACCTATAACACTGGCTTCTGAAAAAGTTCCCGCTCCAGAAGGCAATTACTTGCTTGTTGAAGAAATAGTGTCTTAGAAAACTGCTTTTGTTTATTAACCATTGCTTGCTTTATGCTTTTTCATGACGATATTTGCAAATGTCTCATTAAAGCAACAGATCCAACAGAGTGGAAAGGCATCGTCAGTTCTAACACTCAAAGAAGCCGACTGGACTCCTCACTGACTCATTAGGAGTTCATTCCAATTGAAGTAAAATCTGTAAAGGTATGGGTTGGGTTTTCTTAGATTTAGAAGACCAGGCACAGATCTGACAGAAAAAGTTGCTTCATATTTGCTTGGATGTTAAAAAAAAAATTCCTGGAGTTTGATCTGCATTCATTTTCAATATATCTATTGGACTGGTGAAGGGGGGATTAGGGGAAGCGGAGAGGAACAGAACACGGTGATGTACAATTTTATCCTTGTTTTCAAGCTCCTACCAAAGTCTGGTCCCTTTGCTCCAGCCTTCAGTGAATATCTGAGTCCTTGTGAAAAGGGATTAATTTAATGAAGTGGGGCACCACACAGTGATTTTTAAGAATGGGTATATGTTACTGAGGAAAGCTTGGTGCAGCATGTAGCTATGGGATGGAATCAGTGTGCCAAGCTGTCAAGAAGGGAGATAGAAACAAACATCTTGATTTCTATTTGTGGTGCCAGTTGCTCTCTGCTTCAGTAGATCAATATAAGACTTGTTCTTCATGTTACTACTCAGTGTTTTCCCGTTAACTTCATGTTTTTTTGTTTCGCTTTTCATTATAACAAAGCCTTACACAATTTTATGAGAAATCATCTAGTTTAACTAGCTCAGCATAGTCAGCTGTTTTTTCAGAAGGCACATACAGTGTACTTGTACATCTCAGCTGTTGTTTTTGTGATTCTGACTTTGAGATTGGGGCATACAATTCTGCCCACCCAAAGGAAATGAACCTACTGATACTGACACAAATGTTGGTGTAGCAGGTATAGACATACTTGCAGAACAGTGCATGCTTATCTCCAGCATCCTCTTCTGTCCTGTATCGAGGTAAACTTGACCCAGACAGGTTTTATATATCTATCATAGAACATGTACTGCACGTAGCTTACAAGAAAGTGAACTGTATGTGAGTCTTTCACATCCCCTAATGTAGTGCTTGAAGGGATTTAGAGAAAATAGTCAATGGGCTGCAGAATCTTCAGGAAATAAGAAAATGCATTTAAGGGTGTTGAAAGCAAATGCCTAAAATTAACTTTGTGATTTAAAATATGCCCTTTTGCTTTAAAGTTGTGACCAGATGATCACGGAGGTGTTATACCTTCCAGTAAAGTGCTCTGAGAAATGATTATATGTGTTCAGTTAATACAGTGTCATTACTACATTGTATCTTTTTGGTCATAAGTGTTGGGATGGGAACAGGTTAATTCTGGAATCCTGTGTTTAGTGACTTTTTGGATTTGATTACAGCAGCTTTGCTTGCTGCTCTTCCAAATCAGTTTTCATAGCATACACGGATGATAGGTGCCTGGCAGGATGCTGTTGGTCTTCACATTGTTATCTCTGGATTTAGGTCCTGTTTGCAATCACTTAGAGTTCTCATTAATCAGTGTATTGATGGCAAAGTCAGTCTTATTTCAATGTCCCTGACTATGGTGTTGCTTTATCTGGGCCTTAAACCAGCTCTTAAAGCAGCGTTGATGCTGGTTTTTGCTCTCTTTTGTCTTCCATGAAGAATGCTAGGCTCTTACCTTTGGTCAATATACATTGGAATTAGAAAGGTTGATGATAATTTACATATGATACTTCATATATAAAAAGTGTATATCCAGATATTTCTGTTGTCCAGCTGTGTGTCAGGTGCCTTTAGTTATGTTTCCCTTGAATCAGGTTTATCATCAAAACTTACTCAATCTATTGTGAATTTTAAGAAGTTTAATTCTAAAGTTTCAGTTCTATAGATGTAAAAGATTGAATTATTTACAATGTAAATTTGAAATACTCAGTTTTAAATAGTAGCACAATGTCATCACACAGTGTGTTACTACCTGCATTTAAGCTTAGAAAAACTTATTTGGCACAGATGGAAAGAATAATCATAAACCTATTGTTGCTAAAAAGCCTTCATATGTTTTCTGAGGGGATTTCCCATTCATGTGTAGGTGTGGTTGTACTTTTCCAAGTTTGATAAAGACAGCAATGAGAGCTGAAATACTTTTAGTACCCTTACAAAGTGGAATGTATCAGGAAAACTTTGAGTGCATGTGTCCATTAATTTTTCAGGGAATCTACTAGTAAAAGTGCTCATTAATCCATGACACCACTTACAGATTTACTTTGAAAAAAGGTGGTGCTGCTTCTGGTCTCCCCAAGATGATATTCACTTCTGCAGTGTTTCTGATTTCCTTGTGACTGAGGGCCATGAAGTTCTCCTTCTCACTGTGCAGATGGTATGTGCATTTCTTTCCCAGCCACTCCTGGCTCATATATCACACTCGGAGCATCAGTGCAGCCTGGCTAAATAATTGTTCTTTGGCTAGTATTTAAGGTCAGTATTAATGTGAGTTAAAATGAGGAGATAACATACTGAACACTGCAGAGTGCTTGTGAATTGGAGACTTTGACCTATGCGAGGTTTTAATTACTATGTTTTCATTTTAAATGAATAAAGCTTAAATATATAGCTCAAGAAATAGCTAAATTAGCAAAGCCTTACTGAGCAGGTGATAGTTGAACCCCTGCATAGCAAATGAAAGGGAAAGTACTTTCTGCTTTTAGTAGTAAAAAGTTTTATCTCCTGTTTGAAAACTCTATAGACACATCCATCAAGCAGTCTGACAGGGAAATTAAATTGGGTTACCGCACTGCAAGAAGTCCAGATTATGTTCCTGCTGAGCAGTAACAAACTGTGGTGTACTTCATAAAAGTTTCTTTCTGTTTTTAACAAAATAACGCAGCATAGAGCTAGTCAGTGGTCACAAGAGACACTGGGGAAACTTCTGGAAAAGCTTGGTATTCCTTAATAAGGAAATGAAATGGAATTATAGATGTGGCTTTCCTTTCCTGCAGAATCACTTGTGTTCTCTGCTCCTTTACAAGAGCACCAAGCCTGCACAAGGTATGATTTTCATTTTGCAGTAAATAAAGCAAAAATTTAAATTACTTTCCTGACTTCAAGGTAATGTACTTGTGGCTTGGTAGTGGTGGTTCACCATTACCTTCTGCTGAATGTGGTAAGAGATGCAGCTATTATGCTGGAGGCCACAATGGAACCCTAATTTTTCCCCTGTGAATTTTACCCCAGTAATCAAATAAAGAATATTTTAATTCAACTCAGCTCATGTGTGCATTTCAACTAGACTGGCATTTCAGTAACCTTTCTTATCTTTCATTTATTTAGAGAGGAGCTCTTATACACAGCTAGGATTCAGGTGCTTCTGAACTCAGTGATGTTCAGATCTAGAACCTACCTTTTGCTCTTTTTCTTATTCAGAGCCATTCTGGCTCTGAATACTCTTCAACTTGAAGCAACTTCAGACCCATCTCTGATGGCAATGAGGATCTATGAATGCTTGAAAACAGGTCTGGAGTTGTTTTCAAGCTTTGTGAACTTCAGCCAGACATTCCATTAATGCGAGTGTCAGGTTTTTAAGAAAATCTGAAACAGGGAAAGGTTCCTGGTATCGGGTTTCCCTGCATCCTTCTGCAAACGTTTGAATTAATATGAAAAATTAACATTGTTTGTATACTTGCATGTATGTAGGTATGGATGATTAAGTACTTTAGCATGTGAGGTACTAGGTGTTTTAACGAAAGAGAATTAATTCCTTCTTTTAATTATTCACTGTCTCTTCCGGAACAGTTGCGTTTAACTACATAGCCTAGACTATTTTTGAATAATACCCATGCATTTTTAAAATAAAAATAAAAAAGGGAGAGCACTTCCTTTCCATTTGGATGTGGTGCTTCTCACAGCATGAGCATTAAAAACCATTGATCTCCAAATACCTTGTTCATGTGGAAGTCAATCTACCTTTTAAAAATACATACAGATGAATGAAACTGAAAAATAAAGGAGAAAGTTTATTAGACAAGGAAAGCTAATGTTCTTTAATGAAGTGTGGCATTCTGATCTGTTTTAAAAGCCTTGTTCTTTCTCAGTAAGCAATAGGAGTAAAATGTTTCTCTTATGGGCTTCTGCTTTACACGTTGCATGCTTGCCTTGAGGGATTCAAAACCTAAATAAACCTTAACTCACAAAAGATTTAAGTATGAGAAATCTCATACTTTTTCTGGAACAGTTTAGGAGCTGATTGTTTATTTAACAAGCTGGTGCCCTATTTTTGCCACTGACACACTTCGACAAAAATCCCCTCACAGGCATTTAAAGTTGCAAAAAGGAAGAAAATTGGAAAGAAAGATGTGAGTCAATGTGCAAAGCCACAAAGGTCTGCTGACCTAGGTGTTTTCAATATTTAGTAACTATATTTGAAGTTGCAGAGTAAGAATGATCTGAGAGAGCACTCAGTAATGTTCTGATCTAATAGAACCAAATAAGATCTTCCTATGAGTTGCTGGTTGCTTGAGTTACTTGGTACAGAAACTTACTCTGGGGAAGAAGGAAATCGCATCTATAGAAAGACCCAGAAGAGTACTTATAAAAATCCTAGCAGACGCAGGTGAAATTTAAATAGTGTATAGGCTTTGTGCCAGCTCATAAAAGGTGAATGTATTTTATCCTTAGATGTCAACATCGTTGAGAGGCTGAATTTGGGAATTGCCTTTTGTTCTCTTCACTGAAAACAGCTGGGAGTTGTGGTAGAAGGCAGATGCTGATACAGCGTCCCTACAATTAGCACTTCTCAGTGGAATGATAAGTGCTAAACCCAACTATGAGAGCCAGTGAAAAACTTGATGTTTTGCCTATGGATTTTTTTTTTTTTTTTTTTTTTAAGGAAAAATGCTATTTTGAAATAGCGATGCAAAGCACTTTTGCTGCAAGATTCCCTTACCACTAACTAGAGTATTCTGGATACAAAGTTTCATTCCATTTAAACAACTTTTTTTAACTAAAAAGCTTTGGCTGTCCATCAGGGAAGAAGTGGGTGGGTTTGTCTGTCCGCTTGTTTTTCCCTATTTCCAGTCCCTTTCCCTTTTCTTATTTCCACTTTTTTATACACAGATGCAAAAAGAGGGTGTATGGAAAAAACTGAGGAATGGGAAAAAAGTTGGGAAAAAAACCTTTTTATATCCTTTGGAACCAAACAGGGATGAATGAAAGTAGCATTTTCCCTTTAATTTACATTATGTTTTTATTTGTACAGTTGGAAAGGAAGGGCAAAAAGGAAGGTGAAGAAGTTTCTTTTCATGTCATGGATGTTCTCACTTTTGTCATATGAGTTTCTCCAACTGTTTTCTACAAGACTAAGCTATCACATTTCCCCAAATGAGATTTGCTATGCTTGTGTCATTCCAAGTCACAGCAGGTTTCTCAGTGATCACTTTTTGAATTCCTGTTTCTCACATTATGGAACTTGGGTTCTACTGTAACTATTATAAGTCAAACCAAAATCTTCAAATATGCAAAATTTTCAGTTTCTTTTCATGTACCTGGGATGTTTATGGTTTTTAGAAAGCACTATTTCACTATGATTTTACTTTGTGACCAAGGTTGTCAATGACAGAGTTAGTAAACTTCCTGTTCAAAAGGGAATCTGAGCACATGGCTCTGAAATGTGCAAACAGATTGCATTACTAAGTGGTATGCATTTAAGAGGATAGATATTATAATTAAATTTTACTTTGTGGTATCCTGATGTTTGTTTAAATTTAAGTAATGGTCTGAAATTGACCCAGACTTGTCTGAAACACTCAATTGCAGGATGGAAATCTGGAAGGAGTGTAGGCATATATGATTTCTTATATTGTTTAGAGTGGGTGAATTGGAGCCCCCTGAATATTTGGGGGGGGTTCACTTATTTTGTTGTTTTCAGCCCTGTGAAAACTTGGCAGTGGAAAAGAATAACAGAAAAATGAGCCGAAGTTAGATTTTATTTCAGTTTAAATTTAATCTGAAATATTTCACTCAACCCTTTTCATATTTTTAAAGAATTTTTTTTTCTTATTATTCATGGATATATACATTTAAAACATAGTTTAAAAGTTAGAATTAATTAAAAAAATGCATACAAGTATATCCTAAATTGGAATAAAACCCAGCACCTCAAAATACTCAACCAAAAATCTCACTCCTCTGTACTTTACCACTAGAGAAGAATGGACTTGGAGTGGTTCAAGAAACTCAGAAAAAAACATTTTATTTTTACTTCCATTTTTAAGAACAGATAATAGTATCTCTTATTTCCCTTCAAGTAGTTTTGACTGGAAAATAAAATAATTTATAATGGTATCATTTTTCCCAGATAATATTTTTCTCTGAAAATTGTTGTCTCCAGTGTTTTTCTGATTTTACTGAGGAGAATTGGAAGGAATCAAACAGGAGAATAGGGCAGACACACCTGTTTTAAGGAAAGCTTTCCAATCAGTTCTGCTTTGTATGTAGTCTTTTCTAGAATTGATTTTTTTTTTTTTTCACTGAGTTAAGGGATTCTCCTTCATATCTACATTTGTAATTTCATTGTATTTGACCTATTAACTAATGCATACAGCAAATCTTTAATTTTCCATACTTGGTGGCTAAAGATGAAAATGGGTCTCAGTAACTGCAAAATAAGCTTTAAATTCTAATTAAAAATCATCTTATCAACATTACATTTCACATTGTATAGTTGTGGGTCTGATATTTTCTGAATTGGTTACGCTAGATTACTTTATAGTACTTTGTGATTGAGAGGGAGCATGACTTTTTTTTTGAACAATTTCTTTTGCACAGCAGGGTGACTTAGATCAGTGTGACATCCTCCTAATACGCTTAAAAAATCTTTGGAACAATTGATATGAAACTTGAGCGTTTTCATTCTGATTGGATCAGAGCACGAGCAAGAAGTTGGATGTGCTGGATATTCAAGCATATTCACATAGCTTCTTCTCTTAAATCTTGATCCATGGTATATCTAAGCATGTATATAAACTTAGAATTTGAACATTGCTGAATCACATGGGAAAAAATTCTGGTCCAGAACAAACTGTCACACCTCACAGGAACAGAAATGAATCCAGGACTTTACTTAATGTGTAAACTTACAAAATGCAGGTGCTGAAATATTTGAGAGAAATATATATAAAAGAGATGAGGAGAAAAATATTGCTGTGGTTGATGTTCTCCTAGATGAAGGATCTTGCATATATAAAAACCAATTAATATAAATGATTCTTTCCCTGGATTAAAAACAAAAACCTAAAATGTTCCCCAGACAGAGCCCTAAAAGAGGATTTTTCCTTGGAAATGTTGCTATTAATCTTTAGTATATAATATGCTATTTACTTGAGCCAGGGAGTCTCTTGTATTGGCCATCCCCCCTCCCCAATCCCAGTTGCTAATTTTACTTCCTTAATACATTTTCTATAAAAATAGTGCTTAGATCTCTAAGTACCTGTCTGTATCTGGACAGTTAGAGTAGTGCTAGCATTATAAAAGAAAAATTGTAAAACAGTAACCAGTGATCAAAGCAACAATCCAACAAAAGAGATGATAATCTTTTAAATAGTTGTGTCCTTTCTACTGTTGAGTATGCACCTATGCTGAGAAACAGTGTGTCCCCCAGCGTGGCAAATGATGTATATATGATTAGGAGCTGCAGGACAAACAGCCCAGAAGAATTTAAACACTTGTGTAAATGAACATGTCCTGATCTCCAAAAAGTTGAACTACCTTCTATCTGTACAGCAGTATTTACAGTATATTTCTTTTTAAAGGTACTGTCACAAGGTAATAGAAACAAATTTTGACTGCAAACTTACATGCGCATCCTATTAAAATACCTGTGTGAACACTGTCGTGGTCAGACTCAAATGAAGTCACTAGGCCTTGTATTTATCTGGCTGAGAGGCGAAAGGGTCAGACTTCTGGCCTAATGGCTAACTGTTGAAGTTGTGAAATTTTAGACAGTTCTTAGACTTGTTCAACAGCATTTTTTAAGAGCTCACATCCTAAGGCTTTAAGACGCAGAATTTCAGAACTCCACAGGAATATGCAAGAGCTACTACATTATTCTGGGTATACTTGTTTTCCCTTAGACGTGTCATGAGAGCTTTTTAATTTAGGAATAGATCCTCATAGTGAAGGAACAATTTATTTCCTAGACACTCAGAAAATACAACTGTGTCTGTAATGCTTCAAGTAAGATACACTATGAAACATTTTTAGTGACAATGTGCATTCCTCTGTAGAAGTAATATTTCAGTCTTGCACCTGACTTATCAGGTTAAAAAAGCTTTTGCATTGACCCTCATGATATCAATATGAGAACTAAAGAAAGGTACGTCTTTTCCCTTTAATCTGCTTGCCTTGCCCATTTCTCCTATATGACAAATGCCATCTGGCTGGAACTAATGTGGACTGAAGGGGAAGTCCTGTTAGCAAAGGTCAATGAGTTGACTGAGCATGTGCATGTCCTTTGGTACCCCCACAATATGTTGTGGGGTTGTTCAGTCAGCTGAGAACTGAGGTCTGGAGTTCAGTTGATATTTAGCACACATGATGTCATCATACCTACAGGGTACACTTACACAGCAGGACTCATGAGCCGAACCTAACCTTGTATTGATGTGCAGTATGTTATTCCATGTATTAAGCTTATGTCTGTTACTGGTGGTGATGCAAAAATACATTAGTGACACTATACAGCTTTTTGGTTTAAAACATTTAGCAAATAGGCAGGAATATGAAATAACTGCTATTCCATAATAACAAGCAGTAGTAATAGCAATCTCACTGTGATGTGGCACCCACATAACCTGAGCCATTAAACCAGAACATCCAAAGACTGTCTTTTGCAGAAAGCATTTTCACATCTCTTCAAGCACCAGTTCAGCCCCTCTGCTTTTTCTTTCAGTCACTGTGTTTATGGCCTCTTTCATTTTTCATATGCTCACAAACCACTATTACCAGTGGGTAAGGTACACCTGCCAAAACCTGGTTTCTAGAAAGGATGGCACACAGGGGTGTCTGATCTAGCCCTGGAATCCCAGGAACAGAAAAACTACAGTGTGTGGGTTTATACTGGAATTATTTTAGTTTAAAAGAGTACCCAAATGCTACCTTGAATCTAAATGCCACTTTAAAGGCCACAAATGGGCCATCTTAAAACTGGATGTCAGCAACAGCTACAAAGCTGCAGTTTCCCTGAACTTGGGCCTGTGGAACCGCGGCATGTTCGTAGTAGCTGAGTATCCCTGGCAATGGGCAGACATTGTGTGTGCACTTGTTTTCTAGGTTTTAGGTTGTTTGTTTCTTTTTGATCTGCATATGATTGGTAGTCATCTTTTCCCCTACTACTATTCAGTTTATTGGGGATAATGTTTTTCTTTTTCACTTTAAGTGGTGAAAATTCCTGTTCTGTTTGCAGAGAGAAGTCTTTTAGTCTAGTTCCGTTGAAGAGCATAGACACTGTACTGCCAGGTTAGGCATGTAAATACACCATACTGACACTTGAAGTTCTGCTCAGTTTTAATCTAGTCCTAGAGCCATTGCTTTTCATAGCACCTGCATTTTTTCAAGCAAAGTCACATTATCTTCTTGTATGATCTGTGATTTGAGGGGTGGGTTTTGCCTATTTCCACTCCAGAGCCTGATCCAGCAGTTTTATCTGCAGCATACTTTGTGGATACCAGGTAGCCTAATAGTTACCTTTTTATCAAGCAGCCTGGTGTTCAATGCCTGTCCGTACTACATTGGATGTCATATTTCACAACAGATAGAGCAGCCTAGCTGGCCAATAAAGAAAAAACAATCCAACCTTTTAACAGTTTTACAAAAAAATCTCTTGATGTGTATAAAATTTGACATCTAATGAAACAATGCTGAATCATGTGAATACATTGCAGTCTGTGATGGATCGGAACTGGAATGCTGACAGCTCTGAGGCATTTTTTTAAAGTTGGTAACAGTTCAAATCTCATCAGCTTCTGAGGTTTCATCTGTTTCTTTGGGAGGATGGGATAAATGTCTCTGGACATGATGCCAAGCTTGAATCTTTAAGAAGATTTAGATAAAAATTCCTTTCTTCTTCTGACTCTACCTCTTCTTGCCCATTGTGATATACAAATTGAATTACAGAGCTCGTGAGCTAAAGTTTCTGCAATGGTCGGCAGAAGTGTCTTTCCATTTGATTACCCTTGAGGTCAGAAGCACGTAATGTATTCAGGGGTGTTTCTAATTGAACGAAGCTCAGAATATGTGAGGGTTGTAGACAGCAGCTGGCCCCAGCAGAGACTAACAGATTTGCTGAGAACCTGCAAAGATCTTGGCAGGATGTCAACAAAGATACTGCAGGGTTGCTAGATGCCAGGAAAACGAGATCTTTGGTTTGCGGCAAGGAAAATGGTATTTAGGGAGGATGGGATGTAATAAATTACAATAATAGCACTGCAAACAAGTCTCATCCAAAAGTATTAAGGACTGTGCCTATAGTGGGAAAGTTGTGTACTCATTTTCATGGAAGTAGAAGCAGGTGAAAAAAATGTGCTTTCTTATAGTGGCAGAGTCTTATAGCCAGGAAAAGTAACAACTCGATTCTATGTAGAAATCGGTTTTGAAAGGAAGTGAAGGATGAAGTAAAGAAAAACAATGGTGGAGCAAAGGTTTAGCTGAATTAAAACAATAGGAAAGAGAAGAATGGAGGCTGGGTGAAAAAAACAGACATGATTCTGGAGAACAAGATAATAGATACATTTTAAAAGGGCCTTACTGTCTTTCTGGGATAACAAGAAATTGGGTCTACAACATTGGGAGTTTCTATCATGAAGTATCCAATTATAAATTGAACTTTACTCTGACCATGCATTTGTTAGTGATTTTCTCTGGCAAAATATGCAGGTATTACTCTGAAAGGTTCACGTGCTGTAAATCGTAGCTGGACATTTACCTGATGAAGTGTAATGGTGCACATGTCAGCTATGCCTGACCCATAAATATTTTCAGAAGACTTTTAGGTCAGTCTGCAGGGAACTGTTTGATCTGTTATGCTGATGCATTCTTGTTCTCTCGTGAGAGTTTTAGTGAGGACGGTGCTCTCCAAAGAGCCTGTCCAGAATTAATAGGTTACTGAAGCAAAACTGTGGCATTTAGAGGCAGCTTCATGAGGAAAGAAAAGAAAACAGATTCTCATCTAATCGGCATATTGAACATGACACAGAGAATAGCATCCCTAATGAAGAATACCTGCATGGAAATTTTCTGCCCTACATGGTGGGTTTTGATCAGTGTTCCACAAATTTGATTTAAATTATTTCAGAATGATTTTCTCTTCATTTAGCTGGTATAGCAATCCCAATTACTTATTACTGTTCTTAGGACTTGATTGGATTATACCCTCCCTGATTATTTTATCAGGTTAAAGTCTATGGATTATTGACAGTTCTGTGTTAACTAGGCAGCCTTGGTATTCTGGCAGAATGCCAGCAGAGGGGGAAAGCAGCTGTTCTTCAGATGGGAATAATAAAAAATGCCAACTGATAAAATCTTTCTGACTTTTGCAGAACTGAAAAAGGCCATTAACAACTCTTGGAATTCCTCAGTCTCTTGCATCCTTGCGTTCCAAGAGAAATAATGTGGCAGGCAGGAATACCATTGTAAACGTAATGCAGTGGGTGCTGACAGAAGCACCAGATGGGGCGGGGGGAATACAAAATGCAGACTATTAGTAAAATACATGGATGACAAATACTTCCTTACTGATAGATGGGTCTGTTTCAAAGTAGGAGACAGCATGAGCTGATTTTTAGAACTATTGAATCATCCAAATCACAGCTTCCTTCCATGCTAACGATTAGCTTGCTCTGAAAATAATGGTTCTAAATAGCAGTTTAAACCTCTCTGATTTTGTGATAATTAAACAAGCCTATAGAGAAATTTTCCACTATTTGTGCTTTGTTCCTTTCTCCCTTAGCTCAGCTCCCCCAAATGACCTTTAGATGTGAAGCATTGCCTTTAGTACAGGTATTAAACAAGTAATGGAACCAGGGGACTTAGGAGTGGGTACCATTTGGGAGTGATATAAAGTGCAAGAGTTACAGATCCATAAAGGTGTTTCTGGTGACAGACTCAATGCAAGCAATCTGTAGAAAAGAGAAAGCTCTGGAAGTCTCTGAACCCTTGGGCATAAACTTCTCTTTTTCGAGATCCTGTTAAAATCGGGAGCTAGTGGTAGCAGACTGGTCAATGTGGCTTAGAAAGCCATGGGGAGCTTTCGACAGCAGCTGCTGTATGTCAGAAGTCTATAAATTGACTTCCTGCCATGGGAGGCCTCCAGCTAGTTCAGCTGGAGAGTTACTGGGGGGAAGTCTTCACCCTCTGTCTTGCCAGCAGAACAAATATATCCAAGGCCGTGCCCAGGGCTGGAGAGGAGTTTGAGCTGGTAGATTCCTTACGTCAGCCGACAAGATCTTGATTAATAAAACTGGTGTGGGTGGAGACCTTAGTGTTTTGTTGAGGGAGAGAAGGCACTATCCTTTGAGTAGTATATGCACATGTCCGTCATGTTCTTTGCTTTCAAAAACTCCCAGATGAGAGCACACTTCTTTCATCACGTCTCAGATAACATCAAACAAGATATTTGCCTTTTTTTTCTATTTCTTTGTTTTCCAGGCAGCTATGTGCTATTCGGTCTATTCAGGGTAGATGCATGTTCCCTTAACAATAATCATTATCTACCAGTTTGGAACTGTCCTTCTCCAAGAGGATTTAATTTCCTTTAAAAATTGCACTCTCACTGAATCAATAACGGAACAAGAATCTCTGGCAAAGGACTGGTTTTTGGTGCAGTAGGTGTCTCATGATTTGGTGACCTCTATCATCACCTTTGTTGGAACTCATTATTTAGTTAAAATTTAACTCCTGAGCTGCTGAATTCAGGCCTCCTGTATTTCCTTTCTATCCTTGGTGAAATGGCCTGTTTTCTGCCAAAAGAGGCATATAACAATCTCAGAAATATATAAGTATCTTCTCTACCTGTCTCCTGTATTGCTTAAATTTTCCTGTACTCATTCAGCGTATTAGATATCACTGCCCTTCATGCCAAAACTTAGTACCAGGTTTGAACCTCCTTTAGGTTAAAAACTGAACCTGAATATGCTGTTGCATACCAAGAGGAGTCATTCTTCTGCATATCTGCGGTTTTCAAATACAGTCATGAATTCTGAAATGAGGAGGAAAAACCCACAATGAGATATTTTGAAAGTTTATCCTGGCCTGTATCCATCCTTGATTCCTTTGCTGTGCAGGATAAGGCTATGTTTTTAGTGAAATGGGAAATCCAAAAGGAAGCTGAATGTTCAGAATTCTGGAGATGTTTTGAGCCTTGTGGAAGTTGGTAAAGTGGAGGAAATGTTAACTTGATTTACAAAAACAAAATGCAATGCGTGATTTTTATCAAAAGCATTTTAGTTTTATATTGTTTTCAGCATTGTAGATTCTGAAAATTTTATTTATATGCAGTTTAAATATCTGTTCGATAAAGCTTTCTGACCTTGCTGACTTTTAGAATTGGGGGGGATGAGGCATAAATGGGTGGGGGTTGGGGAGGAAGCAGTGTTGCAGTAATTTTTAAACTGTGCTTATTAGAATTGGGATCTGATTTGAGCATCTCCAGCTTTAGCTGCTTATTGGAACCTTCTCTAGAGCACTGATCACTTCTTTCTCACTCCTTGAGTTCAACTCTGTTTCAAATACCTACAGTCGTAAACCCCAGATATCAATCTTGCAGATTTTTGCCATGTCTGTCTCAGTGTTCTACCACATGTGGCTACGTAGGCAATGAGCACTATTGCAAAGATACCAGGTTCCACCCTGCAAAGGCAGTTCATGTATTTTTATACGGGGTTTGTTCTTCTCCTCTTTTCTGCTTAAGGCAGTGGATTCAAACACAGTCTGCATCACTTGTCAGCACATCAGTTGGTGGTGTTGTCAAAATAATACTGCTAAGGAAAAATCCTCACGCAGTTCCAACCCCTCTTCAGTTAATTTCATATCAGGGAGGGTGGAAGATGGGGATAGCTTACTTACAGAACTCCTATGACATGCTGTGACAATTTGGTCTGTGAGGAGATTTTGTTGTCTGTCCGCATGCATATTTTGGAGGGATAATGTCAGGAAGGGCTTTGAAACCCTCTGGCACACAGGCTAAGGTTCATACAGAAGCTCTCTGTGCCCTTCTTCTGTACAATTACCTGATACACACATTAGAATGGTTCATGCATATGTAAACATACAACGCTTTCATAGAAAGTGTATGGATATAATTTAGAAAGCGCTGTTGAATTTTTGGCTTATATAGGCATATTCTGTGGCCTGACAGGATTACTCCCGTTGGAGTAATAACTAGAAGTTTTGCTTATTTAGGGCCTGTTCCTACTCCCTTTGAAGCCAATGGCATAATTCCCAGTAATGTTTAGTGGTGCAGGGTCAAGTCTTTAAGGATGATAGAATTTGATGTTGGAGGCCTCAGTCAGTGCACACTGAAGTACACAGGGGTTTCCCCAGTTACTACAGTGTGCAAATTGCCATTATTTAATGAAAAGAATTATTTTAAAAACAACTTACATAGAGATGGTGTTAGTGTTAAACTTGAAAAAGAAGAAAGTAAATCAAGAGCCTTTCTTTATTCTGGCTGATACCATGCACTTTTTATAACACTAAAACATTTAGTTCAAGTAAGTTCCCAGAAGTTTGGAACAGCCCCATCCAAAAGCAATGAACTTCCTAAATTGAAAAGGACATTTTGTGTTGCTGCCACATCTCTTGTGACTTCTGAATGCATTTCACTTCTACTGTTGCAAGAACAGCTATTCTCATGGTATCTCAGTCTTCATGCTTCTGGTCTCAGCTGGTATGACCCCCATATCGTCTGCAGAGAAAGGGACATGATGAAGAGAAATGTTTTAGTTTATTTAGAAAAATGCTGGCTCTTGCTAATCTCAAAGGCCAGTACCACACAGAGCCATTGCAGGTATATAAAAAAAAAAAAAAAAAAAATTCCCTTCCTTTTTCAATATGCACCCTGATACCCAAGGAGTTCCCTTGAGTTCTGAAATTGCCTTCACCTACTTTTATTGTATGATACTGGAAGTTTTCCAAGAGTTGGTTATTTTTATACTTGGACTTTGGTACTTCAGGCTTGCTAAGCTAGATCTTTAAAGGTATAAAGTAAGAGTACAGCAGACTGAGGAGAAGCACAGAAAGCTACTAGAGGGCATTTGCTGGCATTTCTCTTCCTTTGGTTCAACAAATCTATTGACCTAAAGGGCAGGCAGGAAAGCCCATCTGTTTTCCCATGGTTCTAAAAGGAAAACACAGAAGGAAGTGAAACTTATTGAGTGTGTATTAATATTCTATTTGGATACTGCTGACCTGATGTGCTGCTTTAAGTGAAGGGCAGAAAACAACTTTCCTATCTTATATTTTTTCTGTTTGGATCTGCTCGTATGCAGTTACAATGGACCTAAGTGCACACAGCAATCTAAATAATGTTACCAGCTAGACTTCCACAGTCCTTGGCTGGATGTGATTTGGACTAATTTCTTAATGTACAAGTGACCTCCACTGTGTGATTTAAGCTTTGGGTCTCTAAGTCTACAACACTTTTTATCACCTGACATATCTGCCAGTCTTTTCACAGAAGTGGGGCTCGATGACCCAGATGGCCTTCCCCTTTCAGAGGCAGTATTAACACTTGAGGCCTTCCTATACCTTAAATGCATAACCTGGAGTCCCGGCGTTCAGTGTATGCCCACCTTCTGCAGGGTGGCACCAGATTCCTCTTTAGATAATATGAAAAATACTGAGCTCTGGAAACTAATAAACATAATAAATATTTGTCTGTCTCTTTCTCATTACTACTCTGAAGAATTCTCTAGCCTTAGGACTGTAGAATACCCACCTTCTATGTATGCAGCATATTAAAGAAAATACAGCAATATGAAACTGGTATGGTTTTAGGTGTTGTCAGTGGAAACGGAGATTCTGGCTATTTGTGTTACACTATTGACCTGTGTTTATGATTTATGATACTTCCTCGTCTATTCCATGGGTTTGGTCTCTCATGCAGTGGTATTAAGTTTTACATCTGAGCTATTGGTCTATTATAGAAGATGGCTGTAATTTCTAACGAGTAACTCCGCACCAATTCAACTAGACCTAGATGAACTAGAATATGTCTTTTTATATGATGCTTCTCATACTCCAGCTCAGTAGCCTTTTGGTCATGGTGGACCACTTAGTGTTCACAGAGCACCCAGGGAGTTCTAGGTAACCTGAATGCTTAGTGGTGGGAAGATGTTAAACCAGTGAGGATTTTTGAAATCATTATTGCTGGGTTGTTCTGGGACTGAACCACTTGTCCAACGCACCATTATCCTGCAGTAGGATGATGGATTTTCTGGGAAATCTGCAGACCACTCCTAGAGCTTCTTATCCTTTTATCTCTGAGGTAGTGCTATCTGTGTGTGGCTTTCAGCCATGGGGCTCACAGTTAGGAAGACTGGTTGCTTTTGGACTCTGCCAAGAAAAAGATTAATTTCATTTTCATGGATGTATTTGATCTTAAATATGAAAGTATGTTAATAGTACAAGTATGTGTATCTGTAATAAGTGTGTGCTAGTATTTAAGTCTCTGTAGCAGAATCCAAAATAAGTAGTGGAGCAAACCAAATAGAGAGATTATTGTATGAGTGACTACAAAAAGATGCAGGGTGTATATTTATAAAAGGAAGTTCTTTGTCCAGATGTCCTCCTGTACTCCCTAGGGAATGTTTCTGATTGCTCTCTGAAATTTATATCACTTCAAATGAAATATATGATACAAAACCCCCCCAGGGCTAGGAAAATTAACAAAGGCACTTTAAGTGTACAACAGCATTACTTTAACTGCTCTGGTTGAATTATATTAAAAATGAGCTATCATAGAAACCTCTGGGGAGCTTCTGGTTGAACATTTCAATGTGACAGAAACCTGCTTTTCTTGCTTTTGTTTTTAAAATTATCTTAGTATTTGCATTAGAGGAGAGAGGAAGCAAAAGAAACTAAAGTCACAACATTAGTCACAGAAATTTGCTGCAGTAGCACAGTAGTATCTTTATCTGCACCAATGACAAGTGTTGTGGAGTAATACTGAAAAGTTCTTAGAGTTCATCAGAACTGATGGGGCTGATTTTCTTTGTGTGTTGTTTTGTTTGATTGTGTTCTGCCTCCTTGTATCTGTAAATGTAAATTCTGATTTAATAAGGCTTCATACTCTCACTTTGTACAGAGATGAATAACTGTAAAGGGAAAGAAATGGAAAATGAAGCCCAACTGAAAACATAAGGTGTCTCCCATTTTTAAGACAACAAGGCCAGTGTAACACAATCAGACAAAAAAGGCAAAATATTTTAAAGGTAGTAACCTATGATTTCAACATCAATGAGTCACTCTGCTCCTGATGTCTGCTGCTGGTTAGATGTACAGACAGGAACAAATCACAGGAATATTTTAGATCATTTTGACCTAGGGCTACCTAAAGACATTGCGTGCAGTAGATGATGTTGAGTTGTTAACTCATGGCAGCTTGCAGAATACAATTTGTTGATCTCAAATAGTAATGGTTCTTTTATATCTTGGTAAAATTTTTAGGTTGTTCTTTGGAATCACTTAGAAATACTGTGCCTGTCATACAGCAAAATAGAAGTGTTTTCTGTAATCATTTAAAAACTTTTAAAATATGGTCTAAGAGCATCATAAGATCATTTCATATACAGATCCAGTCTTTATGTAATTGCAAAAGCTAGAAAAAGTTATCAAGGCACAGAGCACAGATATAGAAGTCATGGGGAGAAAAAAAAATGTTTTTTACTTAATCTTATATTTAGTCTTTGCACAGCAGTGTTCAGTTTGGAGATTGTTGGCACTAATTAAGATTGAGTTTCAGGACAGACTGGACCTGATGTGGAAGAGTTTCTTCTTGGTGCAAAACTTTTTATATAACAGGAGTAAAAAACAAGGAAGGATAAAAGATTGAAATAGTCATTCCATGACAGGCATTCATTGTTTTGTGCATTTTAAAGTGGGCAAAAATGCACAAGAGAGTCTTCAAGTAATATATGAAATATAGATAAGCTCTTTCTTGGACATTGCTCTTCCTTTGCCCTACAGTGTCTGTCTCTAGTCCAATAAATACTGACTCCTCTTTTGAAAAGTGACATGGCTTCAGAAGCTCTTCAGAGGTGCATGAAGACACTGTGCATCTGTAGATATGTGGTGAAGGTGTTGTCCTGGCAGGTGAGAGTTTGGGACCTGACCCTCCATCTTGCCTCTTCAAACTAAGCTGTGTACTGACTATGTCTTGGATAATAAGAGCTTCCATTGTGTGGTTGAAAGAAAGAGTTATGGTCTTCATGTTTTCAAACCAGTTTCCATAGGAGTGTCTCCAGTCAGCATGGTAAATTGCTTATTGCATGCAGTTCCTCAGGAGAGAGGTAAAGAACTACCAGGAGCATGAGTAGGCTTAAATATGAGCTAGGTACCAAGCAGAGCAGTCCTGGTAATATCTGCAGAGCATATGTTCGGGGCATGCAAAAAAGTGGAATTTTATGCATCTGAAGACCTTTAGTGACAAAATGTCTGTGAACTTTCCTAGGGAAGCTTGGATCCTACTCTTTCACTTGAGAACTTGAAATGCCACCTTACATGCAGAAGTCTGGAGATCTGGACCCTTCATTTTTGAATGGAAATGGAACAAGCATAATAAATCACCTTATAAGCCTTGCCTAGACAGGACAGAGAGGGAGAGGAGTAGGAGATGGCAGTTGAGAACAACAAGGTGAGGTTTATACCAGCCAGGCTCTGCAGCTCCCAGAGGAGTCTGTAGGAGACAAAGCCTCCCAGCTTCTGAAAATGCTTTCTAAATAATGTAAAGGTAACAAAATACTAAAATAATTGTTGATTTAAGGTGTTGGTTGTAGAGTGCCGCTGTGATAGCTGTCAAAGCACATCTATAAAGGCTGGATACTGGACATCAGTCAGACTGCTTTAGTATCAAGAATGCTAGAAAAATGTACTAACCCCTGGGACTGATTTGAGAATGGGAAAATCGTGTGAGCACCTAATGAGAGGTGTGGGTTAGAGGCATGAATGAGCAGCAATACACCTGAAAAGACAAGGATGTGTCAGAAGGACATTTAGCCTGGCACATTTCAAGAAAAAACAGAGACCAGAGGACAAATGAGCCAAAGTTTAGTGTGGAAATTGGAGAAATGCTGAGATACTGTAGGAAGGGGACAGGAGGAGAGCTCATCTAGAAATATAATTCTTCAGGAATAAGCAATGAAGGAAAAAACATCCTAAATCCTTGAACTCTGCAGTAGTTAGAATTCCATAAAATTTATTTTTATATCTTCCTGTTCTGTAAGCAAAACAAAGAGATTTTTCTGTAAGCTACAACAATGTAGTTGATTCCTCAGGACCAGTCTACTGACTTGTTTAGGGTGGTCACTGGGTTGCCTTGAGAAATGGACAAAAAGATCACTTCGAAGTGCAGAGGTTACAATTTTCTGCTCAAATTAACTTGCTGACTAAGGTGATTCTTCACCCATGTATGGGGTATTTCTATAATTCTCCTTTAACCATCAACCATTGCTGTATTTTCATAGATGTGCAAGTAGCATAAATATCTATTACCATTCTGCAGCTAAAAGTCCTTTTAGAAATAAAAGGAGTTTCTGTGTTAGACCAGGTCCTAAATTTGGTCTTGGCATTCTTCAAGAAGTAGCACCTGATTTTTATAGAAGGATTACTCTTTCTCTTGAAGAACTTCATTGAAAAGGTCGGTTACAACAGAGAAAACTCATTAATTCTTCTGGATACTTTCTGATTTAGTCAAATATTGGCTGCCTATTCTAAATGACAAATGAATAATCTAATTTTGATTGAACTCTTCTGGCTGATTCTGCCAAAGTTATATGCTGTAGCAGCTCTTCTCGCAACTGACCACTTTTAATTCACTGGGATCCCTCATAATGTGATACTATTAACACAAGCAATACAGCAAATAATTAAAAGCTATATTTGTTATGGAGGGGGGAGGGTGCAGATAAGGTCACTTTTTTTCTCTCCAGCCAAAATTCATTGTTTTGTTTTTGTTGAAAGGTATTTTCCCTGTGGAATTATTTATTATTATTATTTTTTTTTTTTTAACAAGTGAAAAAGGAAATTCCACGAAACATTTCTAAAACAAATTTTCCTTTCCAGCTGCAGTTTTTGTGTCATTTTGGAAAAAAACAAAAGGCCACCAAACAAAACCCTGACTAGCTGGGAAAAAAAAAAAAAAAAAAAAAAAAAAAAAAAAAAACCAACTCGAAAAACCCCACAACAAAACTACAACCCAACAAAACCAATATTGCCTCATTTGATGTTAGGCAATCCTAAGGTTTTAGTTTTCATTTTTATTAGGTGGATACTAAGTTTCCTACATCTTTCCTTATTTTAATGACAAAAGACGTATCCCTCTCTTGTCTGTTCCCAAAGACATGAAAGAGCAGAAGTTAAGTAAAAGAGCAGCCTAAAACTTCTTATCACAGAAATGTAATACCAGCCATGCTTCAGTCTGTGAGATTTTCTGGGTGTGTTAGCATTTCCAAAATTTTCCATAAGGTAGCGTTACAGAGACTATGGTTTTCCTTTTTCTCAAAATATAAGGTGATGTTATTGTCTTGAACATAATTTTGCACCAGTTAGGGATAAAGATTGGTTTGTTATTTTAGTCTTCTATAAAATTTTATAGACTAAAAACTAAGTTGCACCAAGAAACCAATGGGGAAGAGGATCCAATCTAAGTCAAATGGAAAAATCAACTTCATACAAACAACCGACCACATTTTTAGTGGATTAATATATGACATAGCCTTTGAGTGTTACGCAGGACATGCTGCAGCAATTTACATCAGGCAAGTGCTGAATTTAAGAGGAAAGATCAGAAGCATCTAGTTGATATGGATAGTAAAATCTCCACTATTTTCTCCATTGCTGCTATTGACTGGGAATCCAAGGTTAAGAATTCAGAAGGAACTGAGGGATGTGAATCTTGCTGTTACTTACACTTGTATCTGTCTACTAGAAGGTGTGTATGTATATGTCTTCTGTGCGTGTATATATCTTCTGATAACAAAATACAGATGCAGGCACTTTCCCATGGTATGAAAATCTATATACTTGAGCTTCTGCCTTTCCAAAGATAACTTTAATTTGCATCTTTCAAGTTTTTCAGAATAGTATTTTGTCAATTGTGAATGATGCATGTGAATCTTAAAAACTCATATATTACAAAGTTGGTAGCAAGTTTTAATCTGTAAAGAAAATATCTAAATCTTAACCAATACAAATTGGTTACAGAAATCTGTCTTTACATTTGTGTTATAATTAATGCTACATTTTAGTTTTTTCCACAGTATTTATTGACAAATATAGGGCAGGAAAATATAAAACATTGTTATTGAAGAAACTGTCCTATGTATGAAAGCATCCTGTTGCAGTAGTTCTCCAGGTGTGTCTAGACACTGTACAAATCAAGTGAATAGTCACCAGAATGCATTGTCATTTCTCATTTGGATACAATTTATATTCGTAAAGAGTAACGTGATTATAAAAGCTTGCTGGAAAACGTAGTTTACTTTTTCCCCTTCTGATTTCCATGTCTAAGGCTGAAGAACACCCGTGGAGAGTGTAAATTTAGTCATCTAATACTGAGGTTTTTTCCCAAGCCTTTTTTTTTTTTTTTATCCTTTATTAACATTAATTTTGATGACTGTAGCAGTTCACAAGACCACAGTAGGATGTTCTCTTTGCTATTGGAAGTAGTAGAAAAAAAAGAGCAGACCTCAGGTTTTGGCTCCCTTTTGTACAGCACTGGTGCAAATCAGTCACAGACAAGATTGAGAAACCTCTATGTTGACATTGTTTCAGAGGCTTCTTATGTGAGCGGAATTCAGAAACTTAATTGGTTATGCAACCTATTACTGCAGCACTTCACATTGAGTGGCACTAAGTAATTACTCTGTAACTGCTGCACAACTGTTGTAATTTTTCATGCAGCTATGTTACATGATAACACGATAACGCTGATGCTAATACTAATGTTGGGCTAGGCAGCTAGAGAGGGGATTACAATAGAGAAGTGCTAATAGTATGTTGTTAGGAAACAGGATGCCAAGAAGCCATTAGAAATGAGAGTAAGAGGATAAAATGAAAGCTACACTGGGAAACTGGAAAATGTTTAAGGCAAACTACAGGCAAAGGGTGTTGTGCTGTTTTTAGTGTCTTTAAATCCTTGTTAAAGGGTATAGACTGAGAGGTCAAAAAATCATGATGATGTGAAAAGTGGGAAGTGATGGGTTTGAGAGCAGTCACCTTGTTTAATGGCTGCAAGGTGTCTTCACATAATACATATGCTGGGTTTGTGGAGTATTTCTTTGGCATGCTCCCATAGATATTTTTCCAGAAAGAGTAAATTGATATTTCTAAAAATACCAGAGGGTCTCCTGAGTAACATGAGAAGAAGAAAAGGGCTCCAGATGGTGGTGGCAGAGATGAGATAGCAGGCTCCGTTGCAATTTTGTAACATCTGAAGTGAAGAAGGTCAAAAAGTGGCATAGTTCTGCATGGATGAGGGGCCTCTGTACCCAGAGCACTGTGACCTCCCCTTGGTAATCAGACTTGTTTCCTTTAAGATGTTATACGTATAAATGCCAGCACATAGAGATTGGGATTTTCACAAGTACATTCAGAATGTGATAAGTTTCCTGCTACACTATCATCACAGTGACATATACACAGAAGTGTCAGCAAGCTTGTTTTATTCTGCACCCATATGTGGCAATGGGAACAGTACCAGGATCCCAAATGGAAGAGGACAGGCAGCATGCGAGCGCTGTGCAGGGAGCAGGGGTTGTTCCCTGCAGAGCCCCCAGTCTAAGTGAGAAAGACCCGGGCCCGAAAAGGACATGAAAAGGCTTGAGGGCCTGTATAATTTGCAGAACAGGAATCCCCTTGGAGACCAGTGCTTGTGCACACAGATATTTGTGACCAGAACTACTATAGGGAAGGCGCGCTGGATGAAGCCTGTGCTTGCAGTCTAACCCCTCTCTTGTTCACTGTTGACTGAACTGCTGCTGCTTTTGCAAGTCTCCCCTCCTTTCAGAATGCAAAATATTTTAATATGAAATATGTAGACATCTGCAGTTAACTAGTACACTGATAGTGTTTGCTGACAACCATTTGAGGACTGAAAATGAGGATTTAAATCTTAACTACACATGCATAGGACCTTTGTACCCATCAGTATATGGACAATATACGGTCTGGTCCTTATAAGGTTAAACTACAAGAAACATAATAGTAAATAGTGCCAGCATCACACTTGTCCATATCAGCATCTCAGTCCAAATGGCCTACACTGCCATATGTAGGTATCTGCTTCATTAATGGGCAGAAAAAACTAAAAGGAACATGTCATTTTAAAAATCAAACTGACCATTTGAGAAGATTTTTCCCCACAAATTATGATGTGCAAGTGGAAGGCAGGGAGTTTAAGTGAATTTTGGACTAACTATTGCATGGTAAATTCTAGGTATTTCAAATCCAGAGGCATGAATAACTTTAAGAACAAGCAAAACAACAAAAAAAATATCTCTGATTAGAAAATAATTCTTCAAACATAACAGTGTACTCCACTTTCAGTTATTTTCCCTACTGGAAAGAGGAAAATAACATCTGGTCCCCTTTTTTGTCTGAAAAACATCAGAAATATTGAACCTGATCTTTGCTAGTGAGAGATTAGGTCTTGTAACATGCCTGTTGTGATTTCTTATGCCTCAGCTAAATCTTTAATGAGAGTGTTTTCTAACTGAAATACTAATTAATTGTTTCAAATTATCCAGGTATTAATGTAAGCATATTGGATTTCTTCTTAGCTTTTTTGTGGTCATGCCTCTGGGGTTTTCACCATGACACTAATTCTTACAAGGTCCCCCTGGTCTTTACAATACCTGACACTCAAGCACAACCTCTGTATATCCAGGAAATGCTCAGGCACTCATCAAACATAGAGGCAATAGACAAACCCGCTAGTTTTCTTTTGAACCCGATCTTTTCCAATCAGTGAGGCAGTATGACCTACTGCTTAAAGCCTGAGGCCTGATAAACCCATAGAGGTTTCTTTACCTGTTGATCAGTGTGTTGGCACATTTACATATTGTGCATACAGGATATGCTATAACCATGGCAGATTTGACCAGGGACTGGTACTGGCAGTTTGGGACTTGTTCAAAAACAATTGGTGATTTCATATAGTAGCTGTTTCCCCTCTTTCTTGCACTTGCAGTTTTCTCTTCTGCATCTTTGTGGCAGATTGGATGGCAACAGTGATATTTAAGATTGTTTAACACTCTTCATCATAGTTCTCTCTTATAATTGGATTATTACATTATCTGTTCGGGTAAAAATTTTTCATATTGAGTGTTTGCTATAGGCTGAATTTCTTGGAACAAGGAAAGGTTGTCTTAAGCCATTGAGTCTGATTTTCAAAATGCCATTCTAGAAAGTACAACCTATAATTCTTCATCCCAGGATATAGGGAGTTTGGGGAACCTGCTGGGAAGTTGTTCTTAAAACCTTGATTCTCTGATGGTTAGAAACTTTGAATTGCACAAAAATATATTCTTGACTAGTTAATATATATGTGTGTGTGTGTGTGTGTTCCCTTGCCTGTATTGTATTTCAGCTGAAATCTGTTCCTAATATTTATTCACTCAAGTGAAAGGAATTTGCCCACTTTCTCTTCTGCCAATATGCTTTTAGAAGAACTTGAAATCTAGCAGAATGGTTCTGGAATAGCTTTTGCTGTTCCTTCAAGAACATTGGTTTAGTATGAATTTGATCAAAGTTAATTATCAAAAATTTTGGTTCAGAATTGCTCAGTAGAAGCAGATGACTTCACCTAAGGTTGAGTGCTGCCCTAAGAATCACCCCAAGGCATCCAAGTGCTGTGCTTGTTCTCCTTGTCATCACCTCTTCTGGCTGTGTAGATGTGGGACAGCATATTGGATAGAAAACTTTGATTCTGGTGCAGAGAGGATAAGAAATGAGCAGAACTGGGGGGATAAGGTTCAGGACACCAGGATTAAGGGCTGTGCAAGGTAGGAGGAAGCTGAGGCTGGATCACGAGTCAGTTTACTTCTGGTGGGGTAATGTTGAGACTGCAAGTTAGAACCAGTGATTGTGGGAGGTAAACTGGAAGAAAAGGATATGGTCAGGAAGACTGTGTATGAGGGATAAATGAGAACAAATAAGGAGGTAAATAGTTGGGGTGGAAGTTGATTAGTTCTAAACAATGGAATGAGGCAAGAGCTTGGACAGATGGAGTAGCACGTGGGTCAGGAAGGCAGCAGGAACTATGATCATAGAAAAGTCATGTCTTGCAAGAGTGATATCCAATGTTCCTGACACTTCAACTTGATTTTTTTCCATCATAAAAATGTTGAGGTCCATTGTCAAAGCGCTTGTGATATGTTCTTTCTAGTGGCTGGCCAATATAGAAGATTGCCAATGTACTACTGCTATGGGCTGTGCTTTTACTGCACTTGGTTTGGTGTAGTACTCATGCGGTTCAGTCACCCTGCCTTTGGAACTTCATGGTATGGTAGCTTCTGTTGTTTGTTTTGTTTAATAAACTTGTTTCCTGGGCAAACTTATTTCAGGCATTTTCTACCTTTTGGTAGATTACTTTGCAGGTGTAACCTGCTTAACATTATCTATAATAAATCATAGATTTTTCCATTCTTCTCTAGCAATCGGTGACATTAGTTGACCACTAGGCAGTATCTGTCCTGAAGTTCTATCTTGAACCATCACTATTTGTCAGGACTACTGTGTGCTTCACAACTCCACAACAAAAAGGCAGCTCACACCTCAGAGTTTAGGACAAGTCTAAATCACTTGTTGAAAATTAGTCTAGTCTGGCTCCATTTGCATGAATGTGGAAGTGAGGGGAAGGACAGCACTGGTGGAGTGGTTCATGTTTCAGGTCAGAGTGTATTGCATTCGAGCAGCAAAGGGCTCTTTATAGTAGGCCTTGCTAAAATTCCTGGGCTGGACTAATCCCAACTGGATTGAATGGGACCTATACTATTAAGTCTTCCTGACATGACAGATTGTGTTGTCATGTGGGTTCACTGGTGGGAGTCTATACAATATTGGACAGCTTGGTACTGCACTCTACTTCTGTGAATTAACATGCATTTAATATATAAGTATGCAGCCCAAATTCTGCTTTTTAATTCAAGTCAGCTCAACACTGAGGAAGTTAACTGATTAAATGAGGGTAGCATTTGTTATAATTGTCTTAGAATTTGGCTTCATGTTGATAACTCTGTTTTTCTCCCATGTACTTATTATTTCAGAAAGCACTTCAAGTCTGTTATCTAGCCCAAAGACTACAGCTGCACTCTGATCATAAATACAAGCTAATGAACAGAATTTCACTATCTGTAGCACATTTCTTTATTCTGATAGATCATAAATACATATTAAATAGGGCATAGGATCTAATTTTTTTATACCAAGTGCTCCAATTTAGTGACTTCCTGAGGAACTAACAAAAAATGCTTCAAGTCCACAATGAACTTCTCTGCTCTTAAAAGCACCTTAGAAAACACTAATGTGAGTAGTAGAATACCACACAAAAAAAGAAATAGAATTGCTGTATAAGTGAATAAATAGCAACATAACATTCTTTAGGAAAAGCGGTTTTAATATTCAATAATGGAACAGTGTTAACATTCTTTGGGAAGTTGCCCTTTGTGGCAGTAGAGAATGAGTGTGTTTTGTGTCTCGTAACAGGATGCTTCTGAAAATGAAAGAACCTCAAATATGTTTGAGAGTCACTTGTCAGAAACCAGAAGTAAATAAATGTAGTTGCCAACAGCCAGGCTTAGTGACCTTTGAAGTTCCTATTCTTAGAATAATTAGATTTATAATAATTGTGTTATTCTTGACTAATATTATCGTGATGGTTCAAAAATACCTGAACAAAAACACTTCAACAGATAATTCAGCAACAAAATAATAAAAATTTACACTACTGTGAAATTATTAAATCTGTCAAAGTTGCTGTATTTAGAAAATGTCTTTTATGATATTCCACCAGGCCTGATTATCACCTGAATTTTGAGTTTGCATTTTCATATTGTATTTGTGTTATTTTTGCTGCTGCAAATATATGCCTGGCTTGATAATACGTTGTCAATCCAAGGCTTAAACTGTAAATTTCCAAGGGACTAGAAACATCCTTAAGCCTATAAAATACTGAAATACTTCCTACACTCTATTCCTATATTTCCTGTGGGTTGTCATAAGCATGACTGTTTAAAAGCTAATACCAACTCTTGGGAAAGCCTGTATAATAGTTTTGCTATCCCTTCTCAACCAAAACCTGCTCTGATGTGGCGCCGGTGCTGTGTTTGAGGGTGTCTTTCAAACAGGGATGAGTATTCATCTGTTGTCAACAGTGGCACCAGGTGAGCTGCAACCGAGCCCAAGGCTATTCTGACTGTGGCTCCGGGATGGACTTGTTGATTCATGATAAGTAATCCTCTGAGGCATTTGTGGTGTGGACAGCTAGGTGTATTTCTCCAATTGGTAGAAAATTTGCTTGTGTTTCCTATGGGATATATAAGGCTTAGTCACAGCCTAACTTCTGACACACTGACCTCAGCTTCACTGGCTGCACTGAGGTTTGCCAGGATCCCCTGCAGCAGGAGCCTGAGCTGACTCCCCAGGACAGTGGCTGTGCTCTGCTTGTCTTTGTGCAAGACAGGCGAGCACAGAGTGGGTCAAGCAGCCTCACAGCTTGCTATTGCATCTCTGGAGCCTGACATGTCTCTGCTAAACCCCATAACTAATACTCTGCAATGCATCTGAATCAGCTGAAAAGCTGATATCTGGAAAATCTTCCAAAGACCAAGAGAAACATGCTATTTCTGCCTCCCCTTTTTCCCCAAAGACATTTCAGGTGTTATTTGAGGCAGAGAAACTCATGAGCTCATTGTCTCATTGCCTGCTTTTTGCCTCCTGCAAGCTGTCTCTTTTCCAACTTCTCAGTGCAATAGGCTCCCTGTGGTTTTCCCTTCCTGAAAATTAAGGGGGGGAGGGGGGTGGATAAAATTAAAAGGACTTGCATAGTAAACAGAAATGTTAGATAATGGCTGGTGGTTCTTGTATTTAATAGGGCTTAATCCTGTTGAACTGCTCAGCACCCTTAATCTGTTGATAAAAACCAGCAAGCTCTCCAGGTTGTTAGGCAGTACTGAAAGATGTGAAGCCAAGAATGCATAACTGTTCCAGGAATGGATGTTGCTGCGAAATAGAGTAGAGCACACAGATGTCACTCTCACATCACCCTCAGTATATTGCTCTTGGATGATGCTCACAGAGAGGATACTACCCCTTACCTGGGCTCCGTCTCTCAGCCTACATGATGCAATTGCCAAGAAAACAAATAGCAGACCGGAGTTCATTGCTAAGAAATACTAGAAGGAGAACCACTCAGAAAGCTCATAGGAAAAGAAGCTATGGCCACTGCATTCCTATCCATATCTCTGGTCTTAACAAAATCCAGGCTGTTGGTGTATACCAAAAAGAATTTGAGTCTCCTTCATCGCTTCCTATTTGTCTTAAAAGTGAATGCTGAGATGGGATCCAACTACCATGGCACAAAACCCTTTTGTGTCATGTTGTGGTGACACAATTTTGCACCAAGCTTCTATGGATCCTCTTTTCCCAAGGGCTGCCTGTGACAGCTGTGATTTCAAAAGCCTTAGGATACTTTCCAGCACAAATGACATGTTCCTCAGCAGCCCTGTAGCTCCCACGGTCCAGGGAGCAGTGGGAGACCAGAGGCAGCTGTGGAAAAGCCTCTCCCCAGCCGAGGCAGCAGGGCATGCCCTAGCAGTCACTCAGAGAGGTGGCAGAGCTAATTCCGCACTGCTGCACGCTCTTTTTAATAAAGCAGATTGAATAACTGGTAGTAGTGTGCTTAGCAACTAGTTTTCACTAGGCTTTTGTACATCCAACTTTCTGCAACTTTGTTGTTTTGTAAGTGTTTACAGATCAGTTTGGGGAAATAAGTTTCCAAATTGTTACTTACTTATGTGTAGTGTGTGGTTGGTCACAGAAATCCTAGGCTGTTATTTGCTTGATAAATAAAAAGTTTTTACAAGAAGAATAATGAACAAGTAGCAAACAATGAATAACCATAAATGCTCTTATTTATGCATGAATTATCTTTCCAGCATTTTAATATGGGCATTTGTATGAAGAAGAGTCATTTCTACAATTCTGTGAACCAAAACTTTTGAACAGATAATCTGTGTGTTGAATATGATGAGAATACTTAAACATCTGGTATTTGACAGAATAGTTGCACACACTTGCTCTTGCAGAAATAGTAAAAGCTCGGAGGGTGATTTTCAAAAGCACAAGGGTGTTGAAAACAGAGCTAGCTGAGACTCAGAAGTTTTATGATGGGGAGGGGTGCTGGAGGAGACGTGAATTCCAGTACGTTTTTGTACTGAATTGGAACAAAAAGTGACATTTTAAAGGAAAATAGGAAAATTTTCAGTTTAGGAAAATCAAAAAATGTGTTTTGAGTTTTTCTAAATGAAACAATCAACAGATGTCACAACTTCTGACTCTGCTATGGCTTCCTGGGGCACCCTGGGAAGCTCCTGTCTTGCTGGAAGCAGTTTTGGAAGCTCCCTGAAGTTCACGGAATTGATCAGGTTGGAGTCATGATGGCTGTCAGGCTTCAAAATGTGTGGGAAGAAACTGGGAAGCCCTGAATACCCCAGCTATGATTTAAGGGCTTCCAAGCACTATCCTGCTGTTTGCTCTGGTAGTCACTGGACCAAGGTTGTTGTACGAGGCAGAATATGGGAAGGTGGATTTGCAGCAGTGTATCAGGCAAGGTGGAAGGAAACCAGCTGTGTTTCCAACAGCAATCTGCCTGTCTTGGGAAGATGTCACACTGTTTCCATGCAATATTAATACATTGCTATTCCCCATGGGAAAGCTGTTTCACCAAGGAATTCACAAGTGACTGTTGAAAAGGCAGTGAGGTTTGGATATCAAACTGTTGTCGTGTTTTGGAAAATTTCACTTGAAGTTAAAAATGAGTACATTAGCAATCATTTCAGGTAAACACAGTTTTTCCCAGCCTGCCCCATCACCTGACTGGGAAGTACAGCAACTGGGCTTGATTCAGGTTGCATTTTTGCTTTGCAGCTTATCTGTCCTCACTCCTGTATTTTATATACCCATAAACTTTAAGACATCATGGTTTTAAATGTGAAAACATTTGGTAAATTATTTTCAAAAAGCTATGACAGTTTGTACCAATTGGGGGTCTGCTCACTCATTGATTACAGACTTGTGAGGTGTTGGCAGTATTAAGGAGCAGCTAAAGGATGCATGATAGGCAAAATTTATACAATCTGTCTTTTTTTTTTTTTTTTATTAATGCATAGGGAATATTATTTTATGCCATGTGTGTCATGGGGAACCAACTTGTCCCTTGAGCAATGGTATGAAAAATAGAAAACTAGGCTTTTGTATTTGAAGAGGAAAAAGTATTCATTACAGAAAAATGGGGAGGGCAGGTGAGGGTTAAGCTGAAAAATGCACCAGTGCTTTCAGTTGAAAAAGGAGTCCAGGAAGATTATACATGTAGGCAAAGCGACTACTGGCATTTATTTATTTCTTTCAAGCGTTTTACCTTGAAAACTGGAGATATTTTTCATCTTTACTTTCTGATAAAGTAAGCCAAACATTCAGAAGAGAAGGAGAGTTGGTGGACTTGTTTTAATAATGAACATATGCCTGCATGTGTGTGATTTCTTTTTTATGCTTTATAATTGGCATAAACTCCTCATGTGACAAGTCTTCAACTTTAACTACTGAACTTGTGCCGACATCAAAAGTCATTGTGGAATTTCAGACCTTTGATGTTTGGTTTAACAGAAGAGCTGATGACTGCTAAGGAGTAGCTACCAGGAACAAACAGATTTTCTAGGTCTCATCACACATAACTTATTTTCTGCTCATTTCCGACATTCTTCAAAGTTGCACAAATGTTCTTCATGGTGCCTAGTTTCATGTACTTTTGCTGTTTCTAGTGTTCGCAATGAGAATTTGGCCTTGAAAAAAAAAAATCTTTATAGAGGTAAAAAAATAAATTAGGATATTAAAACCAGCTACAAAACTCCAAGATTTCACAATATTTTGTAGTGACTTTATAGACATTTACTTTTTCTTTTTAGTCTTGCATGCCATGTTTTCCCTAAACTGTATCTTTCTGACCTTGTAAATGCTCACAGATATGTATTCAGTTGCTTTTCCAAATATTAACCTATTATAGCTACAGAAAAGACATTAAAAAAAACCCAAAACACCCAAGGAAAAAAACAAACAACAAAGAAATGACAAACCTAATACCTTTTTTTTAAAAAAAAAAAAAATAAAAAAAATAAAACCAACAAACCAACAACCAAAAAAACCCTAAACCTAAACAAACAAAAAAAGTAACAAAAAACCTAAACCAACAACACCAACTCAAACCCCACAAAACAATGAACAAAATATATTTACTATTTGAAATCATGCCACCTGGGTTTGGTCTTGCTTCTTCATCCTGTTTTATCTCAGTAGTCCAGATCGCTATTTTGATTCAAGTCCAAGCAGGGTCCAATACCTAAGAGGAAAGTTTGTGCCTCCAATATGGGTGACACTAGCCACAGGGTAGCTCTGTAGAAGGTATCAACTATTCTTGAAGAAGCACAGGTAAGGAAGACGAGTTAGAGATGGCAATGGAAGTGAAATTGCAAAAAAGAGGAAAAATGCAATGGGTAAAGAATGAGGATGAAAGAGAAAAGGAGAAGGGGAAAAAAGAAAAGAATAGAGAAGAAGGCAAGGAAACAGATGTACAGAACTGTGCTTTTATCTTTGCATAGGCTGCTGTTTAAGTTGCTCTGAAAAACAGTGATATATTGGGTGGATTCAGTTGCTTTTGTGTAGCAGAGTTTGCAAGCAGAAATTCTGCAGGGTTCAGACAACCTTTTTCAGAAACAAAAAGTCATAAAAAAGCTAAAGAAAAGAATAAAATAGTTTGCTCTTAGTCCAGAACCTGCTTCATAGGATGATCTTTCTACACTGTGGCTCTTGAGTTGATTTGCCAGGAAAGGCCAGTTTAGCATCTCACGTGAGCCCCTGTGCTTTGTGGAGTCTGAAAGCCAGACTGTGTATGGGGCTCCTGAGATATCTCCAGCCGTCCTGTCGGAAAGCAAGCAAGGTGCCTGTTCCCCTGTGCGCTGATCTGCCCTGTGCCTGCAGCCTGCTGACCCAGTCCATGAACTTTCTCTGCTCACAAATGCAGGCATGTCTGCTTAGTTCCTTTTCCCTTACCTTTGTACAGTCATGGATTATTTCTGTCAAATACAGTGCTAAGCACTTTAGGAGATTTCTGTGCTTGTGCATATTTAAGTAAGAGGATTAAAAACAATAGTTCACTGTCTGGGACACTCCCAGAACTGTGTCCTTATTTAGCTTCTTGCTGAGGTATGAATACTTCTTTGATGATGGAAAGTAATTTTCATCAGTGTTTCTAAGAGGTTTTCAGGCTGAAACATGATTGTCTGGACTTTTCCGAGTAAGGAATATGAGGACGTGCTCCTGCAGATTAATATGAGCTATACAGTGCATGCACTGGTTTATTTCTTTAGCAAATAGCCACCACTGCATAACATCCTGAAGGCTTTAATCTCCAAGGAGCATCTGCAATCTGCTTGATTCTCCTGACTGCTAGTATCTGTATTTGACTTCAACAGATAGCTAAGTGCATGAACTGTCCTGTGTCTCCAGCAGCAACAACTGCTGATTATCATCCTATCTGAAGAGGTTACTGAACAACAGTTAAGTGAGCTGATGGAAATTTTCTGCTAGATAAAGCCCTGACTTTCACAGCCATTATGGTAATAGGGTGTGTATCAGCAGTGTGATAGTACAAAGATATTCCCCCCCACCCCCGCCACCTTCCCAAGTCATTTAATGAAGATTTCATAAATGCAGATATGTTGCCCTTCTTGGGAGACACAGAAATGTGAACAGGCTTCACTTCATCAACTTCAGATAGAATGGTTTATTCTTTGATTATCTCAGCTCATCATCCATGAAGCCTGCAGTCTCAATCCAAGTTATTCTCTGGAACAACAGACAGTATTTTCAATTGACTGTGCAATACACTCAGCAATATAGATGCTTCAGGCAGAATATCGCTTCCTAAAGACGAAACTCCACAAAAGGTCCATAACCACCATGCAGGGGTTGGGAGCCGGTAGCAAGTAGGGTTTTCCAAAGTTCAAAGACACACCCTAGAAGAGGTGGTCCATCAGGGCTGACGACACCCAGAGGAATGATGTGTTGTCAGCCGTAATAACCAGGTATTCACTGGCAGCTGAATCAGCTGAGATTAGCCTTTCAGGTGCACAACATTTGAGCAGAGCTTTTGGGGCCACAGCAAGACATTTTGCCTCTTTGTCAGTAAGCATGGTGTCACTAGTTTAGTCCGAGTGGTAGGTGGAAATGCCTACACAACATCTTCAGAAGGAGGAGGTGGAAGAGATACGACAAGCAGTTTTTAGCCTGGTGGTAAAGGGCGCATGCCTGACAGGACAAATAGATGAGTGTGAATTCTTTTTGGTGTAAGCAAGGTAACTCAACTCAGGTAGAACAAGTCTACTAAAATGGCTAGGTGACTTCTAGTTTGTTTAGGACTGTTTGACAAAGTAAGGGCCATAGGTTTCCACTAACTGTGGCTTGAAGGGTATGCATTCTTTTGAACACAAATTTAATTTCCTAATACACAAGCTGCACTCCTCAAAACCCCATTCTACTTACAGTGCATAAGAGAGGTGCCTAACTGTGTTCTGACAGATGCTCGAAAGCTCCCCTGACACTTAACTGTTCTGCTACCGCATTGCATTGAGATCTACTGCCAGAATTTTGTCTGGTGCTTGTACTTCAACAGAACTGAAATACTTGGTGATCTGCAAGAGCCCAGCTTGCATGCCTGCTAAAAGCTCAGCAAGCAAAAGGCTCTGCACAACCCATAGTGGTTTCTCTAAATCCTTCCCTGCAATCAGTTACCTCTGTAATTGCAATGGGAAAGATGCAGCCTCAGTGACACGTGAGGGAAAACAAACTGCACAGCTATTGCAAGCTCCAGAGGCAAGTGGGGAAAGCAATAGTAAGGACATCACCCATTTAGCTTTCCTTGTAAATCTGTCCTGGATAGAGCTCTTGCCCTGTGTTGCAAACTGTGAAACAGGATTCTGTGTACGGTCCAAAGTGTGTTCTTTCAGCTGCTCTGTCCAGCAGGCTCTCACCTATATTGGTACTGGGACGGTAAGGATCAGCAGTCTGTCTTCTCCCCTCTTTTCCAAGCTGTTTTGCTTCATATTTCTTAGGTCAGAGAGAAATAGTGGCTCTTGTTGTCTTCCAGATATTCTGTGTATAGGAAGAGGGAGATCTGTTGCTCCAGAAACAATTTGTGCATTTTTGTCACTAGGCTGGGTTGTGCAGAAGACAAAAAAATAGCCTTTAAACCATGAGCTGACATACAGGGATTCCTTCTCCACCAAAACAGAGACTGCTTCCATCTCTTGAGCTGTAGACAGAGTATGATGGTGTGTTGACTTATTTTTCTGGGGATAATATGCTTTTGTGATCATCCACAATGGTGCCAGTACTACTCCAGTCTGCTAAATCATTATTCGTAAAATGTATCTAAAGCAGGCACGCCTTTTTATTGGTTTTAAAGGGAAGGATTTGAGCTCTTAGACTTCATTTTAATTTTTCACAATGAGTAATTAATGCTTCTACCTGTTGTTCAAGTTCTTTTATGTGCTAAATCTGTAGCTGTTTTCAGCTACAGATCATGACTATTTTGTTGAAGCCTGGCAGAATGATGCCAGTGTAAACAACTTGGCCCCATTTTATTTTTTTCAAGTATTCAGAAAAATTGTATTACCCTTACTAAAAAATAAACTTTATAAAGCCACTGAATGTATCCTTGAGGAGTCTACCCATAGTAAATCTAGTTCATAAACAAGTGAGATGGGGAGCAGGACTGAAAATTTGACAGGAAACAGATTTTACTCCAAGCTTACAACTGCTCTTAAGGCAAACTTTGAGAAAATACCATTTAAAAAAAAAATGCCTGGTGTATGTCTCCTTTATCAAATTGGAGACAACACTGTTAATAGAATCATCTGAACATGTTTGTAACACAGCAACAGGAAATTAATTAAAATCTACTATGACCTTTTTGCAGGTAAAACCTATCAAAAAAAATGTACACATACAGAATGTTACCACAGAAAGAATGATAAATGCTAGAACATTTCAGTCCCATTCACCCTGTACCTCCAGACCCATTGTACCTATTACATGCTTATAATAACTGGCTTATTCATTAAACATTGGCTCTAAGTAAAAACCAAAGATCTTGCTAAAGCAATGACTGCATGCTTTCTTATTCCTGATCATTCATATTTCACTTACTTTGACTCTCAAAAAAGCCTGGACCTTCCTTTGTACAAAATATTTGTCATTTACCGAAGCACAGTGTATAGTGAAGTCAGCAATCTGCATCTTTGCTGCTGCAGCTAACAGATCATTACATGAGAGGGTTTTCTGGGACTTGGGATGCAGCAAATGATACCATAATCCTTTTTATTGTAAGCACTTAATATTTTCAGTCTTGAAGCTATATTTGACTGTGTACAAGCAAATCAAGAATTTTTACATTAGTGGTCAGGGAATGGATGGGAGTTACAAATTACAGACAACGGAGAACATGTAGCTGTGTTGTACTTACAGTAGCTAGAAACCAATTTATACTGCTAAAAAAATGTGTATCTCATTTATGACAGCTTTCATATTTGTCACTCTCTCCATCACTCTTCCTACATGCAAGTAAAGAAAGCTGATCTGTCATTGACATTCCTGATGATGCTTTTCTTTACTAGACAAACAAAGACTTAAAGTTGCCATGGAAATACCCAAATCTCTCAGTTCATGCGTTTATCAAAGAAGGATCATCATCTTCAGATAATATTGATGGAGTGCACACTGTCTCTCTAGATGCTTGTCACACACTCTTAATGTTAAAAGAAAAAGAAAAATGAGGTGCACTCTTTCATTAATATCATGCCCATAGATCAGTGTCTAAATGACCCCTTTCTCATTTTAATTATGTTTGAAGTGAAAATCATACTGCCCCAAAACCAAATATGCAGGTATTATTTCGGTGTGCCTTCATTTAAGAAGCGTGATGATTTTGAGGATCTCACCTTTCCAGAAAGCCAATTGATGACAGAATCTAATCTCTGATCTTTTTATATTTTTGCATGTTTGCTTTTATTAATGGACATTTCTTTGTTTCGTTTTATTCTCCATCATCCTCCCTCTGTAAACACAGAAAAGGGGGGTAATAATTCAGGTTTTATTCTCGTTTGAGATACAGTTGCTCTTTGTAGCAGCTGTTCTAGTACTGCTGTAGAACCTCCTAATGTCTTTACTCTTTTTAACTCTTTTCTAGGTTTGGATCCCCTTTGATCCATAGAGGCTGCTGGAGCAAATGGGTAAGGTTAAACTATAAGCTAGCACCAACACTTTCTGTCTTTCTGTAAAGTGGATGTAGACATGTTATTGTCCCTTGCCTTGGTTTCAGTTTTCAGTTTTATTTCTGAATGGCTTTTGCATGAGCTTTTTGTCGCATATTTCAATTTCACAGATTACCGGCACCATCAAAGCAAATCATCTGAGCACTAAATGTGTAAGCAAAACTGAGATATCCAACATTTGTATAAAAACAGATACATTTTTAAAAAGCATCAAAATGAGCAAATCCCCAAGAAAAACTATTGAGTTGATAGCCTTGAAAACAACAAAAAAAAAAAAAGGCAAAAAACTAAAGTAGTTGTGAATTTGAAACATAGGAATGGCACAAATCCAAAAATATACTGGGATATTTTGGTAGTGAAGTTTTTAGTGCTATCAATTCAAATGTTTGCTTTGCTTCACTGTGCTATATTTTCATTGGCATTTAATGGATCTCTGAAGCTTCTGAGTTTGTGATTTGATCAGAACCCCCAAACCCTGGTTTTAAAGGCAAATATTGAAGTTACCCAATTTTACAGGAATTAACGGAAAAGCTTGAAACGCGAGAATTTCAGAAGCAGGTGAATCTGGATGTCTGTTTCTAGTCTGGTTTCCCTAAAGAAATAAGACTTGCATGATTGTTATTTGTGGTTAATATCAGTTTCACAGGAATTAGATATAAAAAAAAATTAGTCTCCCAAAAGTTTGAGCAGTAGATGAGAGGAATATACATAAAAGAGATCCCATAATTAGGTCCTGTAAGTTTTCTACCAATGCAAAAGACTACATGCTGAGTCCATAGATTATTTGACATTGGTGTCCATATGGGAGAAATACTTCATAAAGGTTCCAAACTCTGAAAAAAATACTCTGTGAAAGTTTGCAGAATCTAATTTGCAGAAGCCTGATTTTACTAGTTCTGATGTCAGTGTGCTGTTTGCTTGTTCTCATTTGTGCATTTCTGTTATTTGCAGAGAAAAGTTTCACTGAATAAATGGTCAGTCTTAAGAGTCAATCCAGTTTCCAACATCTCATATGAAAGTATTGTAGTTAACTGCATTTAATTCTGGTAAAAGAAACCTTCATGGTATAACTTGCTTCATGTTAATCAGTTAAATAGGACTGAGGCATATTTTATATTGGCTAACAGCAGCAGATCCAATTTCAGTCAAATTTCTCATCATTACTCATACTTCCTTGAAGTCTGCTCTGGGGTTAGCAAGTAGAAACATAATTGCCTTGGGTATAGTATTTTCTTTCTTTTTCTTAAAATGTGGTTATTGTTCCATAATATCTGTATTAAACACTCAGTCTCTGGGGCCACTGAAGAAGACATGCACTGTTTGTAGATTCAGCATGTATTCTTTGACAAGGATTTCTATTTTCTATACCCTTCTTAGCCAAAGTCTGTTGTCTCTTCTTTCACCATGTACTGATGGGCTTGGATGGTGGTTGAACAGACTGGTGAGGATAAAATTTCTTACAATTAAAAGGTAAGATTTCATTGTACAATTCAGCTACTTGTTATCACAATTGTCTTTCCTTAATTAATTGTATTTCAAGATAGGTACATTATAAACTAATCAGACTACTGTCATATGCCCATTAATTTTGTAATTAATTATCGTGGCTGGAGCTGAGTGAAAATTTTCTAAAAAATAACTTATTTGGTGACTTTTGCCTCTCTTCTGTTCATTAATTCTGTGCAAACATCATGATTTTCTGAAATTGGCTTGTTATTTCACTATTATTCACTGAGTTATTCTTGGTCAACAAATACCCAACACAGTTTGTTACAACACTTTTAAAGCCTGAAATAAGATGCATTTTGACCAGATCAAATGTTCATGTTAGTTATCAAACCCCTGTTGTAACACTAGGTTTTTGAAGTTGGGGGATTTTTTTTGGAAAATATTTATAATCACTAATGTGACATTTACTTTGTATCAGCATTCTTCCAACATTTAATTATTGTTCTTTTTTTTATTTGGAACATTCTTGCCTGATAACTTGTTTGGTAGAACATGAAAAGGTAAGGCAAATGCAGCAGGAGACTGGAGAGGTTTCCTTTAAAAGGTTGTAAGGTGTGCAGTTTTGCTGCTGGGTACCGTATGTAATTCAATAGTTTGTGAAAACAGTCGATGCTAATTCGGCTGTGTTATATCCCCTGATATGAATTAAATATCTGTGCCCAACCACTATTTCCATGATTTGAGGAGTACTTAGAGGCTTGCTTAGTACTACCTCCGTTGTGGTAGTAATGGTGTGTTGTAGACATGTCCTCTTGTACAGCTGTGCTTTTCCACTGTCAGTTCATCCCTCTTTAATTGGTGTTCTGCTTTCTTGGCAGAGTAAAATAACTGGTAAGTTGGGCCCCACTCAGGCTGGGTTTGCATTCTGTGTTTGACTTGGGCCTGAATCAATGTTTATGTTGCCATTTACCAATCATTAACACTTAAATAAATAGTGTCACTGCCCTCAGCCTGGTCAGTGATACTGAGGTTTCTCTTCTGGGAAGCAAAGATCCAGCCTTCCTGGACTTGGGGTGCACTCAGATGCTTTGATGCAATGTCAACACAGAACACAGAAATTTGCATTAAGACCAGAAATCAGCAGCTGAGAGGTGGTACAGCCTAGGTCCTTGGTGCCCCTCAGCTCTAGCTAAGGGAAGGAAAGCACTCCCTCTGCCCTGCCATGGGCCACAGGGATTCAGGCTAACCCACACCGACTTTGCATTGGAGTTGAGGAGGAACACTCATACAATTGGATGCTGAACCTAGCTGAGAAGAGGGTTAAGCAGTTGTTCCTTACTGCCTATCGATGCTCAGTTGCCTCCTCTCAGCAGGGAGGCATGACGGTTGTGTGCTAATTTGGACTCTAACAGCAATCAGTCAGGAGATTGGCCAGGCCAAAGCCCCTGAGCTCAGGATTCAGGCCAAATATGCAATGTAGACATGCCCTAAGAGACAGGAGTGATACTGTAAGCCTGAATTTCCCTGGCAGAACCCACAGAGTGATTCCAGCCCCCTGTATGCAATAATTCATTTTGGACAAAGCTGCTTCCCTGTTGGCCTGTGTGTGTCCTTACAGTGTGATATTCTGGTGAGCCCCCAGCTCACACCCTTGGGCTCTGTTGCCATAGCTCTGTTTTGCTGCTGTTTGCCATTCCTAGCTAGATAACCTTCTGAGGTTCCCATTACTTCACGCTCTCTGTGAGTGTCCAGAATTCAGTTCAATTGTTTCCCAACTTTTTTGGTACGTGTCTACAGCCCCTGAGCTCTCCTGCTGCCTTGTCAGATGACACTCCACTTCAGTGGCTCCCTGGAGGCTCTTCAGTTTCCAGGCTACCTATGGTATTTGTTTTTCTCGGTCTCCTCATTCCCTGGCAGGCAGAGCTTTTATGGAATTGACTTGTCTCATAGCAAGACCAAACCATTTGAATTTTGCTTTTCTTATCTGTAATGAGCTGTTCAGAAGTGCAGTAATGTTTGTATGTTAGGACACAGTGTTTCTTACAAATGCCTTTAGCAACCATCCAATGACATCAGACATGGTAGTGTGTGCATTGCAATATTTTACAGGATAAGCATTTACATTTTAGAATTACATTTGCTTTCTGACAAAATGGTGGTTGTTTCCAGCAAGTTGGAAGCAGCCCAACTGCATTGGATGTGGCTAGGGAAGATATGAAATGGGGAGCCTCTACCACCTCCTGAAGTTCAGGGTGAAACTAAGTATCAGATCAGTTCTGCATGAGTATTGGGGTAGATATGGACAAGCAGGACATGGATCTGAAAGCATTCTGGACAGAAAGACTGCAGTGAAACCCTTGCTCACCTTGTTCCACTGCAGGGACAAACTGGAGAGGCAGCAGTCTCATCCCATGCTGTGAGCTGACTCAGAGGGAAGGATTCAGGCTGTCCCTGGGAAGTGGGTAGTGGATTTGAGAACACCCAGACAGGATTTTACCTTCACTGAGTAATTTTGTAGTGGTGCTGAGGTGAAATTTTATTCACAGATTTCTGTCTTTCGAGTCTATATTTCCTCCTGTAATATATGATACCCTTGAAATATGCCCACAGTATTTCTTTACAGTTTTTGTATTTAAAGGAGTTTCTTTCCTGTACTTTTTAAAGTAATCAGTGTTGCGTGGGTCTGGAGTTCTAACATCAACTTCACACTAGTGTATCACAACTTATTACAGTGGAGTCCAGACTGCTTTTCCCTAGATTATCCATTTGTATCCTAACAGCATTTTCTTTGCATCAAGATCCTTCTTTTTACCATATGCCATCTTTATATTAACTTCTATTTTGCCATTGATACTTTCACACAAATTAGAGGCTGGCTTTTTTAGAAGCATTTGTCTGGTTTTTAGCTATAATTTAGGTAAGTATTCCTGAAATAGGACCCTCCTATATGCTTTCTTCTTACTCTGTGTTGGCATAAGCTTGCTTCTTTAATATTGTGAAATAAAGTGCCCCTTCTCAGAGGCACAAGGAGACATATGTCCTCCCATATTTACACTCCCCCAGCTGTCTGTGCTCTACCCTCTGCCTCCAATCAATCCCTGCCTTGCTCAAGGGTCTTCCAGCTACTACTGACACTTTTAGGCTTTTCCCATCAAGATTCTCAGGGTTTTTCACCTCCTTGTAATGGAGAGCAGCAGTGGCAGATATGTTTTGAGTGAATTTGTTACTGTTTCATACCCTTCCATGGTTACAGCTTTTGTGGGTGCCGTGATACCTTCTGGGGCTAAATATTAGGTGTGTTCTGCTTCATGAATAGCTGGTAATAGTCACTTTTTTCACTATAGTCCAGAGTAAAGCCATAACAGGCAGTCAGAGGGTCAGGCAGAATTGTTTTTTAGACCATCATAAACCATTAGTCTTATTTTGCTCTAAAAATAGTTTTCTGAAACTCAGGCTTGGCTCTTTCCTTTTTGTTTGATGCTATAATAAACTCTTCAAATACTTCAACAGAAAGTTACATTAGACTTGAGCCAAACTACAGTCTAGATAGAACACAAATGCACGTTTACAATTTGTAAATCAATATAATGAATTCAGAATATCATGGTGTTGGATTTTGCAGATTTATTCATATTTATAACCTATACCTATTGCAGTACTATTCATGAGTGTTATGGGATTAAAGAATATTTCTGTTTGGTTTCTGTCCTGGAAATGTTTTGGGTTCACTTGAAACATTTACTTTGTCATGAAACTAAATATTTGATTCCATCTTCTTATTGCTTTACCCTTTTAAAACTTTTTTTAAGAAAGGTCATTTGAAACAAAAAGCCTAAATGGTTTATTTTTTATTCCTTTTTACAGTTGGAAAAATTTGTGAAATTGAACTTGTATTTAAAAACTATTTTTTGTAGTATACTGTTTGCCAAAATAATCGCTTTAGTCCCCCTCGATTAATCCTTTACTTACATTGGTATCTATGAAAATTTTATGATTGCATTTGCATATGGCAGATTTGCCGTATGCCTTTTGCAATTAAAAGAAGTGGTACACTCTTAAAGAAGAAGAAAAAAAAAAGACTTCAATATGCTATTTAAAATTGCATGTATTCAGGGACTATTACTGATACATTTTTAATAATAATCTTCTCTGTGGTAGATAATGGTGACACTCAGAAACGTGACTGTGACATGCTGACACGCTAAACTTAGAGTAACTTGGTATCGCTTTGGGTAAAATTTGCCCCATAAAGAATGAACAATTAAAAGTTCTTTATGGCGATGTGCTAAGCCCATAGCACTATGGACTGCATCAGCAATCAAAACTTGCCCTCATGAAAGTAGCAATAAAAGAAAGCGATTAAACGTAAACAAAAAGTTCAGATAGCACTGTAGGGCTGAATAAAATGATCAAAATCTGATGGCTAGGGCATTAGCATGCTTCAGGTTGGCTCCTGGACTAGAATGCAGGTGTCATCTCAAATCCTGCACAGTTGGGAATGCTTCCAATTGGTCCTGGAAGCAGGATGGCCTGAGCAGGAGGCACAATAGCTGCCTCCACTGTGCTTGGCCTGGCTTTTGTCACATTCATCTTTAGTATTTAGCTTCATGCTAATTTAGGTTTAGGTACCTAATTTCATTTTTTAAGGATTTCATGTGTATCTGGTAACCCCTGCCGAAGTGATACACATGCACGTTCTCACATTCATGATATGTGACATGTATACACATACTTTATAATAAACAGAAAATGTTGGAGGACTGTATTAAGAAGTCTTTCATTTTAAAAATATGCTGCATTACCATCTATATCAAAAGTCTGGTGAGAAGAAACACCACCTGTTGGTGGCTGCACAGATTCTTCCTTGAAGTTGCAGGGTTAGATCCAGGTTTGCTTTAGTCAGCAAGAGCTTTTCAGTTACCACCAGTTAGGAGGCTGTGCCCTGTAGCTGGCTGTGTGGATGTGACAAGCTACACTGAAGAGCTCACTATGTTATAACCTGTCTGCTGGCACAAGCAATACGAGTACCACTGCGTAAGTCAAAGAAACAGGGGTGTGGTGTAGAGGGTGAATGTGTGGATTAAATGGACACCAGGAAATTCATATGGGGACTTACACATTTGGTAGCATCAGCTTGGTGTTGGTTGCACCTGACTGATAATGTGTGTAGCTCAACCAGATTGTACTACTCAGCTTACACAGCCTTATTACTCGAGCCAGGATTTGTTATTGAGCTTTAGCCTCATGTCTGTCATATTCTACCTGCCACCCCTAGGATTGTGCACACTTGAAACTGAGTTGTTTTGTTTTTGAGAAGTGTATGGAAAAACATTTGTTTAGACGATATCAAATGCTTCCATCTTTACCATAGATCCAATCACATGCAAACAGATAGAGGCACACACTTGCACACACATCTCTTTACATAACACAGGCTGCAGAAGAACTATTTTTCTATCAATGGCAGTGTATATGCACTATCTTTTCACAGGTGGGAGATTTAAACAAGGAATATGAAGTATCTGTAAAAACAGACACTGACTTAGAGCTCTGTGTTTTAACTGAAGTTGAAAATATTTCTGTGCTAATGATCACGTTACCTGTTATATAGGGTTATAAAAATGAATCTGTGTTCTTTGTGTTGATCAACAGCTGAATAAAAATAATAGTTTTAAAATAATTTAAATGCTTTTACTACAGTCTGAAAAGAAAGCGTTGTTTCACAAAGAGAAATGGGGATCTCACCATTTATTGCACTTATGTATCTTAACAAATTGCCTTTTGATTTTTTTCAAGGATTCACAGCTAAAGCTGTGAGCTCTTTGGTGCGTATGGTGAACAAACAGCACCTAACACAGCAGGGTCTCCATCTGAAGGGGAATCGTTGCATGCTGGCATGCCATTGCTGTTGTGGTCTCTATCAGGACTGTACAACTGTCTCCATTGATAAAGTGGCCTGGCATGAGCAGTAACACAACGTGAGGTCTCTCTAGACATTTCTTCACTTATATTAATATTTTAGCAATAAAATATTACATACTTAAAAGTGGGAACTATTTTTCACCAGAGATTTCCAATAGTGCCTGAGAATTTCTCCGTACAGGGACAAATGTATCACTGATATTTTAAAATGGCACTCCCACAATGGACAATTTTGCAGGTTTGTTCCAGGAACGGGCTTCCTTGCAGGCAAGAAATTCAATTCTATTTCCTTCCGAGGAATGGAAGAATGGTAAACTGGACCTTCTGGGGTCTCCTCCATCATAATCTTAAAATCAGAGGGAGATTTGTGGCAGGAGGTTCACGGGGTCCTAGACATTGGCAAGCAGCATACCCTGGTTACTAGCCACAGCCTCTTGACCCCTCCCTAGGTCAGAAATGGGGCTGCATTCATCCATGCCTGAGACACGGGCAGTGTAAGCCAGGTACAATAGCTCAAGAGGAGAGCACAGAAAAATGAAGGCAGAGAATTAAAGACCACATTAGTTACTTGTGGTCTGCATGAGCTTTTCTTTTTCAAAAGCCCTTTTCTAGCACATACTTTTATGTATCATTTTTCTACAAGGAACTTTTTTTAGCTTGGAAGTTATGCTTGTTTTTCATGACACTTTAAAATAGCTCTAATTTCTTTGGAATCTGACTGATATGTGACTAAGTTACCACTGATACAGCATTACTCTGCTTTTGAAAAGGTGTTACATGTAAATATATCACACTATGGCTGCTACCAGAAAGGCTTCCCTGCATTTTTATAAGTGTAAGAGGTAGTCAGAATTATTTTCATGTTGATAGTATTATCTTATGGTTCATGTATATATGTTCATGTTTACCAATAAGTGTATATATGTATATTCATAAATATAGAATACAAATATATGTGTGTATATTGATTTGTGAATGTAAATTTTGGGGATGTGGAAAAGTGGATCTAGAAAGGAAATATGGACATTCAGTTTCAGGTGTGAAGAGAGGAAGATCCTATAAATTCCAAACTAGGAGCTAACTTGTACAAAAGATACAGATTTTTTATATATATATATATATATACAGACTGACAGACATGGGGATCAAGGTGTTACCAGTGTTTTTATCATTTCAACAAAGCTTATTGATATTTTGCATTAAATGCAGTGATAGCTTTTTGAAAAACAGTTCCAATGTAAGATAGTTTTCCACTTAAATGTTCCTGTATGTTTTTGTAATTGCTTTGTACATGTTTCTGAACTAGATCAAGCCTTTTGAGGTTTAACAAGCTAAATATCAAGGAACAACAAGAGATGCATAGCTATGCTCTGCTGTATGTGATAGTGTTCCTTAGTTGTGTAGGAGGTTTCTGTATCAAATAACAGGATTAGAAAGGTCTGATATATCATCAGTTGTTCAGGATCATAGAATTAATTGATTCTGAGCCATTTATCATGAAACTCAGTGGGAATAAGACTGAACCTGATGAGAAGCCTGATGAGCAACATTTTGAAATCTGCACAGCTAATTTGAAAGGTATGAGTCTAACCAAGTAATCTGATTTTTCAGAGGTAAACAGCAGTGTCAGTTCACAGTAAATGTAATGGGATCTCCAGATGAATTGATACTTAACAGACCTTTTACTTCAGTGACTAAACATAGATGCAGGTGTTTAACAACAGCAGCTCTGAAGTTCAAAAATTATTATGTACAGTGGGTGTCTGGGAATTACGTGGTTTTGCTGTCTGATGACACTGACGGGCTTATAAGGAAGATATTTGGTAATCCTGGAATCATCAAGATATCTTAGTAATAGAGATAATAATTCTCTTGGAGATTTTAATGCCTCTAACATTCTTAAGATGTTTTCATTTTGCTTGCCCAGAACTGCTTCAGCCTAGCTCAGGAATCCTGTGTTTCCTTTCTCCACTGTGATCAATTTTCATTTTATGGGCTGTTTCAGTCTATGTGCCTCTCTCCATTTTCACTTAAAACCTGCTGGCCTGAGCATTCTGCTATGAGGTAGCAAGTGTGGATTTCTCCCTCCTTGGCTGAATTCAAGTACATTGACATTCAATGACAGAAAGAAGGTTCTGAATAAAGGAGGCACATCTTCTTTCAGTGGCATAAAATTGAGTTTAAATAGGGCTGCTATTTCCTTATGAATTATCTGAAAGGACTGATGTTAGCACCCAAGGGCAAATCTTCAATCTGTGGATCATGGTAAGAGGGAAATGTTTCCTTTATAGTCTAGAGCCATGTTCATCAGCTTTTGTAAGGAGCAGTTGTATCCTAATCAGTGCATGGGTTTTTTTTGTCATCTTATAATGTGACAACTCACTTTTTATATGCACAATTTAATGATTGTAGATATTTTACGTGGCAATCTGGATTGAATTTTCAGACTGGGGCCTGAAAGGTAACAGGTGGTAACTGACATGGAGGTACTGATTTCTGTTATCAGTTCTGGCCCTCCAGATGCACCTTGACACATCATTATAGCTGCATTGCAGTCCAACAGACATCTCTGATGAAAAATTTTAGGGATTTTATTAATGCTCAACTATTTTCACTTATGGGACATAAATCTGGGGTGGTAAAATCATAGCTATAACTCTATAGTCTAGTTTGATATCCTCTTGAAATACTGACTTTGAAGCTGTAATTGATAACCTAAATTTATACTTTTTTTAGAGAGACTCTGGAATCATGAACCTCTACAAACCTGTAGGCTAGGGAAGTAGGTGCTCATTTGGATAATATAATTGAGAAAAAAAGAAAAGACTAAGCATACACAGTGACTGCATCACGGGTTAGTCTAGCATAGGGGTTCTGGCACACACCTTATAATATAGTCACTGAGTGCCCTGGCTTGGGATAAGTAGTTGAGCCCATGTCAGAGAAGCTGGCAACCAATAAAGAAAAGGCTGATGTGAGGAACAGTTGTATCTCAGATCCAGATTTGAGAGGCAAGCATTCATATAGAGTTTGCTTGGAATCAAATGCTTTTGCAGCAGGTTTACTCTACTCATGCACCTCAAATATCCATTCAGCTACAACAGTCTCCACATGGTTCAGAGAGCCCAGAAACAAAATTTATTGATATGCAGTTTATCCTGCTCAGTAAGCCTAGTTAGCCAAGGCTGTCTGAAGTGCGTTTGCCAAGAGAAGAAGGGGAAAAAAAGGTTTATCAGGCTTGGGCTTTCTAGGTCTGTTGTTAGAAATGTGACCATTAGGAAATAATGGGAATGGCAACTTAATCTCGTTGCATTGTTGAAACTCAGTTTTTTCAAGTTTATTTGGAATCTGAAGATCTAATGCTGGCACTTTTCTTCACAATCATTAGTCCTTTATTCTGTCAATGACACCCAGTTAAAACACATGATATAATCTTGAAGACAGTACCTTCTAGTCTATCAAGTTTTTCTGTATGAAGATAGACCTCGTGGAATAGAGGTCCATGTGATCTCTAAGCCAAGCCTCTTCATTCTTCTTTCCATTCTGTTCTTAGTTTTTGCATTTCCTCACTAAACTGCTGTGACATCTAGCCACAAAACTAGGGAAGAAAGAAGACCCAGATAAAATCAGCCAAATCATTAAACATAATGGAATTCAGTGTTACTAAGGGTAAACTCCTTTTTACTAGATTTACTGTGTGGTATTGTATCTCTAAGGGACTTCAGGCACTGGAAACAGTCAAACCAAATCCAGTCACAACCTTAAGCACTTGGATTTGTAATACCTCTGTTGTGAGTAAAAAAAAAAAAGTTCATCACTTTTAGAAGACATATTTTGGTCACATTTACAAAAAAAAGTTGGTACATATGCTGAAAACTTGTAATGTAAAAGTTCTAAGTGTAGTCTATCGGGACATGAAAGAAATCTCATGCAGAATCCCCAACTCAGTCTGTTACACAATATCCTGAGAAAAACAAATTGCTGGTCCTGTTCAGGGGTATTTTCAGCACTTGAAACTGGGAAAAAAAAAAAAAAATATCTCTCCATGGTAAAAAATATTGTAATTCTCACATGAAAGAAAACATTGCACCTCTTCTTTCTAAACACAAAATCAAGATGACTAAGATAACTGATGCAATTCTAAATATTTTATTTATGCAGTCAGAAGTATTTTTAAAACCACTAGTTTTCATTTGTTCTGAGCTCATCTGTTTCAGAAATGCTCTTTATGGGGTCACATCCATGTATATGTTATGGAAATGAGACCAGCATATGTAAAAATTTAGCAAGACATGATTAATTTAAAACATTTTATGGTGTATAACTCTTTCTTAGCAAGATTTTTTTAGTTTTCAGAACTCTCTCGACTTCCTATTCATAGGAATAATCTGTAGTCTTGTTGACATGTCTACCAGGAAATGCCTTTATGGTACTAATGGAAGGTGAATTATGTTTAATAGAAAACTTAGCCTACAAAGATGTGATTTTTATGATTCAAGAAAGACTGCTATTACAAAAGCTCTGACTTTACACTCCAGTATTTTTATCAGATTGTGACTGCAGTCACTGCAAGCTGAAGTGATGGGGTCTGGAGAATAATGTTAACACAATTCAGAGGAAATTAATCAACATTAGTCAGCACTTGTCTCTCATGTACTTGGGGTCATGGCCTGTTCTAAAGTAACTTATTTTCTTCCTATTCAGCAATGCAGGAAGGAAGATTTAGAACCAGCGGAAAGGTAGTAATAGTGTGACAGGAAGAAAAAGGTCACTGGGAACAATATGAAAGCTGATTAATAGGATGATCCTCATAGGTGAATTAGAATTCTGCAAATGACTTTTCTATTTCTCGTTCTTTCCCTATTTCAAAGTAGTTTTATTCTGGAATAATGCATCTGAACAGGTGCACCTGAAAAATAACTCTTAAAGGCAATGAGAAATTTTTTCCATTGAAATTCCTTTGTATTTTAATTTGAGCATTGGTGTGCACTAAGCCAAAGAGAGTTCCAATCTGTATGTAGGTTTTGAAGAAGAAACCACCAAAAACTTCCAAAAAAATCAAAACCCACATAGCCAGCAACATGTGAGGATCCAATAAATAAAAACTTACTGCTGTTCACAGGAATGAAAAATTAGGCTCGTTATTAAGCAACAGCATTTCCTAAATCATGCTGTTCATGATATGCTTGATCTCAATTAACTAAGGTTTAGTGTTCTGAAGTTTTGTCATAGGCAGTATGTCTGGGGGCATAATGTAACGCTAATAGGTAAATGGATACAAGCCATGAACCTGTGGTGTAGTGCTGCTGCAAATAAGGTCTTCTGAAGGTGGGATTTCTCTTCACTACCTTTAACCATCTAAAAGCTGGTTATCTGGGATCCCTCCACACAAAGTTGAAGTGGAAAAGCACCTACAAGGAGGCGTTTCTGCATTAAAGTTGCCTTCTTGAGGTGCAATTCCACTGGCTTCAGATATAAAGTTCGGATGTGCATGTACTCCACAGGGCTGGGCAATGGCAAAGTGTGTTCACTTACCTGCTCTGATACCCGCTCTCTCCTGTCAGTGCAGAGCCAGAGGTGCTTTCTAATGCTTTCTGGTGAACCCACAACCTTGCCAGCAATTCCCATCAGTTTACTGTGTACTATTGAGCTAAAACTTTGATTTGAAGTTTTCATATCCTGGGAGAACGTTATGAATATGACTTAATCTGTAAACTGAAAGATTAAAAGCATAAGGCACGTCTTTGCTATTTTATACTCTGTTGATTCCTCTAAGGAAGTGAACAGTACCATGAACCTGGTAGTTTTTCTGTTTGTGACTTCTCTGTAAGGCTGTGATTAGTTTGTTCCTTATTTAAGAAATGTGTTCTGTGGACATCTTGCAGTATATCAGTTGCTTATGAGCTATTTTCTTGAGCTGTTGATTTAAGTTTTCAGTTAGTAGATCTCTTTTCATGCCATATTTGATTAGTCATTTTTGTATTGTTCTCCTTTTTAATTCCCCTTGACTGCTACCTCCCAAACCAGCTAAGGACTTGTGAGATTCCTATAGGCAGATACATAGTTTCCATGGCAGGTCCATAGCTATATGTGAGGACAAACTTGTATGGTCAAGTAGGGTTTTTAAGCCTTCTGTTTTTTTGTTTTTTTTTTTTTTTGTGGACAAGTTGTACCACTTAGGCTACTTTTTTTTTTTTTTTTTGTCCAAATAATATTTAGTAATTGCAAGGGTATAGATCAAGTTTGGTCACATACACCCTGTAGTTTTTTCAATAATGCCGTACAAGGAAGTGCAAGTATAAAGTTCCATTAAAATGCAAAGTTTGAGTGAGGATGAATTATACCTAAATAATGCTGAAATTACTATAATCAGGCCCTTGGGGAAAAGCTAAGGGAAGAAACCTAGACCCTTCATGCTCTAATTTTGTATTCTGACTTTCATAAACTGACGTTCAGCCTTGACATGTCTTCTCAATATTTATCCCATTCACTTGCTCACTTTAGATGAGGTATATTAGACCTAGCATAGGGTCTTGAGGTTCCTGTCATGTGGAAGTCCTCTTCTACAGTATATTTACCATATATGACAACTGCTGTCTGCCACTCTGAAGAGATTAAATGTCTATGGTCTGAGGTTTCAAAAAGACTTTTTACTTTTTTCTTGGTGGCAATAAGTTAACTAGCGTTAACTAGCCTTAGAAGAGCAAATTAACTGATTAGATTTGTTTAGGTAATTTTTAATTGTTTAAATAAGAGCTGCTCAAACTCAGCCCATGCAGTGGATGCATTATGTCAACATATGGAAAAGTCTGTATTCACTAGGAGGTGGCACTTGTACCTTCAAAATAGTGAACTAGTTTCTGAACAATTAAACCAGGACAGTGTTAATGGTAGAAAGAAAGTATGAACACACAACAAGACAGCACTTCTCTTTAAATTGTGTAAAGAAAGAGGATGGGGAAATTAAGTCCATATTCTGTGAATTGAGCTTACAGCAGACCTGCTGCTGCATTGCCCCCCTGCTGCTTATTGGAGCGAGAAATCAACACCAGAGCTGGAACCAGCATCAGAACATTAACACCGTTTATCCAGAGCCAGTCCACATCTTCATGTCTCGTGAGCTGACCAAACAGGCAATGTATGGAGAACATGGCTATGATGATTGAGTCAGTTCATCATGTAGCTTTTCTGCATGTGTTGTCTCTGACTGCCCTTGGAATAAATCTCTTCCCAAATGAACTAATTCTCAATTTAAACAGAAAAATGGGAATCCTAATCAACATTGACACAGAGACCACAGTGCCAGAAAACAGAGCATAAAGACATCTAATGAAATATTTTGTGGAAATGTATTGTTCCCCTTTGAAACTTCAGTTTCCTCTCTGTCTCTTATGACTTTTCACAATGAATAATTTAACTTTAATTTTGAGTTTTGAAAAATTTCCAGTTTTCACTTTCCACAGTTCAACGGAAAATGCTTATTTTAGGATGCTTATTTTGAAATGCTTATTAGAAGAGCCTAGTTCCATGTTAAGATATTAATTTAAGGTATTAATTATCTTCAGTGCTATCTACCTTCTTGAAACGAGAAAAAGTCATCACTGCAGCCTACCATAGAACCAGAGACAACAAGGAACTACCTAGCTTAAAAAGCAGCACCAACACAAGGACAAGTATATGGATTGATCATGAATACATTTAGGCTGCAAATGAGAAAAAGTATTTCTACACATTCTTCAGCACTTTTCTAGCAAGAGTTATGGGGGCAGAAAATGTGATTGCCCATAAAAGGTTATTTTTTTTTTTTTGTGAGAAGAGTCCTAAGGTGTGGTAACTACAGTAGAAGACAACTGGAGATGTTGGCCCTGGAAAAGTTTGTAGATCACCTGGGGAACTGGCATACCTGAAAACAAAAAATCTCTCTCATGTTATGTCAAATACATGCTCCCATCTACCACTGTCCCCGTTTTCCCAACACCTGCCTGAGACTGGAGTGAGATCTGTGACAGTCTAGGTACAGTATCACAGCAAAGTGCACGATATGTTACCCATTGAAAAATTATCCTAGCTTCTTATAAGCTACACCTAGCAATTAACTGCTGCTACCTTGATTTCCACTGGGAGTTCTGCATAAACATAGTATGCCCCCAAGGCTATAGTAACTTATGCTCTGCAGTTTGCAGGCCTTGTGGATGCACCTGCACACGATTCATCTGTGTTAGGAGCACTGGGTGGTGTTTAGGTTTGCATGATAAGCCTATGCATACAGAAATAAATATTTCAATGAATTGTGAGGCCATTTTTTTCTGTGCCTTGTATCGGTAGTGGCCAACGTACGCAGTGGCCCTCAATGTGACACAGTTTCTTCAATATGTAGTTATAAGCTGACTAATGAGACTTCAAAGTTGTATCCAGCTTTGAAGGAAATAGGTGAATATTCTAAGATCCAATATAAATTTTACTTTGCCAGTAAAATGGGGAGGAGACTCTCGGGTATAACTGTGATGCCAAGGAAGGCATGTGGAGAAAACGTGGGGAAAAAAGGTGTGAAAAAGGCCTCTGGAAACCAGGAAGAAGCAGTCTGAGAATTGGCTTTTTGAACAGGAAGGTGCAGGAGGGACTGGATACCCTGACTTGTGTCTGGTTTTCGGAGTCCTGGTCTCTGTAGCAAAGCAGCAGCACAGCTAAGCTCTTTTGACATAACTGGGAAATCTCAGTGTTCCAAATAAATTCCTAGCTAACACCTTGTTCCATGACACTCATTCCAGAGAAGACTGGAAAGTTGCACATCAGGCTAGAAAGGATGTGGTGAATGACTAACTAACAAACCTGTAGGTGTATATATAGGAGTTTGAGATACATATGTTTGCTAGGGTTTTTTTTCAGAAGTGGGAAAAGACCTGTAACATATATAGAAATAGGAGAAGAGCACCTGCCTGTTTTCTGAACTTAGCTGTGGAGTCATTCCTTACACTCAGAACCTGGATTTTATTATTTAGAATCAGTTTTCGATACATCAGAACAGCTTTATCTATCTTATTCTTATGACTCCTGATATCTCAGCATAAAGTCTGAACATGCAAGGATGTTGTATGTTTGGTCAGCTGGCAATACTGTATATGTCAAATTCTTTACTGATATTCAGGACGTTCTAGAGGATGAAACTTCATCACTTATGTCTCTGCTTCCAAAGCTACAAATGGCACAGTTCTCACAGAAGTACCTATGGAGCAATTTTGCGAGACCAAAGGGAGATTCACACTGGTGTCTCATGGAAGTTTTGGTGTGGGGTGTAGGGCTGTTATTTTAGTTCATCTTTGATATGCAAGTTGTGCACAGCACTAGACAATCATCAAAATTTAATTTGCTGAAGACAAATCACGTCTGGGTGTGTATTTTTGCAAGACAAGCAGAGGGAAGTTTTCTTCAGTGCATTTCCTGATTGTTTTGGTTGGAAAAAAAAAAAAACAAGGTTGTCAAATCCATGTAGACAATTTCTGTATTTCTCTGCAATATTAAAAATGGTGCTATACCTCTAGCAAACCTCTGCATGAGCTGCAGAAGAAAATCTACTAGGTTTTCCATTATGATTAGGAAAGCCATATACTGCATATCCCTGTTCCTTGATGATGTGAGAGACTTGTGATAAGCTTGGGTGTCCTGCCTGAACTCATTCTTCTGATTAAAGGTAAATGATTCTGTAACAATATTTCTCTGGGGATGGTTGAGTAAGGGCAATGCTGTACTTCCCTTAACCTATTCTCTGTTCCTTGGCCCATGCAGAAATCTTGGAACTGGGTATGAGTAGGGTAAAGAAAGGACTCCGAGACAGCTGGAAGGGTAGGCAGTATGCATAAGAGGCATGCCTAGGTACACATGGCAGTTAATGTCCTGCCAATTGCACCGTGATGCTGGAATTTGTATCTTTTCTGGAATGTCACATGGAAGAGGAATTCAGTCTGGTTAAGTGTGGTATTCTCCTCAACACAGCTTCTACAAAAGTCAGTACATAACTAGTTAAGGGATACTTCTTAACTATCTCTAAATGCCTACATAGCATATTCTTGCTAACAGGGACAAACTATTGTCGCAAGGAGTTACCTTCTGTTTGCCATTGATAAGGGAACACACTATGCATAATGCGTTCACCTCCTTAGCATACAGTGCAAACTAATTATGACCCCTTGCTTAGTCCATGTACACATAATACAACATAGGCTTTGTCTGAGCACCCATACCAATACAAATTGTTGATGCTGCTGAAGCTGTTGCTTAGAGTTTGCATTCTGATTTTTCCTGCATCTAGAATCAAGAGCACTCTTACAGATTTACTTGTGTTTGCAGTTTTGTGTTCAGAAAATGTGCCAATCTTATGTGGCATCTGAGGACACCATACTGTTATAATGATGAGTTTGCTTAAATGGCTGTGACTGTCACAACTTCTATCACTAAGCTGTTGCTTAATAATTTAACAAAAATTTTACCAGCTTCTGGTTGTATTATGGCTTTTCTCTGAGGGAATACCATGAGACAGCATCTTTAGTTTATAGCTATATTGCAGTGCATGATGGAGGTAGATCTTTTTGCATACAGGTGTCACTACATTCTTCTCTGAACCTATTAACACGCAGTTAGATTCTTGTAACCAGTTACACTTGTTAACTTAGATTAGCAGGTACTTTGGGTGTTTGTGTATTGATGAAAACTTTCAGAAATTTGATCTAATTGGAAACCTGTTTACTTCGGTTTCCCTGTGTGCCAACCCTGTAATAAGGGGCTCATCAAGACAATGACTTTGTAGCTGCTGGAAATTTGGAGTTAAAAATCTAGTTTCATGCTGAATGGGTATGAAAAGTTTTCTCAGTAATATTTCAATTAGATCTGAATAATTTGCTTTGTATTACAAATGCAGAAAGTTACAGCTGAAATGAAATGTTTACGATTTATTAGTGGTAAGCTGTTAATGTTGATGTTTCCTTAGAGTGTTATCTGTATGCTTCTGAAATCAGTTCGGTTCTCTGATGCGGTTGCAGTCCTCTGCTTATACTGCAGGTGTTGCTGCTGAAATACCTTATAGTAAGTTTTATATTCTGATTAATAGTTCACATGGGGTAGATTGAATATTGGAAGCAACTTAGCTTCAGTAGGAAGGCCTGAGAGCCCCCTGCCCTGGGGTACCCAAAGGTCCTGTCAGTAAAGCCTTCTCTTGATGTGTCTGTAGTTTAGGGGAAGGTGAGAGCTTCAGTTCTCTTGCAGAACGGTTTTCTCTTCAACATCTGGATCCTGCCTGAGTATAAGGACTGCTAGGTCAAAGGTAGCGATAGACTAGAAAAGGCTAACTTTCTGAATGCTGATATGTCTGATAAATAAGAAAGGAACATATCTACATCAGTGTCAAAACATAAAAGGCTTGGATCATTGATAGAAGGAATTAGTAGTAAAAACTAGTATTCACAGGAAAATTAGGTGCTTTCAGGATGGGGTAGTAGGTGAGTAGAAGATGTTAGATTCTGAAATTTGAACTGAATTTTTAGCCTTAATAAAACATGTAGGTACCTGTTTAGTACTTGATGCCTATTGTCTGGCTCATTACTTTTTTAGTCCTAAATGTGATTGCCTTCAGGAAAATATTAAGGAGCGGTGTGTGTATAGGTCTCTTAAAAAAACTTCATCTTAGAATAAAAGTGTGTAAGTCTTGTGTACAGGTTGTCATTGGGAAAAATGTAACCTGTAACCTGCTTCTACTCCCTTAAATGGATATGACAAGAAATGGGCCATATTGATGTAAAAAAAAGCACTATCAATATTTTTATTGGTGTTTTATAATATTTTTAAGATGTTCTATGTGAAAGTTCCCACTCTCTTTGATCTGGTTGGCTGGAAATTTCTTGGTGAAACCGGTTTGGGAGGAAATGCAAAGTCATACTGTTTTTTTCACCAGTGGGTGAGCTTTTAGAAAGCTGAAAAAAGTTGACCAAAAAAAAAATTGTACTGTTTGGAACCAGTGTTGCCTTTGAAATTAAAGTTAATAGTAGTAAAAAATAATATATTTTTTTTTTAAATAAAATCCTTCAATACTGAAATGAAGCATTTTCAAACTTAAGGGAAAATGTTTTGATTGACTCAAACTGAATACATCTGTTTGAGGATGGAATAGAAGAAAGAAATTAAAGGTGTTTCAGTTAAAGAGTTTGATGTTGTAACTCTTTGGCACACTTTTCTTAGGGAACCCTTTATGAAAGCTCAAAAATCTTGGCTGATGTGAGTTCAATTTCTAATTCATAATCTTAATGAAAATGTATTTGGAGCGAGCACTTGTTTTAACTAAATGTGATGTGAAACTGTAAACATTACTAAAATTCTCCCCATTGGATGTATCAAAATCTTCTGGTCAACTCTACAAGCTTGTCTTGCGGTTAAATATCTCAAAGCATCCTAGTAGATAATATTAAGAACTTGATTCTTCGGTATTGTCTTTATGTGTTAAAACGTTAAGGGTTCTACTGTGATATGAGGTAAGGTTTATAGCACCATAACACCAGAACAATTAGTTCATATTCATGTTATTTTGTAGAAAATTTGTTGTTTCTGGGATTTGTTTAGGGAATCATAGAATGGTTTGGTTTGCAAGGGACCTTAAAGATCATCTAGTCCCAACCCCCCTGCCACAGGCAGGGACACCTTCCCCCAGCCCAGGTTGCTCCCAGCCCCGTCCAACCTGGCCCTGAACCCTTCCAGGGAGGGGGCAGCCACAGCTGCTCTGGGCACCCTGGGCCAGCGCCTCACCACCCTCACAGGAAAGAATCTCTTCCTTATCTCTCATCTAAATCTACCCTGTTTCAGTTTAAAACCATCACCCCTCATCCTATCCCCACACCCCCTGATAAAGAGTCCCTCCCCACCTTTCCTGTCCCCCCTTTAAGCCCTGGTAGACCGCTCTGAGGTCTCCCCGGAGCCTTCCCTTCTCCAGGCTGAACCCCCCCAACTCTCTCAGCCTGGCCCCGCAGGGGAGCTGCTCCAGCCCCAGACCGTCTCTGTGGCCTCCTCTGGACCCGCTCGAGCAGGTCCGTGTCCTTCTGATGTTGGGGGCCCAGAGCTGGACCCAGCACTGCAGGGGGGTCTCTGCAGAGCAGACGAATCCCTTCCCTCGCCCTGCTGGGCACCCTGCTCTTGATGCAGCCCAGCACACGGGTGGCTTTCTTGGGCTGTGAGTGCACATTGCTGGCTTATAATCAGTTAAAAATGACTAAAAATCAAGTAGACCTGAACTGTAAAGAAAGACTGTGTGATAACCCCTTCAAAGTCTGAAGAACAGATTGCCAGTTGATTTAACTTGTCATATCTCTATGTAAACTGATAGCCCTTTAGGCCATCAAGATGTTTTTCATGGAAAAGCCATACTATATAGGGGTATGCTATGTATCTGATTAATTGTTGTTCCCTGCTCATCAATTTCTGTATTTAATCATCTTCACATAGACATAAATATTTTTGCAAAAGTTATTGTATCTAACTGTACATTGATATACATGTGAGAAAATTACTGCTATAATACAGAAGACAAAACTAAGAAACAAAGAAAGTGACTGCATTAAAACTATGCAGAACATGAAGGCTGAAAAAGTATGTAATTCTGATCATTAGTTTTTTCTGATAATTGCAACATCTTCATTCCCCAGCATCCTTCATAAGAATGTTATCTTGTGAATATTTAAAAGCTCTTTGGGCTATTTTCAGTTGCTTGCTTTGTAATACAATAATGTGATATTATATGCAATTTGTACTATTTGCTCCTTTTGTTGTTATATAAAGATTTTATAGTCCTCTTTTATTCATTTGCATGATTTATTTAGGCCTTCTACCACTGGTGTGCAATCTGTTCAGGTATGCTTAAGTATTCTTTATTATCCTTTATAGAGTTGTTATTTACTGCTACACTTGTCTCCAAGGCTTTCCAAGTGTTTTTCATTTAAATCTGTTGTCCAGTTTTAAAGCTGGACAAAGTAAAGTGTATTCATCTTTTCATGTGAGCACACATCAGTAGTTATGCTAATTGAGATTAGGTGTATGCTGAGACTATGATAGATCTGGTAGAGACTATTATGAAGTACTAAAAGAAAAATAAGATCTTGTATTTTGACTGAGGAAAGATAAAGATATGTATACATCATATTTTCTTTGTTATATTTCTTCCCCTTTCTTTCCTGTTTTTCTTTTCTCTATAAAGTAACCTTTCCTTCTCTTAAAATCAAGAAAATCTGGAAACAATGACAGTAAGAGAAAAAAGTGGAAAATAAACTGATTTTCATTTCTCTTCTTTTTATAATAATTTATCTCTGTATTATTCTAATAACAATGTAAGAAACATAATATTTTATTTTTTGGAGTTAGCTTTTTATTTATTTATTTATTTTGTGTGCAGTGATTTCTGGGGTAAATAGCAATAGATTACTTAATAAATATGGAAATGATCAGGTTTTTACTGTTCACCAGTGACCAGTTTGGTTCCAAAGATTGCATGTCTCATTTCTCAATAGCAACAAATTGTTGATTTGCTCTCAAATAGCTGGCAATATGTTTTAGTAGGCTGAGCAAGTAGAATTTGTTTTGTTTCCTTTGCACAAAAATGATTACACTCAGATTTATTGGTAAATATGCTTAATGCGGTGTTATCGGTTATATTTTGAAACAAGGACTTCATGTAACAAGATTTTTTTATGCTTATATATGCAGACACATGTTTTTTTTTTGTGGTTAAAATGTTCAAGTTTTTGATGGGTAAGGATTTGTCCATTTGTTTTATGTGTAAATCTATTTCCCCTAATGAAGTTCTGTGAAGTGTTGAGCATGCCCCCATCAAAAATCAGCCCCGTATCTCAAAATGTGTGCTCAAAGGAAGACACTTTTGAAGGTTATGAGTAGCAGCAGAATAACGAATACAGTAGCATACTTAGACAATTTGCTTGAAAACAGAAAACTGAAGAAATTCCAGACTCGTATGTTTTTATGATTTAGAGTATGGGTCCTGACTGCACGATACAGTTCTCCCTGTGCAATGTTGAGGTGGTCTTGTCCTCCTTACCCTAGATTCAGCTGCCTGTGTAAATGCTACTCACTTTCTTAAAGCCAATGAAAGCAGAGGCTCTGGTCTCAGACACGGGCTAGCAGAGCATTGCTGACAGACTTGCACAAGAACTTTACTGTTTTCATCTGCAGAAAGCATTCCCATGCAGAACTGGGAGCTGTTCTGTCCTGGCTGGGCGCATAGCTCTGCACAAGGTTTCAGCACTGAACAGGGAGTCTCAGATCCTTGGTGTCATTGGTGAAGTTAGGGAGATGTGGCTGAAGATCTTCTTTTGGTGCCTAATGCATGGCAGAAGACTTTGAAATGTTGACCTTTATAACTGGTGCAAGAAATTTTCTTCTGTAGCTTAGTCTTGAATCTCAAGCTACTTCATAGCCCATGGTACTCTACACTAGGGGACTGTTCACCGATTTTCCCCCACTGGAGAAATTGTAGGGATTTTCTGTATCCAAGGAGCTCTGACATTTACAACTATAGGATAAAGGATTTTATCACAGGCTGGGCCGTGTCTTTGCACAGCTGGTGCTCCATTCAACTGTTGAGATGCTATTGCACCCTCAACTTCTACTTTGGTGGATCTGTATAGTGTAGGGAAAATGCTACTGATTTTTGCATCTGTGGTGAATCTTTTGCAAGTTGAAGTCAGTGATCGTTTGGAGGACTTGCTGGTAACAGCAACAGTGGATCCTCACAGTAGCAAATCGCATTAGAGGAACAGTGGGTAACAGTGTTGTAATGGAAGTGCATTTAAAAATATGATACATGCTTTGTTTACACTAGCATTGTTTTTAATAAACGCTTAGTAAGGGGAGGGAAGCAGGCAGAGATGCAGTAAATGAAGCTGAGATATTGCATTTAGATAAATAGATGTCATATTTCAGGGCAGATATTGACTGTATTCATTATGGTTCACTGATCTTGTTCTTCGATCGTATAATCTGTGCTAATTGACACAAATATATTTCCTGTAAGTTAACTCGAAAAGCATTTGTCATGGATAAATTCTTGGTAACATACACAACAGTCAGTAGGAATAGCAGCTTAATGACTTCCACTTTGATAATGCTGTTATTTTACAGACATATTTAATAATAGCACTTTGGTTACCATCAAAAACCAATTTAGCAGATTTATTAGTCTGAAGAAGGATGTTAAATAATTATGTAAAATTGTTCAGTACAAATAACTCAGAGGCTATGTAGAATTCTCTCCTAGTACTGATAGCAACATGAAGAATCACACATTGTTTTGAACAAGTGTTAAATTTCCCAGAAAATTCTGTGAATCTTTGGGTGAAGCAGTAAAAATATCTCATATCTGTTAATCTTGTTCCCTCACTTAGCCTGCTGTAGCAAACTGTTGAAGGTTATGTAAGAACAGGGAAACTTTCCTTAAAAAAACAGAAATTTCAGTGAACATACTGAAGATCACAGCTTTGACTATTGAATTGGCTCTTCCATTCAGGTTTGACAGTCTGTGCTTTTTATTCATGTTATTTATTGGACTCCAGGGGGAAAAAAATGAAGACAGCAGCACCTCCTCTTCGTGCTGCGTTGCTTCACAGGTTGCAATATCCTGCCTGTTTGGACAGTTTGGTTTATTTTCTGGCTGCTGCTGCACCAGCTTTGGAAATGGAAGCTTATAATAATCACTGGTGTAAACCTCTAGGACAAACAACCAAACTGCAGATATGTTGCTACGTTTTGACATACCAAAAGTTTCTAATCACAACAGGACTGTGTTTTTTTCTGGTTTATTAGCACAACTCTGCACAGCCAACCAGTGGGGTCAGTCAGGGGGAAAAACTGGATTTATTTGTATTCTTGCACTTGTAAAAAGTCCAGTGGACTAGAAACCACTACTGTATTTCCACTTGCCTGAGCTATGTGATTTCAGGAAAGAGTAAAAGACAAGGGGACTTTTGTGTGCGTAAAATGTGGCAGGTTGCAGTCACATTTTCCTTGTGGGCATTTGGAGCTAAGATGAACTGAGATTATCCACAAATCTCATTTTCCCTTGTCTTAGACAATATCAAGAGCCTTCTAAAAGGATTACAAGACTTTGGTCTGTCTTCTGGACTGCATCCTGACTGTGTGGCACAGCAAGAGGCATAAAGGAAGCTGCTGTGCCTGGCACAGCGCACGCTCTTGCCTGTCTGTCTAGCAGTGTTGCTTTCACTTATCTTAGATAACACTCCATTGGCAGAAAATTTTTGTCAGCTGACTTTTGTGTTAGCTGAACTCTTTCACTATAAAAAGCAATTTCAATAATTTATCTAAAAGGAAACTAAAGTTGTTTTCCAGAGGAAACCCTTTGGCTTTAAGTACCAGTTAAGGAATCCAGATCAAGTATATAGTAAAATCTTCATCTAGCAAAGTCTATGACAATTGCATTGAACATTCCCTGGAGCAACATAAATCCTTGCATCCCCAGCAGATTTTAACTCACCCCGTGTAAAAATCAGACTTTCTTCTCTCTATAAAACCTTTAACATGCATTAGTAAGCATCTGGTGATGAAAGTATCCTGTCACCATAACTACATGCCCTTGTTCAGACCAGAACCCACTTAGTTCTTGCCAGGTGGGGATGAGAAAAAGGACAGGCCATCTTGGATATCCAGTACAGTGCATGGAAGATAACAGAACATCTGTGGGGAACATAAGCAAAATATGTCTAGGAAATTACTGAATTTAAAGGACGTTAGTAAATGATGTTTGAAATGGGAAAAGTATTAATGAATAATAAATGCATGAGAAGTAAAAGGAAACTTAAGCAAAAATTTCCTGATGGTCAGCAGTATCTAAATACTGAGCTTTGGAGTGAAACGGTTTCAAGACATTCTCTAGGGAGGGTATCCATACAATGCAGACAGATTATCCAGCTTTAGCCAAAGCAGCCACTGCTTCTGCAGCAGTATCGTGTAATTGGGATGTCATGGTAAGGTTCAGGCCTGTACTTGACCAGAGGCACAGCCCAAGGTTGGCATCCCATTACTGGATGTAGAGAGATGACTGAGTGACTCCAAGCTCTGTGTGTTTTTGCGTGTACATTCTAATCCTGAGCTCATTCTTTATCTGAGTTACTTAGGTTATCCCAGTTAGCCCTGGAATCTGCAGTATAGCAGGCTGGGACAGTCCTAGGCTTACAACACTACCTGTATCTTCTTGGTGATACAATGCAATGTCCCACCAGCCCCCAGCATGCCGCTTCTCTCACCCAGGACTTGTGTTTGTGATGTATGGGCTTGTGAAGAGTAGAGGTGGGAAAAGAGCCTAACATCTCTGCTAGGTATTTCTCTCGTCAAAGGCTTGTGTGGTTCAGGACCTTTTCATACCTCTAAACTTTTAGATTTTGGAATGAGCCAGAAGGTCATTGAAGTTCTCACTTAGATCATGTCAGCAAATTGAAAGATTATTTTGAAATAACAGTCAAAAATTCCAGTTGAAACTTTTTAGAAAAAGGGGTGGAAAAATTACATCTCTTGTTTATTAATTGCCAGTGTTTTATATTTAGTTAGTACTGCTTAATCATTCCTTTAATTTTCTCTGAAATGCTACATAACTTCTAACTTTTTGTTATTTGATTTTTATTCACCTGGCTTCTAGCCAAGGACATCAAGATGTCTCAAGACCTGGACCCTATGAGTATTTCTCTAAATCATTCTATAAGTGTGGATGATTTCCAGAACTGATGTTAGATTGGTCCTGTAGAAATGTTGGAAGTGGTTTACTCATTGCAGTGGGGAGTAAAATGAGAATTTAATGTCTATTTTATCTTGACGTTATAATTAAAGGTCCAATTTTTCTTTGACGTAACTTAAGTATTTCCACTTCCTTCATTGCAACTTCGTTACAGATGAGGCTCTGGACCGAAGTCTTTAAAAGGTCCTGCTGTAAACCTTTCATTAGTGACTGATTTCAAGGTTCTTTGGGGAATTTGACATTTTTCATTTTTATCTGTTCCATGCTAGAGAAAATATTGTTCACCTCCAAAGATGTTAAATGATGGTAGTCCTATCTTTATGAACTTTTTTGAGTTCACAGTTGCTGTGTTTTTATGTGCAAACCACAACTTTTAACTTTTAGCAGCTTAAATATTTCTAGCTGTTTTCTAGAAATTAGCTCAAGATTTATCACAACCTAGCACTAAATAGACAGGCCAGGCTGCCACATAAACTAGAAATGCAGTAAAATCTAATATATCCAAAAAGTTCCAAATGCTACACTCTCATGCTTCTACTTCACTGCGTTTCTTGAGGAATTCAATGTGAATGCTAGCTTTAAAGAATATGAGAAGTTAGTATTTCTGCTAGAGGGACATTTTATTAGGCTTTGCTGTTTTGCTCATCAGGCCATTAGCATAGTAATAGCTACATATTTTAAGAACAGTAAAATACATGTCTCTGTACGATACAAGATAATATGAGAAATTAAAAACAGTGCATTCTCTGTCTTCCTTCCTAGCTCTAGGTAGCTGTAGCATGTGACCTCATTTTTGGTTCATGGCTATAAAAATACCCCATCCTTTAAACACAGAGGTTACCTTGAATAACCCATCCTTACACAGAGTTATATTGCTAGCTTTCCAAATCATACAAATTACTCTGAAGTGAAAACCTCAGTGGAAGTACTCCAAAATCACATTCTTGGCTCAGCTCATCGTACCCTATGTTATTTGCCAGTTCCTTTTTCCTTGAGCTTTTGGGGTAGTTTATAAAAATATTTCCGTGTATCACACTGAGCACTCAAACCAATGTTGTTTTCTTAACATTTGTTACTTGCTGCTATCAAGATAGTTTCAGGAACGAAGGAATTAATGTAAATCAAATAGCACATCCATAGCTTGAGTTTACTTATTATGTTAAACAGATGACTAGTTTTATTGTGTTTGTGTGCTCCTTGTAGTAAATGTTACAATTCAATACTTGGAAAATAAACATTGAAATCAAGAGATGGAAGACATCTTTGTGAACTGTGATGAGGTGTCTTGTGGTTGCTCAGAACTTCAACCAATTGCTCACAAATTTCTGGGATATTATAGTGCCTTTGAAGGAGGTGTTTCTTGGAGAGGGATTTCAATGCAAGGCAACATAAGAATATCTGATCTGCATTAGGTATATTTCAGGAGAAGGAATTTCAGTGGAAAAAAGAAAGGTAGTCCAAAATTTCTACATACATTTAGCATTGGTAGATGGTAATTCTGCAGTATACATACTGTAGTTTATATTGTTCTTTACAGTGCCCCAATAAAGAAAAAGTATTGCTCCATGACAGCTTCGTTATGAGAATCTAGTCTTAAACCCAACTATTTAATAGATGAGGGCCAAGATGGAGAGAAAAATATAAAGAGGAGAAGTAGGGAATATTTTTTAAAAAAGGCTTGAATATCAAGAAGAAACTTTCTGGTATGTTCAAATGAGAGGAGAAAGTAGGATCCATCCTGCTTTAAGGCATTTAGAAGAAGCTAAGGATCAGATGATGATATCTTTCTGTATCTGGCATGTCCCATGAGTCCTCAAACAAATCTATTAAAAGCCAGTTGGATTAGGAAAAGAGGATGTTTTTCTGTAAAGGTAAGTGTATCATAATCTCACTATTAAATGGTAAATCCTCTGAAGGATTTTTCCTAGAGTACTTTGGAACAGATATGCTATTACTATTGTTAACCATAACAGACTATATTAGGGCTGAATTATAGAGGCAACTACTTCCCCCTGCAAAGGCAGACAATATAATTCCAGATCCTGAAAAATTAAGCAGTTACATGTTTAATCCCAGTGTCTGATTTCCCCTTTATTCATTGGAAGGACAGATTAATTGGTGATTTCAACCTTCAGTGTATTGGCTTGCAGTGCAGTCTATCCTGAGACTACATCTGCTTCAGACTTATGATCCACGCAGTAGCTTCTTGAATGGACTGAAACTACCCTTGCAAACACTGCCTTGGACGCTGAACATCTCAGACTCATTTGCAACCCTCTGGTATCAATCACTCATGGATGTTTGTACGGCCATAAACATTTGGATGATGGCTGTTCTTCACATTGTTTTAGTCTCATGTGAATATGGTTATTCATTCATGAGTAAAAATTATTTGCTATTAAACTATTAATTAGAAGATTTCATATATTTAGTCTGGAAGAAATCAAAAATCTATGTGTTATGAATGACCAGTAACACAGCATAAATAAGAAGTGGGAAAGAGTCCAAGTGAATATTCCACAAATTCTTTGGGTAAAGTTTGTTTATCTACAGCCCTTTCCCATAGCCCAGTAAAGCTGATGAGAGTTTGGGGCTTTGGCTCAGGCACTTCGATTGTCTGTTCTACAATTACAATAATAAACACGACAGTAGTCTTATTTGCAAACAGCTGGTAATTGGAAAAAGGGCTGAAGTTGTCAACAAATGTATTTGTCGGCACTGATTTGACCAGTTGTACACATTACCTTAAATGACATTTCTTCCCTTCCATGAGAAATTGTAGTCTGTGTCCAACTAGTTTCCTCAGTGACTGTCATGCAGTGAGCATAGCATCCTGTCGCACATATCCATTGCATGTTAAATACCCTCCAGCACTTGCTGTTTATTGTCCAGTATAAATAGGCTGTTTTCCAATTACTTTATCAAAAAACAGTTCTGGTAGCACAGTAGGCATATATGTGACAAGTGGAGTTGGGCAGCTCTGCCCAATTTAAGGTTAGCCTATTGATAATTGGAGATGCTAAGTATTCTCTCTTGACAGGAGAATGATGACACTTTTGCAAGCAAAAGATATCTTCATCCAAGCTATGGTTAGTGGTTTTTTTTTTTTTAATTTAGGTTAAGAACTATTTGTATTAGGCATCCTAGTGCACAGTGCCTTAAGACAGATAAAGCTTATGTAGTAGTCACTGAAGTTCATGGAGGAGTTGGTTGAATTCCCATGCTATTTTATATCCTGTTTTACAGGTTCAAATATCTCCTCTGAATGTATTTGCATTTCCAAAGGTCCATCTGCCCGAGAACTGTGCTGAATCCTTGGCTACAGTAGTGCCCGTCAATGCAATAGCACAGACGCCTCCTTTGCCTGTGCAATTTAAGTGCTGCTGATTTTGCACTTTCTCAGGTTTCCCTTTTAAGGTAGTAAGAGCCAGCAGCTATCACATCAGGTCATGACCATTCTCCTATTTCCCACATTATGTGTGTGTGTATACCTTCCTTTTTTATTTTTTTGAGAAACTGGATGAAAACCACCAGCTAGTCATCAGTCACGTTTGTAAGCTGAGCTGTGACATTGTCAAGAGATGATTCTTTTTCTGGTCTGAGGCTTGTATGTTCTTTCCTCTTTACCTTTTGTGGTCCACAGGCTCTGGTAGCACATGTTCATGATGACCAGTTAATCACCTCTTAGGTTTTGTGGTTTGTTGGTGTTCTTTCTTGTGTTTGTTTTTGGTGTTTTGTTTTGTTTGTTGGTTGGTTTTCTTCGCTGTCTTCCCCCGTCCTCCCTCCAGGGTTGTTTTCCTTTTCTTTTTCTTCCTACTTGCTGCATTTATCCCTGAGCAGGTGGTTCTACAGGCTGGACAACCTGTGGTAAAAATATAAATTGTCATTCTGTTCCTTCTAAAATTGTCTGTTTCTTTATGTGGCCTATAGATAGAAGTGAAAGGAATTACTGGTGGGTATGTCTCAGCCCTGGCCCACATCTCATGCTTCTGTCTGGTCAGTTGTAAACCCAGGAAATAATATGGTAGTTGTTGACATATGAAGAAAAAGCAAAGCAGCAAGGTGAATTAATAAAATCTTTTGTGAGATAAAACAAAAGACTGGAATGATACAAAACCAACTCTGCTGCAAATTATTTTTGTTTCCTGTAGCAATGGGATCTGTCGTTTCCTGCCATGAGATGTAGAGAGCAGAAAGCTCTTATTTCTTCTAGTCTCAAACAGACCTATTCAAAACCAGATTTAGATTCCTATAGTCAGATGGGTAAAAGAATGGGATGGAGAGAAGCTGTGAATGTTGCTACTCTCCACTGCACTGCTAGGGTGAAAAGATATATAACAGGTTCCGTGTGAGTGAAATCCTTTGCTCTATTTCATACTTATGCTATTGTCACCTCTTGACTGTAGTAGCTACCATGGTTTATTGCACATATGGTGTGCTATAGTTTCCTTTCCATTCATAGTTTCCAATGTCCATTCAGACTGTGGCTGTTCCTGTACAGGTTGGCACAGGATTTTGTCTTTATAGTACACCTGTTAAGGGACTGTGTTCCTCTGAACACAGCACTCAAGGAACTGAATGTCTAATATTAATGTATAGACAGGGGGTCTTCGACACTACTGGTTTTTCAAGCATTAGTTTTGCCATCCTCTCATTAAGAAGCAGTTCATGGAATTAAATGATGAAGTGCTAAAATATCAGCACTTCATTATGATGCTTAACAATTAGGAAAAAAGCCAGTGTGATGCATATTTGATCAGTTGTGACGATGGCACTGTTGATGATACATTAGCCGGCTAGTGGAAGTGAATGTATAACTTCTCCCTTTATTTGTCTTTCCCTTTACCCTATCATTGTGTGTCTCTTCTTTCATGCTCCTTCTCTTGTTGTTTAGAAGACTTCCCATTGAGCTATTAAAGGTGATGTTTTACATTGGCAAATTTTTCGGTATCTTCAGTCAACAATCTGTGACCTAATGGATGGACAGTGCACAGCCTGGCTCATCACAAAGCAGCAATCTTAATATGGTACTTAAAAGGTAAAATGTAAAGTGAGTAATGGAAAATCTGAAGTCAAAATGATCTCATCTGTACGTGCCCCATTATCACAAATGGAAGCTGGCTGAATATTTGCCTGTCAAATTTTTCTTCCAGTAATTATCATGTCGAGAGTGAAAATATTCTATCCACAGGGAGCTAGTGGATACTATGTTTTTTTAAATATTCTGTATGTATGATAAGACTTCCTTCTCTGTTAGCTTGCTTATCATTTTAACTATTTCTTTTGAAGTAAGAAACAGATGGCAGCATTCACTGTAATAAGTGCAGAAAAACATGCCAGCCAATTAGGGAGGTTTCAACTGACTGAAAACCTGGATCCTTTTCCAATATTTTCGTGATTCCCCCCCCCCAATGTGTCTACAGAAAATTTTTATTTATCATTTGTTTAATAGAATCATAAAATTAGAGATTAAAGCTCTAGCAATGAACCTAAAAACAAAGAGCCTGAAATACAGTTTATGGAATTTTTTTTTCCCCAAAGGATCGCTATTGTCTGCCATAAAATAGGAAACCCAAAAAGCAAACATCCTTGTTAATGTGAACCCCATCCCTCACTTGGATGGACCAGTATAAAGTCTATCTGTATGTGATCACAAAATATTTACTAATTCTTCAAACTCTAGTGCATCAAACTGTACTTAATCTGATAAGTCCCCTTTCAAATATTGTAGGATTTTTAATAACTCTTTCTTGAAATCCTTAATGTCTTGTCAGGTTCCTGAAATTGTGAAATTGTCATTCTAGCAGTTCACTTCTCAACAATGTTTTGAGAGTGATATGTCCTCTGCTCACTTTCTCATCAGGGAAGGTTACTGTCCTCTCATTTCCTACTAAAATCAGAGAGAGTTTAAGATTCTTTAGATACCTCAGAAAAGAAGATTCTTCCTCGTTTCACCCTATGAAACCAAAATTAGAGGCCACTGCTGAAAATGCAGGTCACTACTGATATGCTCCTTATGCACCTGTACATACGTTTATCCCCTCCTAGCAGTCAGTATTATTGAGACTAGGAAAAAAAGGAAATTTTGGCTTCTAATATGTGATTTTATTCTGTGGTTGTGTAGTACTTGGATCGTTTTTATGAGAGATTCTACAGTCTTCTCCTTGCTGTTCCACTGTTTCATGGCAGAGGTAAAACTATGAAGGTTTTACTGCTTTAGGATTTTCAGCTCAACTTTTCTTTTATTCTACTGCTTTCTGCCACAACCTTTATTTGCTCTTCTTAAGATTATACTCTCTGTATGTCTACTGTAATACTATTATGTATATTTCTCTACTAACCTTTTGCTATCACTCTTCTTCAATGACTTTTCAATTGTAGTCAATGAGCTTCTAAGGATGTAACCTAAAGCAAAACTGGTGCCACTTACTAGGGTAAATTTAGTCTATGAAAGATAAAATTCCACTTCAGGCACTAAAGCAATTTTCAGAGTAGCATATCACCTTTATCAGGCTTGGTCTGTTCTTCCTAAATGAAGATATTCGGTCTGTTTATGGGTGACTATGGTCACTCTGGGAAGCATTTGGTGGTATTTAAGGGTAAAATAGTGATTGTTCTTCAAAATTAGAAACAACTGGTAGCTCTGCAGTGATGATTTAAATTTCTTTTTAAAATTCTTTCAAACCACAAAGCTGTGTGTTGTTCAATGATTGAATGCTTTTGGACTTATGGAACTTTTCATTTAATGCTGTTCTCCATTGTTTTTGGCTGAAGCCCAAGCCTCACATCTAGTTGCAGGATTCCTTTCTGCAAACTCCATCCTTTGCTGAAGGCTCAGTGTAACATGAGACTATCCCTGTTTCCCAGCAGGCAGCACATTAAAGGTCTGCCTGTTGACCAGCTGCAAAGACAGGTGTTATTCTCCTTTTCCTTTTTATTGTCCCTTTACTTAGACTTGTAACTTCCCTAACATACTGTCAAGTCCTGAATGAAATGAATGAATGAACTTTATAAGCTTGGAAAAAGCTCTAATTCAGATAGTGTGGAGCTGGGGATTTTGGTCTAAAGTTGAATGCTCTTAACTGCTTGTTTGCCACATTATCATCAGGCCTCCAAGAGACTGAGCCAAACTGAAAATCCAGCTCATAAGGATAACAGCAGAGATCATGGGCATTGAGCTTTTATCTTTCCAGGCCACTTATCACTGACAGCACCATACTGCAGATGCTGCAGAAGCCTCAGTGTTTGGGTATGGCACACTCATACTCTGTTTCCCTGCCATAAAAATACTGCACACAAGTGACTACATGTGAGCTATCAGTGCACCTCTCACCTGTATCTATTTCACATTCATGTTACCCACTGTAGTCTTGGGACTGTGTCCATCAGAGACTATTTCTGTTGATGTGTTCATGGATCTGTAAGAAGAATAAGTAAGGCCTGAGAAGGAGGTGCAGTGAGACCCAGTCCAAAACTCAGTCTAGTTTTTTGACCCATTATTGTTGAAATACATTTCTTCCTGCTTCCATCACTATCGCATGCTTTCATTATTCTGCTTAATGTCTAATTTAAACCATAAGCTTCTCTGCCACGATCAATTTCTTATACTTGCCTGTACAGTATTATGTACGCCTGTGGTGGTCTACAGGTAACACAGAATAATACATTTTAGAAGAAGATTATTCTCAGAGGAAGGCAGCTTCTCTAACAAAAAATAAATGACAACTGGAACTTAAATCAATCCAATGCTTTAAGTTCCTTTCTAACCAGTGATAATGGCTCAATCTAGTAATGCACTATCCATCAGTTGACTTAATTTTGAGGAAGATGTACCAGTCTACATCAACTTTATGGGTCTGTCTCAACTACTTAATCCATATCTGGTATTACAGCCTACATCTCTCACTTCATCACCTTGAAATTAGAATGGAGAAAAATAATGCTGAGGCCCTTGGAAAAAATCTTTTGTTAATTTTTGCAGTGGTTATGAGAGTGCAGCTTGGCCTTATGTGCTACAACAGCTTACATTATTGTCTATTAGTAGTTGATGATGTTGGTCAGCACAGGGTGGAAAAGCTATGCAGACATTTTGAAAACCTTTCTCTAACTTTTTTTTTTCTTTTTTAATACATTAACAAGTCAGAGAACTGATATTCTCTAGCTTCAGTTAAATTACAGTTTAGTGAATGATTTTATCTTTCTATTATTAATTTGGTTAACTTAATAAACACTTTACACTGGATATTTGGATACTCTGATGTATTGAGTGAGACAACTAATGCCATTATTTCTTTAAAAAAATATTTATTGCAAAGAAGAAATTATCATTCAAATACTATGAGGTGGAAACAATCTCACCCACTAAAATAATTAAGAGTACTGAAGACACAAGCATTAGCTATCTATAAAACTTTAACCACATCCACTCTTCTGCTTTTCATTGCATAGTCCAAAAGTATTAAGTGAGCTATAAGATATGTGAAAAATTAAATTGGCTAGTGAGACAATAATTTCATCCATTAACTAGTAAAGTTATCCAGTTCATACTAACCTTTCTCTTTTCTAGCAAAGTTTAGGCAACCTTCTAAATGTTTATTAGTAATTTTTGTTAAGTTTTAGAAATTAAAGTGAGTTAGAACACGTAGAAATGTTGACAGTGCTAGATTTTATTCCTTTTTCCTCGGTTAGGTAAAACCTCAGTGATGCTCACTGAGATTTTCCTTATGGACTGGGTAGGTTTGAGTAAATGCTATCTTACTCAAGCTCTTTAATGCAAATACGCGTGCTCACCAAGTTGTATCAGGTTATCTCATTTGCTGGACATGATTAGTGATAATGTTTTTGTGGCCACTCTGCTCTGATAATTCTGCTGCCCCTGACTAAAATATTGTCCTTGTCTTAGAAAAATATTATACCTCATTTACTGCCTAAAATTGTATCAAACTGTAGATTTTAGTCAATGGAAAAACTACTGCTAGTGTCAATGGAAGACAGTGCAATAGTTATTGTTGACAGTTTCTTTGGGTCCTTCATATTATTTGCTTTTAAAACAGAATTGCATCTGGAGCTTGTGTTGCTTAAGGCAAAATATATTACTTGGAGATTACTCTTACTGAGGTCAGTGATTGACAAACATTTTTGAGTACATCTATCAAGATATTGCTGGACAGAACTATTCATTTAAATCTGTCAAAATTACTTACCTTTAGTAATGTGTAAAGTCGTATAGCCTTATGTCTCATATTTACTGGAAATGGCCTTCAAAGGAAAATAGTGACCTTGTTACAAAACCTGATTGTTCTTCCTCCTTTTTGTCTGCTTTCTTGCTGCGGTATAGCTGAATTTCCACAGATAGCACAAACCAAGTTGCAGTGGAATGGCAGTAGAACCGTGGTACTCATACTTTCAGTTCAACCCTTGCTTTAAATGTAGACCACCACTCTTCTGTTTCCACAGCCATCATTGCTTGGGTAAAGCAGCTTAGAAATCTTTCTCATTAGGAGGTTTTGCATCCACATTGCTTAGGTAAAATGACAGCATGATGCCTAAATAAGGGAAGAATCAGATCCTAAATTTCAGTTGTGAAAATGTGGGTACTTGATTGTGATTGTGTTGTGAATGGAGTGAATGTTACTAAAATGAGCACATTTGTTCATATTTCAGAGCATGTTACAGGGTATTATAGCTAGCTATATTTAGCTTACTTGACAGCTAATAAACACTTGTATGCTGACAAGGAAAAACTGTACTGACATTTACTGTTGAATGTGACTCTTCAGTCAAAAGTCCTGCACCTTTACTGCTACTATCTTATGGCTTCTTTCAACACCTTAAGCCATTATGATCTCTTTTTCTCATGGCAGTTTGCTTATTTCTTTTTATGTGTGTGTATATATATATGTGTGTGTGTATATATATATATATATATATATAACATGTTACTGCTCAGCTGTGTTAGTTTGGTTTAGCAGTGGGTTAAATGAAAGAATAATTTACATGTGAAACATGCTTCTCCTTAAAAAAAAAAAAGAAATCTCTTTTGCTTCACCTAGAAACAAAAAATATCCAGAGAGGACAATGTAAAGTAGATAACAGTTGGCCCAAATCACTAATTTGGTTCTAAAGTCACTTTCCAAATCTGACTGGTATTGCTTTTTGCATAGCTTGTTTCCACCATTCTTAGAGGCCTCATGAAGTTTGAATGCAGGTTCAAATTATCTCCATGTCAGGGGACATGTGATTAAATCTGATGAATTTAAAATATACTGCAGTTGACTCTAAGAACAATACAGTGCAAGATGGATCAGAAAATTTTCAATTACATACTGTTTACTGAACTGTGTTGCAACTATAGTCTGGTTTTATCTAAATGGACCAAAGGCTGAGGGTTTCTGGAACCCCACCAGCCTTCTTCCTGCTCAGGCTTACAGCTGATTCCCTGCAGAGGATGCTGGTGAACCCAAGCTCTGGTTCAGAGGTCCACAGTTCTGTAGCAGCCATTGCACTGTCTTTAACGTAAGAGTCCAGAGCTTCCTCTCTGCTTTTACATCAGCCAGCCAGCAACTTCAGTTTCACTAATAAGAAAATTCCATGCCTTGGGACGTCATTGAAATTGTATTTGCTAATATTACTGCTGATGTAATTTTCCAAAGTATTTTTTTAAAAGAGTACTTTTTTAAAAACAAACAAGAAAAAAAACAACAAAAAAACCCAGTTATTACGTTCAATCAAAAACTTGTTGAAGTGTCAGTAAAAGATGGAGTGAAACTTTTAAAACAAGAAGGATTTTTTAGAATTAATGTTTAGATGCTTAAAACTGGGCCTGCTCTGAGTAAGTATTACAGAAGTCTGAACTGTGGTATTCTTATCAGGTGCATATTTCCCTTTAAGTTGAAATAACTTAGTCAGAATTGCTACATGTCCATATTTTTCCAAGTCATACCACAAAACCCTTTGGAAGATAGAGAAGGATGTGCTGACAGCTGTGGAGTTGATTCTTCACAGCTGCTAATTATAGCATGGTTGAGTTCTGCAGTAGCTCATCACAAAATATTTGTCTTATCAGGACAAGACTGATATGTGAAGAGTAATTATTTTCTCCCCTACTTATAATGGTCTACAGATACCAGGGAAAAAGCAAACTTAGTGAGGATAAGTGATTTATAGCATTTTTTTAACATCTACCTAAAGACCAGATGTCCCTCGGATGCTCAACTGTCACTTTCTTATAGTTGTCTGCTGTTCTGAGGAAACCTTGCTCTTTTTTTTTGCCCTCAAACACCAGGGCTAAGTGGATGGGTGTTAAACAATAATTCCTTCTGGTTTCAGAAGGAATTTGTTGATCTGCAGGACTGCAGAATTTGACTAAGCGTTGGGTTAGCCCCATTACAGTGGGTTAAGTTAGCTGCACACAAAAAATGCATGAATGTATTTTGAGTTTTGTTCCTTTGGTTGATGTTCCTTTCAAATCAAAGTTTGATTTCTGAGGTGTTGGCCACAGATAGTGCTAGAGGATTTTCCACCTCAAGTCTCATGATATAATATTTTGATTCAGGAGCTGGAAGGTTCTTGACGTTGTTGATGCTGACATTGGGATGAGGGTTTATTCTGTCCCCCATCAAGCAGTAAGTCATACCTCTTTTCTGTGACCATGTGTGGAAGCTGCCCCGTAGTTGGGTTGCAGTAGGGTTATATTATCTCCAAGCCCAAAGAGTTGTTCATCTTATGCTTAATGTGCAGGAATGTGTTCTTGAATAGTAAGTTTTAATTTTGACTTCATTTATGTTGATATGCTATTGATTTCGGTGATGTTTCTCTCAATATTCCTTTGCTTATTGCATGGAGAATAAGGCTCTGATAGACATGTAAAAGATCTGAACATGTAGGGCCTGGCATCCTTCACTGAAGAACAGACAGTGAGAGAGGGTGAAACTTTTGAACTATTTTCTAATAATGCCTTCAGCCTTCTTCCCCTCAGTGGGAAGTTCTTGAAGAGTGCACTCAGCTGTAGGATAAGCCAATGCAGCTTTGAGTGGACTGGCAGAGATCTGTGTAAATAGATTTGTCAGAAAGGAAGAAAGTTGTTCCATAGCTAGTGACTTATGGAAGATGTAGAAAACCCTACAGAATTTTAAGTGTGTATGGTCATTCTCTCTATTACTACAACAAACCCTATGGACTTCGTACCCTGCTGTGTTGAGAATTGCTACCAGTGCCAATATTAAGGCTTAGTTTTCAGTTACTGCCTTCTTTTGGGCATCTGACTACATGAGAAGATGTGAAAGCTCAGGAAGAGCTGAGGCTGGTAGATTCACATGTTCCCTGAAGATGCATCCTATACTGGGCCTACTTCACTAAGAAGGACCCCTTTTTGTTGTGGATGCAAAGGTATTTACAGGTAAATCAGAACTGCCTTGTCTCTGAAAGACACAAGAATGTTTCTTTGTGAGCGGAAATCCCTGAAAGAGGAATAAAATAAGTGATCTTCTCTGAAGTACCACCACAGAATGTCTTAGCCAACAAAGGAAGTGCGGTCACAGTGACAGAAAATAGCTTATGAGAAAGCAAAATGTGTTTAAGTACTCTTAACTAATAAGGGTTTTGCTTACAGCTTTGTGAGAAATGTGAGACTCATTAAACATCAGCTATTAGCTGAAGCTACAATAGAAACTGCTTGCATTTCTTGTTTTGGATTTCAAACAGAATTCCAGAGAGTTTGTGTCTACAGGCTTCTATCATCTTGTAAATGTGTGACTTGTATATATAAACACAACATCAGAAATGGAACTAAAAAATACATTTAGGTAATGCAGCTTCACGAGATATCATGCATTATCCAAGTTATGATATTTTTTTCTGTATGGTATTAAGTAGCAGCACAGGCAGTGTACTGCACGTTGAATAACTCTAATAGCAGGCTAAATTAAATTGAATTAAATTTGCAGTGGGCCTGTGAATTCGTTCAGACAGTTACCATGGCTCAGCCATTTGCAGTAACTTGAATTCCTTGCATCATCTGAGCACGTGTAAGCTTTTGTTTGGGGTAGGAGGAAGCTGTTAGCTGCACAGATCTCAGATATCTGAATTTTCACAGACTACTTCTATCTCTGGACCCCTCTCTACAAAAGGTAGAATGTGATATTGTTTCACAGAGGCTTTGGTTTACAAAGGTATAACTGTAGAAATAACACACTTTCTGGCTTAAGGGGCCCGATTCTGCAAATCATCTTCTGTTAGGACTTTTCCTAGATAGCTCATTGACATTGCTTATAGGCTTATTCCACATAAACAACTAATGTTGCTCCAAATGAACCCTGTACTGCATAAAAGCTGTGCATTGAGCTGACACCTATTTCTCTTGGAAACATTTGTAATTTCATTTTTGGACTGTGAGGAACTCTGTTGATTAATCAGAAAAACACCAGCTTCTCAAAAATCCATTTCTCACCGCAGTACAATGAATATAATCCTAGCAACAGATTTATCGTGTTTTTCTTCGATCACGTGTCAGTAGTTTAGTCAGTAGTTTAGAGGGATTTGCACTAACAGATAACTTCAGATTAATGTGAGGTATCTTACAATCATTGGTGATTTCACTGTGGAAAATAATTTGCAAAGCTGCATATCCTAAATGGCTGCACTACAAATTCTGGAATTCAAATCTCATTTACTGTAAATGACTGGCAACCAGAAGATGTATGTTGTTTTTTTTTTAACATACTTAATATAGGAGGAAGGGGGCTGACTTTTCAATTCCCATATAATGTGCATGGGCTTATTCAAGAAAATGATCATAAATAAAGGAAATACTTCTCAGATAGTAATTAGGGTAATATGTATTGTGTTTGAAAGTGATACTGTGAGATTTGATATATCCTCAAGTATTGGGTTTAGAGATCTTTTTGTTGCTTCTGTGTCATTTGGAAATCTTGGTTCAGGTGATATTGCAGAAGGGCTCAGTGCTGGTCTTGTTCTAACTCAAGTTACAGACACCTAATGGCAAAAGAGGAAGACTTAGATGGATGGTGAGTGCTTTACAAAATCCCACATACAGAACCCTAACGCAAACAATATGAATGTGAGTGGGCTCTAAACTAGGAGTCTACTGTCAAGCTGATAAATCTTTGCCCATTATCCATGGTCCTCCCTACCCTACCCTGCCACCTGGGAATTAAGCAAGTGCCTAAAAAAATAAATTTTTGGTCTAAATATGGGCTCTTATTGTCAAAACTATGTATTGACTTACATAAAATCTCATATTTGAGTGGACTACCATTCTTCATATTGCTGTGAGTAACAGGCTTCATTTAGCTCTATGTGATTTTGGTATATAATCAAAAAACACAATGTTTTAATGCTAATTTTGATAACCAAGAGTTACAATTATGAACATTAAGAGAGAGAATACTTTGCATTAAAAGGAATTATTTTTTATTGATTTGAGTGGGTTACTTATTCATCTGCTTCATCCCATAGCGCTCATCACCTCCCCCACTCATGTGAAGGAGCTCCTTCCATTTTCCTTCCAAAAAAAAGAATATCCATTCTGAGGAGAAAGAAGGCAAGCAAAATAGAGCAGAGTACTAATAAAGTCCCTGAATATTAGTGAAGGACTTTAAGTAGATCTTGCCAGAGGCTGTGGACTAGTCGGGCTCTTGATGGGCCACATAGTTCCCATTGCCACATCTAGTAGACTAAGAAACTTGGATCCTATTTTTGGCTTTGCCATTGACTGGCTGGTGTAACCCTTGGCCAGACATTTAATTCTTTTGTGTTTTTTGTTTTCCTTATTACACATAGCCTGTCTTGTCTGTTTAGTTTGTAAGCATGCTTGGACAAGGATTGTCCCTTGTGGTGTTTGTAGAATGCCAAGCTTGCAGGGCTTCAGTCCTGGATGGAGCTTTGAGGTGCTACCTGCATATAAAATTATTATCATGTTAGTACAGTTATCAGTTGTCCCAGTTTATGTTGTACTGACAGTTTGCTTCATTGACTCTTAGTAGTGCAGATGAAATCAGAGTGGGTCTTCATCTATTCCTGCAGTGGGCATTGCTGATCTATAGAAATAAAAATAATTATAACAAAGAATGTGTTGGAGCCTTCTGTGCAATCCTGGCACCATTTGGGTTGTTGTAACAACTCACTCTTTCTTTGGGCTGAATCAGTTTTGGGATAGAGATTGTAATGCTTTGAATGGAAGCCACAGTCTCTGCAAGACACCGAGTGAACTGTAGCAGGTTACATCACTTGGGTTAAACACCTCTTTTCACAACCGCTACACTTGCTGGCATGTTCAGCAGAGATGTCACAGGCTGTATGTGCTTAGAGACTGAATTACCCAATGTCTTACCCAGCTCCCCTATGAGCGGGAGAGGAGTCTCACTTCCTTTTGATGGGAATGTAAAGGGAGTAGAGATGAACTAGATATCTGTAGCTGATTTAGCAGTCTGACAAGATGTTTTTAAATCAAAACCACTCCAGACAATTTTCCAAATACAAATAAAGTCAGAGGAATATTCCTGTAAAGACTATCATTCTAATGTGCTTAATTGTGTTCTAAATTACTTTTTCAATATGCCTCTCAACTTTTCAAACATTGCCATACACGTGATTGCTTTCACAGGCTCTGTGGAACCAGCCCTGCTGGGAGTCCCTTGCAGATACTGCTGCTATCCAGGGTGGCAACAGAGCATGAGACAATTTTTTTGGGCTGTGATCAGGAGGCATTGTTCTATGTCCTGAGACGTGGACAGGCAAATCTGTTCACCCACACTGTATTTTAAGGTGCATCTTTGACCTCTTTCAGAAAGGGGATGGGAATAAAGCTAAATAAATAAAAAGAAAAAACACAACCTTTCCTCAGGAAAAGCTAGCACTGCATTTAATAAAAGATATTAGGGATTGACTTTAGGGAGTAATAAAAGATTGTAGGGTGTGACTTAAGAGATTGAAGCAATGTCTATGACATACTTTTTAACAAGGTGAGTGGTAAACTGTGCTGGCTGTAGAAGCAGCAATTTCACAATACTTTTGCAATAAATCACCTGATTTTAGAAGATTTAATTGCCCCGAAGAAAAGCTAAACTTTGTTCTTGCAGAGTCAAGTGAAATCCTGCATGTAGCAAAAATTCTGTTCTCCTTTTGCATGCCTGCTGTTTTCTTAGGTTAATCAGCACTGCTGTTATTACAAGAGTCTCTCAGGAGCTGTGCAAACACATAGTACTATTTCACCCATGCTGGAGAATGCACCGTTCCACTAGCCAAGAAACAGGTGTTAGTGGCTTGCCCTTGGATACTAGCAGAGCTTGAGTCTTGTTTCTGAGTCTTACATCTGAGCTCAGTGTATGAATCCCAGCATCACTATAGAGTCCACCTTAGTTGTCTCCTTACAGAGAAAAGTGATCTTTGGGTCTTCCAAAACTGGCTTTTTGTAATAGTAAGAACCGTGGTAAAGTGTCAGAAGTACAGTACTCTAAATGTTCAAGGTAAGTTACTGAAACAACAGTAAAGACAACAAACAGCAGGTTCAAAAGGTGCTTCCAACTACAACGGGTACAATATTCTCTGTGCAGGACTTGTTCTGACTTGGACAAGTTTGGTGAGAATACATGTGCCTCTAATGTATGTACATAGATCCTAGTCCTCATAATGTTGTTGAGCAAAAGCTGCTCTGTATGGCCCGCTCTGTGAACTGTACTGTATATTACATATCCTTTGCATGTAATAGTTCTATATTTTCCTATCAGTACAAACCCCCTGATTGTCCTTGCTGCATTTGTGGGTGGTTTAAATGGGCCACCTTTGTGAAGAGGCTGGGGAAATAGCAGACAACAAAAGTTGTGAGGAGATGAGAAAGCTGAATGGAGCTGTACTTGATCAACTTGGAAAAGAAGCAGCAAGTGTGATGCTTTGCAGTTCATTCCTTCTAGAAATTGTTATCTGAATGGGGAGAATGTACCACATCTGTGTACAGTAGATCAGGAGGAGGGGTCTTCACAGTAACACAAAATACTGACCATACTCATTTCAGTAGGGATTTTGACTTCGGAAGATGCAGAGGTAAGGTATCGTCTTGCCATCCTCCCTGGCTGGTGCAGCCCTGCACTGGCTCCCACTTAGGGAAGTGTCCTAAAAGACACAAAGCTGCTTTGTCTCCTAGTATTCAGGAAAAAGAAGAAAATTCTATGTCTCCCCCTTGTTAGTGGAGTGAGTTTAAATGTGTGACTGATGAGACAGCAAAATCTCTTATCTCCATTCTGTTGATTCTTGTATGAACCCTGGGAAAGCCTTGATGAAAGCAAATGCTGAAGCACGTGGGGTGGGTGGGGCTGAGCACTGGAACATGATGTAAATTAATAACTAGAACTCACTTTTTACTGTGTATTCCTACTGGCCACAAGTACCACAGCGTCTTCTTAATGAATGTCCATGAGCTGAGGAAAGTGTACTATCTTGTCTGCTAGGAGCACGTTCATGCTTGCTCTATTGAATTATTTGTCTTTCATTACTCTTTTCCATATTACCACCATTTTATTTTTAAGTAGGTCTCATTTTCCCTTCAGTATCAGCATCAAAGACTTCAGCTCAGGTCCTGATTTCTCATTTGCTCTTGATTTGTTATCTGATAAAATGAAATGAGGATTCATGATGGCTCTATCTTCTTGAGCAGCTCAGATCCCACATATTAAATGAATTATGATCAGTTTGGCACATTTCAGAAAACAGTTACCATGCACTGTTGGTAAGAACAGTTGTAATCTAGGGAGTCATGGATTTTGTCTGAATAACAGATTCTTCTAGGCACCTCTTGGGGATGTGTAACATCAGGAAGACTTAGAAAATGATAATTCTTTTATAGTGTTACAAATGGCAGCTTTTGCTAAGCATGAGGCAATTCCTGTCACTGAAACATGTATTTATACTTGAAGTTTTTCCACAGTGACATGGAGGATTAAATCTCTTCTGGATTATACTGATTTAAGTGGAATGAATTTAGGTAAAGAAATTAGACTCTGACTTGTTCCATAAAGGTTTGAAACACCTTAAAGCACCCCATGAAATCCAGCACCTAGTCATAACACTTTCCCATTAACTCACCAGCACGTAAATGCTGAGGACCAGAGCCTAAGATTACCTGTTCGTTTAGGACATTCTCTGCTTTTATTCTTCATGGGGTTGTGTATAAAATAGCTCCTCAGGATGGGATCACGTCTGTGTTACGTGTTTGTGCAGCACCTAGATCAGCTTTTCATGACTACACCTCTGCATTGTTGATGAATTTAGTGTGGCCTTCAATGCAAACATACACTAAAGGAAACTTGGACAGAAATTTGGTTCTTTGGTCTTACTGTTAATTTCTAAATGTGCCAGGACAAGCTGCTTAGGGTTTGACCCTGCCAGGCGCTGAGCACATTTAGGATCTGCAGACATTGCTCAATACCAAACACAGGTTCTTTTCTCTTAATGAAACTGTTGCACTTTAGACTGGCAGCTTGGAGTTCTTTAAAATGGCAAATGTTTTGGAAGAGACATTACTGTCGGCTTTTGCAACAGTCGGCTCTTTGGAAACATTTCCCTTGAATAATGTTAAAAGCAATTCCAGTTTCTGTAATTTAACTCATCCCTATCATCAGCACCAATAAACGAAACCTCTACAGATTCCAGGCTCACCAGGACCTTGCCAAGAGCTGGTATTATACTCTGAGCCAAGTAACTTATTATAAACAATGAGTATCAAGCTCAACAAGTATGTACGTTCTTGCAGGGTGTTTGTGTGTGTGCCTGGCTGGCACCAGCAGTGAAGAGCTTTAGATCCTGCTGTTACATTTGCAATTATATCTATTATTAGGTTACCCAGGTGTGATCTATTAACAGATATCAAGAATCCAGAAATTATTTCATATTTTAGGTTAAGGGTAATGAAAATACTAGGAAGCTAATGGCTATTCTTTCGGCCTCTGTATGTACTGCAGTGCTACTGTGTAACCTTAGAAGACTCACCTTCCTGTTACTTGCATGTCAGAAAATTTGGGTGTGAAGATGAACTATGGTTTTCCAAGAATTTCAGGCTTTGATGCATTTGCACAGGAGTAATTTGTGTACCATGTTGGTGGCAGGAGTGAAAGGCCAGGCACTCAGCTGATATAACTGAGTATAACCAAAATGACCTCAGCGGTATTATGCGTTGTCTGGTTCCAATGCTCAAGGACACAATTATCAAGAGCTTTGCTTTGTTGCAGAAAGGGATGTTAGAGCAGGCAGAATACCAGACCTTTCGACTCTTTCCTCTCCAGTGTTTCCCAGGTTTACTTCTACTGTGTTTGTTCCAGGAGAGGCTGTTGCAAGGTGTGACATAAAACAAGCCCCTTCTGTCCTTTTAGTCTCGCATGCAAATTATGCAGTTTACTAGGTAAGTAACCTTGATATAGCCTGTTAGTAGCACAGTTTGTGGGTAATAGACCCCATTAGCTTTTTTTGCTTTCAAACTAAACTTTCAGACACAGAGCCTCAGAAACCTTTTGCTTTTTCCCTTTTTTTATGAAACTGGGTTTCTTCATTCCCTACTTCAGTATAGTTCCCATGGGAGAGTGGTGAAACTTCCAGTCTTGCCCGAGACCTTGTCTCTGAAGTTTTCCAAGGGCCAGAAGCCTGCTGACTCGCTGAGCATGACAAATGTAGGGAAATACTTGGTGTGTCTGATCCATTCCCTTTGGACAATAGAAGATATATTTTATTACCTCTTTATTTAACCCTGTTGTCCCTGTTCTTAGTAGCAGTGAAGAATTTTGTCTCTTTTCCCTATCATAATCTGTTCAGGACATTTATTTTGTTGGTGGTTCTCTCACTGTAATTTCCAGAGAGATAAGCTAGCGCAGACCTTGCTTTGGTTTGGGCTCTTCCAACTCAGTCTTGTACTCTCACTAAATTTCTGTGTTCCTATGGCAGGCTTCCTATGCCTTTTTTCAATTCTCTTGCTATTCCAAAATATGTCATCACAACAGTGCTATGAGATGCCTTTATCTTCCCTTTCTTGATGGATGATACACCTGAGACATACTTTGTAAGAAGACTGTGTTTTACTTATTTACTCCCAGTGCTTTTTCATTCTCGTAATTGAAACCTGCTGACTTTTGCATCAGTGTCCAACTTAAAAGTAGTAAATGTGTCATCTGCTTTCAGGCTGATAGTACATTCATCTTCTGTAGCAGAGTTGTCCACTAGCCCTGTGTCTGCACCCACTCTGCTGGCAAATACAAACTCTTCTCAAGTGACACCATTCCCAGCCTGGCCTCATCCCAGCCTGTGCTTACACCTGCAGGGCTGTCCTCCTTCCTCTCTGTCCAACACAGTCTTTAAGGACTCTGTCACATCCTTAGTGGGACACTTCTGCCTACTCTTCATAGCTTTGGCCCAGCCTAGGACACTAGCGTCTGTCAAACTATGATAACGTATCAGGAGTTCATTTGGGATCCTTTTGTTCATTCTCTCTGAGTGTCTTTTTCCTAGGTCCCAGTCACCGGCTCATCTCTTAGCAGGTAGTGAGACTCATTGTTCAGCTTCAGCTAAAGATGGCTCTTCTGCTTCCTTCTTTTAGATTAAAAACAGAGCTTTTTTATGCTTAATTTTTATGCAGCATGCAATATTCAGATGTCTGTAAACCCATTGCCTAACCAACAGCAAATTACCAAGCACATTACAGTGCTTCTGAAGCAACCATTTCCTTGCATAGTTCTGTCATCTGACTGGTCTCTGCTTCCTGACACCCACAGCTTGCAGGTAGCAGGTGAACATCACAAAGTCATCTGAATTAAGGGCCTAAAGAGTTTAGGGGATAGTGGGAGCCATTAGAGAGGTATGTGAATACCCTCAAAGTGAAAACTCATAGTCACTTCCTCATCTTCTGAAAGCTGTAGCTCCTATGAAGCTTCAGAAGCTCTTTTCTCCCAGTGAGAAGACAGTCAATCTAGTTTTTCCTCTCAGTACTGTGCGCTGTGTTCAGTGATGATGTGCAGTGTTTAAAACTTCTTGTAAGAGATCTGCCTTGCCCTGTGTCCAATTTCATTTGGTTGTGCATAACAAAAACTTCCCTGCACCCTAACTAGGCTTTTAGGGGCTGGGAAACTTGTTCCTTGAAGACAGAGCCCTCTCTTCTACAGCTATGGAGAAGGAAAAGAAAGGTATCGCAGCCTTTGTAATACTCATGTAATATGAATTTATCCTGCCTCAGAAAGGGGTAAAAATAGGTGAGAGAGAGCAGAGATGCTTGTTCTGTGCTTTAAAGTTGATATTTGCCCTTTCTGGATGTTTGCAGGATCACCATCCACATAACTGACTTGTCAAATGCTTAAAGCTGTAGCCGAAGCCTTTGTTTTATATTGCACAATGACATATTGTATTTCATTTCTCCTGTAAGGTACTTTATACTTTTCCAGAGTGTCTTAGCCAGCTTTTGGCTCCAAGCAATTACTTTTAATAACAGAGACCAACCAAAAGGATGTTGTCTTCTTCGGTAGTTTAGGCATGAGGTATGATAGATCACTTTGTTACTGTCAAAGAATGAATTTTTTCACTCCATTGGAAACATGTTTAATCCTGGATCTTGTTACTCTGCTCCGCCTCTGCTGTCATTCACCGGGACAGAAATAGGAGAGGGAAAAAGAATTTTGTCTGGTGAAGTCATTCAGTTCTATTGAGATGCAAAAAAACCCAAAAAACCAACCAAACAAACAAACAATTAAAAAAAAAAAACACACAAAAAAAAAACAAGCCAAAACAAAAAACCAAACAACACACACACACACACACCCCCCAAACAATGTTTGGTCCCATTTGGAAATTAACTCTGAAAATTGACTGACACATTGCTGGAAGAATAACTAGTAAAATACAGTGTTGCTTGTCTATATCTGACAATGTGGATTTCTTGTGAAAAATTGTTTGAAGTACTGGATAACACCCAAATGTAAAATCTTGTGCTGGCTAAAAGCTGAAGTGTTCCTAAAATCGGCTTTATCTGATGTGTTACAAAAAGATTTTTTCAGCTGTAGGCTGAAAGGGCTAAAAAAATCAGTTTTATTCAGATAATTTCGTGAGATTGCAACACCCTCACCTTCCTGGTGAAATCATCCTCTTTGATTAGGGCTTGATTATCTTTTTGAATCAGTTTTATGTGACAGTAATACCACTGATTTCATCCAGTGATTTACACCAGGGAAATGTCTTGATTCTCCTCTTCTTCCTGCTTCTGCAGGCAGGTTTTATGTGAGAAGCTTTTAGAAGGGCCCATGCTGAGAGTCCCTACAGTGTGTAATTCACATGGCTGGAGGCTTTTTGTCACTAGGTCCAGCTTTCTCTAAATACCTGTCACACAGAGGCATTTTGGTTCTGCCCCATCCGCTCTGCTGAGCCCTGCCATGCCTGGGGCCTACGCCTACGTCTGGCAGCACCAGCACCTTGCTCCAGACCTCTTGCTGCCCTTTCTGTGATGCTGCTTTCTCATGTAGGGTTTTGTTTGTTTTCACTCTGGCTGAAATATCCCAAATAATGTCTTTGAAAACATGGGACTTGGGACGGTCACAAGTTTTTACTTGAATGTAAGAGGCCCCTTTGTTTTTCAGGGTATGTCTCCTCTGTGGCCAAAGGTGTGATGGTGGCTGTGGGGATGGAGCAGTGATGCACTGAACTGTCTGGTGTGGGTGATGATAGCAGTGTATCCAAGGCCACGCAGGGATCACTAGGACTCTGCTGCCTTAGGACTCTGTTACACCCTCAGCTGGGGTTTTTGCACCTTGGCAACTTTTGTGCTGGCACATCCACAATGTGATCTGTGCCTGTGTTAGATGGGTGTGCTCCTGTCCCTAGGAGAGCTGCAGCACCTCAGGCCATCAGAGCTCCCACCGCGAGATGTGGGCTCTCAGGCCAGCAAGGTGGGTGCTCACGTGAGCAGGGCAGCACCCCGTACCTGTGGTTAGGCTGTTGATTACCAAAATTCCCACTGTCGAGAAGGCTGAATAAGATTTTATGGCAGGTTAGATCCAATTAATTTTATTTTGGAGTCATGCAATTCTGCATTTTGGTAACAACAGCCACTTTCATGTAATTGCTTGGGAAGGATGGGCTTGTCCTGATGGTGGATGTCACCAGTTCCATGAGCACCTGGACTCCAAAGCCAGGCTTGGTCTGCATTCTCAAATTGCTGAAAAAGCCTCGGGTCCAAACATATCCCGCAAAGGCAGTGCTTGAAGACCAGGACGTGAATTTTTCTGTTCTGGTCTATTGCTATCAAATTTTTTAAAAAATCCAGAGCAGAAGTTGCTATATATTTTTTCAGATTCCTTTCAGACTGCATGCTTAGACTACGGAGTGTGTCACTTTTCTAAATGGTAAGTCTACAATCCTGCAATTTTTGGCTAAGCTACCTCCAGCTCTGTGCAACAGGATGGTGGGCTGTTTTTGGTGTGTTGATATGCACATATGGTGCATAGACAGTTGGTGAATTCTAAAGAAATGACCTTCAGGACTGACGTTCTTCTATATTTTCATGTTTTTGTCATGCTGTGGTGAGTTTGTTCATTCCTCTTTCATCTCCTCTGAGTGAAAAACTCTGCAGTCTTCCAGACAGCGTCTCTCTCTCTCTCTCTCTCACTCAGTCAGACCATCTGTTCCCAGATTACAGATTTCTCTGCATGAGTACCAGGTAACAGACGTGACTTCGCCCAATAACTACAGCAAAAAAGGCTTTCACACACTCTCCACAATCTGTGAACATATGATCAGTCTAGGATAACATGTCATGCCAAACACACACCAGAGACGTTTATATTCAGTAATAGAATGAACCCTGAAATCAGGTACTTGGCAACCCTGAGCCTGGCGTTTCCTCTGCGTGTTTTGAAAAGAGGCTTCTGTGCCTGCAAGAAAGTCTGTGTTCCTGCCCTGGTGCCTTTTTCTCAGGGGATGGAAGGATAAAATGCCTTTCTCAAGTTTTGCTTAATGGGAAGCTGGTAGCATCACTGGCCCGTGTCAGCCCTCGAGGCTGGCGTGGGGATGAGATCTCTGTTCTCTGCTGGCAGCTCAACAATGAGCATTTGCCAACTGATGGGAGACACCAGGAAGGACATTTTCCCCATCTTTTATCATCTTCACTGGATTCTGCCAATTTTGTGAATAGAATATAGACATAGACTGATGTGCGTATATAAGATATCTATAAATATATATCTAAGCTCTTTTATCCCCTTTCCCATTGTCACATCAGTACTCAAAGGGCCATAATTAGACTGAATATTAAAGCAGAGGGTTTTTTGACTGGAGGGAGCTGCTGCTCACTCTAAGGACCATTGAGCACTTGCCTCAAACCTATACTGCTCTTTTTTTTTCTGTAATTGTTGAGAAGTTAGGAAGCTGGCTTGAAGCTGAGGGATCATGTGTGGGTACCAAAGACAGATAAGGTACAAAGCAACAGTTTGTTGAGCTAGCCTGGGATCTGTGGGACAAGGTTAGTCTTTATCTCTGCTGCAGGGTACATACTACAACATATTCCAACAAACTGGTAATATATTTATTTTTTGATAAGTGGATGTGTGTGTTAAATGTCTCGTGTTAGTCTTACATTCCCCAGTGACTTAAATAGAAATAAGAAGAAAAGTCTTATACAAACTAGTACCTAAGAGAAACTACTACGGAGGTTAGAAGGGAACTTAGTAGTAAATTTTACCTTTAGATGTCTTGTACAGTATTATTTACTGTCCCTTGGATATCTGATGAGAAAATGAATTGGTCATCTGCTACATAGCACAACATGAAAAAATATTTTGAGTGACTCAAAACCTCAGGGCAGTTTTTTCCAGAAAGGCAGGAGAACCTCAATACAATGCACCTGTGTGTGCACTAGTTACTACAGAAATAAAACAAAATAATGTTCAGAGAGTCAAGATACGTTTATGTATTCATTTATTATTAACCTGCCTCATATGACAGGGTTAACCTGCCTGCATCTTGGTTCCCAAGAGCCAACATCCATTTTCATGGTTACATTATGAAAAACAGAAGTCGTAGGACACTGTTTTGAGAAGTCTGTGTCTTGCAAAAAGACTATTTCCTCATAAGCATGGTGCAAACGTAGGACAAAAAGTTGCTCTGTGTGTCTGATTGACATGATCTAAGACAAAAGACAGTAAGTGGGCAGACAGTAAGTGGTAAGATGTAGGCATGTGAGCTATTGCTATGTGCATAACTGCTTGTCTGGGAATCCATACGTACCACTGTATGCTTAATTAAGGGGCATGCTGGTTTGGGGATGAGCGTGCATGTCTTCTGAATGCTTACAAATGAATATACTCATTTCACAGGCATGGTCATTTACTGTGCTTTTTTGTGTCTCATGCACAGATCTAATAAGGCATTTTGGTGTAAAAGCTGTATTTTATATTTCATAGTATAGACAACTTTTATCACCATATCATTTGTACATAGGATAACAGCAAGATCACAGCTAGAATGTGACCTTGGTTTGATATTTGGGAGACATTCGCCACATTGAAACAGTTCCTTTTGTGATTTTGTCCCATTTACTGAGCAGTTGTTTTTCATGATGAGTAACAGCTCCTGCTGGATCCTAAAGAGGACTGCATATAGGTAGGAGAGCAGTAGGAGATGCAGTAGGGCAATTAAGTGGATAGGTTGACCTCATGTTTCTTTGTGCTGTTATAACATTTTAGCCAGCCAGTACTGCTCAGGCATCACTGAGAAATTGGAGAAGGGTTTTCTCAGAGTTGGGGCAGAGCCCTGAGCCATGCGTGTGGGGCCGGGTGCGTGTGTGTGGGTCGGGTGTGCGCCTGTGCAGGGCTGAGCCCGGGACACGGGAGTGCCCTTTGTCTCCTCAGGGAACACCCAAGGGGGTGCTGCCAACACCTCCCTCTCATCAAAACAGGGACCATTTTCCCAGGGAGTTTGAAATTGTTTCTTGAGCCTAGGGGTAAAAATGCAAGATGTACAGTGTGTTTGTGGTACGCAGGGCAAGAAAACCTGTATATTCTGGCTTTCAGTGAAGGCAATTCACTTGTGCAATCACAGCAGCAGACAGTTGCTGAGCACACAGACATGCTCAAGTATTTGAGAGTGAAATGTAGTTATAGGCTAATATAAATGAGAATACTTTGACTATAAACAATTTATTCATTGCTATTCTTTCCTAAAAGATTAGCTCCCAATTTGGAACAATTCTCTCTTTATCCAAGGCCCCTTTCTCTCTCTGCTTTTGGAAAAAACCAGGAAAAGCAATCATTTTAGCTATGGAGAGGTAATATTTTCATCAGAAGAAAAATCAAAATGATCTGGGTGTGATTAACTCTGTGTAGAGATTTACATTTTCAGCATTAGGCAGAAGGTGTTAAATAAATGTTGACTCAGGCTTCTGCATTTTCTCTCTAATTTCTCACATCTTAACTCTTCATGCAACTGCTTCTGAAACTTGGAACTAAATCTTAATTTTAATGTTCTGTTTCATGTTTCTTTCACTGCTTCATCCACATCTTCCTGCTCTAATGTTACAATAATGTGTGGGAGGATTAGTTACACTGATTGAAAAAAAAAATAAAAAACAGAGCAAGAAGAAATTAATCTAAAAGCCAGACACCCTCATTAAGCAAAGTAGGGAGAATAATATATATAAGTAGCAAGATTTCTGCTTACTGTATGCTCTAATGTAATATATTAGCCATCTAATTATTTTAAAATATTATTGTCTTGAAATTGTTAGCTACTGTTGTTACTAGCAAATTAGGGCTACTTTTAAAAGGGAGCTATTTGCTGATAATAATACTTATAGAAAATCAGGGTACTTAGCCACATTTGCTTTCATACTTCTTTTTGTTTATTCCTTTTTATAATCCATAATTAATTTCTCACACACACACCCCTCCCCCCAGCCCTTCCCCAGTAAAACTGAAGGGCAGAGAGAGACAAACTTACATTCTATAAAAGATATTTACATTGGTAAAAGTAGAGAAAAAGACCTTTTTTCTCCTTTTTGATAGTATGAGTGTATGAATACCTTGTAAAATTTGCAGTGGAGTGGAAGCCCATGTTTACTGCTCTGCACAATGCTCTTTGCATTGTACCTGTACTCCACAGCGAGGGAGCATGATTGATACCAGAACAGCCTCTGACTTATTCCTACAAGCATTTTTTCCATTTAACGTTCATGTTTTCAGAATAGTGAATTATAGATATTGCATTCTTGTTCACTAAGCTCCTGTTCTGCAAGATCTGTTCTCCTGTTTCTCTTTTACTTAAACTTTTGCATCCATTTTCTTCCATGTTATTATAAATTAACATATAGATCATTGCATGGCAGTGGGAGAGGGCTAGAAACTCTAATTTTTTTCTTTGTCATTTACTTCACAATAGAAAAGGGGATACACAGAAATGGCAATTGTGTCTGAAAGCTCTTTCAGATATGAAGGCTGTAGATTGCTTTTGCTTCTTCCCTGGCATGGCTGGATGTTTACAGAACCTACAGAGAGGACAGTGGCAAATACTCCTTGAATATCAGAAATATGGGTTGTTCTGTCATTTTTGCCCTTGCTGGTGTGCTTGTTGTGAGCAGCAGGATGTGACATCTCCCTGACACAAGGACATGATGTTTGTAGGATATCCAGCACCTCCTCAGTCCTCCACGTCACTGTGACCCCCGATTAGTACCTCCTATCTATAACTAATCTTAGTTGAGATTTTTAGGGAATTAGGGGTTGCTAATGAGCTCTTTAACCCCCTTTAGGCCCTTTTCGGCACCCTAGGTTTCATTTCTAATGATAGTTACTCTCACACAGTAAGCTGTAGCTCGCAGGGTCCCTCTAGCCATGCCTACATACTCCTAGTGTGCAAATCAGCTTCAGCAGAAACACATCAGCAGCTGGCACTTCAGTGGCCCAGTCTTGTCTTGATTGAAATGACCACAATCTGTTAAATAAGCAGAGATGCTTCCACTAATATTTAGGCTCGTTGTGATCCATTAACTGTTGTCTGATTATGCTGACTAAAACTAAAAGGAAATTTTGAATGAAAACTATTCATACCATTGCTGACATTGATGGGACATAAGCCATGCTTTACAAATCTATTGGAGGTCTTTGAAGAGGTCAATAAGGAAGTGAGTAAGGATGAGCTAGTTGCTGTACTTGTATTTCTGAAAGGCTTTGATAAAGTCCTGTGCAAAAGACTTTTAAGGGAAACCAAGAAAACACACAGTGGATCTCATTAATGGAGTGCTGCAGAATCTGTGCTGGGGTCAGTGCTGGTAAACATACCCCAAACTGCTGGGACAAGCAGATAAACAGAGAGGTGAGAAAGTTTGAGGATGATAGTAAATTAGTTATTTGGGGTACTAGACATGAAGACCACCTATAAGGAAACACAGAAGGACCTCAGGAGACTGTGTGGGCAAATGAAATTTACTATGTGTAAATCTAAACTGATGCATGTGGGAAAAGCAATCCTAAATTCACATACAAAATTATAGGCTCTGAGCTGACCATTATGATTTAGGATCACAGATTTGGGATTATAATAGTTAGTTCCATGAAAACCTTATCTCAGTCCTGAGTAGCAGCCAAAAGTTAACCAGAAGTTAAGTGAGAAAAAAGACTCTATGAATTGGTGTTCACCCACATGTTGAACAGTGTATAGAGTTCCAGTCCTTTTGTCTCCGATAGGACATAGTGCAACTGGGAGATGTGCACAGAAGTGCAAGAAGGGTGGAATGACTCCCACAGCAGGAGTGGGCTGTGTATGCTGGGACCATTCCGTTTAGATGGGATGTGACTGACCTACAAGCTGATGAGCAGAATGGACAAAGTGGATAAGAATTGGCTCTTTGCTGTCTCTTCTAATGCAAAAACTCAGGACCATCAAATGAAACTCATAGGAGGCAAGTTCAAAAGAAACCAAAGGAAGTTTGGTTTCTTCATGCAACAGGCAGTAGGTATATAACTTTTTCCAAAGTACGTGGGGGCTGCTGGAAGTTTACATGGGTTCAAGGGGAGATTGTACAACTCTGTGGATGAGAAAAGCACTAAGATTTACTAAATTGCAGAAACTGAATCCACTCAGAAAATCCCCACAGCAAAAAATAATTGTTATGTGGGAGAATCCGTGGGAACTGTCATACATACGCACCCTCTTTCTGTTTTTCCCTGCTGGAGACAAATCCCAGGCTCAGTGCACATTTGGCATGATCCACTATGGCTTGCTTTATATTCTAACAACACTCTGCTCTTGTGCCTCAGTAGCATCAGGAGAGATTTGGGCTGTGCACTAATGGCTGTGGGAGTGAGAAAATGTCTTTCTTTCCCATTATTGGATGCTATGGTACATATCTGTTGATTAACCAACAGATGGTCATCTGATCCTTAACTGACCAAACCTGCCTTGCCTTACACAGCACAATGTTAAACTATGCTCTAAAAATGAGACATCTCTGCAGTATTGGGGAAACGTGCATCAAACAACTACAACAGCCGACAGACCTGTGAGACCCAGAGTCTTACATATCCCAGAACAAATAGAAAAATCTTTTGTATTTCCCAGGAGGAAAAGCTATCAGAAACTGTGGTAGTATTTTCGTCACTGTGAATTTATTTCTAGTAGCTCCTAGATAGACAAAAGAAGAATAGAAATCTAGCTTCGGCATAAATGATGTTACAAAAGGCTGTAGGAAGATCAGCTCGGCTCACTGGTGACTTCCTAATTCACAGCAATATACTGCGGTGGCAGAATGAAAATTTACTTTACTAAGTTTGTACTTTAAAGCACAAATCTAAAGGAAGGACAGTGTGTACACTGTACTACCAGTCCAGGAGATGTGCTGGCAGTGATAGGAGCAGTGATGCTATTGTGGCTCAGAGAAAACAGCCCAGGCATGACTCTTCCATTTCTCCCACCGCAGCTGTACATGAGCAGCAAATTAAAACTCATTATCGCCAGCTCAGCTGCTTGGACACATGAGCTTCCTTGCCCTAGTGAGCAGCTGAGTGGTGATTTATGATGGAAGTTTATCTCTTCCCCGCCCTTTTTTGACTCTTTCCAGTTGCTCCAGAAAGAAAATACATGAGCAGCTACCTCCGTTTGTTCCTAAGTTCCCAGTGGTCTGGGTGGTGGATGATATGTTAACACTGCCACAGCTTGGGTCCTCAGGTTCTCCTAGATTCATAATATTTTGGACTGTAGTTTTAGTCACATCATTGTCCTGGTAAAAGAGGATTATTTTGCGATCTAATGTGTGATCTGTAAACATTGCCTTTCAAGTAAATCCATTTTAAAATTTTCTAGCAGAAGGACTTTCAATTACATGTGCAAATATATGATGGCTATATCCATGTTTATTAAATAGTTTTATATCAACCTAGAAAAGTTTCACTGTAATGTATTGATTTGACAAGTACACAAAAAGATCTAGACTCTTCACATCAGTAGATTCAAAATGCTAATGTTTTTACTTTTTTCTCTTATATTAATCATACCGTGTTAATTTTAAAAGTCATTTCAGTCTTATCTAACACGGATTTTATTAAAAGTTTCTGTGCTGAAAGATATTTTGAAATCTGTGGTCCAATTCTGATTTAGAATGAAATGAAATTTCAAAATGTTGACATTTTTCCCTGGAAAAAGAAATGCAGGAATTTCATCAGCTGCATTTGAATATTCTAGAGAAGACACATTTATACTTTTTCTTGGGGTTTTTTTGTGTGCAATTCCATCTCTTTCCTTATGTGTGGCACTTATATAGATAGGCATGTACATGATGGTCCATTTTTTTTATGAAAGCAGCCTTCTTTCCATTCTAGATTTATAATTTTTTAGCTCCACCAATACTGTAGCCAGTGAAAACTACCTCATTTTACCTGAAGAAAAAGGAAATGCATTTTGAATGTGTGTCATGGAGGACTGACTTTTTAATTAATCCCTTTGGCTTCAAAATGATTCACAGACTTAGGACCCAGACTGAGCAGAATTAAATCTTTTCATATCTTATTGTACTGCATATACAGATTCTTTTCTCAGGATATGTTTTAAGGAGATGAAAAATAAGAATTTGTGGGGTTTTTTAAGTGATATTTTAGAATCCAGAATATTGATTGGTTGGTGTGAAATAACATGAAAAACACGCTATCGTGTTCCATTCCATCAGTAAATTGCTTGAGAAGATATAGGTTTGACCAGGTAATACAGAATTCGTGCTTGTTAAAGTCCACATTTTTAGTGGTTTAAGGTCTCAACTTCGGAAATTTTAGTTATGTTATAAATGTAAAGGTCTATGGGTAGAAACAAGGAAAATGTTATGGGAAGAGGTGCTGGTTTTTATGTAGTGAGTTGAAAAACGGTTTGGAAAAAATGGACACTTGAATCATAAAAACCCGCAATCAACAGATAGAATGAATTGATTTGAATTTCTAGTGGGATTCCTTACATCTTGAAGATGGAAATGAAAATATGACAAAATCTTACCCAGTTCAAGAAAAAAAATCCTCCAAAATAATTAAAGTATACTAAAGAAAGAAAAGAGATGACTCATGACACTCCTGATGGAAAATCTCTGTCCTGAGGGAAAACATGTTGGCCTTGATACAAAATACTTTATTAGAGGGGGTGTTCTTTAAGACGAGACAGAGGGAACTTCCATTAGGTTTTGATTGTCATTGACATGTTAGGAAAATTACAGACTACTGAGATGTTTCATTAAAAAGAATTCTACCACTTGAAACATTATGATTTCTTGGCTAGCATAGGGTTGTTTAGCTTTTAAGGCCAGAAGAGATGACTATAATCATCTGCTCTGACCCTATGAATAAAACGGGCCATAGCAATTCACAAAATTATTCAAGCCACAAGCTGGAGTGTAGCTTTTGGAAAAGCGCCCAGTCTTAAAAAGTAAAGAGCGTCTAAAAACACCAACAAAATAAAATGCCTGGACAATATTTGACACTTATATTTGAAGTGTCAAGGAGAGGTTAAAAGATCTTTAAAAGGACCAATCCATTGGGGTTTTTCTATTTGTTTGTTTGGTTGGGTTTTTTGTTGTTTTTAAAAGGTGAAGTCAGTTGGCGGTAGTTGATGCGAGTAAAGTGTTACCATAAAAGAAAAGTGCAGGGAACATGCTAACCACCTTCTCAAGGATTTCCCACCCCCCCATAGTTACCTTGACCCTGACTTTTACCCCTTCTCTGAAATGTGCTCATTTCCTTTTCTTCCATCCAGAAACCCCCTGGAGAATTAACGTCAGACACTGCATCCCAATCTTGAAATAAGTTGTAGTGAAAGGTGAGACTCCTACACATTTCACTATGTTTAATTCAGAAGTCAAAAATTGATTTATCTAACTTAATAAACATGTTGTTAAGGAAACCTAAATAGCATAGAGTTCTTATGAAACTCTTAAACAAAGGTTTACAAACTTTCCCCGTAGAGACAGGACTGAGGCTGGCACTATAATCTTATGGGAGTTTGTTTATGAAATGGCTAAAGGGGGTAAAGCTGTAAAAACAAATAACAAACTCCTTCCACCTGTGCCCAAATTTCCATATGAAAAGATGCAGCAATAATTGCAGTTCCTTCTTCCTTCTGATGGCATTTACCTTGTCTATTTTATTATTTCTTACCCTATAAATTTTAATTTGGATATCAGTCTGCTTTATGAAAATAAATCCTGTAGCTATTGTTATAACACCCCACAGGACAAATATCTATGCATATAAAGAGTAACGTAAATTTCTGTGCTGTGTACTTTTGAGTAACAAGTAAGGATTTTTCTAGAGTTTCATCCTCGTGGTCCATCTCCTGCCTTTCAGGCTTCTAAACTTCAGTATGACCTTTAGGTTTTCTTTCTCTTTCTCCCTCTTCTCTAGTACCAACTCTACTAACTCATTCTGCAATATGTGCTAGGAAAGGGAGATATCAGTATGCTAATGAAGGACTTCGAGAAAGACAAATTTCAAACTAGGAAAACCCACATTCCCCAAACAACCTGTGTTCAATGAAACCAGTGATGTATTGCAGAATACTGGTGAAAACCAGAAAACATTTCAATTCAGTTCCCATTCAGCTCCAGTTCACAAACACACAGCTTTAAAGCAAGTCCTCGAGTGAATATAGCTTATTCTCTTCACCTTTCACACAGAGGAAAACCCAGTTAGCATTGCACCTATTCTTAAATACTGAACTGAGTAACATTTCTGACCATTTTTGCAAGAATCAGATACAATTTTTATGTCCTTCAGTAGATAGAAATACCTTTTCAGGAATCTGTCTGCCTATAATTAAAAAAGATTGCTGGTGCCCAGCTGAAGATAACAAGTATAATAATGACATGTTACTTTGTGCTGGACTGAGGCTATGTGACATTGACATAGGGCACACAAAAACCTAAACCACAATGGAATCGCATAGCGCTCTCCTATTACCTTTTAATGCCGGTTGTTAATCAGTGCAACTGCACTATCTTGAGATGAGATACTCTTTATTTGCATTGAAGTGAGGGGGAACTCTTGTTTTAAGCAGCACCAATTCTTTTTAGAAGATACCATTAATGTGCCTAATGTTTCCAGTTAATGAAATCCAGATTTTTATATTGTGTCTGCAGCTGGTTGTCTTCTTTCTTTATAAATTGTATAGAGCTCCTTGGTGCAAAAGGAGAGTAAACAGTATCTTTAATGTAGTCATCACCCCAGTGCACCCCTGAAAAGTATGTAAAGAAAAGCACCATAACTGGAGAAAGATCACTGTTTGCTGGGATTTCCACAGATCTGATCTCCTACCTTAAAATGTTTCCAGTGTTTGTGGTTTCCCTGCAGGAACACACTGATGAGCATGTTTGTATGGTTTGCAAAGCATACTTAGCATATGTACACATTTAATTGCTTTGTTTTCCATGTGTGGCAGGGACATGGTACTGGTGGCTAGACTGTGACTCTCACAAACACACACACCACCCTTTCCTCCCTCCCCCCCCAAAACCCTCACCAAGCCCCCACTCTTGCGTATTTGTGATATACAAAGGTGAGCAGTGCAGTGATAATTATTATGCAGCTCCTTCAGTTTTAACTGAGCAATTCAAGTTCTCTACAGGGTTCTATAAATTACACGAGAACGGATCTTTTTAGGATATTATAGATATCGGGCCAGTTAACCCTGATTTATACTGAAATAAGTGATTTCTCGTCTTCCTAGTGTGCTGAGTTTGATTTTAATTTGCACTGAGGCTAAAGTCCCCTCAGTAAGTCAGTCTTGCCCAGATGAGAATACGTCTTTGCTTTTGAAGTTGCTGAACCATTACAGGAAAATAAATGCTTTTTGTAATAATTTAGCACTTGCCATCCTTCAATTCAGAACTGACAGGTCTCTCACCTACACGTTTCTTAGTCAGTCCAAAAGTCTTGGTTTGCGTTGTATTTCCAGAGAAATCAAAAGAAGAAAATAAAGTGAAAGTTGTACATGTTTTACATCTATAAACACACACACACACACACACACAAATATGTAAGCCCTTTGGCCCACCCAAAAGTAAGGAGAACCTTCCTAAAGAACTGCAGTAGTGTTGTTTGCCGTCTGGTTTGGTGTGCTGTGGAAATGTTGTCATAGGCATGACCCTGTTATGCCAACGGCTATCATTCTTATGAATGATTACAGTTAAGTCAGTGGAGAGCTATGTGTAGGAAGCAGTCATTTTCATGAGCCAGACCTGAGGAATTAAGTGCTGTATTTTTTGCAGTGGACTTCTAGATCTGGTTGGGAAGAAATGTTATGTATGAATTGCTGCGTACATTGTCCATCCAAATGTCACTGCGTAGCTGAAGCTGAATATTTAAGTTGGTTATATGTATTGTCACATCGCCCTGTGGCAACTGTTGCTATAGTGAGAGGCTGAAAGGCCTGTCATGGGGATGGAAAGATAAACCTCTGCACAGTCTGCATCCAAAGAGAGGATGTACTACCTGCTTCCAAAGGCATACTCTCTTCTGACACTTAAGGCTGGTTCAGTCTATGTCCAAAGCATGCCCTTTGTTACCTTAAATGATATTCTACTTGGCTTTCAATCCTGTTACCAGGCTTAAAAATGACAAATGATCTTCTTGGCATCTAGTGCATTATTACAATGTTTTTATCAGTGGACAAAGCTAATAGGTTTCAAGTTAGCATCAAAGACGCGTGATTTTGAGATACCAAAGTTTTCTCATGATCCTGCTGATGCAATGGATGGATCACATTTAACCCATTAAAAGATTAATATAAATATCATATGGTATCTTTTCTTTGACCACTACTAAAGCACAGTACTTTGTAGTGTTATCTTGCACCCATTTGTCAACCGTACCTAATTGATTAGGCTACTGTAACATTTTTATTCTGCACATGAAGTTCTCTCCTCAGCAATCTCTCCCTCCCAAAATGTACATTCATCATTAATTACAAAATCAATGGGAAACATGGTCTGGACATACACAATTGATAGCTTCCCTCTTCAGATTAGCATAACCTACCAATTTATTATGTGGAATGAATAATACAAGTTGCTGCCACTGTCAAAAGGGGCAGGTCACTTGCTGTAAATTCCTTAACAAAATGTGGTGTCATGTGCCTTTTCATTCACTGAGTGTTTACTGTGTGTTTGGAGGGATCCATCTTCTTTCTGAATCCAGATTTGTCTCCTATCTCTTGGCAAAGCAACAATCATAAATTTAGGCAACTAAATGCTTAAATGTTGAAAGACTGAGGTTCCTTCTGAAAGCTGCAGTGATTAAACTGAGAGCTGCATAGTGCTGAGACTGCAACTATGAATAAGATATTAAAAAAAGATGAAAGGATCAAAAAGTTTGGTCCCTTTAAACTAAATGATGTTTCTTGCATGAGAAAGGTGATTGGAATTTAGGGCACAGTATGCATATTTTCCTGTGTTTTAGCATATTAGAACAGTGAAATCTCCCAGATATTTCTTTCACTTTGTACTATATCAGGATTAGAGTTTTCCATTTCTCTTTTCTCAAAGAAATAAGCTTTCAGTCATATTTTCCAAAATAGCTTCTGTGGTCTTTCAGTAGCTACCCACTTATAACTTCACAAGCTAGGTCAATAGTGAAAAAGATATAACATTTCCTGCAAGAGTCAGGAATGCAGCTGACATTAAGTAGTAAATTAATAGGTGGGTAGAAGAATACCCGCCCTTCCCCTTCCCCTTCCCCCCCCCCCCCCTTTTTTTTTAATGGCAGGCAAGGATCAGAATCTGATATCATTGTCCATGTTGTACCTTACTTTGGGGCTGTCACTGAAAGTAATGGGACACACCTCAGGGAGTAAGGAGGTGGACAACAGAAGTAATGTTCAGACTCTTCCTGTCAGTGCCAAGACACAGCAATCTTTATGCTGAATAAAACTTATCACCAGCTATACATACGTATAACAGGAATCTCTATCTTAAATTATAAGATATGGAAGATGACTTATCCTTTCAAATAAAGGCAATGCCTGCTTAAAATTCCCATAAACATTAATGGAGATTTTACTGGAGTTTTAGGGGGAGTAAAAAATCATTCCCGACTAATTAACTGCAAGAGTGCCATTCACCTCAGCAGAATCTGGACCAGGTTTCAAGTGATTCCTAGTGACTTTAATAGACTTTGTTCTAGGGGTTATAAAAGCATGCCCTGTAATGTTTAAACTGGGGTTATAAAACTAAAGGCATGGAATGAACTAAAGCTACAATAGGATTATTAGAAAATTGACATCTACAATAAATAAATTAGAGAGAATACTTGAAAAAGGGCTAATACTTGTATTTACAACAAAATTTAAGCCAGGCTATGAAAAAGAGTAATGATAATTGTCTTCCTTGTTACTACATTGTAGTACAATTATCTATGTGTTAGAGGTCAACAGAATATATAGGTAGTTACAAGGACTCCTTAAACCAAAGATGTCTTTATCTAGTTTCATACGTTGAGAAATTTATTATCTGATTTTATTAGCACTTTTGGATTGCCTCTTGAGCTAATTTTGCAATACTCCCGATGAGATTAGCATTCACGGTTTTTATTTAGACCTTGGTGAAGAAAATTACTGCAATCTCTTGCTCTTCATACGTACACTCTGAGTCAGATATTCCTCTCCAGAAAACTTTCCAAAAGGATTCATTGGTGAAGATCCAATTGCAAAATCAAAGTCTTAATCTACTGAAACAGTGGTGTCTTTCAGCACAGAAAATAAGTGCAAAGTGCATGTTAGTATTAAATCCATACTACTAGTGGTACTGCCCTGTCAAATACATTTTTCTATTATTTGCTTCAATATTATTTCTTATGTTCCAAATCACGGGGTTTTCCCGTGTTTGTCAGTTCCTCAGTCATCTGGCAGGATTTTCTGGTTGTTATTTCCGAGTAGTCATAATTTTATGATATTATTACAATCCTTGCCAAAACCCTTTTGTCTCACTTTAAATAATTCTTCCATGGTCTTATAGTGTGCTCTTCAAAATTCAGTATCCCTCTATCACATCTTTCCTGTCTTACCCAAACTATATATACAACTCTGTCATTACCACAACACATAGAAAAAGGAAAGACGAATAAACTCGATCTGATTATTTCTGCATGAATAAGGTCGTCTTAGTTAAACAGAAGCTGGTTTTATGTGAAAAAAAAAAATTGCAGATTATTGGCCCATGTAACTACATTTATGAAGTTTTCTAAATGCACATTATTGATTTATTTGTCTGTGATGTAGTGTTTTCTTTTTATCATGTAAATATGTACTTCAGAGCCTTTATAAAATGCAGATTATTGACCCAGTCCTATAAATATTTACTCACAGTGGTAAAACTCAAATGATTTGACCTGATTGTATACCTATTCATTCTTAAAAAAAGAAAATGCCACTGTAGTACACCTGGATTTGGAATTTAAAAAAAAAATAAAAAGAAAAAGAAAAGAAAAGAAAATTTTGAATTATCCCGATAAACTGTTAACAGTACTTTTGGAGTAATTTCAAACTCTACACATTGTGCATTTCTCTAATAGCCTAATGGCTTGCAAAACTTAGCTTTTAAAATATAAATCTTTTTTTGAAATATAGGAAGAAATAACTTGTTTGCCAAGTTTCAGCTCAGAGCAAAATTTTTATGGTTAAGTTACAAACCTCTGAAAATAGGGGTTTATAATGGAAACACTGACACTGCTTTAACTATAGTGGCACTACCAGTGCAGTGTAATATACGCTAGAAATAGAAAACAAGATTAGAGATGACATTTAGGACATGAGGCCTTCTCCAGGCTGTGGGAAAAATAACTGTGTTCTATTTTTTTCCACAGCCTGAAAAAGGCCTCCTGGTCTAAGTGTCACCTCTAATCTTATTTCCCATTCATACCATGTATTTAATTAACCCATTTTTTAATTATTATTGACAGCAATTTGTTGCCATTTTAAATACCAACCCATATCTAAATTGTGGCTTCCCTAGCTGGTGTATGCCAAGGTGGTGGGGAAAGTACCAAAGAGACCCAGTACTTTGTTAATATTTCCATATCAAAGAATCGTAGTCCCACAACTGGCTGGATCCTGTCGTAGCGAGCTGTACTAGCTGATGAATCAGGCAGGGGAGAGTCCCTCAGACCTGCGCCAGAGCAGGGAGCTGCAGGACTGTGCATATATACAAGCTGCTTTTTCTAAAGGCAAAGTAAAAGTTGACAATTAAATACACTTACCTTGGAACCTCTTGGAGCAGTAACCAGGACAGTCAGTTACTCAGGTGCAATGAACTTTAGTCACCTCTTCTGGAGCAGACCACATCTTTCCACCACAATTTAGTCTTGAGCCAGGGTCCTGAGTACCATAAAGTGAGAATGTTGCTGAACGCTAAGAAATAATTTAGTAATGTGTGACTCTGGGCTGGGTTGTCTTCACCACAAAGCCCTGGTGTTAGCATTGTCAAGAAGATCTCTCCATCACTGTGGTCCTCCATCAAAGGAGGGACTTGGTATTGTCTCAGAAAGGTAGTAAGCTCAAAAGGTAAGTTTTAGGTTTCTCCATGTTGAACTCTTTTTCCTTCCTTAGCCATCTTCCAACTTTTAGCTACTTTGGTTTCCTATTTGTTGCACTACGTGATAATTGCTTGTATACTTCTCTGGCCGTTTACTGGGGTGCTTCAGCATTGCTTTGCTGTGATCTTGCAAGCTCCATTCTCAGTGTGGGGTAAAAAGGAGCAATAAGCAAAGAAACTACCATTGCAAAACAAATGTAATTACTTCTTGCACCCACCAGACTAATATCAGTACGAGATCCATATCCTTAGGGTGATGATCAGACAGATACCATACATTTATCACGTCTATATTGCTAGAATGGTCAACGTAGAAACTTGTAGTACTTTTGAACTGCATTTTCAGTACTCATCTGATCAACTCTTTTTATTGCTGCACTCACTGTAGACAAAGATATCGGAAGCTACTGTCCAGTCTCCAAGAAATGTATCTTGCAAAGTCAGTAATAGTGGCAAATTTATTTCTGAAGCAATTGTCTAGTGAAGTTGCCATTCCAGCACTGTGAAAGCCGATATACTTATTAACGTAGGGATAAACATGACCTATTCTGTTCTGTATATGTAAGTTGGTGTACAATACTGTATATTGTGTTTGCATGCAGTGTCTTCTTGATGGGTAGTCTGCAGCCAGCAGTTGCCAGCTGCTAAATGTTCAAGGAATCATGATTTGAATTGCTGTCCACACTGTGGGAGAGTGTCCAGAAAAACAATTCACATTTCATATAATCAATAGATTCAGTTCCTGTAGCAAAGATATAGGAAAACTTTTTTACCTGTGTGTATCTTTTAGATTTTAATTTTCAGAAAAAGAGATCAATAACAATTATTCTCTCTTGCACAAATGACACATCTTAAAGCCTAGGCTGGCTCCTGCAGAAAATCTGGAATATGAATGATTTGATGAAGTTGAGATTTCCTGTTCATTTTTTAACAAAATTTTGACATTCTTATAGGCACAATACCTTATTTGACTTCGTGTTGTTTATAGATACAAGAAAATGTCATACACTTTCTTTAGTTCTTGGGAAATAGAAACATTCTTTTTAAAATGTTCTTTCCAGTGGTTACATCTCTCACCAAACAGTACTTTTTGCACAAGCCAAATGCACGATATAATCATTTGACAAAATCATTTGACAAAAAGCATGATGATTTGAAATGCCATTAGTTACTGAAGCTGCTGTAGCAGGCTGGTAACTGCAATACTTGTTCTTAGGCAACTGTTGGGAGACAGAATGTTCTTCCAAAAGCACCTTCTTGGTCATACAGGGCTGTGAGTGTGGGACATGAAGGATGGGTGGAACAAAGTCTATGTTGGGAAAGCAGAAGCCTCTACTACAGGCTACAGCTGCACTAATCACTGCACTTGGAGTGCTAAATTATTCCAGGAGACATGCTGAACCCACTTAACACTCATGTCAGAACACTGTGTTACACCAGCCACTGTCTCACTTGTGACAGTCTCCGGTCACATTTTTGGCTTGTATGGTCAGAACAGGAGTTTCTGAGAAAAGGCTCTCTATACATAGAACGTACAAGGAGTTAATCTGAAAGAGCTCTATTAAAACAGTGCAATGGGCATTGATGGTAATTTCACCTGATCCAGCCCCCATGTGATGTGACATAACGCTGGTTTAAATAATTACATGGGTTTCCACACAAAAAAACAATTTAACTAAACACACAGCATTGCACCTTCTGTTACCCTGGCACAGTTCTGCGTAGAGGTGATTCTATCCCGCCCAACCTGAAACAATAACCATGGCCTGCTGTTTGGTATATGGGAGGAACGTATTTACAAAGCAAAGCTCACGACTGGCAGGCCTGGATCTGCAGCTTTCAAGATCCCACTAGCCATGCAAGTCCTTCATCCAGAAAAAATCTTGTATTTTCTCTCTAGGCACAGGTAAATGACCTTGGAAGTGCTGTAGCGGTAGGTCATATTAAGTCAGTACTAGGTCTTTTTCCTTGTTTGCTCTTGAAACATTTTGTGTGATGATTCTGAGCATGTATGATACTACTGTTCCCCTACACTGTCAGAGACAGCAGGAGAGAAACTGGGTACGGATAACATGCAAGGGAAAAGAAAACATGGCAAAATCTGCCTAGGTTCAACACTAGCTCTGATTTTCCAGCACCCAAATCTGAAATTCATTGGTGGGAAATCGAGCAAAGCAAACTAGCCTACTGACAACATTTTCCAAAGGATAGGTAAATTAAAGCTATAAGCTTCACACAGCTCTAGGTCCAGCTTATCTAATTCTAGCAAATGCAGCTTCATGCTGCATTTTTTCCTCTGAAAGTCAATGTTACTATTTCCTGGTGGTTTATTTCTTTCTTGTGTACTACAGAGACATGACAGTGAAAGCTCAGTTTCAGCGTGCATGCATAACATTTGAGTTATCTCATTCCAACAGCGGGCCTCGTTCTGCATCATGTTGTTCATAGGAGGCAACAGGAAGAACATTACAATGTTAAATTGTGAAGACTTACAGCAATGGTTTTCCATGATAACCTTACATTTACGCTAATCAGAAGCTACTTGAAATATCGTGCTGATGTTATAGTACCACCACACATAATCCAGAAACTATTCACCATATTTCTCCCCATGTTCATCTTACAACTTGGTAGGCACGTTGGCTGGAGTTGACTGAACAGATTTTGCACAGGTGGCAAAGACTTTTCCCTCTAGACTCACCACAGTTGCTTCCCTTCCTTGATGAACCTTTTCCTTTAAGTGACCCTGGGAAGCAGCAGGAATCCTCCTGCAAAAGATGAAGATCCATGTCAGCATGACACTGCTGGGGATTCACAGTACATCTACACAGATAACTCGGTCCTGCTGGTTCCTTGTGATCCCTTTGGATCAGGCTTTAGAGCTGCCCACCGACTAACTTACCTCTAGGTGCCCTGACTCAAGCTGAAGCTCCTGAGTGGCTGGAATTGGCTCCTCACTACTTTACCTCTCTGCCATTTTCCGTGCCCTAGACATTCTCCACTCCTCTCTGGAACAAATACTTGAATCACAGTTTCCCAGACATCAGGGAGTGCCTTAGCCACTACCAAATAGGTTGGCAATGCTTCGTTATCTGCTTCAGTGACTCTTTTGCTATGTAGAGCAGGTTGAAATGCTGTAGCAGGAAGAGAGCCTGTCTCTCAGTCCAGGACAGCCAGTTACCAGGTGCTTGGGGCATTGAGCTGGTAAGAGGTTCCTGATCTGGCTGAGAAGAATCTGCTGATTATTCTGAAATCCTCTCACAGCACATCAGATGTGCAACTCCATGAGAAAGTGCACATCTGAGAAGCCCCTGGGGGAAGAAATACAGAAGTGCCTCAGCCCTGCTCCATCCATTGGCATCCCATTTCTTAGCTATTCCCTCGTACACTTTTCTAGAAATCTAATTCTCTGCACAGGTTCTTGAGGAAACTTGTCTTTAGCAAAGACATGTAACAAGCCAGATTCTATGATGATGACCCCAAATATGTTTTTGCAAATGTTGCTGATAAGCTGTCTTATCTTCTTTCTGTGCTGCTCATTGCAAAAGGGAGGGGAGTTCCCTTTGGTTTTAAGAAAATGCCTCTCTGATTTGCAAGTTAAGCTATTAAAAAATAAAACTAAAATAAAGCTTGACACATTGTGTCTGGCAAAAATCCTTAACTACGTCATGAGTTTGCAGTAATTTGATCAGAAGCAGGTTATAAATTCTTGCAGTAAAACTGCTATTATATGGACAGAATATTGCCTAAAAATGACACTGTTTACTTGTTATTACTGGGAAATGACAAATCCTGTGGTCTGGTCTTAGTCCTTTGAACATTTCTTAGGGAAAATCTGTAAAATTTATTAACTTATTAAGTATAATAACAACAATAATATTATAATGCAGTGAAGGTTATTTTGTGTAACTTCAAAATTCCTGCAGAAGGCTTAACATTTGGTGTCTTAATAAGGATATATTTTCACAGAAACAATTAGCAGTTTTGTGGTGTCTGATGCAGTAACTGCTACAGCAGTAAGGGTCTTTTTGCCATGTTTTTTCAATGCAGAAGGTAGCATGTAGAGCCACCACCTTGGTTGGGGTCAATCTCGGGGTGTTGGCTGAATAGCTTAGAGCAGCTCAGCTGTGACAAGTGGGCAAGCAGTGTGACAGTCTCCATGCTAATGTGTCTGCAGGAATTTGCACAGGGGAAACAGGGCACTGGTGAGAGTAGCAAAATAAATCAAAGTGTGAAAGCAACTGCAGTCAAATGTCACACCCAAGCAGTCAGTGACTTGGCATGCTGTTTGGAAATAGGTTGGGTTACCTGTCAACGTGGCATTTTCTTTCTGGTGCTAGAGAATGATGTTATCTGAGGATAAAACCTAAGGAGCACAGATGGTTGTTATACAGACTTGATCCTTTAAACCCTTATCGTAGCAAATTATTCCATTGACGTAAATGGGACCACTTCTATGAAAAAGATCTGTTATGTTCTCAAATTCTTTTATTATCGAAGTGATCTATTAAGCACGGTTTTGTTGCTCTGTGTGTGTGTATCCATGCATCTTTAGACAAAATAACATTATTGGGGCAGCAAACTCTGTCATAGCCTAACAGTCACCGGGATCAAACTAATTTTTTAAGACTGTAGGATATAAACTTTCACTTGGAAACATTATCTCTGCACTTTCTAAATGAAGAGATATAAATTCTGATTTGGCTTTGGTATTTCCTTTGCTTGGGAACCACCAGCCTGGAGTCCTATGCCTGTTTAAGGACTAATGCTTTCCCTTGGTTTTTACGTAGGCATTGAAGACTTGTGGTTGTGGAGCAAGAAGAGTTTAAATTGTAAACAGGAGTAAAACAAGGAAAATTGATAAAAATTTAGAATGGAGCCTTATTTATTTTTACCTATTCCAAATTATTTTATGTATTATGATGCAAATCTGTTAGCATTTCCTGAAATATTGTTTCAGGGTAAATCATTTTTACAGCTGCTATTTCTATTGTCAGGCAAGCCTCTATGCTCTGTGAAACTCTGTTGAGCAGAGGGCTGCACAGTTCATGTCGCTTCCCTTACCCCATGCACTCTCTTAGGAAATGGTCCCACTGGCTTCAGGAACATAGAAATCAAAATAAGAGTAAGTTGACTTCAGATAGAAATCTTGCAGACAATAAGTTGACTCAATCACTTTATAATGTACCTTGCTATGTCACTGCACAGTTTTGGCAAGGCAGCTTTATGCAACTTTGTTAGAAAACACTTCCCTTCTCACTTCTGTTTGTCTGATTCACTGCTACTTTAGAACTGAAGCCGAACTCTTGGAAGTCCATTTAATCTAAGATAGGATTAAGAAAAAATATTGAATCCCTGCCCTTCTTCAGTTTTGAGCAAAAGTAGTACAATTCTTACAGTTTAGCTCCGAGTCGGAACTTTCCTCAAATTTCAGTGTTTGTATTATTTTGGACCATCATTTAGACCTTCTCATTTATAGTCTACTGAATTATTTTTATTTTAATGATACATTTTCCTCAGAAAAACCTGCAATGTTGGAGTTGGAGCTATCCCCTGCTTGGGGGTTTGAAGCCCTGGAATACAGGCTCACCTTTAATGCCTAACTCCTGCTGATGTATTACACAGACACATCCTATGATTTTTGAAAATTGGATTCCCTCTAATTAGAAACACATTATGAATTCTCTGAAAGAAAAAAAAAAATAATCGTAGCATTGCTAACTTTTATTATAGCTGTCACTGTCACACCATGGATTCAGCTAGCTGAAATACGTTATGAATAACATTTTGTTTGAATTCTAGCATTTGTAATTGAGTAACTATGAGTGTTTTGTCATTATTTTACCAGAGATGGATTGCAGTAAATCTGCCTGCAATGCTTCTGGCTCATATTTTCCTTAAAAACAGAACTAGTATGATGACCTGTAAATATTTTGCTTACTGTGGTGCTACTTACTCCAGCATTCTCCATTAGTGGAAACATATTTCTTCATTAAATGCTGAAAAGAATATTGGTATTAGTCCTAGGTTCTCAAATACAAAGGCTGTAAGGAAAAAAGATGGAACCATTTTCACAAATAACAGACCAGCCCAGAGCTCTTCTTGAAAAACAATGTAAGGAGACTTTATACATCTGTCCATGTAAGAAAACAGGCTATTCATTTGTTTTTATATTTTTCTTCACAAAAACATCTTTGCCTCTGCTATAATGGGGCATTCATCACTGCCCTTTATCTAAAGAAGCCTAATCCACAGAAATTGTTTGGAGCCAATTTTCTGGAGTTCCATCTGAATCCCAGTATGTGTCCATGTAACTCAGTAACTTGTCTGCTGATGGAGAGGGGTGTATGTCTAAATGGATGGGCCTAACACCATAAATTCTAATACAAGTGACAATGAACCACAGTGCAAGCTAATTCTGATACTCTTTTCTGAAGCTGCAATTTAATTCACTCATAAATGAGCTTGGTACAAGTATTAATTTGAAGTTGTTTTTATTTCTCATCTGCTGGCTAAAGCTTGCAAACAATAGGGTAAAGGTCTTGCTATACTGCTACAAATGAGTAAACAATCTTTTCTGCCAAGGAGACTACAGTGTAAACACAAAGACAGGGAATAATTTTTGACTAATTCATTCTGCATATGGATACTTGGAAACTACAGATGCTACACAACAATCTCTATCTACAAATATTTCCCAAAGGAAAAGAGAACTTCATTTGCACCTAATTCATAACAAATCATTGGCATGGGCTGCTGTTAGCCTACATTAGAGAAACATTGTGGACAGGGTGAGGGGTAGGCAGCCTGGCTCAGCATTAAGAGCACAATCCCCATGTTGAGGGCAAAGCGAGGCAAGTTCAGAAGCTGGGAAGAGGACATGAAGAGGATACAGGAGAGAATGAAAGCCTTGATCTGTCAGAAAGCAGCTGCGAGAGCTTCCCTAAGTGCACCTGCTGTTCTCTGATGAGGTTGCAAGCTTATCTGCACCATGGCCACCTAAGCCAGTTATTTGTTCATTTAGAGCTAAGAAGGAGCTAAAGGAGAACTGAATTGAAGCTTGGATTGAAGCCTGACATGTAGACTTAAAAGCCAAGTTGTTTCCTTCCCTTCTTTTCCCTTACTGTGCCTCACATAGTGGCACTGCAATAGGAGCAGCGTGGCACACAGGTCCCAGTTCTGGCTCTCTAACAGCGAGTGATCATATCTCTGATGCTCATGATTGCCTGACTCTTTTTCTTTAGCTCCGGATCTCCCTCCTGCACTGTTATCATTACCCATGTGTCTCCTGCAGCCTGGGGGTGGCAGGAATGCAGGGAAAACAAGGCTGTAAAATGAACTCTCTCTCTTTCTCTGTATTTATACTGGTTTACAGCTCATGCTATGAGCAGGCATATGGTGTTAATCTGAACTATCCAACGCATTAGTGGGAGGGAAGCAGCACCCAGACGGATTATTACTACATTTTACCTGGTAGATACCACCATATTTATTGATGTGAAAACTTCTTCCCTTCATGTCAGCCACTGAAATGTCCCTCTGTGAAGTTCTCTTGAATTTAGGCATAAGTCTATTAAAATATTTTGTTAAACTCAGTAAATTTCACTGTGGCTAGAGTTGACATTCTTTATTCAGGGAAAGTTATCACTAAGGTCAATAGAATTTTAAAGTAATGAATGATGTGTTTATTGTATTTGGCTAGTTGAACATACACTACATTTTTATGATTAAGTTCTGTGGGCTATATCTAAATATGTATACATATGTATGTGTATGCATACATGTGTATATATATGTATGCATATGTGTACATATGCATATATATGTATATTTGATTTTGATCTCCAAAATCTCTATTTTATATCAAATATTTCTAAAGAGAACACTCAAAATCAATTAATACTGACACATCAAAATATTAAAAAGCAGGGCCAAAGTAAAGAAAAGTATTACTTGAATTAACTTTCAGATAATCCTGAAATGTGTAAGAATGTCGAGCCAAATCTGGAAAGCATTTATAAAAAAAGGAGATATTTGAAAAAAAAAAAAAAATCAAGGTTTCCTTATTTGTCTTTTAAAAATATTCTTTTGAATTAGATTTTCTACAATTTTAATCAAATAACTAGAGCCAATATAAATATGAATAAAAAGGGTCAAAGACAATTTAAAAACCATCCCTTGGAAGGGCAAAAGCTTTCTGTTTGGTTTTACTTTCACAGAGAAAAACTACATTCAGTTCAGTCAAGCACTGCATTTTCAAAAATTTTGTGGTTCTGGCTTAATTCCACAAAAGAGAAAAACTTCAAAGTTAGGGATCAAGCCTCCAATAGCTGGTCACAATGTGACACAGTTGGGTAGAATTAAGGATGGTAACCCGTTGTGATAGACAGTGGGGAGGAGGTGATCTCTGACCCTGGATTTCCTTTCTTTTGCTGATTGAATCATAACAAATCCCAAACATAGTTAGGTTAATTTCTTTTACTACAATGATAATGTCTTCGCATTTTAGTTTGGAATCAAATAAATTTTAGAATCTTTGCACATGTGTATTGGTAATAAAATATTTTATACCTCTAAGATACTACAAAAGCTGACTCCCCTTTTCTGGTGACCTGTTCTGTGCTCTTTGTGTCTACAGGTCCTTGCAAGCAGCCTTTTTTTTTTTACATTGACCAAGACGGGAACATGATCATAATATCCAGTGACATGCAATACATTAGTATGTTGTTCTACCTCTAATGGGATCGGTATACGAGAAAAAGCAAAGTCCACACATGGAAACATCTTTCATAAATCCATTGATAGAGCTTGGAAAAGTGGGCAATGTTTTGGGCTCAGAGCCAGTGACATTTAGTGCAATTTTCTGTAGCAAGGCAAGTCAATGGATATGCAGAAAAGACTGTGTGGGAAAAAGAAAAAATCACACATGTTGCTACATCTTATAGGTTAAAAATTTTCCATCTCCATCTGTTCCTTAAAGGGAAAATTGGATTTTGTGAGAATATTTTTTCCACAAAAAAGTATCTGCTTTCTGTAGAAAATTAGAGCTATTCATCAGAAAGCCAAACACCTGCAAGCCAAATATTTCTGGCTGAAAGTATTGATTTGGAGTGCTGCTGCCACACCTCTTGGGAGGATGGCAGTTTGGTGCTTCATTCCCACGCTCTTTGTGAGGGGGCTCCCAACCGCCACGTCGCTACTGTCTGGCGCGGCTGAGCTCAAGTAGGGACAGGAGCTCACGTAGCCAAATGGCTGCAGCACGCGACAGCAACGCTGCCTGTGAAGCAGAATTTGGATGTGAGCTGATTTCTCCCTCCACTCCTGCGGCAAGGCTAGGGCCTGAGTGAGAGCAAGCCGGGCTGCTCAGGGAGCTTGGGCTGAAAAGGAGCTCCAGGATCAGACTGAGCAGGACACTGGTTCTGATAGCTTCAGGCACCTAACGCTACCATTTGCAGGGCTAGAGAAGTGTTTGTGATTGGGAGGTTTCAGGTGGAACCTTTGTTATTTAACCATTATAAAAAGAAATCTCTTCAGTTTTTCCATTTAAAAATAAATCAATAAGCTCAAATAGTTTTGGGAAAGTAATGGGCCTGGCCCGACTCTGCTCTGTTAAACTCAGAGGTATTAATTGGGCAGATTACCTAGAACCAAAGCTTGGTAATGCATGAGTTTTCAGTGAAGTGTTCTATCTAACAACTATTATTCTTTCAGAATTTTATTTTAGTTTTGGTCAAATTTTTAAAATAAAAAATGTTGGCAAAATACAAAATAATCAGGAAAAGTATCATTTTTATTCAACCCAAAATATTTAGTTAAGCTTCAAAGGAATGGCTTCATTTTCAGTCTTGGGCTGCTTCACACATTTTAAAGCTTTTCTCTTTTTAAATTTAGGCCAATTCTAAAATGGACAGCAAAAAAGCTTTGTTTTGAAAGTTTTTGGAAGTGTTTTGGCACTTCTAGAATGAAACACTCCATTTTGAAAATATTAAAATGAAGTGTTTTGACATTTTAATTTTTTCCTCTGCATTGTTTCATCTGGGACTATTTGCTAAATTCCATTCAAATTCAAGAAGAGTCACACTCCTCTTGAAATTCATTTGTGTGGTATTTGTCAGAAAGCAGTGATTCATTAAGCTCTGCATCGGTTCAACCTTAAATAATGGGAGAGAATGCTTAATAGGGAATTGATCGTATGGAGCTACATTTCTCATGCACCTTATAATTACTACCCTAACGGAGAGCACCCAGCTGCATGGAGCTGCTGCAGGAAGGAGGCAGCCTTCACCCATCTGGGAGATGGCAGACAGACCCCACCACCCTGAGCTGGTGCTGCTTCCTCCTCTCCATCAAACAGGACAGTCTTCCTCCTCCTTGAGCGCCTAGTTAAATCTTGTGGCTTGCATCAGTATTTCTGTAGCCTTTTGCTAAGCTCTGCCTTTCTGCCACTGCCTATATCACTGCTCCTGCCATTGAAGGAAGAATCTTTGCTGTTCATGTTAGTATATGTGGCTATTGCCCTTCTTATGTTTTATTGCCCTTCTTTCTTTCCTTTTTCCCATTAAGAAAGATTGGATTGAGTATACTCCAACTAGTTAAAGTATTTCTAAAAGCCACTCACCTGCATTAGAAGTAAACAGCTGGCATACCATTTTTTTTTTTTTTTTCTTTTCTGGCTGCTCAGCTTCAGCAGGGCTATTCACAGCTTGCACTTTACTAAGGTCGTTGGTATCACCATTACACATTTCCTGTATTACATGAGGATCAGGTTCCAGCAGTTAACAAGTCAAAAAATATTCCTGGGCCTGGGAGATAAACTAAGTAGGTAAGTGCATTCCACATGTCCGCTTTATTTCTGGAATTGCTGCCTTTATACATGTGAAAAATAATTGTGATCAAAGATAGGTCTGAAACTTGGTACCCTAAATCACACAGAAACACTTTTGCAGTCTGTTCCAGTCCACCTAGGCTGAAGTATGATGGGACCTCAGCTGCTGGCCATTGCTCAGTGCCTGGACTCTAAATAGTCTCTGGACTAAAATTTTCACTACTGTAATTGGGAACAGCTCCAATAAAATCAGTATCTCCACATTTACTCTCTTGAAATTCAAAGCCAGATTTGGCCCACTGTGTGGACAGAGTCCAGCTGAAAGCTAGGGGCCAGAATCTGCTCTGACTTATGGGAGAGTAGATGAGATTTAACTCTATTGAGGTTAATCAGGCTCAATCCTCATGTGTCTCACACTGATATAACTGTTCTGACCTCAGTGGAATTTATCCTAATTTATGCCACTGTAACTGAGATTGCAGTGTGCATTGTTTAAATTCTGTTGGGTGCGCCTTCTTCCAAGATGGAAACTATGTGCAAACTGTAACAGCCACTTTCCTAACATTGAAGCTTGCAATATCTGAAATTTTTGGTGGGGCAGGGGTGTGGAGAAAATTATATAAAGCCAACTTTGTGTTTAGTGCTACCTTGTATACTTTAAGTCCTGCAGTGTACTGTTAAATTATCAGTGCCTAATTAGGGGACTAGAAAATTCCTATTCTCTCATCCTAATACAGAGAATCTGTTCCACGACCACACAAAAGGAGGGAGGAGGTCACTTTAGGAAATTCAAAATGGCAATGGGGTGACTCTGTGCATGCCGTTTTTCATTTTTGGGCTTTCCTGCTAATTGATTTTTCTTGCCTCTGCAGCTTCTGTTTTTTCCAGCTTTATATATTACATTTCTGAAGCATATGATGAATGGGATGCTGTGCAGCTGAAAGATCACACGTCTCAAATGGCTCACTTGGCGTTCTCATACTGAACTGACTGGCTGAGTTGCAGCTCTCTGACAAGGGGAATGGTTGCTTTCTCTCTCAGAAGAACACTGTAAGTCTTAAATGCAATATAAAGAAGCCTTCACCTAGGAAGATATTACACACATATATATATATGAGTGTGACTATATATATATACACACACATATATATGTTTGTATATATATATTTTTGGAGTAAAAAGCAACTCTGTCTTCATTTGCTTGCACTGGAAATGTTCAGTTTGTCAGGCTGACTTTTTCCCAGTGAAATTTCGCAGTGAAATTTGGCCAGGAGTCCCAGCACACCGTAAGAAATCAAGCTGTGATCACATTAGGCATGAATGGGTAGGGCAAGGTTATAGCATGTAACACTATGCCGCAGTGACCTGCTACAGAGTTAGAGGCTGGGAGGTGTGAGCCTGGGTCAGATAACTATTGCAAGTGAAGCACGGAGCAAAACTCAAAGCTGCTTTGGCTGTTTACTCTTTCAAGAGGCATTTAGTGAGAATTTTTTATTTTGAAAAGTTTAGCTGCAGGGCTTATAGCCAACCTTCCAGAATCACACCAGAACATTTCTTAGTTTTACTTACAAGTACACTCATGGTATATTCCTATTTATTCTACGGTGATTCAAGAGCTTTTCTAAAATGTCATGTACAAAGTGACTGCTGAAAACAGGCTGTCAAAGACAGAGATGTTCAGCTGCAGTGAAATAAAGCACTGTATCACCCAACCATTAAGAGGAGTAGGTTGGTGGATCTCTCCTGTGATCAGGTCTTGAGTTGTTCTACTCACCAAGTTAGGAATTCTCTTAAAGAAGAAAAAAGAGAGATGCCAGGGAATTGTTTACACCATCTGTGAACTTTGTTCCCCAAATCTTTGTTTCTTGAAATACTGAATTAAATGCAGATAGAAAAAACAAAGATATTTTTGATTTTAAGGCTTATTCATTTGTCTTTGCTTTTTTTTTATAATTTTTAATTTCACTTACTAGAGCCAGTAACCCAAGAGGGTAGCACCATTTCACTGTAGCGCTGAAGGGAATTTGGCTCAGTGTTGTAAGGCAGGCTAGGGAAGAGTCTGGTCTTAAAATAGACACAAGGCGCAGTACGTGAATCAGCTTCCAGGATCACACTGAAGCACAGTGTGAACTTTGCTTTGTGGAGTGGCATACTTGAAGAGCACAATGAAAACTTTCAAAACTACCAGAACCAGGGCTGCAAAAGATCTGCAGCGTCCCACCTTTTTACAGTGACAAATACGTTCTAATGAAGATCATGTGCCTGCACCAGCTTTGCCTCAGTCTAAGACTACACAGCTTTGTGTGGAATCACTTGTGAGTTAGCTTTCTGGGAGGAGAGGGCAACCCAGCTTTCTCACACCTCAGTTGAGAAATATTTTGATTTTTGTTGAAGATACCACTGAAGGCAGTAGAAAAATAACTTTTGGTATTTCTAAGTTCTGGCTCACACATCATAGGTAAGGTCTTAGTATAATTAGGATTTAGGTGTTTAAAAGGTCAGTGCTGCAGCCTTTGCTTAATAATATAATCCAGAGCTGTACGCTGGGCATAGGTATCAGGTCAGTGGCAGCAGCACACTGACCATGAAAGTGCCTCAGTTCAGCATACTCGGTAGGGAGCTGTGCATTTTCCCAACAGAAATACCACCTCTTCGTAGGATGCAGAGCAGCAAGGAATCACTGAATGCCAGTTCTTGCAAGAACTTCTAGATTAGCAGGAGTTTGGAGCACTTCCTGCATCCTAGAAAGCTTACGATGCTGAGGACCTAAGAGGTCATTTAAGGACTGCCCCAACATAGGCCCAGCCACATCAGCTTCATTTCCGAGTGACATTAGTCCATCCTGTTCTTAAAACCTCTGAGACAGAGCACCTCCATAGCTTCCCAGAAAGCAAGCTGTGTCTGAACTGGTTCTTACCACTAGAAAACTTTTCCTAATGTCCAGTTGAGCCTTTCTTGCTGACAATTTCCTTCTTTTCTACTAAGAACATTTCTTCATTTTTATAGCAGCCTTTTCTGTGTGTGCAGATTGTTATCCCAGTCATCTCTTCTGCACTCTAATTGTCTCTATTTATTCAATTTTACCTTTCAAGTTTTATTTTACAGATTTTTGGTTATTCTCAGAGCTCTTATCTAATAGCACTCTGTCCTGTCACTTAACTTTCTTGGAAGTCACATGCTCATCACTGGACCCAATACTTAAGCTAAAGCCTTATCAATGCCCAGTACCTTGACATATGGCTGATTTATGGTTCTTTCAGTCCCTCTGGAAGGGCTGCTTTCACCAGGGATGCCAGTGTCTGCTTTCATCATTTAATTAAAAGCAAAGAGGATGAACTGATGCTAAGAGAAGCCAGACATTCACCTGGAATAAATTGATGCAATGTCTTAACGTCTATTAACTATACTGATTTACCTTATCTAAGCATGGTGAGCCTACCAGGTTTACAAATGCCCTGGCATTAAAACATCCAAACCACCAGATCTGTTTCACTACAAGCGCTGCTTCTGCCAACTGTATCTGTGTCTATATCTAAACCTGCTTCACTGTTGTGATGGACATAAAGCCCTGGTGTATGAATTATTCATGCTTGCATAACTAATACCAATTGTTTAACCAGAAGTTATTGCTTCATGAAGTATTAAAATCATATTACATCCAAATACTGCTGTACTTTTTGGTTTATGGATACTAGTGTTTAAAACTCAGTAATCAAAATATTATAATTAGGTATTCCAAGTCTATGAAAATGTACCAGCAGTGCATTATATTCAAGGTGTCATCCACTCTGATCAACTCTAAAAGAGTAAACCATGTTTCACTGATTTGAGTCATCACAAAATGATCATAAAGTTATCCCAATTAACAATGCAATTAAGATTTAGAGGTTGCATAATTTATTTCACATGTATAACAACTGAAATTTATCTAATGAAACCTGAGTAAATAGTGCTAACTAGCGGTATTTTCAGAAGCAAAAATATTTCAACAATCAAATTCGGATAGCATCTTATCTTTTTTCTTTCTTACCATTCTTTGCTGGATTGTTATTCTGCTCCCACATTTTCAGATTTCCTCATCTTCTTTTTGGTTGTACCTGAATGTAGGAGAAAAGAATGAGATTTTTATAGCTGAAAATCTTTAGTTGATAAATCATATTATTCCATTCCAAAACTGTTCTTATTTTATCCAGCATGCCCCTCAGACTTGCTGCTGCATGTTTTTATCTACACCTTGGTCATATATTAATTTAATTCATTGTACAGCAGCAATAGCATAGTGTATTCATGGAATTGAAAGATTTAAGTTTTTGAGACTGATTCCTATAGTCACATTTACAAGAGAGTACCTTAGTTGCAGGCTCAGCTGAAGTCTTTCAAACTGGAATGGATCAAGGAATAATTATTCTTATTACAATATGATTTACTAAAATCAGGCAACACCCTTTTCTGTTACTATTATGTAACATTTATATAGCAGTAGCATCAAGAAGTACAGCTCTACTGTTTTAACGATTATACTGTATTGTTTAGGCATATAGTAAATCCCGTATCTTGGTATAGTGATGAGAAAAGACAGCCTGGATAGATGATTATTCACAAAGGGGTTTAAAATAATAAATATAACAATAAAGGGTTTAAAATTTGGTCCCTATCTGAAAGATGACAAGCTAGAGCATTCCATGTTATCAACACAAACTGATATGAAATTGCATTGATTACTATACATACTACATAGTCTCTCCTACTGCTATACCCAAAGTCCTTCAGTAGAATCAATCTTCTGGACACTGTTACTACACCTGCTGTTTGCACTGGCTTTGTTAATAACATACAATGCAAGAAAACAATACTGCAGGTGTCTTTCAGTGTTATCATTTATTCATCTGCGTGTAACTTCTGAAGCTCACACCTCACTGTGGTGAGTGGTCATCTGAGGAAAGACTGGCAAAACAGATTTATATTTTTGTTGTTGAAAGGGACCTTTATGTTTAAATAGAGACAGCTTACAGGACTGGGCTATCATAGCAGCAGCTCATGACCTGCATTATGTTACATTGACAATGTCTTGGCGAATGAGAGACTGACAAATTGTTTTGCAATAAAAGCATAAACTATACAGAATATTGTGGAATGCAGAGATATAAGGAGACACCCCTTCAGTCTCCAAGGACATGCATTTTTTTATTGCTTACAATATTTTTTTTCTAATTTCAGTGCTGATGCAGTGTTTCATTTGGGGAAGTGCTTTCTCTTCCTTCTGCGCCATACAAAGCACCCAGCAATACCCTGAGACCAACGCCACTTGTGCTTGTAAAGTGAAGTAGAGAAAATGAAGACTGCTGTCTTACAGAGGTTAGAAGCTTTCTTAGGGACTAACTTCAAAGACTGAAAGATTCATCCAGAAAAAAGAACTGCATGATAGGTATTGAAAGAGATAATGACAAGGAAGATTCGGATTAGATTTCAGGTAAAGGTCTCCAGAAGTGAAGATGGATATATTTTATCAGGGAAGTTGTGGAATGCCCATCATGGTCTTAACAAAGAAAATAAAATTAAAAATAATACAGTGTTCCACAAAACACAATCATCATTAAGCTAAAAGCAAAGACAACATGTTAGATGTGACTCTTTGCTGAGGATGCACCAGACCCTTCCAATTCTGCTTTCGGGGTCAGATTTTGAACTGGTGCTGAATTCCTTGCATTTGGGTGGACTGTCCGTTGGTACTGATTAGCATTTCCTTCCCTTTGGTCGGAATGAGGCTTTAACTACTTGACAGTCCTGATACTCAGCAATACACCGTCAATCTTGTGTTTATTAAAATTTCAAAGTAAAGTCTTTCATATACACTTAGAGATAGATTACAAAAGAAAAAATTTATTAGATGGTGCCAAGTTTCAAAGTTCAGCTGTTCTGGAATGATGTGTTTAAAAAAAGTGAGTGTGTGGCACCAGTCTACTGTGCAGAGAAAGATGATTTTCAACTTCAGTCTTCCAAAAACAAGTAGGGAACAGGAAAAATGGCTTTTCTTTAGCTTGTTACAAGCAGTAATTAAATAAGCTTTCCACTGAGATAGAATGTGAAAAACTCTGATTCCAAAGAGAAAAAAAAAATCTAGATTTGTATAAATTAGTGAAAAGGGAAATAAAGATGAAAGTAGTCTTATAAGTTTACTAGTCTTATAAGTTACAATATAAACCACAGTAACACACTACTATTCTTTTTGTCTTATTTTTATACACTAGTAAAGCCTTATTACCTATTTCTGTGGCCCACTCTTTCATGGGTTCTTTGGTATTCCCTGCTGCAATAAGCAGTCATCTGAAATACCTGTGGGACTGGCCTCTCCCAAGACATCCACAGTGGGTTATTCCCTAACTACTGATTTCTACTATTTTAATGGCACAAAGAATTCTGTGTTTTGACATGGAAACCCTTATTACTCTAAAAATGAATTACAGTATTCATCCAATCATAAATTGACATTATGAAAGCAGGTCTTTGCTGATCTGGTGACTATAGACTTGCTCGATATTATTCTGGTAACACAATTTGACTAGATACATGTTTTGACATCTGGGAAACAGGGACATCGATGAACCCAATGTCAAAATAAGAAAAACTGGCTGCAGGAGGACATCCAGAGAATTAATAGGTGGATTGTAAAAATACCCTTTCCCAAAGGGCAAAGTCAATAAACAAGACGACTGAAAAAATGGAAAGAAAAGACAAACCGATTCTTATATTTCTTTCTTATAAAAATAACAAAGAGATACTGAGGGGAATTTCAGAGCTCAGTAGATACAGGCTGAGGATTAGTTAGTTTAAACCTGAATTGTTAACATTCAATATTCATATTTCTGTTTCTGCCACAACTTTCAAGAATAACTATGTTGCTAATGTGTAATACCTCATTATTGAGCATCCTTTACCTTGTTCACACTTTTGGTTGTCTTCTTAATTTCCACCATAAACTTTTTCCAAAATGCCATCCTCAGGAGGACTAGCATTTGTAGACATTTTTTGTTGTGGACATTTCAATTGCAGAAGCCAAGACCTTTTCTTACCTCCCTCACGAGCCTTTGTAAACACTTCTGCTTTCACATTTATAAAGTGTATCTATATATAATCTCCCAAATCTCCAAGATAAAAAAAAAAAATCTGGTTGTGGAATCAGCCCAAAACATACCCATTCGTGTATTTTATCCATTCCAAACTGAGCATTTGTGCGTATGATAGATCGGCCACTTTCCTTTGTCACTGAATGATAATAGGTCATAGGTAAAGGACTTACGACAGAGATTAAGGCAGAACTGTGTTAAATAATGCAGTGCCAACAGTTCAGTATTAGCACAGTCAACAAACTCTTCCAAGTAAATGATAACATTTACATATTTTGCCACCTACTGACATCACGTGTCCCTTTGCACTGACTATTTCTAAAGCCAGTCAGAAAGACTTTATTATTCTGATGGTTTTGAGCAATCTGTGAAGTCCCCGAGCAGCAGATTTTGGAAGTTGGGAGACTTGTGAACCTAGTATCATTAAATACTTGCTGTTCTCTTATATCCTTCTGTAGGCATCTACTGTTGGATGTAGGATACATACTGGCAAAACAGACCTTTGGCTTGCTCCAGAATGGCCATTCCTATTGTTCTATGAAAAAAACTCTACAAACAAAACGCAATCAAACAGTCATCCAGAACACTAAATAACAAGAAATAAGTTTGTTAGCAAGAAACAATACTGAAATCAAAATACTGAAAATCAACAAAAAGGGAAAAAGAAGTTTTTGTCAAAGTGACTTGGCTCCATTTTCCTTATTTCTTGGCTAGAACATTTCCATTGATAGAGTTGCTAAGTGCATTCTATTTACAAATATAAACACTTGATTTTGATCAGCAAAAATGCATCAGCACACTTGAACAGTGTCAATGATGACATAATTACACTCACAATTTCCTCTCTGTAATGATTTTTAAATGTCAGCAGTCATTTTTTGTCTAATTGTAGCCTGCATGTCAGCACTTCCTCTTAAAACAGCATGTTCCTCTCTGCTGGAATTTCACACCTCTCCACTCACTCACTCACTTCACTAGTGAAGATAATGAAGATGATCTAGGGCTCCGGGATATTTTCACTCCTGTGCTGTTTTACCATTTAACATCAAGCAGGCAGAATGAGGACTTTTTTTTTTTTTTTTTTTTTAAGTACAGAGTTTGATCAGTTAGGCTTTAAATAATTATTTGATTTTAATGAACCAATCAAAGCAGTCTTCGTTTTTCTGGTCCCCTGCTGGTTCTTTGCTAATACTGTTTAAAAGCATGGGCTCATGATAAAAATATTCTCACGCTATACTGTATATATATGCTGTCTATACTGTAAGCTTACGCACTAGAGGAGAAAGGTTACCCTGCAATGCCAGACAGTTTCTTGATCAGTTCAGTGTTTAACATGGTGCAAAACCAGGTGACCCTTTTTCTGCAAAGGCAAGTTGTTTAGAGATGTTATCACTACCATCTCATGCTATGACCTAGAAAGTGACTTTTGAAATGTTATTTTGTATGGTTCCAAGCCTCCAGAGCCCACAGCATAACAAATAGGTGCATCTGGAGTTCATCTCAGTGCTCTCTTCCTCTTTCCATAGATCACAGCCCACATCATCAAGTGTATCACTTGTGCAGTGAACTGGAAGCTCTGCATCGAGGTTAGCAGCAAACATTTTCCACTCATCTGAACATACACTGGAATTGGAGGCAGGGGCCAAAGAGGCCTCCTTCAATCCAATTTGCTTACAACTCATCTTCAGCTCTATGATGATGCTTAACTCTAGGGTTTAGGAGATAAAGCTTGTAATTTACTGGCCCATTTACTATCAAAATAGGTGAAGAGCCATAAAGAATGCACACTGTGAAATCAAATAATGAACTAATGTTGAGATGTCTAATAAAAAAAGAATATGATTGAGTATCTATGATTACAAATACACACACCCAGACAGAGATGTACATGCCTGAAGGAGTTCTCAAAAGATAGATGAATGAATTGAATAAATAATGTGTATGTGGGAGTATGTTTTCTAAGGCCCATGGCAACACTTATGTGTCTCTGTGACACTACTAACACATGTGACACACACACAACATATATGTACACATAGCCACACAGGTGATCGTGCATATATTCATACAACACAAATGCTGACCTGGTTCTCTTTGAGGTTTATGCTGCATTTTGTGCCCTACACTTTGAATTTTCCTTTTTGACTTAGTGCTTCAGAAATCTTCTGGAGCTGATGGAAAGTGCAAGACATTTTTTAAGTTGCATCCTACATATCTGTGAGATGTATATGAGTGAGTAGAGACAATCTGAAAAGAGATGCTTCCAGGTCACCCCACTGCAGCAGGATGTCTCCAAGGACCATTTAATTAAGGAAACAAAGCAAACCAAAGAAACCAACTGCCTAGCAATCAGAGAAAAACAAAAAATCTTTGAATACTTCTAGAATAGCAGTGCTGAAGCCAGAGGAAGACCTGCCATGGGGAACACAGTGGGTGCAGCTAGCTTGCCTGTGTCCACCCGTGAGAGTACAGGAGTCAAGAACCAGAAATACTAAAAGCTGAAAGACTGTGCAAGGCAAGAACCTAGAATACAAAGAGACACTGATCTAGAACTTTCCTTCTCCCCTACCCTTTCCTTTCCCATTTTTATACCAAAGAGAAAAGTAGGAGATATTAAAATGAAATCTAAACTGGAATAGGGAAGTTGGCTATATGGAAACCTTACCACAAAACTTCCTTTTCCTATGAGCAGGCTCCACTTCTATTCGCTGCACTACAAAACAGATCAACACCTCCTTGCCACACTGCTCAGCTAAAGCTAAATTGAGAAAAGGGAAGGCAAGGAAAGAGCCATTCCTGGAGTCTTCTGCAGTTCCAGGTGGCTCACTGGAGGCAGTGAAAAGGATCTTTTTAAGGTTAATAAGGTAAAGTGGCCACTTTGAAAAGCAGGTCCATCTGGTTCCATAGAAAAAAACAAAAAATGATGTTTACATATCAGTTAGACTCTGGGTATATCTTCAGAGGATAATGTAAACTCCACATGAAGATACCTGAGCTAATTCTCAATTACCCTGGATAGGAGTTTTTGAGATTATTGCTGAGTTTTGGTATTTTGGTTTGAACCTCAAAGTTTTTAATGAACTACAAAAGGCAAAATGCCTTTCATTCCCACCTCCTCCCCCTCAACACACACACGTTTGAACATGAGGCAATTTGCAAAAGGCAAGGGGAAATGGAGTTTTCCATTTCAATGAACCAAAAGTATTGGATTATTGATGTTACACATAGGAATTGTTTATGTTTTACAACATTACAGTCAAGCATTCCTATAGCTTCAGCCAAATAAATAAATGCTGCTGAGAGAATAACATGCTCATTTCGTGTCTAATGGTGGTAGTTTCAGCCTGTAGGGGTACAGAAACGTTCCCCGTACCCACTGAAACAGGTTTAAATAAAACTGTTATGGACTGTGTCATTTGGTAGATTATTCATGACTCAGTTACTGCATACAGGACATTGACTTCTGCTGCATCTGAAGGTGCCTGACATCTCTTAAAATCATGCCAAAAGTATTTCAAGTTGGCCTCTCAGAAAACGATGCACATTAAATTATAGACCACATCTGAAAACTTCAGTTGATTTGCTTCATATGAACTTGAATTGAACCTCAACCTTACAAAACAGGGCAGATTAAAACGTAAAGACAGCTGAATGGTAACCATGACAACAGTATTTCCCCAAAAACATAAGTATAGCCAACAGTTATAGATATCATGAGGGATAACACATTATTTTGTATACTTATTAGTATCAGTTCACGCTATGTACATTACTTCTCATCAGCAAAACTGTACATTATACAGGTCTTTCCAGATACCCTATTAATTTATCTTTGATGGTTTTTTTTCTCCTCTTACAATATTCATGCAAAATGAAGTTGTTCAAAATGTTCCAAGTTTTAGATTTGGGTACAATAGGGTCTCAAAGTATTGTCTCAGTTTTAAAAGTCTTTCTTCTGGTAAAATTTGGTGCTGTAACTATAGGTTGTGTTCCACTGAGCCATAATATTACTTATAAGATTTTCACATTTTTTTAAAAATTGTGACAAAAGGAGTGACATTTTTCATTGCTTTATTTTAGCAAGAGGGCTACAATTTTTTTGAATAGTTTGCTATATTAAATGAGACTTTATTCTATCTAGATGCCTGTTCTTTTTCAGTCCTTAGACTAAGGGACCATTCTTTAGTTTGGGCCCCTGTCGGCACTGAACTAAAATGCTTTATATCTCATTTTTATAATGCACTGTACCCCAACCAGGGTGCATTTTTAATCCCCTTTTCTCTAAGTTGAGAAATACAGACCTTTCGATCACTTTGGACAGAAATATGTTTAGTTTATTTTGAAATACCCTGCCAAGGGGCATTTTCTTAAATTAAGATTTTTCTAATCTTTAATTAGTATCACAAGTACTTTTGCTGCCTGCACATTCCTACAGTGAAATGTTGTATAGAGCAGCTCACTGAATTCTGCATGTCCTGTGGGACTATGTGAGCTATACACTCCCCTTTCACGCAGTGAACAAAAGCCAAATTCTTGCTTGCCTTTTTATTTTTTTTTTTGAGGTCTGAAATGCTAAAGCTATAGGTGCAATACTGAGGGCTGAATACTGATGATCAGGCCTTCTTGGGTGGTATCACAGTAAGGCTTGATGTAGCTCTAGAATTCATCTGCCATCTTTTCTTTTGGTATTGCATTGCTTTTCCAGCCTCTTCTATATTTACTTAATAGCACAGATACAGTGTTTACTATTTCTTTGGAGATCAAATGAATTGCAAATACTATGTCCTTTCCCCTAGCAAGACTATAGCATAAATAATTCAGGTACTACCAATCGGAAGCACTACATGCACATATATATAATTCTTATGTATTATTATGTGTGTGTATATATATATTTATATGTAGAAAAAATACAGTCCGCTGACAGTGCACCTTAGTCCATTAACTAGTCTGATGTATGTATTTTGGGATCAGCCTGCTAGTATATACCACATTTAAGTGATGACTAAGGCAGCCGTAGAGCTCAAAAATCTCTACTTTTGTCCTAGTAATGCCTATTATTCTTAGCGCATCTGTTACAACGTATGTTAAAGTTTCTCTGACTTGATCTGCTGTCATACCTTTTAACCCACTGTACACTTTGGGAACTAGACCTGGCTTGCATCTGGCCTGTCCTCAACAGCTGTGCTTGCAGTCTCAGAATAGTGATTTAAGTAAGGCTTACCCATCCTGCAGGGAGAAACCTTAAATGTGGTCTGCTGCATAATTTGTCTTGACTTTCCCTGCCTAGAGAACCTGGCTGGCTTCTCCCAGGCTAAAGCCAGAGCGCAAACTAACACATAAGTAGTGTGGGTAAAAAGGGTATCAGGATTTGACTGTAAACTGCTGCCCAAATTAGCAAAATTGTATAGATGCTATTATAACCAATTGCCTAAGGTTGTTAAGAGACCTCCAAAACTTGAATTTGTGCAACATTCCTGGTCTTAAAAACAGGGCTCTATTTCTTGCCTTTTCAAAATAAACAGCTTGATGAAGGAAACTTTCCTTGCCCATTCCATTTGCCTATTCCAGGGTACATGTAGTTTAGGTTGGATTAATTCTTAGATAAAGGACTGCCATATAGGCAGCAGTTGTTAGGTGTATGAGTGACAGATGAAGTGATGGCAGCATCTGCCTTCTATTGATTTTTCTTTCAGTCTAAATTATCCTTTCCTTAGTGTGTGGAACCCTGTTCTATTTTGGGGACAGCAGGAATATATAACCCAGTAAATCCTATCTCCATCTGGGTTACCCCCTCCTTTCTTGATCTGGCACTTATTGCATGAATGTTACTATAACGTTACCACGAGACAGTGCTAAGGGCACAAATGCACCTCATTAATTGTTCTAGCAATGAGAAATTCAAAAGCAGCGACACACCGGAGGTTTTAACGGACAGAAGAATCACAGCACGAGCAATAAAAACCTGCCAAGCTGTCCTCTTGGTGTGATCCTCCCTCTGGCTTTTCATTCAGCCTGGGCACTGGCCTGGGGCTCTCTCTGGACATGTACTACTGCAATGGCAACAGTTTGTGCCTGCTGCTGGCACCACGGACCCTGCAATCAGCTTCTGTAACAAAAGCCCACTCAAGCCACTGGGCAGAAGTCCAGCCTGAGCATCACTACATCTTTGGGTGTCACCAACACTAATTGAAATGGCAAGCAAGGCTCTTTCATAGCTATCTAGTGCCATCATACTCCTTCCATCTTAAATGCAATTGGCCCAAGAAAGCGTGACGTTAAAACCAATGTTAGATGGGATTTGTGTTGCTATGATGCTGTAAAATGTTTAGAGAAATGGGATGTGTAGAAACAGGAGCACATGCTAAGGCACCCTCTCTCCTCCCAAGCAAGACAACAGTGCCACATGGCACAGAAAAAAAACTAAGAGTCATCATCCCAATTGTGGAAGGTATCGCCATGTCTGGCTCTGTGCCTGTGCTGGTCTGGGCATGGTGCCACACTGATGTGTCTAGGATCCACACTAGCCGGGTTAGTGCAAAATCCAAGCTCTGTGCAGTAAGGTTTAAATTCTGGTTTGTAGAGAATAGGGAGAAGAGAGGCTCCATATTTTACAGTCCTATGTGAAAAGTTACTGCTTCCCCAAATACTTAGGGTCCTTACGAGACAAGCAACAAACTGACTTATTTCTCCAATAAATTGGGAAAACACATCCTTTACTGCTGCAGAGGTTCCTAAATGAAGCACAGCTGGATGGCTGCCAGCAAAGCCTTAGTATAGTAGTTGGCTAGGGAACAAGGATGCCCTGGCAACCACGCGTTAGCAAGGATGCTGCATAATCTTTAACAAACTGTTGTGAGCTAAGGCTGAGTGTGAAGGGGGGCAGGGAGGGCTTGCTTCCTAGAGATTTACATAGGAGCTGCTGCAGAGGAAATGGTGAGCACGCTCCATTGATGGAGAGCAACGCTGGAGCGATGGAGCCTTAGATGTTTAAGGCTCTTTAGCCTTAAACAATTTTGCAGGTGTACTTACTGTCTTGTATCTGCTTGAAGCTACCAAATGCAACAAGGTGCCTCACCATCACAGGATGGAAGATCTAAGGGAATGTCATGCAGGCTCGTTTTGAAAATAACAAAAATTATGTCTTACAGAGAGAAAGGAGGAAAAAGTAGGTTATGAACCGTAATTGCTTTAGACTGCACCAACATCTGTTTGATCCCCGATTTAGTTTTGTAACTTCAGTCTCTTCCTTTGTGTAAGTAAGTGTGCATCAGTGCACTGGTAGTTAAGGAATCATTATAGGTTTATCACAGGTACTGATGCTTTCTCTTGCTCTCCTAAAAAACTAGATCAGGTTATTTCTTGTATGTTGATGAAGCAAGATAAGTTCTCTTCCGAAAACCGCTACACATCATTTGATGACCCCACCCTAGAGTAAAGGTTATAATGCTTTCATAAACCTAAACTTCTGAGGAAGACAATAGGAGACAGACCAGTGTCTTAAATAAACCTGAAGAATACCATTGGTGTTGCAGCTATTGACTGAGCTCTTCTGAGCATGTTCATTAATTCTGCATACTGATGGGAGCCCAAAACCTACACCAGCTCTTTGTGAGGTCCAGGAAAGGTCTGGTGACTTCCACTACCCTGCACAGTCATTCAGCTGGAGGTTCCTCCGCCAAACTTTTGTGCAATAGGAACAACCACTGCTGAAGAGCAGATGTGCTTCATGTCACAAGAAACTCCAGTTCATTAGGCAGTGGAATAAAATCATCAGCAGATCTCATGTATTTCACAAAGATGGTGTAAATCTTATATCATAGTATTAGTTAATATTTATGAAGTATTTTAAATTCCCAGAGGAATCATTATAAAGTTGCTATAGACAGTATTATAACTGACAGGAACAATATGGTCTTCTATAATCTCCACAAATGCTAATACTGTTTCATTTTTTTGCTAGCACTTATGTGCTGTATAGATTTTTTTGTGTATTGTTCTGTGTCCTCTGATCTACAGGAACTTTATAATGATATGGAACACAGACGTTTTGGGATTGGTTTTTACTCTTTTTTTTCAAGCGGACTTCTATGGTGGGTTTGATAACAGTGTGTATGTGTGTTTGAATTAAACACTTTAACGCTAGGGGTTGGTTTGACATGGAACTCAACTGCTGTTGTTTTCGTAAGGAGAAAAGGCCTGCTGGATTTAAGAGTGTTTGAATATATCCGGTTAACTGAACCATTTCCTCAAGGAAGTATTCATTCAGTCAGTGTCCTGAAGGGTTAAGAAAACAAAACCCCATAGTTTTACTGAGTTGTTATGTATGTTGCCAAGGGAACTGTAGCTGGAATGTTTAAATGTGTTGTTTCTCCCCAAACCCACAGGAGTGGAGCTTGAGTGTCTTGGTGTGCCCTAATCCTTGCAATTAGCTTCTATGTGGCGGGGGGCTTATAGGGCTGAATCAATCAGACTACATACTCATTAGAGACAGTAGGTAACATTCCCACCATGATGGGTGGAGTGAGTTTATCATCACACTCATTACTTGTGAATCACAACCAAAAGCAGAAAAGGAAGTGTATTAAAAGCCTCACATTGCTTCTCCCTGAACCCCATGGACTTTTAGTAATACACATTATAGAAATGAATGATGTCCAAGGAGCTCTCCTCAAGTAAGACAAATCATGAGGTTGATTGATCTTGACTCAAATCTTTAGTATCTGTATTTTCTTGCCTCACATGTTATTTAACTTAGCCTCACTGGTATAAAACTGAAGGAAGTTCCATTGAAACTGATTGTTTCAACAGAGGAGGCAAATATTGTAGCCTTGTTTCCATTTTAATTGTTCAGCTCTTGCACTGAGAACAGATCAGTCTGCAGAAAGTCTAATCGGCACTCCTCCTTGCCAGATCAATTGCTGTAAGAAAAATATGTATCTATATGTATGTATCTGTAGAGGCCAGCTGTGACATAGATCTTTCAAGAAGCTGCAAAAAACAGTAAGGTCCAAACCCTCCCAAAGCCTTCTAGGGTGCCATCACTCTCAAATGTTGTGCCTATCCTATCACTATGCTTTTTTCATGAGCAGCTGGCAGCACCCCAGTTGAGTCAAAACTAGCTGAGCAGCACCCAGGCCCTAGTTGAGTCAAACTTTTTTCCAAGCATAAACAGGCACACACTGTGACTGATTTATGTATTTCTTCTGGCATGTGGGAGGATCTACATTCAGGGAAATGCTTTCAGTTTCGTGCTTGTACCTCCTCCTATCACTCAACATAAGGTTTTTAATACAGTCCAAGACAATTCTGTCTTAATGTAATTTGAGCCAATTCTTGTTCCAAATGACATCCAAAACACAGATTACCTACTTTGCAGCTGCCCTTCAAGCACTTGAAAGCACCATGCTTTCCCAAGACATAGTTTCGAAACACCTGATGATTCCTGTTGCCTTCTATGGCTCCTAGGCAGGACCCACATCTTGAGCTACAGCTCCTGAGACAGTCAGTGCTGGGTTAGATTACACACATTCTATCCGTGAAAGTCCTGTGTATACATCCTACTGTGAAGTTTCCTTTTTGTTCCTACCTTAGTATGAAACTACTGACCTTTCTTTCTGCATCTGGATAAAACAGTAAGCTTACTCTTCAGCATGTCCTGGGGTCCTCATCCTCCAGTTGTCCAAACTGGGAGTCATCTGAACTGCAAAACAAGGAGGGAGACTGATTCACACTCAGGCCTTCTACAGGCAACGATCTCAAAACTTCTTTCAAGCTCTTAGATTCATAAAAGGTATGAAACCAGACTCGTATGATCAATGATAGTAAAATCCTGGGGATTCGACACATCCTTCAGTGGTCAGAAACCAAGTGTCCTATTTCCACGATGGTCTGAAAAAGAGGATGGTGCTGAAGCTAGGCTGGGCATGCTGTGATAAATCTGATGAATAAAATAAAAGAAGAAAGAAATACAGGCCAGATCTCGATCAATGATTTATGTGGCTCTTTTACTCCATGTCTTTTCATACTGTGGCACATTGAAGGGCAACTCAAAAAGCATTAATTTTTTTGTTTATTCTATTATCTATTTTTGTGTTTCATAAAACTCCTGCACAGGTTAGTTTGACCAGGCACTTCTGCACACTTCTGAAAGCGTAATGTAGGGCTGGACTGAGGTGCATGTGCACAAGCTAAGCATGCCTTGCCTTCAATCTCCTCGGCTCAGGTTTGTACTCAGCTTTATCTCAGTTTATATTTAAAACGGTCTCTTAGAAGTCTCTTTAGATATCTAAAGTCTTCTAAACTGAACACAAAACAAAAGCTCTGGTATGTGCTAAGTCTGCTGTGTAAAAGACAACCTATAGAAAGCAGGAGGAAAATATAACCAAAGCCCTGCACTCCTCAGAAGAGTTAATTCTGCAATGGGTGCTAAACTCTAGAGCCATAACAATACATGGAGCACTCCTTACATCTTTCTTTTTCTGGCTATTTGCAGCCACAAGGTAAGGATGCGCAAAACTCTGCCTTTTTCCTTTTATTAGGTGCAGGAAACTCCCTTCTTTTGGCAGTGCTTCTTTTTGTCATTCACAAAGTTTGTTTTTCTCTCGAGATTTTTGGGAGCTTTTTATTTCCTGTCAGAGTGTGGAGGAGAAAGCTGTTTGCGTCTGTAAGTTATGCGCCCCTTACAGTGCCCCTTAGTTACACAGCACAAGGAAAAGAGAAACAGAATCCATGGCATCGTGCAGAAATGCTGCACTATATAGTTTGCCCTGGTTAAACATTCCCAGAAAGGAAATAACACAACACTGTGGAGGCTTTTGAATGTCTTTTGGCCATTGTGCTGCAGAGGATGCATTTAGGTTTAAACTGAAACAGTGCGGGATTCTGGGCAAATACATTTTCAGATCTGAGCTACATAGATTAGAATTATTTCCTGTTTGTATTACTACAACACTATCTCCTCCATACTTGAAATAAGTGGAAACTGGAGCCTTGAAAAGCAACACGTAACAGCTGTGGGAGAATTTCAGTGTGATTTAGCCACGTGCCCCAATCTTCACCCACCTCTTTTGATCTTTGTCCAAACAACTTAAAGTATGCCTTCAAAACAATGCTGAAAGTCTTGTACGTACAGATTTTTTTGTAGTATGGAATTCTGTAATTTTTTGCCTTGTGTTACAGATATTCAGGGAGATACCATACTGGAAATGAAAAAATGGTAATTTAATCACATTTTTCAAACCCTGTAAGAGGCAAGGGTTGCATTTTTGGATCAAGTTTGGGATGGTCTCACTTTCTTCTCAGCACTCGTCTTTAATTCACATTATCTTGCTCTAAAATGTTTTGGTGAGGGAAGCTGAGCACCGAATCTAGTCAGCTCCTTACAGCTGCTGGGGTTTTCTGAATTATACCTCAGTGCATTCATGGCTAGTGGTCCCTAATCTAATGACAGAATGGATCAAACTATGGCATCTAAATAGCATCTTACATGAAGTTTAAATGTGTACCTGTAGTTTGTGACTTGTGTCAGATGCTTTTTCTTTGCTTCTAATATTTGAACCTTGCCCATTCCTACGCATATGCTTTAAAGATGCATCTTCGAGATGTTTTTTAGTTATGCTTCTCCTCAAAGCATCATGCAATGGAATTACATGGTAGCAGAGAAAATGCACCCTTAGCAAATGTACTATTAGTTAACAGAAAAGCCCTTTTCTGATTTTAAAATAATATTATTGTAAACTATTAATTATGGTTTATCTGCTGTTCTGCCAATTAATAATTTACTTTCTGTTATGTTCAATTAATTTGTTACTGGAAATACACAGACGCAAGAACTCATACAAGTCAAACCTCTCAGCACAGTCAGGTCTTGGGGATGCTGGCATACATCTCCCTTTTCTGCCAAGCTGTAACTATGTAGAACAACCACCGCAGAAGAACCCATGTCCTTTGGTTAGCCCCTGCATTTTTACACTAGGATTTGTTCAGCTGATATAAAATGGTAACTCAGGCAGTCCAAGTCAACACTACAGGGGGCCTCTATAAGGGGAAACACAGACCCCAAACATGCTCCCCAGAGCCCCCTCAGTCAGGTTCAAAGAATGAAGCTTTAACCATCCCTAAGATGAAACCCTCACCAACTTTTAGAGAGGCCACCCTCTGCTCACAAAACATAGTCCCTCCGCTGCAGGCATTCAGGATCCTTTGAAATGGAAAATTTATGCTGTACTGAAATAGTTCATACTACAAGAAACAACTAGTGCCATATTCTGCTGGCATTCAGAGCGCAATTAAATCTGAACCTCACGTGAGTACTCCATTTGGGGTGGGAAGGTGTGTGTGGGGGCACACGACACGACAGGCAGCTCACCCCCATATAGTCTTTGTTAATGCAGCAGGTTATACTGCTTATCTCTTTCCCCCCTCTCCCTCCCTGGCCCCCATAGTGAAAACCCCTTTCTCCCTCCCCACATTTACGTGGGGCACAGAGGCATGCGGGTGATTATATAACTTATAGGTCAATTCGTTGTTTGGGCAGGAGCGCTGCAAGAATGTGGTATGTTGGCTGAAGCTGTTTGTTTGCTTAAGTTCTCAGAGTTCAATGAGGTCATTTTCTCATCTTCCCTGTGTTTTCTGTATTTTCCACAGACCTGCCAGCCTCAAACAACACCCTCTTTCTTCGCATTAGAAATGGAAACACGTCCTCTGCAGGAATTTTCCACTTAATAGCTCCTGCTTTCCTACCGGGGGCCTCAGTGCACCACTACTGCAATGCTGTATTTCTTTCCACTGCAGTTTGACATTTTGCAGCCAGAACAACGAGCAGCATTCACTCCATCCTGATTTTTGAAAAACATCTCTCTATAGGCACACAGAACGCACCCAGTGCAGCAGTCACCAGGGGGAAATGGCAAAGGTATTTAAACATCATTATATGTCACTAAGGATATGACATTGTCTAGTACTAATGGTCTTTTATATAGTTGCTTTTCCTTACGCCCCCGTTCCTCCCCCATTCCAACCCTTTACATACACACACAAGCAGACACCAAAGCCTCTGCCCTGCTCTCCCATTACCAGCCGGTCCCATGTTCTACACTTGATTTTAATTGTTTGCCTTTGTGAGTTATTTCCTTTGCATAATATTTGCAAACTGTGTATCAGGTCCTGACACTGTGAGGAGCAGAAATGCAGACTGAGGATAATCTGAGCAGTAAACAAGGAGCCTGCTTTAAAATGCATGGAGTGACCTGTCTGAAAACAGCAATATTTGCAAACTGTTTACTGCTGAGATGCAATGATGTCGTCTAAAATGCAGCAGCCTGGAGATTGGAGCAAAATGGGATCTCAGACACTCGGTCAAGCACAACCTGTAATTTTTTTATTTGTTGTTTGGGTTGTGCTTTTTTAATTAGAGCTGTATTATAAATTTTTAAAAGATAATTTCTAAAAATCTTTTTGCTGTGTCTATGAAGCATTTTTAATTCTTTTACAAGAAGATAAATGTATGGAAATAAACATTGTTTACTGCTAGAAGGAAGGTTTCCCCTGTCTGCGCAGTGGTAGAGTCTCAGACAGCAAGGTCCCAGTAGGTCAGACTGGCACATTGAATTGCGTATCAAATGAAACTGGTATTCTGGAAAAAGGGTGGAAAGAGGAAGAGGGGTGTTAGTAAGGAGGTTGCTCAGGCCAGAAGGGTCGGCCACTGAAAAACAACAAGGGAAAAAATAGGATTGATGATTTGCAGGACACCTAGGGTATTTCTTTCAGGGAGTATTACTTCCACTTTTAACCAGGAACAAGAGGTAGTAGAAAAAAAAGCGGCAGGGGCTGACAGCTTTGTGCTGATCAAAGGGACATAGCATTGAATGCCTTCCTTTGCTAGCTATTTATTAGAAAGAGAGAAGGGCTCCTTTGCCATTCTACTTGGGAGAGAAGGGATTAAAGATCAAAAAAAGAGGGAGACTGGCCTGACTTCTTTGTTCAGAAAATATTTTTGTGTGTGTGTGTGTGTGTCATGCTGTCCACTATAAGACAAAAACTCCCTTTCTTTTTTATAGCATTGCTGCCTTTCTTTTCTCAATGAGCAAAATTTCTGGTGATGAACAATTCCAGTAGCATCTTTTTTTTTTTCCTTAATGTAAGGAAGGCCCCGTTTGGGAAACTTAGTAAACTGTCTTTTAGCCTGATTAACCTAGGAAATAAAGTTTAAATGCACTGCTGGGATTCTATTAGGATCATCAGTTCATATAGATAACAGCAAAAGGTGTTAAAATGCACTTCACTGGTGCAAGTGATCTCATGTTGTAAAAATGATTATCCCCAGCAGAACAGAGAGGGATTAAGGGGCCATGTCTACATCTGGGAAACTCCGTAAGTGTTTTATTAGCAGTAATACATGTATTAATCACACACACAAAAAAGGCCAGTCAGGATGGTGGCAAATGGCACAGTGCTTTAAACCTACTCCCTTAAGTCAGTGAAATGTGATCATCTTTATTCCTAGAATTGCAATAAAGCTGTTAAGTAGTCTGAAATTGGGAAAAGCCTGCTTGTATGATTGTGGATCATTGTGGATTACCTGTCATGTAAAAAGAAAGACTATTATCAAAATTAGACACTCCCATTGCAGAGACTTTGAAGAAGCGTAGGAGAAATTTGGTGTTCTAGCTCTACATCAGTTGAACTACACTGCATATGAGTTTGATCACAGTGGCCTAACTGCTCATTTATATCTTCATTTCTGTTAAGTGCATCAAAAAGAGAAAGTCTAACCACATCTCATGCTTTTGCTCCTTCCTCCACTCCTTAGTTCAGGTTGCCTGTTCCTAGCAGGAATGAGAGTAAGGGTAAATGTCCATGCAAGAAAGTTTGAGGTAGACACTCATAAAAATAAATGCTGTTGACCAGACACGTGCATAACTCAGCAGATGCATACCACAGGGTTTGACATGAGCAGCATTTTCCACACTTCCATTCCATTTCCATTTGCAGCCTCTAAATTTTGTTTCAGCTTGAGATCAGCCACAAGTATCAAAATGGAACCTTGCCAAATACGCGGTAATTTTAAAGAAAGGTTTTTTATACAGTCTGTTACCAGCATTAGGCTAGCAAAACAAATACCCTGTGACAATCATTAGGGTCATTTTTGATTTCCAACCTTCAGCGCCACTGAAACAAATCAAAGTCCTTTTGTGGAGATTAAGAATGCAACTCTTGGAAAAAAAAGTCCTCGTATCTGTGCTGTAGTCTCCTTTCAGATATGCTATGTTTTTTGACAATCACCATAATAAAGTAGCATATAGGAAAGTCTTGGTAAAAACTACTTTAGCACCGTCATATTGAGACAAATTATTGACTTTATTGCTAAAAATATTATAGTTATACACGTTCAAATCCTGTCAAGCAGTTGCCTCTTTTCATTCCTGAAAACACTTCTCTTTCAGTGGATATTTGGAATATTGTATATGTCTATCACCACAGCAGTGACATTTGTTATTTTGCTCATCAAAATGCCACCTGCCTATCAAATATCTAGGATAAGTAGGACTGGGAAACTTCCTTGAATCACGCACAGGCTTTTTTCTGCCAGCAGATGTATTACAAGAGGCACTTACATCAGTGTGGAATAGCAACAGAAGTCAGCTTTCCTGACTGAAAAGCTAAAGGAATTAACATTTGCCTTAAAAGGATATTTTAGTAATTGCTTCACAACATTAAGGGGATGGATGGACTATTAAACCAGTCAGTTCCTGACAACGCAGGATTGTTCTCATTGTAACTAGTGTTTGCAAAGGACTTTGAAGATAAAGAGGACTCTGTAAACATTAAGCATTGTAAGTACTATAGTATTTTGAGCATGTTTAGCTATGACACTTGGCTGCCCTAAAAGCCTGAAGAAAAACTTAACTCGGGGCCTAGTATGTAGCCAGGTGACATAACAGACATGAAACAGGGATGCTAGATAAGTGGAAAGCAAATTCTAAACAGGGAGGCAAAGTAGAAACAAAAAGCCAAGCCTATAAAAATACAGTGAGGTTTTTAGAAGTGACACCATTATGACAAATGATCAACACTCTTTCAAATATACTGTATTCCTCCACCCATTCCTGAGTAGATCTTAAGTACCCTTCACCGCCTTGGAGTCAGATTTCATGCCAAAATGTCTGTGTTACTAGTTTTGCAAGTGCTACCACTAATTGAAACCACATAATGTTGCAGATCTGAAATATGGCAGGCAGGGCATCCCTGCTGAAAAGCTACCCAGCAGGACAAACCCTTTGTTCTCTTTTAAAATTAACTAATTCAAGAGAAATGTTGTCTAAATCATTATTTCTAAATGTATGCAGAATTTCCTCTGCACCCCTCCCACCTCCCACTATAATTTTCCTGGTTAGCTATCAAAGGACTTAGCTATTCTTGTAAACGGCAAAAATGGTTTTAATATGCACACTTGTCATGTTTAGGTGTATAAATTTTGCTTTTGCAAGGATCTTACATGGCACATATTGTGATCACCTGTGGGTAGGGTAGTTAATTAACAGAGTCCAGGTCCTATTTCATTTCATTTATACCAGAGTAATTTAAATTAGGAGAATGGTCACAGACACACTCGGTAATTTAACTCCCTCCTTTCAAAGCTGTTTTAGTAATTATATTTTAGTTGAATGTTTTCATGAAGCTTTTACACTTCTTGTTTTCCTTAACCATGCAAGCTCTCCCTTCCCAGTTCCCCTGTTTATCCTTCTGGGTACTGCTAGCTGCATTCCTTTAAGAAATTAGAAAGGATGCAGCTGTCATTATTTTGTCAATCATAACATCTAAGGCATGAAAAAGTCTTAGGAAGGCAAGGAGTCATAGAATTTCTGTTGAGAAAACAGGTTGTTCCCCAATACTTTCAGCAGTATTTTCACTAAACCTAAAAGAAAAGAGTAAAATATGGACTTCTATTGTCAAGGCTTGGATTTCCAAGTGGATCACAGTGATGTGTGTACATAAACATCACTTGATACCTGCTTTGGAAACCCTCAAAAGCCACCCTCAGCACTTTTTGGGGAATAACTAATTATATAGGTTTGTTCTGAGCCCCATCATAATTAAAAAATTTTATGCTATAGTAACCCTTCAGCTGTCTACGTTAACACCAGTGGAATAAATAATATGGCTGTGGTCCAGACCAAAAGTGTCCAAATCAAAGCATGTTCCTTGTCACAGTAAATGCAAAAGCTGCCAATAGCATGTAACTGGTAGCATACAAATAAATTGTTCACTTGCAGCTTGACAATGAAGGCCTTGCTCACCGTGTGCCCCTTTTAAATCAGTCCTTTTGGACAGTGACTTTTACATTTAGGAAGACTTTCAGGGACGTAAGGATTTACAGAATCCTATTTTTGTTTTCTCTCTGAATAGATATGAGAAAAATAAGTTAATTGTACTGTCAAGATTCCAGAAAAAGATTGTGCAGTTTTGCTGTTGAAATTTTGATTGCATTTTGTAGACAAATAAGTTAGTGCTTGCTTTTCAGTGCTCTAAAAGAGCTGGCCTTTACTGATGCTATTAGTATTCCCAGTTAACCATATTCACACCATACATCCATTACAATTTAAAATTAAAAGACCTCATAAATTCTTACCAATTTCTTTTCATCTTCTACAGATTATACATCAAAGATCAAACTTTTAATATTTATTCATGCTGGAAAATATTTTTTTGTATGTCTGTTTTCTTGATTAGAAATTCTTATTTAAGTATCTTGAATAATTTGGTATTTATGAAAAATTCCTGACCACTGCTTATCTTGTTTGTATGTATGGAAGCACAAATCACAACAGTTACATCGCTTAACTTAAACAGCTGGTGTTGGTCTAATTACTTATTTTCTTGAGTCCGTGGCTTTTGAAGACACAGATTTCCAGTCACTAGTTAGTCTCCAAATAGTGGGAAACCTTTTGTGAAATACGGGACTTTAGAGAAGGAGGGAGTGATTTCCTTTAGAATAGGAAAAGTGTCTGTGGATTTTGTTTGAAGATACAGTGTATGATTAATTATTCCCTATTCACTGAAAAACAGTAACTATCATTAAGTGAAATGAAAGCACACCAGGGTAGAATGCAACCTGGATGAAAAAAAGAACTGATCTTAGGAAATCCAAGCATCAACCTTTTTTTCTGGGTGGTGAAAAGCAAAGTGTATTAGGCTTAAATTTCCAGTGAAGAAGCCAGATATTTTGTTGCTTTCTATCTGCTATACAGAAGATAGGTCCTGAGCCCTGCCAAGGGTTGCATGTTGCTTGTCTAGGCTAATGAATGAGTTATCAAAATACAAGATTTATGACAGCAGTCAAGGAATTAATGAGTAGAATTATGAGGGCTGAGGAAGCCTTTGCAAATCCCCAAAATAGAGAGAAATCTCTGCTTGAATCATCTTCTGCTGTGAATTGGTATGGCATCTGCTTCTACAAGTCTAAAAGTGGAATGAATAGACAAAGATTTTCAGATGTACAAGCTATGCTTAATCACCAAATAAAAACAAATAGGAACTCCGCAACAACCCTCTGTGAGATCACGCACAAATTAGCTACACATTCAACTTTTAAAGCAACAATTTCCTTGCTTCTATTTATGGGAAAACTGTAGTATATATACCAGCCACAGAACTTCCTGCATCACATGACACAGATGATTTTCTAATTGACTCACCCTCTATATTGCCTCATGCATGGTCTCTTAGGAGCTTTTTTTCACTGCAGAGCTCATTGAAGCTCACTGTAAAGCTCTTCTCAAGAACATTTCCTGGCCAACTTTTGGGTGTGAAGAACAAATAAATTAGCAGAACATTTAATGGTGCCTAAGAAAAATGTTATGTCTGTGAGACTTTGTATATTAATCCTATCTATACCTATCTGTTTACTATATTTTCACTACAAAGGTGTCAGAAGAGCTGGAGAATATTTCTACTTTTATGTAGAGTTTATCATACTGAAATTATCCTAGTAGACATAGGCAAGTTATGAGTGTTGTCAGAGGCTGTTAAGTGTGCTTACTGGGTAAGCAGAATAGAGCAGTCAAGTTGTGGTTAAAGATAATTCACGTAAAGCACCAGACAATGAGAATTTATTTGTGAGAGTAGGAGAAACTTGCCCATAGACTCAGAGTATATCCCTAACTTTTTTCCTTTCCTTCTTTCCTCTTTCACCAAAACTCCCTCTTGGTTCTTGGAACTGAGAGAGTAGCAACCCAAATTCTACTTTTCATCTGCTCCTTAGTGTGCCTTTTTCTCATTCAGCCAGGCATAAAGTATTGCACTTTGCTGCGTAAAGGATGAAGTGGTCTAGGAGTAGGATTCAAAGGTATTAGACATCTAAACAATGAAATTAGGATAACAGCAGGATTTTTTAAAGGTGAAAGCAGAAGGTACTCAATGTGAATTGTAAGCCCTTCTTCTTTTTTATGTGCCCACAAGAAGGAAACAACCAAAAATCCTGCTGTATTTCCTCTTGAGGGTCACAGGCCCAACAGACATTTCCAGAGGAGCAGAGCTGAATCATTCAGGTTAAGAGGAACCTAGAATAGTAATGGAAAGCAGTGGTGGAGCTTTTACTATTTCCGAAGAGACACCAGGCCATTGGAGTTTATATCGCTTACTGCAGAACAAGATGTATCTCCTAGCACTTGTGGTAGAACCCCTCCAGCACATCTCAACAAAATTGCATCTGAGGCCCCCAGATACCATTGTGCTAGTGACCCACATTTATGTACTAGATATTAATAAAGTAAGGCTGCAGAAAACTCACACCAGCAGCAATTAGTCTGTTAATTCATATAATGCTCTTTGAGTTGCTGCATGAACTATCTCTGCCAAATTTGTTCAGATTGGTTAACACCATGCTATGGGTCTCTCCTAATGAAGCTATTCTATTTTGGATGGAGCTCTACCGTAGCCATTGAGAAGAACATTTTGACATTTACCCAGTGTGTGAATCAATTGGGTGCCTGACTCCTTATCAGCATCAATACCAATACATAGCCAGGCATGTAATACAGAGTCCTGGCCAGATTCCCTAACACTCAGAACCACCCATAGCGTGGGGGTTAAAAGTTTCTCAGAAAATAAAAGGCTTAAAGAGAATTCTCTTACAACATGGGAGAGTGATGTGGACGTTCCTAGATTTTGTCATTGGTGACAAAGAAGAGAACTTTTTCCAATTTCTTGCATGTATAAATCACGTCTCTCTGCATTTCCACTACTTGGCTTTAAACAAACACAAACATAATACAAATTGATGCCTGAAAGGGGAAGAATATGCTTTTTAAAAGACTGAGTGAAAACAAATGTCAGTTTTGGGTCAACTGAAACATTTCATTCCACCCAAAAACAATTGTTCACACAAGTCTAAATAAAAGGTGCTAGAACCAAGCCATAAAAGCTATTGCCAGAAGCAGAGCTGAATTTGAGTTACTCAGTGCTCTGAGACTGCCTAGCTAGCTGGTATTCAGTCACTAGAGAAGAAAAAAGTATATTTTCAGTTGGTGGATATGAAAAATGTAGTACCCTCTTACCCTTTTTTTCCCCACCTCCACTGCAGGTGGCTTCTCCATCATATAGCGTCCCACCCTCCTTTCTGCTTTGAGCCACAATTAGCACATATTTTCATAATCAAAATAAGCCTCTCCCTCTGTCCTCCCAGCTGTGCTTCCCACCCAAATTCCCATTATGAATCAAGACAAGTACATGTGTTTAAAATAACAAAAAATATGTCTTTCTTCCCTCCCCAGCTTTGCTGCCTTTTTCCACCCATCGCCTCAGCTTCCCTGAAATATTTCCTGGAGGGCTGCAGAGTTTCTGCTGAGTTGAAGGCACCTCAACCTTCAAATTTCTGCTTCAGTGTTTTCAGAGCAACACGTAACCAGGGCATTAAGAAATAATGTCAGGAGTCTCTGTCACAGTTGTTTAAGACAGATGAAATAGGCGCAAAAGGACAAGACAAGCTGGATGGAGGCCCAGAGGGAGAACAGAGAGCTGGAAGCCATACTCATCTTCATGAATCTACAGAGGTTTACACTGCAGAGCTTAGCTTACTGACAAATAGGCCACTGCAGGAGCACTCCTGGTTTGAACATTAGCTAGCGCAGAGAGAGGGTAAGTATGGAGGGGAGGAAGAATATCCTAGCTGGGCAGATTTGCATATGGTGTGCTAGATGGATTAAAAAACACATGCTGAGGAAACATATCCATGCAGAAGTCCCTCCACTATCCCGGCAGAAAATGAGAGGCTTTCCATGGGTTGACATGGCATATACAGCAACTTTTTCCTGATGTGGAAGAATGTAGGTTGGTTGGAAATATCAAAACATTTTCTTCATGGTGAGAGTGATAGTTCATGTTCAAGATGCTTCTCCATGCCCTAGAGCAGTTCTTCTGGAATACAACTGAGTTAGCACCTATTGAATACCTTAAGACAGTCCAGAACAAGGGTATTTGTAGTTACAAGTTATCAATAGAAATGCCAGAAACATTTGAATGATGTATGTTTTCTGAGAGAGGTTTCTGTGCTGTTTCTGTTCAGTGTTGCACGATTTTCAAGTTGAACAATGTAGTACCACCTCTTAAAATCTGACCGAGGCTTTTTCAAACCAAAGCCTGCTTCATGCTTCTCAACCTTCAATATCTAAGCTTTATATTCAGGCTTCAGCTCACTTCTCCATGTGATCAGCTGAAAGTGAGTTTTCAACCTTATTTCCCTTTTAATGGCAACTGGGGTAGCTACCATAAAGATGAATGATGTTCTAGCCCCATTAGTTGCAAGGTCCAAAACTGGCCTTGCTTGGGTGCTTCTCTAAGATCTTTCCCACAATGAAAAACACTGAGGACATTCTCATTTCAAGTGACATCTCAACCAACAACAGCCGTGACCTGCAAGAAGTTGCAAGGGTACTGGTTGCTTTAAATGATCTTGGCAGACTAATGCAGAAAAAAGTTACTTTGTACTCACCTGACCCAGAGGATTGCATTAACAAGCACTGGGCCATGGACACTGGCTCAGTTTGCCACTGGCTGAAAGGGCATACTTTGTACAAAATTGTTAGAGTTTCATATTCTAGAGTTCTCTTTTCCCAGTGTCTTACCTCCATACACATAATTTCAGGCCTTGCTGGTGAACTTTTCAGTGTGCCACATATGAGCCCTGTTAGCAGAGCAGCACAGGTCCTAAACCCTGCCAAGCGGTCTGATCCCTCAGGGTGAGCGGCCAGAGCAAGGGCCAGCTCACAGCTGCTGGGCACATGCCGAAATCAGACCCTGAGCCCTTGGGTTGGGCACCCACCTGGCTTCCTCTGCCCGCTGCACATGCCTGAATTGAGCACATGCACTCCAGGCAGGTGCAGCAGCCTTTCCTTTTTTAAAAACCAGGGCCTTGCTCAAAATGATTTTCTGTCACTAGGAAGTATTCAGCTCAGCTCTTACCATTAATTACAAGTATCCATAAGGGCCTTATCCAGCAAGCCAGAGGGGACATTTAAAGGACATAGGACTACCCTAGTATGTATATCACTATTCCATTGCCTATTTTCATTGCTCTATGGATACTGTGGACGATTTATATTTATTTGTTCAAGATTCTACAGGCTGCAGAGGTGAAAGTAGTAAGCTTGCCATAGGTAGGCACCACCTCTGTACACTGAACAATTCATGACCTGTCTCCCAATTTTCCATTATGTGATCTCACAGCCCATCCACCAGCTTTAATGCTTCCACATCTACCAGAGAGTTCATTAGGACAAGGACTGTTTGATCCTTAAAAAAAGTGCAGTGGATGGTGTCTTTGCTAGGGATTTGCATTTCTTGCATACGCTGGGTTCATGCTCCAGGGAGCGAATCCTGAGAATGTAGTTGTTCCCTTGAGGGCTCAGTCTCCTTCTCAATTGATGGAGGTAGTCTAGCAGCTTTTGCTGGAGAGCAACATGCAGGTGTCTCCCCTGGCAGAGCTCTCCCAGGCACAGGCCACAGCCAGTTTCAGAGCCAACCACTATGGATTTACGCTTCCATCTAAAAACATCTTATCTGCTCATTAACAGAGGCCAGAACAGCTCTTCAACCCATAGCATGGCTGTTTTTTGCCTTCATTCCCCATACAAGTTAAAACATACTTTTCTTATTCCCAAAACACGGACTGCCTCACCGTAACTCTCTGCTCTTGGAGGATGCTCTGGCTCTGGGAGGTCGCCTGCCTTTCAGCTCAGGTTAGTCACTACCCTGCCTGTGCACGTTGGGCAGCTTGGAGTTGGCAGCTGCGAGCAGGGGCAGCCGGGCAAGTGGCACGTGGCCAGTGCGTAGGAAGCAAGATGAATGCAGAGGGGGAAGGGATTGCGGGCTCTGTATCAGTACAGGTACCATATGCTCAGGGCCAGCCCCGAGTGGCATAGATGGGATGGAGCAAGGCAGTTAACAGATCCTTTATTGCAGCCAATATTCTGTACTATTTGTACTGGAGTCGAACAGATCTTGTTCTCCTACAGCTCCTTTGGAAGGAAGCCCTGTCCTGACCCTCCTATGTCAGCCACGAGATGATGCCCTTGAACTAGGATGAGCATCTGCGCAAACTGTCTTCACCCTGATTTTGATGCTGTGAAGAGCCTTTGGCGATGGTAGTGACCCAGCAAAGGGCACGATAAGGGATCATGTGATTCAGAATACATGATTAGGATTTTCTGGGAGCAGGGATCTGCAAGTACTACTGCCTTTCCACCAGCCTTCAGGAACATCAGAGTACGAAAATTTAGGTAAAAATTTTTGATAATCCTGTAGACAGAGTGAACTGCATCAAATGACCATGACGAAAATCACACCTGTTTATGCCATATTTACACCTGCTGACACTTCTTGGAGAAAACAATTATTTTTTTTTTCCTTAAGAGTACAGTTTTCCTACATAGAATTAATTCTAGACACAGATTGTACCTTGGGAAGATAGAGTTTAAGGTAATACTTTTTTATTATTATTATTTGGTTGTTAATTTATTATTTGGGCAATGCTGAAAACATGCTAAATGCTGTACAAGCTTGACCAGGAAAAAAAAAAAAAAAAAAAAAAAAAGGTAAATTGAATAAATCATTTACAGAGAACAGACTGGTGCAGACTTTCTGCTGGGGTAATCAGGCAGAGGAGAAAGGATTAATGTCTCTGCATTATTAAGCTTTGGTGTGCTTGTCATAACCTTCCACCAGCTTTTGCGTTCACTCACTAAAACCTGGCTACCAGATGGCATTATTTGGCTTTGCCTATGCTTCTGAGACACCCTAGTATCATTCTGTACTCTATCCAGAACCCCTTGGTGTGTTGTTATACAGTAAGAAGAGTGAGTCTGGCACCTTTCATTAGCAAACCATGCAATAAATAGCATGAGATCCCTAGAAACAAGCTGGTGCTGTTTTAATGCTCATTTAAGTCTGGTAAATATCTGGCCAATCTTCTCCAGATTTTAATTTATATCATAATTTCATATTTCTATTTTAATTTCTGATAACTTGTTTTCTTTTTACCTTCCTGCATCAGAGAAAGCAGGCATAAAAGCTTCAATTAATTAATTTCTCTCCCATTAGTTTTCTGTCTTTACAATTCTAATGCCAGCATTGATTTGAGTTAACCCCTAAAGTTACTAGTATAAATAAAAAGCAAATTGGCCCAAGTATATTTCCCATCGTCTTCCAAGAATTTCCTGTGGTGTTTTTTGGTACTCTGCCTCACCCCAATGATGCCTGTCACTACTTTTGGCTTTTAACACACATTGTACAAAAATATTCAGCAAAACTAATTTCTGAAAACAGAATTTTCCCCCCATTAAATCTTTATGAAGCAACTCATGAGGTTAAGAAGTTATGGCATTTCATAACCAGTTGAGCAATCATCCTCACATAGTACTGATAGCTAAATTTTAGTTCTATTTATATTCTTATATTTTCTATTCTGTTAAGTTTGGGGCAGCTCTTTATAGCGCTGACTGCTGCTGTGAGCTATGTCTTTGATCTCCCAACTAGCTGAAGTTCCTGTGGTGGCTACCTCCAGCCTCAGGCAATGCAGAGCTGTGTTTTGTAGTCTACAGAATTGGTTTTAACAGTTCTGGGGAACAATCACATTTATTAAAAGTTCCAGAAACTCCTTTAAAACAAGCAGCTAGTAAGCCCTGAACTATGATGTTTTACCTGCCAAAACTGGGATAAAAATCCCTAGTTGGAAAAAAAAAAAAAAAAAAAAAAAAAAAAAAATGTTTGGCCCTTCAGCCTCAGTTCTTTTAAGGAAGCCACTACAGACCCTGCAAGATATGTGTCTCAGTGTAAGATTAAGTGAAGGACACCTTTAGACCTGATGTTCTCCAAGTGCTTAGACTACACAGTGAATCCTGAGCTGCTTCTGGCTGTGGCCATGTAGACAGACCCTGGGCCCCCACTGCCTCTCCAGCTCTTCCCAGTAATGATCGCTCCTTTTGGAGTCAAACCAAGACTTTTGCAAATATTGGTTACACTGACAAAGTGTGTGCATGGGACATGAACTCTGCATTAGGAAAATCCCTCAGCAGGTTCTATTTATGATTATTTCATGATTGCTTATTATTGCCTAATATTAAAGGTATAAAAGGAAAAACTGTGGTTGTTTGCCTATGTATGCGAGGAAGAACCTTGACATCTTGCTGCTATTATTTGTGCTGTCCCTTGCAGTAAACCTCTTCAGTCAGGTTTTGGTACAAGCTGCAGAGCCCGTGCACTTCCACACACATTTGCCTCTGAGCTGAATTCCATTTTATGTAACTAAAGCTCAAGGACCTCAAAGTATGGTTACAAAAGTAGGGTTACAAAATTTTAAGACTCCACAGTTCCCTTTGGCAGTGACTCCACATAACGGCTTTTGTTCTGTCAAGCTTGAAAGGACTTGCAGTTAAATTACATATAGATACCTGAACACCAAGCAGTGAACTACTGAGTATCTGCAGCCATTTAGTTACAGTCTTTCAATAACACAGTTGCTTGCCCATTTAGTTAAGCAATGTATCTAAGCAAAATACATATCTGCAACAATAACATATTCTACATATTAAACTACATTTGCCACGTAGTTGTGAATTCTTTTAGTGATATTAGAGAAACTCCAGTGACAGGAAGAGTAGAAATAAACAAACATTTTTAGCTTGGTCACATGTTCTCAGTATTTCTATAGGACTCGGTTCTGTCACAAAGACATCATCTGTGCTTGAACGTTTGCTTATTTTTCTTTGTAATTGAAAGTGGAATTTATCACAAAGGTAAATACCCTCCTGAAATATACCACACTACAACACCATTTCTTGTAGGGAGGAATCACAGATGTTGTCTTTTTTCTCTCTCATCAGATAGGTCAGTGACACCTTTTCTTTTTTTCCCAGTGAATTTTTTCCCAAATTCTTAATCTGTTGCACTTTTTAGGTAATTTAGACGAATTTCTTACTGATGCCAGGTAGGAATAACCCAGTGATAAAGGATGTCAGATATTTATGTTGATACACTAGCCATAGGAGAGGCTTCCTGCAGCTTTCATCTGTTAGCTGCTTCTCAAGTCTGCAAGGTAAGGTCTGCAGTTACAGACCTGTTTACCACATGTATATTTGCCTAATCCCTTGTCTTGCTTGAAATTGCAGTGTGCTTTAGGCAACAGAGCCTGGCAGGAAGACCAGTGTTCACCGTTGAAACCAAAAGACTCATTTGTTGCATCTGAAGACCTTGCACTAGAGAAGTGGCTTCTGGTTGCATTATTTGTGTGACAGAGAAGTAGTTTGCATCTGTTTATAGATTTTGTGATTTGCACAATTAATATCAATCAATAAATCTGCCATGTAGGATATCTCAGGAAACTGTCAGAGTTGTATTAACTGCATTCTCTAAAATCAGCGACCTTAGCAAAGACCTAATGAGACACTCCTGTTGATGAGCATCATTCACACAGACAGGGAGGAAGCTGTTTGGTCAGGCCCTGGGCTGAACCCCATATGTGCTACAAACTGTAGCACAACAGCTCTCACGCTTTTCCTCTCTTTAGAAACCTCGATGCCATTGCCTTTTAGTCCCCTTATATGATTTACAGTGGGTAGAGTCTCTCATTGTGCTGTCTTTGCAACACAGCTCTCTTTAGAGATGCAAAAGCCTGCTTTGCAAAAAACACATATACAAACCTCTCATTTAGAGCTATATAAAAGGGCTGAGAAAATCTTCTCTTAGTGAATTTAATGGGGGCTTTACCACTGACGTCAATGAGGCCAATTTCCCACTCTTTTTTCAAGCAAGACTGAAACACTGAGATCAGGTGACTAGCAGAAATTATGCCAGAATTACAACCGCCAAGACAGAAACACAGTAGGCTGCCATGTAAATCTTTGGTGTAACAGGTTCAATAAGTGTCAGTGCATTTTTATGAGTATTCATTTATTTATATGTCACCATTTTGACACAGAGCTTACATGTCCTAGGGAAGTGCTGCAAAGCTCCCACACCTTGTTATATAGATGCATGTAAATTTTCCATACATAGTAAATACAGTCAGAAAGATTTATTTTAAAAATTGCCTTTCCAACCTCTTCTAATGTTAGCTCTAAGCAAACATGTCAACAAGAGTGTCACAACCACACGTGGAGAAACAAGTTGTGGGTAGCATTTAAACCACCTGTCCAGGGATCTACTTTGGGCCTGTGAGATGTGCCAGCAATGGAAAGGTCAGAATGAAGATGCTGGCAAATGGAAAGGCAGTGTCATATCTTAGCAACTGTGCTAATATATTGACCCTTTGGCTCCCCTGTCAATCTGAGTCCTGGGAATGCTGCTTGGGTTGGGAATTGCAGACAGCAGCAGTACAGGTCCCTTCTGCAAGCTGACTTGTGGATGAGGGTCTGGTTAGCCGTTTGTGCTGCTGGGGGGTAATTGGGGCCCTCTGGTGAAGTCAAAGGAGCAAGGTGTGCTCAGCTTTTGGAGCAGAAAACATGGGGGCAGAAAGAGCTGGAAGAGGACACCTGCTCCAACAACTCTGGTGGTATCACAAAGCCAGCAGCACTCAGGTGCCCTTGGGGAATGCATAGACCCCACACAGAGCCAGGAGTCTGCACAAGCAAGATGGCCAAGTACCTGGCCTAGGGACCCCACATTCAGGCAGCAAACAAGAGAGAAATCACAGAATATTGTGAGTTCTGAGAACGTTCTGATCTAATTTCTCATTTCTAATCTGGTGAGGAGTGGCATGTGCTAGCACACACCAGGACAAATTAATAGGCTAACACTTTCCCAGTTAACTTCTAGGGGAAGGCTCTTCCTAAAGAGTCCTGGACTGCCTTAAAAGTCAGGATAATTGTCCGTGACACGATGACTTTGCAGTAAAAATTGATGAGTAAATCAGAGAAAGAGATATCACACTTGTCACATGCATCAGAAAATATCAGAAGTCCTTCTCCATAACCAGACCTTCCCCAATGTTGAAACAAAAGAAACGACCAGAAATTTCTGACTAAATATATTTCCATGCATTAGTCTGCATTGTCAAAGCATAAAAATTTCTGAAGAAGTCCAGATTCAACAGGTTTTAAATGTGAATATTACTGTGGTGCAGATCACTTCAAAGAAAGAAAATGAGAAAACAGTGGCTCAAGAAATGTGACTTTTTTTTTTTTTTTTCAATTTAAAATAGACAAATGCAACAGTTCTGTTTCCAAAGACAGTAGTATCTTAAGGATAATACATAACATCTTTGGAATGGAATAACCTTAGACAAGCGAGAACCCACCCATAGAGCATCTAAAAATATCATAGCAAAGAGATAGGGCATTTTTTTTTTAAAGTTGCCTTTATCTCTCTCCAAATAGCTGTGCAAATGCATAGCCCAACCTAGCAACTTTGCAAACATTGACACTTGTGAATAGTTGATAAATTCTGCAAAAGCCAATGTCTCTCCTAGCTCCGCGCTAAATAGAGACTGGAATTTATCAGATTAATAGTTACAGTTTGGCTGTCTAATGCTGAACGCCAGAGACTTTTTTAATGGAAAAAAAAAATTGTAAGATGGTCCCTTTTAAACATTTTCATATTTCTGAAAAGAACTTTCACACTGTTTCTGCAGCTCATGAAATCATTATTTCTGGAGGAGTTATCATCACCTAGCTCACCAGCTGGCCAGCCCTTCAGTATTGGCTTGCCTTTAAAAGAAGGCATCAAAATCAGTGAAGAAAGTGGCAATGATTGTTAGCAGAATTTCCCAATTTAAATACAAGGAATGAATCAGAATACAGAGTTTGACAAAACAGTGGTGATCAGGATGGATGACAGGCTGGCTGCCTTTCTTTCAATGCTTATCCTGAAGCTTCTATGTCAGTTAGTGAAGCTGAAAACCCTTTGGGACCTAGGACGCATCTTGCTAATGTCTGTAAAGTCCTTGTCACATTTTCAGCTCTGTGTTACTATTAAAGCTAAGTTGCAGATTCCAATGCTGTACAGCAAATGAAATGCTTATTAAAAGGAACAGTACTGTGAAGCTCAAACACAATGCCTATCTGCTTCCTCCCATTTAGACAGTGTGTCCTTGTGCCTTGTTTGTACAGCATAGAGAATCCCTCATCTGCAGGTGAACAGTCACTGCAATTCCCCACACTGCAAATGAAAACATTTTACTGCATGTTCTTCGAAGGAAACAGGCAGAGAGGCCCTATAAATTTTTTATACTATACTGAGAGATAGACAAAGATATGCAGTATGAATTTATTTTTGTTAACAGTTAGAGAAATAATGCTAGTTATTTTAACTCGCCCTTGGAGTTACTGCTATGAAGGAATGTGCTAAATGCATAGCATTTCTCATGTGTCTATTTGAATATGAAGATTCAACAGCATGAGGCTACATCTGTTCTAAAAAAAAAGATCAGTGCTTGGCATCTTGGTGTGCACTGTGCTACAATTCATCAGATTCCTTACAATGTAGCTAAGATCTACATTTTTAATATTGGCTAGCGGTGCCTCCATTTTTGGGTTGTTAGCCTAAATTGCCTTACAGATGTTGGATGTTATAGGAGTGAGTACTCTGTGCTGCTTTGAAAAGCCTTAGATGAAAAATCCAATATTATTTTGGGAGGCACTCCAGAATTATCAATTGCCTAAATACATGAATATTTCAAGCGCTCCTGAAGATAATAGTGCTTGAAAAACCTCATGCAATAATATTCTGAGATGTTGTAGAGCTTACTTCCCATTATATCTGTTTCAGCATTGATTAAATATTATTTGCTACTCCTTCCAGAGCTCATGAGAGTCTCTGCAAGACCTTAAAATATCTTGAATTTGGAATTGCTCAGTCAAGTCAGAAAGCCTACTGCTTAGTTTAAGTATATAGCAAGTGCAAATTTTTTTTTGAAGGCAAAACAAGCAGCACACTATTTTTTCCACGGGTTCAAAATTTGCAAGTCATTCCAGTACCTTCAGGTAATGAGGCTGGAATAGTCTGAACAAGTGCAATAAGTAGTGGTTAGCACCATGCAGAATTAAATTAGAGAATACACAGAAATGGCTTCATTAGAACTTGAAAACCTCAGTTAATAAATAAACTCTTCAAGAGCTCCAATTTAACACAAAAAAGGAAACAAAACAGGGAAGCAGGTGCGGATAATTATGTTGAGCAATACTTTTCCTAACTGGCTTCACTTTTGGGTTGCAAGGGATGCCACAACCAGCCAGTGCAACATCTGAGACTTGCACTGTCCAGCTACATTCATTTCACCCAGCACTAGCTATCTAAAAATGGTGCGTCTAAGCGGGTTGTTTGTTCTGCCTCCCTACTCACTGCAAACAGACGGATACACCCAGAGATGTCTAAGAGAGGGTGCAATCAGTAGCCCTTTGGAGGTGCTACAGTTATGTGAGGATAAATCTCTCCCTAGATTCACTAAAAAAACGGAGTATAATTCAACTTCTACACAAGCAGCCACTTTGGAAGATATGCATTTCTATTACTGTCTTACTGTTTTATTAGGTCAATCCTGCACGTGGACGTTTGTATCTGGTAGAATTTGTGTTGCTGAATTCACCCCCAAATGCACAATGCCTATCACTTTTAGAAGTCATTTGTGTTCAACTGTTTTTAAAACAGAAGTTTCAAAGCTGCATCACAGAGAATTTGGGCAAAACAAAATTTTAAACAGGCACATGTAAGGATCTGCTTCATAAATGCTTAAATATGTAAAAAGTACTGTGTGACTTCTCTGATGAATAACAACTGAGCAGCACAGCTTGACTTTCAAATATTCATAATCAATTCATTAAATAAGGAATGAATGGAAGAAAATTATGATCACAGATATTCCACAAACAGAAAGGAAAGCTAAATGACAATTTTGATGTGTCCTCTGAATATTTTCATGAGAAAACTATATTAATATTTAATGCATGTATTACCTTTTCCAGTCAGCTCTAATTTAAGTGAATTTCATTCTCTGTGAAATGTCTGCTAATAGAATACTAATGCTACTAATAGTTTCTTGCCATACTTGGGGAGACAGGAGTTAATATTACTAATCTCTGCATCTAAAGATGTTATTCTTAACACTGAATTAGAGAATGTTGTAACCCTGTAAATTTATAAACTAGCACAATAGAAATGGAAGCAGTGTGTCAGAGTGAGCTATTTAATCTATCTACATAAATACGTAATCTCACAGATGGCAAACAACCCCAGATTTGAGAAACAGACTGTGAGCAATACTGATAGTAGAGAAAAGCATGTCCCTAAAATGGCAAAAGCTGGGGTGTCTAACAGCAAAGTCAATACACCACGTTTCTAATTAGCCTGAGTTGCCAAAGACTTGCCTTGAACTGCTAGCTAATTTTCCCAGGTCTGTGACCCACCCTGAGGTGGAAGGTGCTGTTCCCTCCCTTTGTGCACGCCTGGGGCTTGTCTGTGGGGGCTACTGAGTGACCCCTGCCAAGGGTCTCCAGCTGGGTGAGCAGGGGAACCTTCCCCAAGGTGGGCAGTTCCTGGACACCCAGCCCTCCTGCGTTCAGGGCTGGTACTCCTCAGCCTGCCTGACACCCAGGCTTTCCAGGAGGACTGATGGTAGAACTGGCCCTCAGGGGCTTCACTGTCTTCAGCCATGTGATTCAAGAGCAGACACTTGCCACCTTGAATTGTTTTAGCTCAGTCCAGATCAACACTACCTAATAATTAGGCAACATGCTAGTAACTACACCTTTGGAAAACTAAAAGCAAACTGCATGCAGGATTCTGTGCAATCCCTTGATGTGAGGAAACATTTTATTCTATTTCATATGACAACTTTGCAGCTGATTATTTTCCTTCCAAGAGAAAAAAGGAAATAAAAAACATTTACAGAGGTACCAAACAGTTCATGAAGAAATGAAGGGCAAAGCCACACGCTCACGTGCTAATATAATATATAAAATTAAAGGAACTGAAGGCTTAATGAGTGCACTAAAGAAAGGTTATTTTAAGTGCCTGATGCTAATGATTTCTCAGCTTTCTGATACCTATGGAAATGAGTGACTTTAAACAAACTTGCACTGAAACGTTTTTTAAAGAAGTTTAAAAACGAACTTCTATATAATGCAATGAGTGATGGTCCTAGGACAACAAATCTGTGAAGGTATATGTAACTAGAGGAAGAAATGCCATCCGAAAGGGAAAAAGAAAGAGCATAAAGAAATGTACAACCAGGCTTGCTGAACCAGTGCACACAATACTTCACTGAACTGAAAGTGTCACTTCTTAACCCTCACTAAATTTCTTTACTAAATCTGGTTTACCAAACAGGATAAGCTGAACAAATTTCATATAGATTAAAAAAAAAAAAAAAAAAAAAAAAAAGGATCTACTTTCTACTGGGGTTGAAATGAACCACCTCAATTAATTCCTTACCCACAACACCTCTGTCTAATGCTAGCGAAGCTTTAGAGAGAGACAGACCAATGCTTTAGCAGACAGCAAAACCCGTTTCTTAAGACATTTCTTCTCACACTAGCAAAAATGCTGCTAGTTTTTCTTTCAACATATATTTAAAATCAACCTTTTGTTCTTCCTCATGCAACTCCTGCTTCCAAAGCCATCTCCCTGGGAGTGAGATCAGGTGTTACTGCTGTGTGAGGGCAAGGAAGAAAGGCAGGCGCCTGGGGAGCCAGGCAGGGCTCTGGCATGGGGCTCAGCAACGCCTGTCGCCGGTAGCATGTGGCAAGGCTGGGAGCTGGGCATCCCCAGAGGGGCACCCCAAGCTGGTGTGGGTGGGCAGCTCCCTCCTTGGGCAGCACTGAGTGCCCACAAACCCGCTGAGGAGCAGCATGTCCTAGCTCCCGCTGGCAGGTTCAGCCCCTGAACTGGAAAGGAAAAATCACAGTCTGGCTGACCAATACTGAAAAGCTGCCAGAATCTGCTCGAAAGCACCAAAGGGGTGTGTTATGCACTATGTGATCTACCATTCTCCCATCCTTGTGCATTTCAGGGGATATGTGGATGCAGGATGGTGCTAAATCCAGACTTCTTCCTGGGGGAGGATGTGCTGGGAAACCAATAACCCCACCTCAGAGGCAGGCAGAAACGTTGCCTACAACCTGAATACTGGAGGGTTTGGGCATTTTCTTACTTTTTATCTCACTGTAATGCTATTCAGACATGGGAGTGTAATAAGTCAATGCAGTGAGGCTTAATCCTGGTGTCTGTGTATCTGACAGGCTGACAGCGCTAAGCCTTCTTTTTAGCTGCTGTGTGCAACTGATCTTAAATCTGGAGAACTACAGAGTTATGGACTGAGTCACTTTTGTTTACATCAGGTTAGATTTACAGGAGGCACATGTACAAATTCTAGAGAACGTTAAGAGATCCTCAACGTGTTCCCTGTCTTCCTCAAACTAAATACCAGCAAATTCCTCTAGAACTGAGAGTTGTTTTCATAGCATTGCCCTCTTTCAGTACACCCACTTTACCTAGATCAGGTCATATCCAGATATGAATAATGTACTGAGAAAGTAGGTTACTAAACAGGCATTTTGTTGTACCAAGCTACCTTAAGGAATCACAATCTTTCCATGCATCATATTGCATGTGAGGGATTAACAGTAATGGCTGCAATGAGAGCTAAGGATTTGTCATATTCAAAGATGTAGAAGAGGAGAGACTGTCTGCATAATGGTGTGGTGGATGACACTGAGCACTTTATTCATAGTTCTAGGACATTGCCCATATGAGCTAAGGTTTTTTTCTCCCCTCTTTCTGGAGCTACACGAAGTGCTCTGCTGAGAGCAGGAAAACAAATTAGGTCATTGACCTTTCCCATGACCTTGACACAAATTCCAGTTTGCATTGACCAGCAGAGTGCCTACTTGAACAGGACCTGTCCTGTCTTCTTTCTCGCCATGCCTTACTCATTTCAAAGTGGCAGAGTCAGAATAGAAAACCAAAGTTTAGATAAGGAGGATTTTTTTTTTTAATAACAAAACCCTCTTGGGCCCTCCCTGCCTTCATAATTTAAAGAATTCTTTCTAATTCTGATTTCTTTCTAAATCTGATATTTAGCAATGTTGACAAATCTAAGATATTGTAAATCCTTCAGATCATATTGTTAAGCTAAGTCACTTTTACAAATTAAGCTGAAAAAAAACAGATGCCCTAACCTGTAAGGCTGATAGGTAATGGCAGCTGTGCTTGCATTTAAACACAAAGTGCATTTCATTTCATCTTGTGCTGCATTCTCTAGTCAGAGAGCACCCAAACATTTTTACAGCAAGAATTGTATCTTAACAGTTTATTTTATGGGCCACCTTGTGTGATGGGAGACCAACACAGAACACTCCCTGTTTGTTAACTACCAGTAGTCCAGCAACTACAGTTGTTTGCATCAAGTTCCTTTATAATCAAAAAAAGTATGTAGGTGTATGTCTTCTAAAGTAGATGTGTGTGTAAGCAAGTGTTCAATTACAGCCAGAGCTTTGTAATCATTTAGACTGGGGCCTGCAAGATCCAGGTCACTGGCAGCTAGGCAGGCAGCAGAAGGATTTACTTTCTATAGCTCTTGACGAACTGGGTGTAAGATTTCTGCAACTGGAAAATCTCCTACACACTCCCTGACTAGCTCTAGTTGGAGGCTCAGAATAAATAAACGTGTAGAGGGGTTTTCCCAGGAGTAGGTATTAGACTAGTGCTAATGCAGGGATAAAACCCATTTAGCTGCACTCCTCCACTACCGAATCCATACTTTTGTAGGTTTGCCCAGACTTCATGCCAGTGATTGCTCCTTCACCAGGAAGGGAGCTTGAAAGGAACTGGGAGTGTGGTATAGGGTCATTAACTGATGAGAAGAAAAATTTTGTAACTAATCATAATGCAGTTTAATCAGCAGAAGTGAGGAGGAGGGTCCAGGCCCATGTGCATGGCCACATCTTTCAACACACTTTAGGCTACTAGTTGATTTTGGATCACAATTTGAATGTGTGTGATGACCAAGAAAAAAAAAAATGTTTTCCAAAGCATTCATCTCAAGCCTAATTTGGTCTCCTGTAAGTCAATAATGAATTCTTGGATTTCTGTCAACTGAAGCAAATTTAAGCCAATGCTAAACAGTTTTGAAAAACTCACCCAAAAATCTTATCCAGCCATTCAATTCCCATTAAGGATCTGCCTGTATAAATTCACAGGCAATGCAGATATGCACTTCCAACATGCAATTGCTCTCTCTGCACAAACAAGACAGAGTGGTTTGCATGCAGTTAGCAAAATGGACACATCCCTTATCCTTTTACAAATAGGCATTTGATTTCTTTGCATGAGGAATTCAAGTGTGTGCTCAGCACATGTATGAGCTATTGCCCACATATTTTTGCAGAGGGGAAGAGGGCTGGAATAAAACATTTTTTATTGTTAGGTAACTTCTCTTGTTTATGAAGACATCTTTCTTCTTCAGCTATGCAACCCTAAAGATGAAAGAAGGCTATAGTCCACAGAAAAGCTTTGTGCTTTGTTTAAGATTATCTTGAAAGTTACTCAGTATTTTGTTGCTCTAAATAATTATGCCAGCTGCAAACCATAAAGATTAAATATATGATCCTAGCCTGAGCAGAAGGCTAATCTCCCACCAAGGGAGATGAGCCAAAGACTACATCAACTGAATTAGGGATTTCACTATTGCTCCTCAGTTTTATAAGGAAGGTGTTCATATACAATCCTGGCAGAAAGACAGACATCTGAGGAAGGATGATACATGCATGCTGTCATGGGAATTTTGGATGAACTGCATGATTTACCCACTTTTTATAACAGGAATGGAAACTTGATTAGAAGAATGTTGGAAAACAGACAAGAAACTTTTTAGAGAAGCGTTGATGACTTTTTCAAATTACTTCAGTAGAAATCATCCCAGCTATTAATACTCAATAACTGAGTAAGAGCTCTTTAGAAATAAATAGAGAAAACCGGAGGCAATTGTGTAGAAATTACTTGTCTGTCTGTCAGGTGTCCCTGGGCACCTGTGCACTTCTTGGTGACCAACATCCAATTTCTTATCTGTGAGTTTACCCTAACAATTTCACACCAGAGGGGAACTGCATTTCTAGCTCAGTGTTTGAGTGGCTGCTTTCTCCTTGGCCCTGAGATGGGGCTTGTCGTCAGGAGAGCTCTGCAAGCCGGCTGTGTCCCAGTGGCTCTTTGGACAAACCACAGGAGAGCTCTGGTTTTTGGCTCTCAACCCGTTTTTCAATATGCAGCCAAAGTTTGCTGCCAATCAACTAGAGCACTTTCCTCAGCCTTCTTCATCTGCCATCACTGTATCATGTATGCTTTGTAAACATTTTCAATCATCATAGCTATAAAAAAGTGAAGCTTTATGGTAACAAAATACTTATTTGTCTCAAGTGCTTGTCTGTAATTCAGTTAAGTGATGCTGCACTTTCTTGTGGTCCCTCATTGCCTAGAGGGCACTTTGTATTGATTAAATCATTGTATAGGTCTCAGTAACAAACAACCACATAAAACACAGACTGGAAGAGGAAAAACCTTCCTCAGGTGGAAAAACACATTTATCAGAGTAATGAAACTTTTGATTCAGAGAATCATTTAGAAGAAATACAAAAAGAAAGGAATTCAGTGCTTAAATAGAAACCTTCATGGAGAGGATAGGGAAATACTCAGTTTGTTGTTCTCTGTACTTTTCTGAAAAAACTGACCAGTCCCTTCACAGAATACAAAATATTGTTCTGTGTCACTGTGTCAAGTCCCAGTGAACATGTGTAATATTTGCAACACTTACCTAAATTCCAAAATCATGTTTTTGTCCCAGTAGTACTTATTAACAAATATTTACTCAATTCAATTTATTTATTTTCAGAAAAAGTGAATTATAGGTAAATAATAATCAACCTTTATGTGATAAATGGCAAAAAGTGATCCAATCAAACTATTATGTGTGTATATTTAATCAGTGATCTGAGAAATAGGACCTATCATTTGTAACTGCTATGACTCAAAGTAAAATACTCAGAGATACCTTTGAATACTTTAAATGGGCAAGAATTAAGACATTTCATCCATTCTAGATCCAATATAAAGAAAACTCTTTTAATCCCATAGAATTTTTTCCCACAGAACAAATTTTCTAATGTGCTTAGGGCAGTCATGTAAGAAAAAGTTAATGAAAAAAAATATGTAAGGAGTCTTAGCAAAATATGTGGACACCATCACCAAAGTTCCCTTCAGGTTCCCTCCTCCCAGAGGGACCAAACCGCATGCCTGATCACTGGGCTCCCCACAGCGAGCGTGGGAGCGCTGGCATCTCCGATGGGATGCGGGATGCCAGGCAGGGAGCCGCCTTGCGCAACCAGAAGGAAGCTGTATAGACAAAGCCTGGGGAAACAATCTTATGTTACTGCCTTTCATGTACAAGTTTACAGGCCAGTGCTCTCCACTAAAAAGCAGTGGAAATTTCAGCTTTCCCTTCTTTGATGGTGATTTCTTGAAGCCAGCTGTGACAGATGAATAAAAATATTCCTTAGATCACATTGGTGTCCTCTTCTAGTATCACTGTCACCCTGTAACTTCCCAGCTTTTGCAACTTGGTATAAAATGTAAATCAGAAGAGGATATTGTGAGTTCCTCTCACCCATGAGGGAAGATTATGATTGGCTTTTACCTGACAACGTTAGCTTCTAGGTATCTTTATTTTTTGCCCTTCAAAAGTAGAAATTGTGCTGGAAGGAACAGGCTTCAGGAAATTCAGGAACCATGCAAATTTTCTGCTAAAAACATCGTCATGCATGATGGCAATGTGTGGGTCTTAAACCTAAGCTTTGAGGTCTCTTGATTGGAACCCCAATATAGAGCAACTCCCAAACCAAGTGCTGACTCTCAAGCGAGAAGTAAAGCCTCTCTTTTTTATTCAGCCTCCTTTTAGCTTGCCAGTGTTTGCACTCACTAGTGAGTAGCCTCAAAGCAGTCATAACCAAGGGACTTTCTAAGTATTTCTCACTGGAAATAACATTCTGTGCTGATTTACAGCTCTCACACTATTAACCACCCGACTGGCACAAACTGAGAAATGGTATTCAGAATTGCTTTTAGACGATGTCTAGGTTACCAGTTCTTACGCACTAATGAGATGGATGTCATTTTTGTGCAGCACAGAGTTGCAGACAAGAAAAGCTAATTTTTATGGCCATACCATTTTCTTACTGACATTCATGTGCAACACTTATCATATGGTAATATTCATGAAGGACCACAGAACAAGCAAAGTAAGACCTACAGTTTGAATGATGTTGGAAATAACTCTATAGATGGTTTCCCAAGAACAGCAATCTAGCACTAATTGCTTCAGCTGTGCAAGAGGAAATACAGCCTTGATTTAAGGCCTGGAATTCTCTTTTTCAGAAGATGCATGGGCCTGGCAACATATTTGTGTTCCTAACTGTAAGCATGCGAATAATCCCATTAGAGAGATTTTGTGACTGGTTTTATGCTTTAAGTTGAAATCACAGTGAGTGTTTAGAGGATCTGTGCCTAAGGCAGGCGTCAATATTGAAAGAAAAAAGCTGGTTAATACACATCAGCTTCTTTTTAAGAAAAAAAAAAATAACGATACCATTTTCTATCTTATCTTTAGCTTGAAATTGCAGGAACTGAAAATTCAATTTTGTTTTTAATAAATAATTCATTGCTCTTCTGAAGTTTTATACTTTTTCTGTGAAATCACTAGAACTGGGAATTTATCCCCATGCATTTTATGTCTTTTTTCACAGAGGCCTAATGAGGAGGAATAAATGCTGTAAAACAAATTGTTAAATTTAAAAATTTAATTTCAGTAGCAGACTTTGCCTCTTTGTTATCCATTTACAGATATCTAAGTCATACTCAATTATATCTATAGCACACACTTTAAATGAATCAATTAGATTCCTGAAATAAAAGCTACCTTTGTAAGAGTTCCAGAATTTTTGAACGCATTGCTTCTAATCAAGCTACTAGCAATAAACATAATATTTATATTAAAATATTACATAGAACTTAATACTACAGCACTAAAGTGCTTGAAATAATTTATGGCAGATAAACAGCACTTCAGGCATTTTCTTTGGCAATTTTTAATAAACCATGAACTCCAGGATCACTACAAGTCCTCACAGCTGATGTACAATAGTACATAGTGTTGTAGCTCATCCCCAAGAGAATAAGAAGGTTTCCCCATTCCATCTCTCTTGGGCTGAACATTTTACCACAGATGAGAGAGGAACAGTTTAAGTAAACAACTTTCAATTTACAGCTGTTCAGCAGTGCAATCCAGAGCATAGGGGTATGAATCACTGATACTGACCCACATGGGTGCTATCTGGTGTAGGTTTAGTGCGGAGTCAACAACCAGCAGCTTGCCTGTCACCATACATTCAATGTGTTTTCCACATTTTAAGACTATAAGCTTTATAATTTGAGGCTAAGAATCATAACCAAGATTAACACTTCACTCCAAAGGGCGTAGTACAGGTGCGTAAATTCAAGACACTAGACACACAGCTTCTCTGGTGACATTTTCTGTTCATACTTAAAATTCGGATACTGTGCAGTACAAGAAATGCCAGTTTCTTTACAGCGTTTGACTCCTATCCTATGTAGGATTCACAGACTAGGTAATTACATTTTGCTAGGTGCAGAGTGTAGTGGTGGTGGCTGCTGAAAACAGCATGTGATACTAAAAAATATATCAGTCTCAGCGGGGAGCTGCAGCTTGTTTCCTAAAGCCCAGAACAAAAAGTATCTACATGTAATGTCTTTCAGAAAATTTTCTTCATTCACATCTTTCAAAAGAGATAATCACAGTGTGGAAGGCATAAAGGGAGAGTACTAACTTAGGTAACTTTGTAGTTTCAACAACCCTAGGAAAAGAAGCAGGAATCCTATTGTAAACAAATGCCAAGAGAAGCTGCAAATTTGCATCTTTATCGTGCAAATCCATGACCTTCCTGGATTCCAGTCCTAAGCAATCAAGCTTTCATTGAAAGCAACCATTTCTCTCACCTCCACATAAAATAAGTCCAGCCTCTAGAACAAAAAGAACACTGAGAATAACGTGATCAAATATCCCAGAGTGACTATGTTAGAACACACGATCTGTCTACATTACAAATCCTTGCTTTCTGTCATGAATAAAATGCTACCAGGATCTGTTAAATACTCAGACCCCTCCCTTGCGTTCACAGACACTGATGAAAACTGGAAGTCAAACTATTCACTGAAATTAGTGTCTTCAGTCCTTGCAAAAGGATTTTGAAAGCTTACATCAATTGCTGTATTGCCATCTGGGAATGACACAGCCCTGCCTCCTCAGCCTATATCCTACAGACTCTACTCATTTTTAAAGCAAGTGTTCCTGAACTGCCTGTAATCTGCACAGGGGTGGGGTTGTAGTAGGTTACAGCAGCACCCTGCTCACAGCCTGTTAATGAAGTTTCCACTGTAAGACAGCTTCTTACTTTCAATCAATAGGATTAGCTGTGCTTTTTTCCTGCCAAGAGTAAGTCAAATGTGGGCTTCTGAAACTGAGGAGCCATGGCTGTTGGGGTGGTATCCCTGGACTCAGGCTGCTGCTCTGAAGCATCCTTTGGAGGAGTCTCCTTTTCTCTAGTGGGTGCACAGAAGGCCTCAAAGGATGATCAGTGCTTCATTCGAGGTGTCACAAACCTATCCATACGAGTTATGCTGGATAATTGGATCTTGGCTTTGACTGATGGGAAAGCTGTCAACAAAAGGCCTAAAGCAGAAGACAGCTGATGGCACAGGACTGGGAGATGCCATCCCTCCATTACCTGGGAGCAACATTACTTAACTTTTACCAAGGGCCATTCAGTAGTTTTACTGAGATCCACTAATTTTGAGAGATGTGCTGAGCTCTGTGCAACATGCCTGCCCCAGTACAGCCATCCCAGTCCATTTCAGGATGCTGTTTCTATGCTGTGAACCATAACAGCTTGCTGTCACTGCTCCCCGAGGGAATGGGAAGAAGGGCAGCTCTTCTGCAGGAGCACTGGAAGCTTCTCCTGCTCAAAGACTTTTGTGAGCTCCAGGCAAGGTTTGCTCCTAGGCCAAGCACAGAGGAGGATGCATCCCTTAGAGGCTAAAACTGCTCATCATCTTAAGAATAAAATGTGTCCTGGCACTTCCTTTTGTAATCAGCTGTCTTTTATATATTTTTATGTCTTGGTATATTTGAGTGAATATGGCCAAAAGGCTGGATTTATGGTTGATATTCACAAGTAATCCTGCTGAAGAAACTCAGAGGTTGTAAGGCTGACAAACAATATTAAAACACCTCTAGAGAGAGGTAGTTGCTGCTTATCTCCAATTTCTCTAAGGTTTTCTAATTTGTGAAACAGGTGACAGCACCAGTAACTTACTCTTTCATAAATAAGAAGTGCCCTAGATTTACTTTAAGACATCGGTCTCCAGAATTTCTGGGGTAGATAAGTCCAAGAAGGAATTGCATTTGTTTCTCTCAGAGAACTTCCTAGGTAATTCTTTTCTTCCTTGGTACGTACTGTACTTGCATCTGGTAAGCATTTCTAAATGCCAGTATAATAGAGAGCAGACATGTGGGAAGGAAGATGAACATGGCTGCTGAAGACACAGATGTGATTTTAAAAGCCATGGGGAAGATGTCACAACTCTAATCATCCTCTGGTCCAAAGGGAATCCAATCCATGTGTGAAAAATTAGTATCTGTTTAAATGATCTTCACCACATAGATCCAGAAGTGTTAGCAGAGGAGCCTGTGAATCTTGACATGCCTTCTGTGATAGAGACAGGTCATCTTTTTGCCTACTCAGAACACCAAAGCAGGTTCTTCACACAATGCGTAATATAAGATACTTAAAGTTTACAAGGATTCTGGTATGAGAACAATCCATCAAGGGCTGTGAAACATATTGGTGATGCTTGTGTCTCAAACTTCCTGATCTGCTTGTTTCTGGAGGCTGGAAGTGTGCATCACTGAAGTGTGCCTGCCCTGTTCTCTCTCAGTGAGATTATTGACCACTGCCAGAAATAGAAAATAGGCTAGAGAAACTCTAGGTCTTGTTCAGTACAATTAATATGATGTCATTATTAAAAAAAAAAAAAAAAAAAAAAGATGACTTGAATGTGATTTTTAGAGGCACCAACAATCAAAACCCTGTCTGAAGTCAATGGCAACTGTAGATAGTCAAATATTCCAAAAAATCAGACTTTAAATATTTTATTTATTGAGACTAACAACCAATTTTGAAATTAACAACCAGTCTGAATATTACCATTTTAAATGGCACAGCATTCTCCTTTCCAGGAAAACCTTAGGAACATCCTGTAATTTGTGTTCATATGAAAGCTGAGAAAATGTCAGCTTAAGTAGCACTGCCAGCTCTTGTGATTTTATCATAAACCTGATAATATTTAATGTTTTCTTTAAGGTCTCATCATATATCCAGGATTTTAGAATCTCAGATTACACATTTGAAAAGGTAAGGTTCTAGTTCTCATTGCTGCAGAGAAAGCTTGAAAATCTGAATTTTAGTCTCCATAATCAGAAGACTACCATGTCTACAATCTTTATGTTAAAAAATATGAAAGACTGTAAGCCAATCTCATATTTTTTGGGAACCTGACTCAGAATTCAAATGCTTTGATTTGGCATTAATGCTTAACTTCAGTTTTGCAAAACAGTCTTCGTGTTAATGTCTATGTCTTCATATTTTCCATATGAAATAAGCAACCTCACACATTTTTAGGGGCTGTAGTTTTATGACTGGTCAATATGAGTTTGTGAAGACCATAAACACAAATCCTTTCTAAATATCATGAACAATTCCTTTTTCTCACACTATTTCTGGATCATGATCCACTTGTTGGATTTGTACGCTTAAAGTGAGAGAGGCAAATACTTATGTTTAGAGCACATTCCTATTCAAATCATGCTGAAGTTGATGGGCCTTTAAAAGCTCTGATGGACTTTGGTATCAGTACTGTGCTGAGAGCTCTTACATTAGGTTCAGAGCAACATACATCTTCAGCTTCTCTGACTCCCACCCAAGAGCAAATGTTTAGTTTCTTCCAGATATAAACATAAACTGTGGTTGGTTCTTGCTGCTGGCAGAAATGAGAAAAACAGATTTAGAAAGGAGAGTATTGAGATTTAAACCTTGCTGGCTAATGGCCATCTCAGGTCTTACTGCAGCTGCCCTGACTTGTTTTCAGCTCTTACTACATGGCTCCCTTCTCATCTGCCTGTGGGCAAACGGCAACGTCCTCGAAGTGCGCCCACCTTCCTGACAGGTCTCTGGTCTGGCCGAGAGGGCAGGCAGAGCCAGGCATTGAATACATGTCATGAGCCCCTGTCCGAGACCACACTTGCCTGATCCCCTGGTGTTGGATTCACTCATAGTCTTCCCCAAGTCTGCCTTCCTTGGATTTTTATCTACCAGGATTGGCAGGTATAAAGAGACAAGTACTAGGGTATCTGTCAGACACCTGTGTGAGTTCAGAGTGCAGTTATTAGGGCTGCAGCTAATAGACGGTTGGATCCCCTTGCAATGCTCTGCAAAGCGTTTCCCCTGCCTCCTCATCTGCAGAGCTTCTGCAGAAGCCTTTTTTCCCCAGAGCTCCCTAGGTGTCCCCTGCTTTCCAGAGTCTTTCTATGATGTTCATGATACTCATATTTCTGGGAGAGAGAAAAAAAGTTTCTGTACTACTCCTTGCTCTTTTGAGATAAGAAATAAGTATAACCAATCTGACATTTGCTTAAGGCTACAGCAGAAGGGAAGACATGAACACAGTCCTCTGAGGACAGGAGTGGAAGTGGAGCCTGGTGACCCTCGAGTACCTCATTTTCCTGAAGAATTGTCCCTGGTAAAGACTCTGTGTGTTGCTATCTCTGCTGAAAGCAGGTGACTTAGCATGGTTGTATCACAAAGCGAGTTGGTCATAAAGAGAGATCAACCAGCTACATCTATACCCTTTGCATGTAACAGAACAACAGCCTCCAAAGGATGATGAAAATAGAGGACTGAAAATAAGCCTGAGGGTTGTTTTGTGTTTCACAGCTTGCTCTGTGACCAGAGTTACCTCTGCTTGGTGCTTCTTTTGGAAGCATAGTAACACGAAGCAGTCCCTGATCATCGGAGGCTGCCAGCCCCCTCTAGTTCTGAGCCAAGAGAGAGGCCCCCTGGGAGCCAGCCAGGCAGAGCTGGGACCTTGCTGCCCTTCCTCATGTGCCCGTGGGAGCACCATCACGGCCATCGCTCTAGAGCCTGAAGAGTCTTCATCCCAAATACAGATTCATTAAATAAAAACCATGCAAAATTATTCTCTCAGCAACATACAATTTTCTCCTGCCTTCCATTTCCATACAGGAAGATTTCAATAGGTACTGATGACATTTTCTGTCAGATTAAAAAAAGAGAAAAAAATGACAAGCATGACTGAATTATAGAATATTTCTTTTTTGATAACTGCTTATTGGTACATAAAGAGTTGATTTCATCTAAAATACAGACCTATGTTATCCCCAGCAGAAAGTTAATCTCTCATTTAGTATTTGCTTTTTTTTTTTTTTTTTTTTTTTTTTTTTTACAGAACAAATGAATACTCTGTACTAAACTATCTTGTTTTAGGGTGACTATAAGGCAAGAGTGCAGTCCACACATACTTTTGGTGTTAGGTCACCAAAAATTTGAGGTGGTGGAGAAGGAAAAGGCTGGAGGGACCTCCTGATCCCTGAGCACTCCTAGATACCAGTAGTTCCTGACAAAGCCTAAATGGAGCTTAGTAGTGAAGAACAGAAGTAAGCCTCTGTAAACAGTTTACTTTAAAGGTAATTAATATTTAAGAAAAAAAAAACAAAACAAACAAAAAAAAAAAACCCAAAACAAACAAACAAACAAAAAAAAAAAAAAAAAAGAAAAAAACAACCAAAAATACTCCAGTATCTGATAATGTCAGCGCTGTGCTTTGAGGTGCATAATACATAGTAACCAAAAGGTTGTATCTTGCACCCTAAGTAGCTAGAACTGAAATGAAGTGGGTCTGAAAAGAAAGGTTATATGATAAAATAGTTGAGAAATACCATTATAGACACCATGTGGCACTTGCATGCCTTCAAGAACCTTTGATTTACCAGTTCCAGCTGCTAATGGTAAAGTACGAATTTGTTCTGTCCTTAATATAAAGTTAATAAGGACCCAATATCACTTCATGCCTGCCCATTCTTGAATCTACATGGGGTTTAGTCATCTTCGGGTGAGGGGAGAAATCGCACAGCCTAATATGCAACTCTGCCAAAACCCTGTGATGAGCCCATTGCTATGAACCAGCTAATGAGGTAATTCTAGAAGCCCAAGTTTGTTTCCGTAGCTACATAACATTACACAAACATTTTGGTTGCAATTTTGTGGCAATGGTTTCGCAGTTATTTGATTAAAATGCAGTGCCATGCTGCTTGGAGTCTGGGAGTGTCTGATATCAGTGAAAGCTCTTTAGAAGTGCTACAATTTAAAATTACAGCTTACCCTGTTTGAAGGGATATTTTTAGTCTATTTATTCAGAGTACAAATATAGTTCTATACATCACTGGTTTAATGTCTCTCTCTTGAGCTGGTCCGAAAGACACTTTACCCAGCACCAGACAAAGGTCAACAAATGGGTATCTTTTCTTTCCTTTGTTTTGTTTGGGGTTTTTTTGGTTTTTTTTTGTTTTTGTTTTTTTTTTTTTTTTCATAAAGCAATATTAAGTGCTTTAGAAAGCAAAATATCTTGTCAGCAAAGGCTGCACGTCTAACCCCTTTACTGCAGTGACCTACTTATATGAAATTCTCCTATTGAAAAGGGTTTTTTCTAAGATCTAGAATTTCAAACAAAAACGTATCTAAAATTAGGTGGAAAATGTTTAAGGGATCCCTGAGCAAAGATAATCGAAAGAATAAAAGGTGAGAGAAGGGAAATGGTGATGAATCACCCTGCAGTCAGGAGGAGTGATGTAGTGCATATTTCTATGAATGGCCATTCTCTAGCTTTATTATCAACAGCTTCATGAGTTATTTATTTCTGATTATTTGTTTGGGTGTCAGGGGGATGTTTGTGCCTGCAAACCCCTGGAAACCGAAGTTTTATGTACATACAAAAGGCACAGTGGTGACAGTGCAAGCAGCCACATCTCTGCTCAGCTGTTGCCCTTGACCTAAAGGGACCCTCCCTTCCACATGACAACCCAACAACACATATTTGGTTTCTGTGTTCATGTAGATCTGGGCCTTTCTTGATCTGGATTTGCTAGTTGTGTTGAACTGTGAGAAGTTCTTCAAAGAGCCATAGGATTGGGTTGATTTCAGGTTTGATCTGTGCTGGAGGCAAAGGAAGGGGGGGGGGGGGGGGGGGGGGGGGGGGGGGGGGGGGGGGGGGGGGGGGGGGGGGGGGGGGGGGGGGGGGGGGGGAGGGGCCAGCGCAGGGAAGAGGTAGAATTTCTTCTGATAAATGGCCTTTCCTAAACATGTTGGAGCCTACCTCAGTCTTACTGTAACTTGCAGACCTGAGCAAGTAGAAAAAGACCACAAAGATTAAGTGGGCTCTGCAGTTCACATCTCAGTGGATTTCCCACCAGAAAAACAAAAAAAAACAAACAAAGAAAAACACCACACCAAAAAAAACCAGCAGAGTCACTTCTGTGTGGTGTTTCTCAGCATCTCATTTGGGAGGCACAAAAGTCTGGAATCTTTCATATCATAGACTGTGGATTGAAATGTGTGTGTGGGAAGAAATGCATATAATGTCCCTTTGTTGAGATAGAGGTGACAGTTAAGTTCTTTGAGTTGAATGTCAACAGGTAGAGGAGCTTGGCAATCCAGATTCTGAGGAAAGAAAGTGAGATTTTTGCATGTGCAGAAAAAGACCTGTGACCAGGAGGCACAACACAGACACCCAGATATACCTCATTGGACAATCCTAAGAAATTCATGTTGTTTCTATGGACACACACTTATCAAAGTTCATAACAGCTATTCAGGCACAACCTCCTTTTAACATCTTTTTAAGACTTAATTTTAGAGATGGTCTTTTTATTACTAGCTTACAACAGATAAGCAATTTGGCTGAGATGGAGCCAGGTTTAAGTGTTGAATATTGTTCTGATTTTTTTTTTTTTTCCAGTTTTGACTACATATTAACAAAATTCTCCCCCAAAATCATGCACCAGAGAAACAGGAGAGACTTTGTAAGGTATTACAGTCCTGTTCCCAGTTCGCTGTAAGTCTGGGCATGTGCCATGATCCTTGTATGTCCCAGTTCTTCACTTAAAGTGGTGAATCTCTTTGTCTCATCTATGCAGTCTGAGGCTACATTCTTAACATTTAATGTATCACTGAGATGCTGGTGTGACTAAATAGTAGAATTACAAAAAAAAAAAAAAAAAAAAATATTAGTTTAATCCTTACTTCATCACCTGACCCAGCTTTTATTCTTTTATTTACTCTCTCCATTTCAGAAAACAGAGATTTATACTTTCTCAGGACTATTAAAATGCAAGGAATGATCTGAAGAAATATTCTTCTCCCCAGGCTGCAGCACAGAGGCTGTCGATTGCTGGCTCTGCACTCGCCTGGTGTGTGGAATACATATCGACGTCAAGGGGAGTTCCTCCCACAGAACAAAGGTGGAATGTGCAAGCGGGAATGGCGCGGGGCACCACCAAAAAAAAGGGGGCTGCTCCTGTTCAGTAGATGAAGGGTAAATACAGCCTCCATTGCAGCCAGAAGAATGGTGTGATGTAAGCGGTTTTCCTGTTGATTTTTATCTCGCTCTAAAGAATCCATTAAAAAAAAAATGCAGAGCATAAAATAAAAATACTGGGGAAGTTGTTTCACACTCCCATCAGATAGACAGGAGTCCCAAGCACAGGACACTCATTTCTCTGTTGCTTGTATGGCTTTGCGTCCCCTGAGAACTCTAAATGGAATTCACAGTATCTGCAGGCTGCAGTGGGACTCCCCTAAACACTGCAGTTCTCACAACACAAAACCTGTGAGCTTCAGTGGATAGACAGCCCTTTCTGAATTCTGCTCATGGAAGCTGGGTGGGTTTTACTGTGTTCTCAGCCACCAGCTGTCCTTTTTAATTTCTTTGTGAATTATTACAGACATAATAAGAAATACATACTTTAACCTGGACTTTTACAAACCTGCGTGAAACAGATTGCTTAGTGAGAAAAGTAAAACTTGTTAGCTCTTTCCCCAAGTAACTTTTGTATTTTTTAATTGCTACTAGGTTAAACACAAATTATTAATGATTTTTTTATATATATAATTTGAAGTCTTGGGACAACACACAGTAGTCTGCATCCTACTCCCCCATGAAACATGCCATTTCTTATTTACAGAGCAGAAATATAATAGACAGACACCAATGTGACCACTGCCTAACATATCACCTACCCCACAGCAAGAATTGCACCTGGAAAGTGTTTATTAGCCAGAAAGACAGCTCTCCCTAAGATATTTTAGGATGTGACTCATGATAATGACTAATAGAAAGTTACTTTACTCATAAATCTGCTCTGTCCCTAATCCATCTGTTATTCTTGTTCTTACAAAAGGCAGAACAATTTGGCAGAATGTTTTTACACAGTTATAATGCATTTACATGATTGACTCTCCACTGCTGCTGGAAAAGCAAGCCATTATAGCATCAGAATATACTGTAGGAATTCCTTTTTGGATAACATTTTTGCAATGACAGTTCCAGGTGAGCCATCTAGAGGCAAAAGCAAGATTTTCTTAAGAATACTTCACACTGTTAGTGTAATGAATTCACCGCAAATAAATGTCCTAAAAAACTTGTAGCATCATACATACCACGACCTGAGAGATTGCCATCTGCTAAATTCATAAACCTCTTACACGCTTTAATTTCCTGTAGGCTCATGCTATGAGTTTAAGTTTCCTCTGCTTTTAAAAATTATTTCTGAGTGTGGTCTGGATTGCTTTATGCTAATGTAGTATCAAGAAAAGCCTATACTAATTATAATAAATTATATATCAATTAAAGGAGAGAGTGTAGAGTTAAAAAAACTTGGAATGTCTTCCTGCTCTTAACTCCGTGTGATACTGGGAAATTCTCTTACCCAGAGTCAGTTTTACCACCCATAAAGTACACCTCATAATTTTACTGTCTTTGTAAAGCACTTTATGATCTTTGGATGAAATACCAAAGGACTACAATAAAGATACACACACAGTAAATACAATGAGTGGCCACATTTTTCCTTTACTTCCCCCTCTTGTTTAATGCTATTAAAATCTGAACTACACAGTGCATAAATCAGAGCAGAGCAAGCAGTAGTCTTTGCACTCAGCAGTAGCAGCATCACAGCATAGCTTATGAAAGGAGGAAAAAAGTCACCAATCTAAAACACAGCTGGGATGATCTTAGAATAAGGGTACATCTGGTGCACCCTGTGGGAGAGTGTAGTGGGTAGTCATCAAATGTTTATTTACTATTAAAATTGCTAAATTCCTTTGAAAACATTTCTATTCGCACAATTTCCCTGTGCCATCTAACTGAACCCTACTGAAATACAAGATTTTCTTGTCAACATGCTGGCTAAAGCAATGCAACCAAAATCCTGACCTCTACTGCAGGCCCAGCACTTGCTGCTGATTACAGGGTGCAATGTCAGTGGGGCTACCGAGGCTGTGAAGTGGGAGGGGTAGCTTCATCTCCAGGGACTCAGAGCCCCAAATCCAGCCGAGACTACCCTGGATTTAGAAATTGCTGGTGTTCAGTGCAGCCACAGCTACATCAGCTACTAAAAGTAGACACAGATGTTCTGCCTTCGTACCAATTACATCAATTGCAATGGGAAAGAGAAGTGACAAACTTCACTTAGCAGCATTGATCCAAGCCCACATATGGGTGTCTCTGCTACACACAGTCACCTTTGGGAGCTAGAAGAGCTCTTCCTTGACTACCAACAAGGCCTGAATGACTGTTTAAAAAAATCTGTATGAAGCCTGGGCTGTAATCTGTCTGCCATTTAACTTTTCCCTGTACTATAAAACACGGAACCTACATCAGCATGTGAGTACTGGTATGTGACACTGGTCCACCGAGGGTCGAGGTTTGTCAACACGGAGGTCATTGTGTTTGGGAGCTTTAGGAAAGCAAGGAAGGATGGAAATAAGGAACAGGCTGGTGATCTTCTCTTCCTTCCCCAAGTTCACAGGGCATGTTGGGATAGCCACTCAGGGAAAACATCGTGTTCTTGTCAAGAAAATAAATGAAATAGATGAGAGCAAAGAGCCAACAGAGTGATGGTTCCCACTGGGAGCTGAAATGAATCAGAAAATGTCTTCTAGCCTGGAAACACAGGCTTTTCACATGGTATGGCACTGTGCATGGAAAGGGGTGGTAAGGATGCATAGACAAAGGTGAAAGATGGGGGGCTGCCAGTACATCAGCCCATGAGTAAGTCACTACCCTGTGCTGTACAGTAGCAGCTAACTAAGTCAAGATACAAGAGCACATGGACTTCTGCCTCATCCTGTCCTGCAAGAGCTGGCATTTTACTGGGTCTCCTAGGGACTGGGCTGGCCGAGTTCACAAACTCAGTATCTTGGAGACTGGGGTGTGATTTGGACAAGGAGATCTGACCCCACGTCTGTTCCTCTCTGTATCTCTGGCTTTGGTGAGCCATGGGCAGCCCTCCGCTGCCTGGCTCGCAGCATGCTCCAGATGCACGCGGCTAAATTCTGTGGAAGGGGCCAGTTGGACTCCTGTCCCCATTTGTTTTGGACAGCTGTGGTCTCCTGTGGCTTCCCTCTCTGACCAAACATCATAAATGTTTGATAATATATTTGAACAGTTCTTCTTTCACCCTTCTCTTTTGGGAATTTAGAGGATTTTTGTTAGCCATTTAAACAGTGCCAATAATTGCCCTCGTGTAGTTAGAGATACCTGGTGTCGGCCTAATAGCAATAAGAACGTTCACTGATTTTCCAGAGACACAAGCATGGTAAGCCCCATGTATATATCACAGACACTTATTCAGACAGAATAAATAAATTCCATCCTACAGCTGTTTCCTAGGTAACTGCACCAGGACCACAGAAACAGACTGTGCACGGCTTAAAGAGTTGAAACAACAAAACTGCAGCACTTCATTCTGTCTCCAAACTTTTTATTTTGTGGGGCTACAAATATGACAAATATTTCAAGAATGAAAGAGACAACTAGAAAATATGCACCTATTCTCATGTAGCCAAAACATGTGATCCCAAGAGTCTTGTGATTTATCACTTCTACAAGTCACTCAGAACAACCTTGCCTATGCTTAGATTTCTGCCAGTGCCCAAATCCCTGGAAATCCAGAGAGCAGTCACCAAAAATTGTGTGGTTGGCAAATGTTTCTCAAATGTGAAATCTAGCCACCCTAGGTAAATAGGTTTAATGTGCAAGCTGAGAGGAAATCAGGCCTGTACAAGGGACTGGTGAAATTTCTGGTCTCTTCAAGCAATGCAAGGGCTCCCCATTGCCAGCAAGCTGGAAGGTCCCAGAGGATGGTACCACCTTGCATCAGCAAGGTGCAAACAAAATTCTTCCTTAGTGATCCTGTCTGCACCCACAATACAGACATGCTGCAGGAAAATGAAATCAGATCCTTTAAAGCCCTGTTCTGCCTTATTTTGTCCATGACAGAGTGCCATATTTGATTGTCTATTCTTTTAAATTGTATACATCTTAGCAGTAGATGTGACTATCCATGTTTTCAACAAACTTCAGAGTCTGTTTTGGTGCTACATAACACCTTTTTACATATTTGCACCTCCATTGTATTAACTACGCTTGCTGATGGCTGATTTTCTTGTGGGTTCCTTCTTTTTGCCACCCAGATCAGCCTGGGCACCCTACCACCTGGGTCTATGTGCTGTACTGCCAGTCTGAACAGCCAGCAGCAGTGTCTGCCTTCCTCAGAGATGGAGGAAGATCCTTCAGCTGAGCACTCCCTTCCTGTGCCCACCAAGAAGGGGCAACAGTTAGTGCAAAGGGCTCTGCTGCAACACTGGTGAGTTAGATGGGAAAAAAACCAAAAACAAACAAAACCCCCACCAAACACACACACTAAAACAACCCCCATACTTTTTGGCAGGGATATAAGCAGGTGCAAATTTGCACCTACAACAACAGAAAAGGGAGAGCAGTTGTGAAAAATATATGTAGGTAGACAAGGGTAAAATTGGCTTCCCATAGTGCAGAAGTCTGAAGTACTTTCTGTTACAACCTTGTTTTCAGCTAGGAAAGTTAGAGAAAATAAAATAGATTATGCTGGGTATAACTCATTTAATCTATGGATATGCATGTAATCAGCTGCTAAGTGATGTTGGTGACATTGTAATAATTGCTTCCAAATATATATTGTGCTGGCTGAAATAAATGTATTTGTTTTGTTGTACAGAGCTATGGAACACTTTCTGCCTTATGAAGCAGCACCTTTTAATGTATTAGAATCACTATATATGTGTTACTCTAATGACAAAACCCTGATAAATAAATATTTAACTATTTTATTAGCCATAGGGCCATGAAAGGACAAATATATTTGATCATCATTAGAACTGGGGTGATATAGTTTTCATATCCTAAGTGAGTATCAAACACTGAAGAATCAACAAGCTTAGTAATTTTAGTAAAAAATAAAAATGATACCTTCTTCAGTTGTGCTAATATTTCTAGTTATTTTTTAAAGAGACGCAAAATGTACATACCACTGTGGGGAAGGAAAGTTTTTAAGTAGTGATACCAAGGCAAACTCATACTCCTGTGTAAAAGGGTCAGAGTATCATAAATACCAGTACGGAAAAGAGGTCTTCTGTTTTCATGATGAATTACAGGCAATTTTTAGAAAATTAATTAGAATATGTGCCTATCCACCCAGAAACTCGAGTTCACAGACTGAATTTCAGGAAACATATTGCCAGCTTTTCACTGAATTATGTTTGTGTGGTCCTAGTGAAGGTAATGGGTTTATTGGGGTTATATGAGGTGAAAGTCTGTGCAAAAATGGGCTCATCCAGACTTTCTAGAAGTATGTAGAAACCATAAGGTCTGAGTCTGATCTCTTTGGCAGCAATTTGAATTTAAATTATACTAAAGTCTATTGATTTCAGTGAATGAACTGTGAATGTATGTCTATGTAAATGTAGCTACAGTCAGATGACCCACAGCTATATCCAGCCCTGCAGCTGTGAAAGAGTCAAATTCTGATAACACAGGTTCAGTGCTTCTGGTCCATTTCACTTCCATATGCAAATGCTCAGTCCACAGGGAAACAAGTTCCCATCTTGTCTGCTTCTTGTTTCAACTCAAAAACTCTTGGAAAATTGCTTATTCTGCCTTTTTGTGGTTCATCAGCAAATGGACATGCAATAGTAATTTTTTATGTACAGATGCCAGTAAATCAAGAAAAAAAGTCTTCACCTGAACTTCAACCAGAACATCCTCAGGTGACTGGAAAAAAAGCTTAGTTCTCTCATTAGTTGGCTGGTCAGAAGCAACAATTAAATCCAAACAGCAAGCACCCTTTGTCACTGAAATTCAAAGCCATGCACATTTGTCAAGCAAGAGAGCATTTAGTTGCTTTCACTTGCCTGAACGTACATATTTTAAAATTTGATCACCTACATAAAAGTAAGGATAGGATCACATCATTTAATTGGCTGCAAGTCATAACCTTTCTTTCAAGCTGTGTACTACCTTAAAGTCTGTGAATACACCAGGCAGTAAAATCCTGATCTTATTCATATACCACCTAGCTAAAAACAAGTCTCCTGGGGTGAAGCTCTTCAGTAAGCATGGCAGATCCAGGATTTTGCAGCCCAGCCTGTTCAACTTTCCCCTGGGTAACAGGGAGGTGCTTGAGGGCCAGGCTGGGCACCCCAATCGCACAAGTACACTGCTTTCTCTTTTGACACAGCTGGTGAGCACCTGGACATAGCTGGCTGGCACCTGTGGCTCTGGCATTTCAGATGCAAGGGTGCCTCAAGTCTGACTTGTTAAAAACCTAGGGACATTTCTCTCCTGAAGACAATATCTTTTGTCACAGAGAACATCTAACATGAACAGAAAGCTTCAGTCTGCCAGGGGAGAACAGGTGATCTGCAGATTGACTTTCTCATGTGGGAAGCTTCCTCTTACTGCTGTCTTGCTGTATGTTTCTTCCTGCTGGATAGACTTATTCCTTACAAACATGATTCAAAAGCAACCTGCAGAATTACTGAACCAATGAATCACTGAGACTGGGTGGTCTGAATGTGAAAATACAGAAGGGAATTTAAAACTGGGCAAGAGCACCCTGAGGCATCAGACTCAATGCCATGCTGATGATGGACTCCAGAAGAAGAATCTATTAATACTGCCTGATAAGCTTGCTCACCCTATTTATTGTAATGTACAAGTAAACATATAAAAAAAACCTGTACCACAGCTAAGTTTTACAACAGAGATAAGGCCACAATCATGAGTAAACCTATCCACACCCACTTAATTATGTCATACAAGCTGTGTACAACTTACAGGGTACAAAATGAAGCATATCCATGACTTGGCTTGTATTTTCCATTCAACCTTATTTCTCCCACACCTATAATTAATGTTACACTGAAGCACAACCAGCTGCCTTCAACTTCTACCAGATTGCTCCTATCTCAGGATTCATGCTGGGAGCTCCCCTTGTTTGAAATAACATCCAAAACCAAAGTAGATCACTACTGTCCCAAAGAGCCCTTGGAAAGATTATAAGGCAGCTTGAACCAGCCTCTACCTTTAACTAACACACACCACTGACAGAAGATGATTGTCCCCATATTATAGACACTACTGTGTTTAGTACATCCAGATGTATTACCACATCGAGCTCAGTGCAGATTCTAAAGGACAACATACAAGGAATTAAGGCTCATTCATCCTTTCTCTTCATCAACTCTGTGAACCTGGCAGGATTTTTATCCTCTTGCTTTTGGTTTCTTGTTAATTTGTTTCAGTCATTCTCTTCTGGCTCTCTTCTAGCCTAGCAGACATTTTTAAATACGAGTCTGAGAGTGAATTAAAAATATAAATCAGAAGGAAGGAGTTAAGCTTGTTCACAAGCTGCACCATATACGTACATACTTACAGTGTACAAAATGTATACCATTTGAAAGGAAGCAAGCCCCTAAGTAATTAACCTCAAATACTGTAATTATCCGTGTTTTTTTTCCCCAGACTCTTAAGAAATCATTTCAATGACTGTTTTGTTATTATGGAAACCACTTAATATGAAGCACTACAGGTTAGAAATGTTAATAACAGATGAGCTTATGTGATCACAGAAGGTCTTCTAGTGACGGATCAATGGAATTGGTATAAATGGTAGGAAACCATTGGCTCAGGTTTGGGTTTTTTTGTTGTTGTTGTTGTTTTGTTTGGGGTTTTTTTGTGTTTTTGTTTGTTTGTTTGGGGTTTTTTGTTGTTTTGTTTTTTTGTTTGTTTGTTTTTTTAATTTTAGAGACACTTCTTGAAGAATCTGGCAAAGTCTTAAATTTCATTTTTTTTATAAAATTAAATGGAAAATTATATGCTTTCCTTAGGTTTACTCATTACAGTATTTTCTGACCGAAGCAACAGTTGGGCTTCGTCACAAATACAAAAAGGCTCATAGTTTCCCACTGCACAGCAGAAGCAAAATGTGCCTTCATTCCTCACTCCAGCATACACTTTAGCTTTGTAGAAAAGACAGGCAGTTTGTACACACCACTTAGGTGACTGTGGTTCTTCTCTGCTCCCTTCCTCCTTTTCCTTGATCCACTTCAAATCTCACTTTTAAGACAACAAAGTTAAATTTAGTTTAAATGACCAGTGGTATTATCCAAACTGCCCTTACTTTGCTGAAAAGTCAGTGAACCATTCTGGTGGATGAGACTTTCAAGTCTCTAAAGAAAACTAGCAGGATTTAGACGCTACAAGCCCAATGCCAGCATTTTGCATATCTAACTATGAGACACTGTATTCTGGCTCCACTTCCACAGGGGGTGCATTAGACACTAAATCTTTTTGGCATTGATAGCTCAATGCACTGAGATACATCTGTGCTTTAGGTACCACTTCAGCAGGTACTCTGCTTTACCTGCTGCAGTGTAGGCTTTCAAAGATAACTGAAAGACATTATATGAAAAATTAGAAATAAATGTTGGAGTCTGCTAGAAATACAGTTAGCTGATAACGTGGAATTATATAGACAGGACACGGTTTCTACACTCACGTGAAAGTATGAAGTGTGGTATCCTCATTTTAACTTTACAGTGTGAAAATGAAAGACAAAATGCACTCAGTGTTTGCCTTGCAATGATAAATCACAAGGTTGTAGGACTTGTATTATTTTTTCCTAGGACAAATTCCTTGTTTTTATTATATTCACAAGTATCTAGGGGTTCTCAGTGAGGAGACCAAGTGTTCTGTACACCCTGTAAGGTTACCAAAACCTAGTGGTCCCCCTTACTCTTTGAAGGTGGAGCAGAGGAGAATGCGTTGGCTCCATCTTGGCAAAAGAGTTTTCAGCTACCACACCAGAACCATCTGCGTCCCTAGTCCTCTGTGCCCCAGGCTAAGAAATGCCTTTTCCCCTTACATTATATAATCATTAATAGCAATCATTTAATTGATTTATTGTAATGACAAGCACCCCTGACATCAAGCCTGTCAGGGAACTGCACAAGCAATTAAAAATACAATCCCACAGAAGGCGTCATGAAACCAATAACGTAAAATTACATAAGATAAAGTTCCTCTGAGAAGTCTTATGAACCTATATAGTGCTAAAATACATGAAATTATTTCTCCCAAATGTAGATAGCTAGGTGCTGAAATATGTTGAAAAATAAGGTATATAGTCAGAAACAAGGGACACAGTCTTCACTCCATAGGTCTGAATAACCCTTTGCAAAATGGATTATGGAAAAATGTCTCATGCTAATAATAAGAAAGTCTTTGCTCTCAGGGAAGGTGTGTTCCTGGGATTGAGGCCCTGTGTCCACACTTTGATTTTTCCAGAACCAGAGAATTGTATTGTAATTGCTGATTCTGCAATAAAAATGCTAGCAATATTGTTAACTGACTTCCCCTCCCAATTTCTGTTGGTAATACAGTAATTTTTCCACCTCCAGGATTATATTACCTGCCAACACAACCACAAATGGCCTGGAAAAGAAGGAAATTTTATTGCACTGCTTTAGGCCATGTCTACATTGGGTTTTGAACCACTTTAACTGTGGTTAGCTTACATTAAAGTAGCTGGTGCGTACATCAGACTGGTTTTCAAAGTGATTTAGTACTTCAGGCTACACTAAGCATCCTTCCTTAGAGCAGAGATTAATCCATTTTGCAGGAAGCCTGTTTCCTGTGAAGTTCCTGTGGCCCTAGCTGCTCCGCTGCCACAAGCCCTTTACTCAGTAACTTGCTCTGTGCTAAGTTGCCTGGATATTTCTGTGTCTCCTATGTTGAGGTTGCTCTGACTAGATGTACTTTATGTTTAATTTTCAGTAGACTTACAGACACCAACATACCAAGTTTATATATCTGCTCTAGGACTCATGTATCTCTCTGGGTTTCTTCATGAATTCACACATAGTTCTTAGACCCGACTGCACTTGCCAAAGTCACATACTCAGCCTCGCTACAGTAAGATATCCCACAATGTAGATGCTTTCAGGGAATTGCTAGAGCAGAAAAGCAAAAGGCTGACCAAAGCTTTACTCAAGAATGAGCCAAAGCAAAGACTCTGGCAAAAGTGCCATCATGCAAAATGCCACGATGGAAACACAAGCAGGGCTCTTAGGATGATGACTATTTTTGTACCCAAGACACAGACAAAGCCAAAACTAACACGGTGCATATTGTCTGCAGCAGCACTGTGATAAGTACCCACAATAGAACTGGCAGGCCGTGGGAAACCACTGAACACCCCATGCATACATGAAGTCTGACCTGGAGGAGAATTACAGGGTGGCTGAGACTGTGCAGATGTGGTGGAGACACAGAGATCCCCAGAAGGACAGCCACACTGAAACACAAACTCAACAGCCAGCTAAAAACCACTGCTAGGACTTGCCAACAAGTACTCTGTGCTATACTGTTACACAAGTGCCCATGGGGATTGCAAAGGGTTTGATTTTTTGTTGCAAGCTATATTGCAGGAGATAGCCTCCTTCTACCTGCCCTTTAAGCCCACAGACACCACCTTTGTCATTTTGTACATGATATTCACAGATTTCCTGTCACTGCCTCTCCCCTGCTCCAAAGACTGGGTCCTTCCCCCACCTGAATCCTATCCCCACTTTTAATTTCTGATTTAGGGTACGTTTTTAGGTTTGTATTTAGGGCTTCATCCTCCTCACACAACACAATAGAGTGTCTCAGAGTTGTGCAGCTGTCTGGAAACAAGAGGAATAGACAGGACTCAGACCTTGCATCACAGCACCCTCAGTCTGAGGAGCTGGTGGTGAAGCCCTTGCTCTGCACAGCAACAGGGGGTTAGGGGCCACTGAGAGATGCTACTGGATCGGGAACAGCAAAGTATCCTGCCACAGATGATATTGGTTTGGGACAGGAGGGGTAAGGGAGTGGAACAACAGAATCCTCCCTGCCCTCCTCTACACATAGGGGTGAGGGTACAGAGAGGACATGCACCACACAAAATCCTGTCCCAAGCCAAACCATCTCACCATAGTCTCTGACCACCAGATGAGGAGCACTGTCCCTAAGAGATGCTGTCCTCACTACCTTAGAGCTCTTCACAACTGGAAGAGTTTTTCAGGCTCTGAGAGTTCGCTTCCTCTCTGCCACAGTACGTGTTCACTGTGTCTAAATGCTTCAGCTATGTTTCATTCATTCTCTCTTACTCTCCATTTGAGACAAACAGGCCAAGCATAACAAGAGAGTTGTTGCACTCATAGCTGGAGTAAAGCATTGCCAAAGTTGCTACTGATGCTGTCCGCTGACAGTCAACAGCTGCATCCAGGAGGAACTGGTTCTACTTTAATTAAAATCAACCATAGGACTTCTTCTGCAGCTCTCTATGTAAAGCCAGTGAGTGTGTGGGGTGTTCATCACTGCCATGTAGTGACCCTGCAGTCTTGGCACAGTAAAGTCTTTGGGGAAGGCACTTTTACTGCAGTAAATGGAAGACCAGGGACCACCTCCCCTCTCCCCCCAAGAGCCCTTGATTAAAAGTCTTGAATTGAGACTGCCTAAACATTCAAATTTCAGATAGAGATGAGAGCTCTTGATTCTCACTCTAATTCTTTTTCAAGACAAAAGACTCTCTTCCTTTCCAAATGCAACAAAAGATAGTAAATTTTATTTGTTCCAACTTTTGTATGAGAAAAAGGAGTGCTATAATTCCTGGGCAAATGAAAACAATATATCACAATGTTGCCTTTGTATTTGTCTTTTATGCTGAGAGTTCTTTCCATTACTCTTGAATTGGCTATGAGCAAAGGGAGTGAAGAGAGCTGCAAATAAAATCTTCAGGCCTTTGTATGCAAAAGTATGAATCCTTGGTGGTTACTGGCTTATTTGCCTGGCAACAAGCACCTAGTGCCAGCTAGGTGGTACCCAGAGTAACTTGCCTGGCCTCCATGCTGCTGTTCCAGAAAGCTGTGAGTCTGCCTGAGATCCTCCACTACACCTCCTCTCTGAACCCCATATTCAGTACCCAAATGTCTCAAACTGCACTGGGGGTTTTCCTTTGTTCAGGGTACATAAAAATCAATCATGCTGCTGCTTCCACTGTTTTTAATTTCTAAGCCACAATATATGTCAGTATGCAGCACAATTTCATATTTAGCATTGTACAGTTAAAAAACTTATCCTGAATAAAGTCACCAAGTATGTCTAAACACGGGTCCCTCTTACTCCTAGAGGCTCCCTCTTCTGCTGTACATTGTGGTCCATGTTTTGCGAGGCAGCAGTGAACAATTCAGGGTCTGACTGCTCATGTCTAATGCTGTTTTTGTGGACCTAAACAAAAGGCCAACATTGATTTCACATAAGAAATTAATTAAGCTTTGAGCTAGCTAATGTCATGGTATGAAATGTCTTACACATCTATCAAAACCAAAACACAGAACCACTCCAACTAAGTATAAAGTTCTGCAACTAAATCTGAAGCCCACTGAAACCAAATGGTAAGACTCCCACCAGAGTTCAGTGGGCCTGGGGCTTGCTCTATACAGATGGTTAGGAATGAAGTTTTTAAGTTTGGTTTCCTGGGGGAATGGGATTTATGCAATCATGCTGTCTGTATAAGCATGTCAGTCTATCCCAGTAACTTTGTACCCACTGGATGGTTTCAAAAGAGAGCCTAAAGACACCAAGTTTCTACAAATTCAGTAAAAATAAGGAGATGGGTAGCAGAGAGACACCCTGTCAGTGCCCAGTGAGGGCTACATGGCAAATTGAGCTCACTCCTCGTTACACATCAGAGAATTCACGTGGGAGACAGATGTAGGACACAAGGTCTAGATTTCTTTACTCCTGCAACCCATGGTACAGCTCAATTTTATTGCTTTTTTGCCATTCTACTCTTAAGATTCAAGATTAAAATCATTTGGGGTTTGGAGTTTTTTGTGAGGGTTTCTTGTTTGTTTTGTTTGTTGTTTTTCTTTTTTATAAATAGAAGACAGACCATGTCAATGGCTGCACAAGCGAGCAGAGGAGTTGCCTCAACAAATGCAAGCAGTGTTCAAACACCAGTCCTCCCGTGACACTAGCAGGCTCTCAGATTTCCTACCTGCAGAAAGAGCTGGAAAGGGATTGGAGAGACCACCTTGACTAGTAAGGTATCTTGCAAAAGCTGAATGATCCTCCCTTTCTCTCATCTCTGATTCTTAGGCAGTCACTGATGCACTATATTAAATTATTCTCATATTCACATCTCAGTGACTTTTCCTGTTAAATTGAGAGGAATTTAGTTTCTAACTATTACTTTCATTTTTTTGTATAAACATAGTAGCCAGTTTCAGCTGTGATCCAGTGATAGACATATTCCTAGGGGAAGATCTGCAATTTATAGCCACGATTGTACATTTTTCTATAGCTTTCGTATTGGACAAACACGGGGATAATTATGGAGCTTGTCTTTGTCTCCTTGGACCAAACTCACTGTAGCTAGAAATCCCATGTAATTTATGAATTCAATGCCCAGGAAAATTTCAGCCTATTAGTTTTTAGATCGAGTAGAACTGTATAAGACCCATAAGAATTATGACTACCCTACAGCAGAAAGTTCTGTCACTTTTATTTTATTTTCTGCTATGCATCCCTCACACTCAAAGAGCCAATAACCTGTGTTCAGGCAAATGGCTTCTTATGGGCTACACTTACAATTTTATTAGAAAAACACAATTATAAAAGTGTCAGTTTAAATTCATAGACACTGACGGATCACTAAAAATCCTATTTTACACTGGAAAATTACACTGCGCACATTTTTCTGAATAAAGCAGATGATACTCTACAGACAAATTAATAATTTATTCTGAATTTTACCTCTGATACTAGTGCTCTCACAGCCACTTCCTTCCATGTCAAAATTTCTGCCTATTTTTTTAGACTATATTATAGTTCTAGTATGCCTGCATTCCCAGAACCATCCTTTTGTATTGTTCACATTCCAATAAATACAAGAAATATTCCTGAATGAGAGATAGCTCAGGAACAATTAAAGAATTAAAATCTTTAGCAATACTAAATACTTTTACAGATTTTTTTTTTTTTGTATCTGCAATGACACACAGCTTCTTGAAGATGCTATCTAGCATTGACATCTTCCACTGACTTTAGGTGAATTTATGCATAAATTAACATATATGCACATGCATCTTTGTGTGTGCACACATGCACCCAAGCAACCTTGAAGTCTTTACTGCACTGGAGTCTGTGGACATTTTTTCATTATCTCCAGTTGCATTAAGATGTCATGGTTTTGGGTTTTGTTTTGTTTGTTTGTTTGGTTGGTTTTTTTTTTTGAGGGGGGATATTTTTTTTTAAACCTAAAGGCATTTTCTCCATATTTCTTCAAGATCCAGTGCTCTGCTTATGACAAACATAAAACAGTTGCCAGTCCTAAAAAGAGCTATATCCTTAATAACTAACTATAAAGGTGTCTTCCCTACATTATAAAAGGCTAGCTGTTGTTGTGAAATAATTGGGTTTTTTAGCAGATTATATACATTGAAGTACTTTGAAGTAATAGAGCTTTATAAAGTGGAACAGATGTTTCCTGACAGATGCCAGGAAAGGAAAAACAAGAAGTGTTAGAAAAATATTTATAAGCAGAGGTTATCATAAAAAGATTTAAAATTAGAGTTTATCTTACTCAGGGAAGAACAATTGTGATTACAGCAATTATACAGTAACTGCAAACCATGTTATTTTAATAATGTTATTGCTTGCCTTCAAGTGAGAAGCTGCTGACACTGTGCCACAACCAAACAGGCTTGGTAGGGAAATTTCTAAATAACGAGTCAGAATTTTACACACAGAACTTCACTGTTTCACAGTCTTCCAGAGACAATTTATATCACTTGCAACTACCAGTCCTTAAACACCTTCCATACTCACTGTGAGGAATAACCTTGAAACAGAAAAGATCTGGGTTATTTGACGGCTGTAGCAAGACACAGTGTGATCAAGATTCCCCAACACTACAGTTAAAATATTTTAATGGAACTACAATAGTTGATCAAGGAGACATGCAGTACTCGTGGATACAGAAAAAGGATATTCAGGGTCCTTATATCTGTCATAACACACTAATAGGGGCCCATGAGTACACTACAGCAAATTTACGTTAAGTGAATTCCAGAACCTTAAATTACTAGACAACAAAGTTCCTTGCATCACTTAACTTTTTTGCCTTATACCCTGATGCTTCTTCATTCCCACTTTTTTCATTAACTATGCCATTACTACTTGGTTTGGTCTGTACCTGGGGTTTTGTATCATATAGGAAAGAAATGATAGAGATATTTTCTTAAGAAAGCATGAGAAAAGTTGCAGCTGTCTTGCATGATGCCTTGACACCATGATTTCTGAGAGGATGACCCAAGCACACTGAGGCAGCTTGGTCAGTGCTTCCAAGCCCTTAAACTCAGTAAAAGAATTTGACAGTTGAGGGCTTCAACAGGGGCTTATAAAAATTACAAAACATAGCAATTTTTTTTCTATTGGAAAAATAAGGTCATTTTTTTACAGGGAAAATATAGGTACTGTTACATAAATGATGTGATCATGTATATTTCACATGTGAGACTGGAAGATTAAAGTTTCAAAGAGCCAGGAGCCTTCAATGTTTACCTCTTATTGAGTTCCTTATACCTCTTTAAAAAATCTCTGCCTTTATGAAGACCAAGGCTGTGATGCTATTTCTAAAGACTTCAACAGGGTCAGGGTTCCACACTGGCTATTACTCTAAAATAAATATGCAGTCTCAACCACAGGCAAGAGGAGTTGAAGCGATTTCTGTGAAGTTGTGTCATGCCTTATGTAAGAGGCTGGCCTAGATAGTCAGAGTGGACCCTTGTGGCCTTATGGAACAATCAAACTTCACATGCCAAAAATATTATCATTTGAAGAAAACAAAACTTTTGCAAAATCAAAACTTTTGGATTTGTGCACATCTTTAAATGCTCTGCCAAATCTAGTTTTTGCATTATTATTTTAAAATCAAATTTGTGTTGGCTGAAGTGCTTAGTAATTGTGGTTGTTTGCTTTATTACAGAAGTATATGACAGCTAGCAATCAGGCATGTCACTTGAATTCCCTGTGCCAATTATAAGAAGCATCCAAGTATTATCAAACTCTTTGCACAAGGGGGTACTGGGGCATCCCAGGGCTGCACATTGGGAAGATGGTCTCTCCTATCAATAACTCACCCTCTTTTTTTTTTTTTTTTTATTCTTTCACCCAATTTGATTTCACCACAGGCCAGGCCCTGTCCCAGGGAAGCATGACAAGCTGACAGGAGCTGTGGCACAAGAGGGAGCTGGATTCTGCTACCTCACCCAAGGCAAAAGGTCTCTGTGGCAGCACAGCCCTGAGCTGGCTCGATGGAGCTCTAATGATGAAGATGCTTGTGTAGGAAAAAGACATTTATAATAGAAATTAACTCAAAATGAGCTTTTAACCGTTCACATCTATTGGCCAACAGCAATTTTTCCCACCCCTTTATTAGTCAGCCATGAAGCAGGATATTTTGCAGGAAGGAGGTGACAGTACATTTCTGAAACTGCTCCAGCTGCCTCCCCATTTCCCCCCTTTCTGATGCCAGGTATATAATAGGTCATCAGTTCTGCCCTGGATCTTGCATTAATCATAGGTTTTGTCTGCTGCAATCACAGCTCCTTGCTTAGAACTGGAGCGCTCTACCCTTGGTAGGATCAAGAGCTATGATCTCACACATATAAATGCTATGATGAATGCTAATACGTTAAAAATTCAGAAGTAAAGTTTGCCATGGAACTGTATTACACACAGTTAACCACTTTTGAACACAGAAGTCTCTAGGCTCCCCCCAACAGTCACAAGTAATTTTTGCATCATGTGCTGAGGAACAGTTTGGCAATGTACAAATGGTGGTTGTGAGATGCCTTTTTTTCTTTATTCTCTTAAGTGAATCTTTTATTAGCTTTCAGACCTTTGCCATTATTGCACAGTGAAAGCATCTGACATGGAAACACATGGCTATACTTTGGGGGATTTGAATTTGCATTATCCCAATTAAAAAAAAACCAAACAAACAAAAAAGAACAACAACATGAAAAAACACAAAACAAACAACTCTTGGCTTTGGGCTTCACTCACGGTATATTTGGACACTATATCTTCACTGAAGAACACAAAACCAAGTTCTTTTCCTGTTGGAACACATGGGATTTGTACTTGCACAACTAAAACACTGTTTTACTGGGGACTTGCTGATTGACTTGTGCAAGTGGGGACAAGATCCCTTGCATCACTCCAGACTATGTTTTGGTTAATGCAGAGCTTTCTTGTCACACCATGCTATAGGTAAAATGAATCTGTGAATTCTAGATAAGAGTATCAGTTAATTTACTTACTAAAATATACTTCCATTCATAAGGTAGGGGGGCAGTGGGGATCCCTCCCAGAAAAGCTGAGATTTTTTAAAATATAAAGTTAACCTTCAATCATGCAACTATTTATAAGTGAAACAGACCTAAGTATCATCCAGGTAACACAGGATATTGGATGGAGGAGTGTGATTCAGACTGAAGTAAAATCTTTCACTTATCAGAAAGGGAGAAAACTAAACAATCCTAATTCAGCCACCATAAAGAAAGTTAATATTTTACCACAGTATAGCTTCTGCCCAGATACTCTCGTGTAGGTTGTTCACTTTAACTTCATAACATTTCCTGTGGCCTCTTCCCTGAGATCTTGTAACATTTGAGAGCAGACATAGCATACAGTTTTCATATGCCAAGTGCTACTTTCAAAGTAATAGTTATTGTGTTGAACTTGTAGATGATGTCTACAAAGATCTGGGGACTTCATTCAGAAGAGCAGAGGGATGTTATGTATGTATGTAAGAAATTTCTATTTGAATGACACTGCATGTCTTCAGCATGGCCATTTATCCCTCAATACATTTCCTAATTAATTGGTTCTATTAAATATTAGAAATTAGAGCTTTAACTTAAGAAACAGAATAAAATGGATCTTGAAAAATCTATGTTGTAAGTAGTTTGTGCATGTCCTGATGACTTAGTTCACAAGTTGCAACTTAAAATAATTTAAGTTCAGCAAAAATTCCACTGGATCAAGTTGTACCTTCAGCTGCACCTAATTAATTCAAAAGAAGAGCACGTGTTTATAGATTCTGGGTGGTCCAAGCAGCATCTTATGTTGACACCAAGATGACAAACAGTGTTTATCCCAAATAATTATTATATAAAGTGTATATTAAGCAGTACAACTAAGCACTGATTTATAAGACTGAAGAACACAGTGCTCCAAAATATTTTTTTTCAAAATAGAACAGATTTAGAAAGTAATGACCTAGTTGACAGAGGTTAATTCTTCTATTTACAGGCACTATTTTCATCTTAGCATCTAAACTCACTTTGAACTTGCATAAGTTACAGCCAACTGCTGACTGAGAATTGTACATATATAAACATGGGCTGAATGGGAACAAGTTTTTAAACATAGTTTGCTCAATAGCCAAATGGCAGTAACATGACCAAAACCAAAATGGACTATGTAACTGAAAATATTGCTGCTGATTAAGTATAGGTGTTTTTCTGAAATACTGTTCCCAATACTTATTTGTAAAACATGGCTGATGAAAAAAAAAAAAGGGGGGGAGGGATAGGGGGCTAGAAGGTACTTCATTTATGAGGTAGTTATTTAACAATTTGCATACTAAAGAACACAGATTTTCCCAGCATCCCAGGCAGGAATTTTCACTTAACATCTGCTTGAACTTGTACAGCTTACATAAACCAAAATTTTATTAGTAAAATTCACAATTCTCTCAATTGCAGATGTATAAAAACAAGAATAGGGATGCTGGCTACACTGCATGAAGATAGGTGTTTCCAAGTACATTAAAGGAAACATTATGCCTGATAAGCTTTGATTTTACCTTTGATTTATTTATGGGACCAAGTACAGCTCATAGGAGCTTAAGTGTTCAGGAGAGAGGCAGGAAGGGAACTACTAGAACTCAAGTGCCTGATATTTGTAAAGAGCATGCTTTCCCCTGGGACCTTGAGAAGGGGGTAGTATAAGGAAAATAGCAACGGCTTCATGTTCTCTACACTCACTACATTAGAGTTTGAGGATGGAAAGGGAAGCAAAGGGCTCTGTGTACCTTCTCTCCAGTTGAATGCTTAACTATAGACCTCAACTGAAATAAAGCTGACTCAAACTTTTTAATTGAAAATAATTTATTTCCAAAGTATCAACATATTAACCTTTCAAAACAGGTTTCAGCTGGTAGCTTATATATCAGAGCTATCATACTAACTTTTATTATTAACGCTCAAAGCTGATCACATTGTCTTTCAATGAATTCTTCTGTTATTTCAATATATTCTAGAGATAAGGGCTCATGTTTTGCATGCTTCATATTTACAGGTCCTCAAATAGTTTTTACATAAAACCCACGTGTTAGCTATACTTGTATTTGGCCAAGCGTGCTGTATACATACCATGACATCACTTGTGCTCCTGCTTTGGATTACTCAAAACTTTTGAAGTTAATAGCATCACTAGTACCAATCAAGAGCTGCTGCAAACACTTTTCCAGTATTTGCATAGCTGTACAGATAAAATAGTAAATCTAGTTTAGTTACTAGGTTAAGTATCTTGCTGAAGGACCTGGTGCAATACCATGAACACACACAGAGTTTGCAGTGAAACAGATTTCACAGGTAGCTAAGCTAGAGACAGTGCCAGTCTCGGCACCTTTAGAGCTGGGCAATTGGGAAATTAAAGTTAACTGGTGTTTTGCAGCTTTTCTGAAGCGTTGGATCCACCATGTCCGTGTGTTTCTTAAGCAAGTAAAGATCACTTCTCCAGAAGAGCTGCGGGCCTTGTCACAGCTCTGTTCTTTGTTACACATTATTTTTTTCCTAAATCTGAAGTTGCTTGCAGCTATTTTGGCGGTCAAATTCAAGTAGATCAACTTACTCCCTTAAAGCAGTAAGCATAACGTCTCCTGGCACATAGACTTCCACCAGGGCTATGCTAGTAGGAAAAAAACAAAGCAGGGAAAGGTATTTCCTCCTTCATTTCTCAGCTATATATTTTTAATTACAGAATCAGATTTAATAAAACAAGAAATAAAGCCTATTACAAGAAATTTACTTCCTTACTTTTTTTCATCCCCCTCCTAAAAGTGATTACTTTCCACTTTTTAACATCTCTAAGTGGATTTTCCACAGAAACCAAATAACCAGATTTCCACTCTCCACAATGGACTCTCACTAGGCATTCAGTACTGTGGCCTTTAGATTTTTCACAATGCACAGTTCTTAACCCGATGTGAGAATTTACCTAGGGGCCAGGGACATCCCAAAGGCACCCAGAGCTGGAATCTTTCACAAGCAAGATTTCATGCCCTGCATAAAAGCTTCCTCATGAGGAGGCCAGCATGTGTCCAGGGCACTGCTGTGGCTCAGTTCCTTGGAGAGGCTGGCTGCCTCATCACTTCTTGCTGCAACTGAGTTGACTGTGTGCCACCAGCCTTCATCCTCCTGCCAGGTGCTAGTGGCTGAGAAAAGAGATCAGTGAAGAAACAAGGGTATCTTTGGACCATGAATGTCAGGAGTTGTTGTCTGCAACCAGTCCTGCAGTGCTTCCATGCCAGCCCAACAGCAAAGAGCCATTGTCTAATCTGAATTCGCAAATGCAACTATTTTCCTCCTGAGTTTAATCGGATTGAGTTACATCTGTATTAGGGAGGCAACCTCCTCTGCCAAAAGCCATAACTTGAAGCATGTTTTTCCCACTGCAAAATCTAGGATTAAAACCAGATGCTGCTAAGTTTCCACCTTCACAAGTCATATTAAGATAATCAGTCTTTTTTTTTTTTTTTTTTTGCACTACCAAATGAGATAAAGTAGTTACAAGGAAACACTAACACAGGCAAGACTTTTATTATTTGCTGATTAATTCAACTGGTTGTGTGTAGAAACCATGGAAAATGACATATCTTAATCTGACAGACAAATTAAAGAAATTATAACTTTTATAAAAGTGATAACTTCCTAATTTCAGTTTTCACGGAGGTAAATATTAATGGATCTCCACCTGCTGAAAATTCACTTACTCTCTAAGAGCAACAACTCATTCTAGGTGCTCACGAGTAAAGTATTATTCTGCTACTGAACATTTAATAGAGTGGTAAAATACAGTGAACATTTTGGCAATCCTTTTTACAGTGCTTTGAAGTGACGTCTGTTTGTCTAAGATTTCAACATTTGAAAACTTGTGTCAAGAAAGAAATAAAGCAGAGATATTTCTTATCAAACCAGAGCAAGGGTTACTTAAATAGTGAACACGAGCAACTTTGAATATGAAAATGCTAAAAAAATCCAAGGACAAGATAAATATTGTTACTGAGGTTTACAAAAAATGCACATGAACTATGCTTTAAGTTCTGTAAGCAAGAAACTATAAAACATGTACTGTCTGAAAGCATGAAAATTCATATTCAGGTGGCTTATAGAAATAACCATTCCCATATAAAGTCATCACTAGACTCCATGTCTCCAACCTTCCAGTTTGTTCCTACTCTGAACCTCAAGGCCTGCTGATCCACTGCTTGTCTCTGTTGTCTAAACAGTAGACTATTCTCAGCCAGCCAACACCCTCTTGTATGTCTTCAAAGTAGAAAAGCCCACCCGTGAACAGAGAGGGGCAACAGAAGTAAGGTAAGAAGGCTGGAAATCACAAAGATTTAGTTCTCCTCCATTGCATTCTATCTTGCAAAATAAACTTAAGTGACAATTTGTTTATGCTGAATTACTGAGGCAAGATTTAATGCTTAACTAATGTCAATGGTACAGCATCAACACCCTGTTATTCCTCACATCACCTAAATTCACACTGCAATCAGAAACAGTAGTGGGACATTATTTTTCAGTAAGGCCTCAGGCAGGACCTAAAATTGTATATGCATACGTCCAAGTAGTTGAAACAATAATAAGGAATAAAATAGTTAACATACTAATGTAGTGGGCAAGACCTGAGAATGCTTTTTACAAAGGGATATCATACTGCCCAAATCTAAGAAAGTTACCTGAAGATGGTATTGAGCAAGGCATCATCTCAGAGTACTCTTGAAACTGAAAGAGGCATTAAGGGCTCTAAAGGAAGCTAAACTGTCAGAAGATCTACATAAAATCATCTCAGGAAAAGAATTGGTCAAGAGTGAAAGAAGTTACTCTACAAAATAATTGAACAGATATCAAAATGACTGAAAAATCACAAAGGATTTAATGATATCAAACAAGCAATAAAGTCACAAGTGAAATTCAAAGTAGAATTGCACATGCAAGGAAAATAACCCTCAATACATTAGAATTCATCATTGCTTAATTAGTCGTAGCATGAAAATTACATTGGATTCTATGTAGGTAGTTGTGTGGAAAATGCACCTTGATGCTCAGCAGCACTCAAGGTGGCAAAAGGATGTGAAAGCATGATTAGAAATGTAATGAACCTCAACAGAAAATGCCATTGCATAGCTGTGCTAATCTGTGGTGCAGCCACTCATTCATACTTTGTGTAGTTACAGTCACCTTGCGCAGAAGAAGGAAAAAGACTAGAAAAGAGTGATATGGGTAATCTGAGAAATCCATAACAGCTTCCATGTGAAGAGAAATTAAATAATTTATGGCTCTGGTGGAACAGCTAGAAAAGAGTGCCATGGATGTAATGGGACTTTGAAATACTGAAGGGTTGGGTAAAATTAACACCTGACTACCAGGAGTTGTCCATGAAAATATTGAGTGGTAAACTCCAAAATAAAAACAAAGCACCTTTTCCATGCAGTGTGGCTGAAGTTGCAACACACCAGTATCAGAAGCATTGAATGCCAACAAAGAAACAAATGAGTATTACCTTCTACATTATTTATGTAAGTTCATAGAAAAAAAGACTCAAAGTGCTATTAAAAACATTGATGCAAGTGAAGTCTTAGTCTTAAGACAACTACAGATGCCAAAAATTAGTAGTCTATACCAAGGATCATTATGTGTTTACCCTATTTTTATATTCCTTGCCTCAGCATGTGCTGCTGTCTGGCTGCTGTCATAGGCAAGATATTAGTTCAGAGAGACCATTAACTTAATCCAGTAAGGCTGTTCTGGATTCAGCCAGGACAAAAGGACATATGAACTAGGTCCTTTAAGTTTTGAACATCCACACTTTATTTAAAATTATTCAAATGACAATAAAGCAGATTCGTGGAATATTACTCTTTTTTAAACCATTAGTAATTTGAATTTCTTTCTCACTCAGGCAAATCCCTTAACCTCTTCAATTATATTTTCACATTATGGAAAATTTTCAAGACTGTGTCCCATAATGAAATATTATCATACAATATTTTAAAACAAAAAACAAATTAAGAAAGACAAAAAAGTAACAGAAACACATCCCTACTGCATATTAATTTCTCCCTTTCTCTGTGAGCCAGTCATTTTGATGGTTTCGCACCTTCCCTCCATGAAATTGTTCAACTATTGCATATTAAAAAGAAAAACTAACACCATCTCAGCATCAAATAATAATTTTAGAAAATTAATTACTTAATTTCTTTAAGAAGATTATAAGAAAACAGTTTGCAAAAGAGAGGCTTTGTGAATACTATCAAGTTTCTCTCAAGAGGCTGTGGGAGCCAGGTTGTTGGGGGAAAGCACAGGAAGCTCAGAAGTTCTGTTACGTGACTCCACACGGCAAGAGGAATTTAAGTTCAGGCTTTCAACTTGGCATGTTCCTAAGCACAAGTGTGGTTTTTTCTCCTAGACCTACCAGAGGTTGGTCCCCTTTGCTTACCAACAGCAAGAAGTTGAGTGAGTGTCACATGTCCTTCATGATGCGCAAACCAATCTCCTGGTTAAGCAGTAAAGTAGTGGAATGCCTCAGAAATACATACTAGTGCTCCATTTTCCCAAGGAATTGACTTTGAAGACAGCAAAGTGATAAAGGCTACTAGGACAAGGAATGGCTTTAACAGGTGGCATTAAAATTACAAATACAGGACCTCTTCTATACACAAACACAATAGTATCTTTCATTCCGGAATAGTCAATAACTATCAGATGTTGTCTAGACTTCCTTGAGGCACACTTCATTGTTGCATAAGTCACATGGACACCAGCACAAGTCATCTGTGAGGATGTATCTCTAGCACTCCGTGTGTCAAAGCAGGAAAATAAAGTACAAAAACTTAACAAGTCCTGCAAGCAGAATTTCCTTTCACTTAAAGTTGTTGCTAGACTTTAGGACAGATTCATCATGATATGTCCAAGTCCACTTGATGTGAGTGCAGCAGACCAACAGAATTTGCCTATAGCTCAAAACAGGACATCCCTGTACACCGAATAATTTGGACTAATAAGAGATGCTACTGCTCTGCACAAACTTTGCTTTGTACTGAACAAGTAATAGCCAATCTCTTCATACTTCCTTGGGGCTACTTTGCTTTCTTGGTTAAAAGCACAGAACGAACAAGCAAAACCTATATACTCTAATTTTCAGAAGGTTTTGAACACAAGATGACCAATCAAGAGTAGCAATTCTAAAATCACGTTTTGTCCTAAAGCACTGACTGCTAAATTCTCTATGAAGGTAACCAAAAATAAATTATTTATGTAGCCTCATTGGCTGACAAATATAGGGCATCTCTGCACTAATCCTTTTCACTCCTGAACTTTTCTTCCCTTTTTAGTATTGTCAGGATAATTGACCTCTCCTACAATCGTTATTCAAACCATTTTATATGCTACTGTCAGCCCACTGATCATCTTTTTCATTCTACCCTCAAGATCTATAGCAATTCGTTACAACACTACTGCATTTTATTGCTGTTAAGCAAGAAATGGCTGCTATCATAATATGTAGTCTGTGCAAGCCACTTACATATGAGACTTGTTTTCCACTTCCAATTTCTTCTTGTCTTCTTCCTCTCCAGTAGGCCTATTCTCACAGTGCAATTTATGTCCTGGAAGCTTGATATTTGAACCATCTATACTGTTATAGCTGAATCACAATGACATCACTCTCCTCCTGAAAGTGTTTAAGTGTATATTATTTTTTCCCCTGTGCTCAAGTTTCCTTTAAAAAACAGACTTTAGAAATAAATGCAAGAATTCAGGCTTTTTGTTCAAGTGCATTGTCTTCAACTTCATTCTCAATTTGTTTTACTGAATGTGTTTGACAGCTGTTCTTTCGTTATTTTCATACCTCTCTATACCCAAATTTCTAGTTAAATACTTACTATTTGGCCCAAATTCTGTTCCCTAATGTGTATGATCAGAAGTCATAAGCATATCCAGGGACTGGAATTTGCTCTAGCCATTCACCCACAACCTGTCATCTCTTTGGTTTTTTTGGACTACATCGGTTTCAATTTTCTTAAATGATCTAAACCATTTTACTGAGACAGCTTTTAACAGAGACATCTATATAGCTAGAAGCACCTTTACTGCATTTAACATTACTCAGATTTGATGTTTTTGAACTTAAAGCAGGTTATTTGATACTATAATCTCAGTAGCTGAACAGAATACAGAATCCAGTTCTCACACATCGCAGCAATTTTTAAAATCACATCAATTAGGAAGCCAAATTACATGAGTTATAGATTACATTTTCTAGAAAGCTTATATAATACAATATCTGTTTACCAAGTGTAGGAGCATTTAGATAGTGTTATTGGATTCCTCTCTTCTTAGAGGTCTGTAATCTATTTTCAGGCACTCCTGTCTCCTCACTCTAAATACATACATGGAAGTCTCTTTGACAAGCATACATAGTCACCCTGTCTCTATATAACATACTCTACAGCTGTTGGTTTAGGAAATTCAATATTTTAAATCTAATAAAGTATTTTTACTTTAACTTAGGAGATAACATTTATATTCTGCATTCAGTTCTTGTCATTGTTTTGCCTTTATTTTAGAAACTGACAACAACTCATTCAGAAAATGGATAGCCTTTTAATTTGTGCTTTAGTATACTAGACTATTTATAAACTAAAAGTTAAGGGAGAAGAAAGCCCTAAAGAAACAGTCTTAGATCAGATGATTTGTTTGTGCAATTAAAAATTTGCAGTAGGCATTAGCAAAGCCTACCATGCCGTAAAATGGTTTTTACTGATTCACATTAAAGTATTGCTTAGGCTTTTCTTCACACCTCCTAGTTATAGCTAGCACCTGCTGCTTCAGAGGAAGGTTTAGCTCTCCTCTTGGTGCCAGTAAGCTCAGGCCCTTGCATAAGGTTATACATGGAAGTGGCTGTAAAGACTGCTTTGTCCTTACAGTGAAGGCTTACTGTAAGTCAGTCACAGTAGGTGAATGCCACTGTCAAAAACATCCATCACCATGTCTAAAAATTTACATCAATAGCTGTAAAACTTCTAGATACTTTCCAACATGAATCCTATTGCAGTTATATCAGATACAGAGACAGGATGCTGAAAGAAAATATACCAGCTTGCTTAACTTCAATATCCAGAAAAATACTTGGACTCTTTGGAAATACTTTAGAAGATAACATGACAACTGACATTGGACATTACCCTGTAATGGAAAGGAACTGGGTTATTTGACATTATTTGTTTTAGGTAACATGCTATGGAGAGAGGAGAAGCAGTAGATGTCATATCCTGAATTTAGTAAGGATTTTGAAGGTGGTTGGAAAATCACATCCAGAAAAAAGCTGTCAGTTTCTCACTGTCAGGAAAGAAAGTTATACAATGTAGAGTTCTGCAACAGTCCACACTGGCTCTGGTGCTACTCACTTCATTGGAAGTTGGATGATCAAAATTAATTTGAATTCTAAACAAACAAAAAAGGAGAACCATGGGTAAACAGACTATTAGTCTTAAGCAAAGAGAATTAATGATATGGGATTGTACAAGTAGCTGATCTATAGAAAAGAACCAAGAAGTCATAGCAGGTTGAAAGCATGAATTACATAAAATAGTCCCTTTGCTCTATTGATCAGGCAGGTGACACAGCAGGACTAGCTCCACTGTGGCCACCAGACTATATGGATTATCTAGGCCAATTAGAAAGAGCAGAGGAAAGGAATGAGAAATAATCAAGGCCTAGAAAACACAGCATAAGGGGAAAGAATGAGTGAACTGGAATTGTTTAATCTTAAAAAAAGATGCTGGAGGACAGACATGGTAAACTGTGGCAAGACAGGAAATCTTTCCATTCCCTTAGTAGATAGGTTTAGGGGCCAAAAGGCTTCAGCTGATGGAAGTGACAAAAGAGAACATGAGGAAGAGCTGTCCAAAGTCAGAGTTGAGTCCCTCCTGGCTGCCCACTCCTGCACGTCTGAAGTGGCCTTCACTGGTAAGGTTTTAAAGCAAGAAGGGCAGAAACAGCAGTCACAGCTGATCCCACCTTGAGAAAAGAGGGTAGATCTTAGATCCACCAGTAAACTTCTCCTATAGGAGGAGATGTTTTAATACTAGTCCTCTTGTGTTTCCGCTGTTGTTCTGAAAATTAGACCTCAGGTGTTTATTGATATTTCCTCTCCAACCCTTTCGAACACTTTCATTCCCTTACTGCTTGAACTCCAATTCCTTACATATTCTACTTCACCTTACAGAATACACTGTGCAAACTGGTCATTACTGGCCTGAAAACAGAATGTTTAACTACAAGGTATTGATCTGCAGGATTACAAAGAGTGACAAGCCATGAGAGAGATTCCTCCCTCCCCATGTTGACTTCTCTTTGGTCTAATTATACAAAACATTTCAGCTGTTGCCTTGTGAGCTACTTCAGAAGAACAACATAAACTCTGCCCTTCAGACCAGAGAAGTGGTTATGAAGTGGCAAGAAACTGACATGCATTGTTTTAATGGTTCTACCAGAACAGGTAAATTTCATAGTAAGTATTACCATATTAGACCATTCTAATGAATTAAACACAAAAGCTTTAAAATTAATCTTCAATAAATAAGCATGTAACAGATTATAAATGTTGATATCTATACATGATAAAGTGTGTAGAATTTTTATAGTAATTTGTACTATAATTTGCTTATGTTCAGCAAAATAAGTTTTAAAAAAATATTTATGGTAAACTGGGATTTGCTTGCCTTTTTTTGTGTGAAACAAACCTGCACTCCACGAAGTATTTTGTATACATTAACAGTATCCCAATTTCACCCACAGATTATAAAATTATTTTAAAGTATCTGCAGTGTCATCTGGTTATAGGATGGTTGCCACTTGCCTCCATTTTGCAGGGAAATTACATGCCACATCACAATAAGCCCAGAAACGGGAACCTGAGAAGCTCATGTGACACCTCCCAGATGATCAGTTCCTGGTTTTCAGGCAAGATTTACACCCCACCCCAAAATAGTCAGAAGTTTTCCTTGGAAATTACATCCATTACCCCAATTACGTCTCTTCCTCAGAGCTTTCCATGGCAATTGCTTTTCTAGTCATAGTGTATATTCATGCAACCCTCAAATTTATCTAAAGAATAATTAGGAGACTAAGAGACTGCCAGGAGATGTTCTGGTAGAAATTATCTTTATAGAAAAATTACTAACTATTAAGTAGAGGGATATCAGAATTGGAAGACATGATTTATGGTACATATGCACACACAATGTCCTGTCTAGACAAAAAGAAACGAACACTCCTCAGATTTTATAAAGCCTAGTTTTAAAAACAATGATCATTAAAAGAATAATAAAAACCCCACTGTCTTCTAAGTGTCACGAATAGAATTTGCAGGTAATTCCCACATCATACTTATATCCTATTCTCAAACAGGACTTTATAATTTAAGATAAAAAAATTCAAGGAATGCAAGTAATCCAAGTAAGACTTCAGTATTTTGAAGTGTAAAGATGCACATGCTTAGGTGAAACAGCTTTTGAAAGTGCCTAATCAGATTACTTAGCTAGTTGAGTTTAGGAAAAAAAAAAAAAAAACAAAATTCTCACTTGCATATTTCTTTAAATGTGTATTTTTCACTTCTATTTAAACAAAAAGACTATGTTCCTTGCTCTTGTCATCCCTTTCTGAAAGTGCTAACCTACAGTCTGGTGAAGTCCTTTAAAAACAGCCTTTCTTTTTCCTTACCACTACTCTAAAAGCTGTATAAGCATTTACCTTCTGACACAGTTACAGCCATACTGTGTTCTGGTTGCACAGTGCAGCCCAGTTACTTGGGCTCTATAGTAATGCCACAAGTTTCACTCTTGATGGCAAGAAAGTTTGAGGTGAAATAAAAGTAGATGTGGGTAATTCTTTTTTTTTCCCTACTGCCCATTTATGCAACACTGAGTCAGCATCAAAGCATTTACTAAATAGGAAAAAAATTAATCATGAATTTTAGCTTAATTTACACTGAAGTTTTCAAATGAGATTTATTCCTCCAAACATGAATCTAGAGATAAATTGTTCATGTGGGTATGGATGCTAAGTGGGAACCTTCCTTCTCAGTCATCAAGCAGTGTTGAACTATTTAAAAAAATTTAGGAAATAAAGTAACAATGACATCTTCTGGATATCTGCTCTGTTTAAATCGGCAGCTCAAACCTTTACCTTATTCTCACCACATTTCTACATAAGTACAGTAATGCAAAATTAGTCTTCTTCATCTAAAGATTAGCTGCCCAATCTTCCTTCTTCAGAGATAAGACCAGTATGCTGCCCTTGGCTTCAGTGGCTGCAAGTCTGTAGTTCTACAGATTGTTTCTTAAACTAGACTGCATTTCAATTCAGTCCTTATTTTGTCAGGGACTTAATCTTTCAAGATGCTAAACTAACTCATGCATTTGGTTTGTTTCTTAAGTCATGTACTGAGCCCCATTACAGCAGAAATTTGACAGTGACGAGTAGTAACATGATTACCTGCTCAGCAACCATTTTGGAAGAGAAAATATAACTAGTTCCTCCCCCACATCCCTCCATAAAACAGGTAAGGAAGCAACTGTGAACATAATTAAGTGTGATACCCGGGATCATATACTCACTGATCAAGTAATATTTTCTTTAGTAATGTCTTTCACCTTCATTCACTTTAACATTGCAAACTTGCCCTGTCTTGCTGCACTAGATGTTGCGGAAACTCATTACAAAGGACCATTTGTCCTCCAAAAACATAATGCAGCAATAAGCATTATTAAATACGCTTGTGATATAATCTCTTCTGAGAATGATTATATACTACACAAAGATTTTTTCCATCCATAAGAATGAGTTTAATAAGAAGTTATTAGAAAGAGAGGCTGAATAATTTCTTTTTCTAGAAATAGCTCATTTATGCCAAATGTCATTCTATTTACCCCAAATTCCACAATGATGATTTGTTTGCCTCAATCTGGTTTGCATTTCTGAATACTTGTCACTATCTGCAGGTAACTATTTTAGTTACATGAAAAGATATGAAATCCACATTAGCCAGCTTTTCAAATACAATTCCAATCCTTTGTTACAATTCTTGCAATACTTAACTAGAATTTTAAAAGGAAATTGGAAAGAGTTTGTGTTATTAAAAAAGTTTTCACTGAAAACTTTGAGCATGCCACGAGGATACTTTGAGAACATTCTTATTGACTTGAGGCTTACTGATCTTTTCCTCCCTATAGCAAAAGGGCTCATCCACAGTAAAGCTACTTTTCTAACTGTTCTCATAAACAACTTTAGCATGCCCAAACTACATATTAGAGTGCTGCCATAAGCCATCAGTAGGATCCTACTGTGGGGTTTAGAGATGAGAGTTAATTAGGAAACCTGTCTTTCGCAGCACTGGTCTACATTCTCTAATGCCACCTTCCATCATGAAATAAACGAGCAGTCCAGACCAGGAATACACTGTGTTTTTCAATAAAAAGCCCTGGCCAATGTTCTAACACTGCTGCAAGAATTGGTCTCTCTCCCTGAGATTTTCAAAAACATTTGAACACCATCTAACAATGCAATTATTGCTTTTAAATTAGTTCCAGAAATTTTCACAATGGTTTGTGAAAGAAAAGTGTGCTAGGAATGCACACAGAATCATCCTTAAATAGATATAAATCAGTCCCAGCTTTGATTGAGCTGAGCTCCAGATTACAGATCAGCCTGAAGAACCAGAATCTATTCAGGACTAAATAATTTTACCCTTGCTAACAAAACCAAACCAGGTAACAATAGGAACCATGTTAGAGACTACTCACACCTGCAACAGTCAAGACAACATCTCAAATGTACCCTTGAGTACTCACAGACATGATGCAGCACTCAGGCACTATCATACCTCATCCCACCTGTGGTGTTACCAGCATTGCCAAAGCAGTCCTTGAGCCACAAAGCAAGCTCTGCCACCTCTGAGCCTTGTTTGTCCCCAGCCATGTCCTGAGGTACCAAGGCCTGTACCTGCTACATGCATGGTGGGGCAGAAAGACTCTCAGCATGTCCTTGGGAATGGGAACTGCTACTGTCCCCGCTTTCGCAGCTGAGCATGGTAACCCCACTCCTGCTTCCTCCACTGCCCAATTCTGGGTTGTCTTGCAGGCGGCACAGAGAAAAAGGAGCAAACCCTGCAAGGGCCCACAGTACTCATTGCCATCACCCTGCTGGGGCAGGACAGCTGGGGCCACACCAGCTTTTGTGGGAAGCTTGTTTGAATCCATCCTTAGGGAAACATACTAAACTAAGACTCTCCTGTAGCCTGTATGACCATCCTACATTTAGCTATCAAATATAGAGTTATATTAGTCAGAAATTAAACCAGAGCATACTAGTCCTGCTGGATAGACTATAATAATTTTAGAGAAATAAATACCTGTTTTAAGTGGAATTTGATGGTCAGTATGTTTTGGATTACTAGCATTTAATGGGTTTTCAGTGGGATCTAGTAAGTATTGAAATATGCTCTCAGATTTTGCTATAGAGACCATTCAACCTTGACATATCCCAAGATAATGATCTTTTAAGGGCATTATGTACTTAGCTGACACAAATAACATTTTAATTAAAGTTAATAAGAGTCAGATTTTGTTTTTAATTCCATGATGTCAAACCTGGCATGCTCCTTTAAGGAATCTGTACAGAGAGCACAATAATTTTTTCATGTAACTCATCTAGACTTTTTTGCTCATGTCAGTTTGACCTTGAAGAGAACATGATGTCCTTTGAGATCCTTTTTTTGAAAAAGTCACACTCAAGGCCAACAATTCTTTCACTAAAGAGACCTCTGTATCTTTAGCTGATGAAATCTGTTGTTCTATCATGCATTAAGAGTCAGCATTCTTTATACTCCTCATTTACAATAGAATACAGATACAATTGAGCCCTGATTTCAAAAGCATCATCACAAGTCCTGGAATTTTTTTTGTACCAGTGTTGGGAGTCTGATGAGATGGGCTGTTAAACATATGGCAAGAGGATGCAAATCTGTACAAGTTTATATAAGGTCTGATCTTTTAGTTATTTAGATAGGCTAAGAAACAAGGCTCCTGGAAGTTACCAGGCAATGTGAATAGCCCAATTCATTTCAGTAAGGATATTTATGCATTACCAATTAAAGTATCTGCAAATCTGGGCTATTTCCCTAACAATCAATTGTAACTAATGTCAGTTAATTCATTACATTTTCCTGGATATAACATCTGGTGGTTTTATTGATATCATAAGCTGTTCTTCAGATTCCATCATCTTGCAATAGTTTAGCAGATAGCTGTAAATATGCCAGCAGCCTCACTAAGACTTCACTAGATAATTCTGTGGAATTAAACAAAACTGATAACAGTGGAGATATTTTCCTACCATTAGTGTTCTAAGGAATTGGGATTGACTACTGGAGGAGTTTAGAAAATCCACAGGACTAAGACTTTCCTACATGCCGTCCTGGCCAAGTGCTTATGGACACTATTCTGTTTGCCTGATCCATAAAGCTTATATACAAAATTTATCAAACTCCATAGGGATATTCATCTAAAACAGAGATTTATACCTCTACATAATCCTGCTGTCAGCTACTTAGTCATAGATAGTAAGGCCAAAAGGAACTGTTATGATAGTATAGTCTAACCTCCTTCATAACACAGGCCAGTGAACCTCACCCAATAATTTATGCTTCAAGACCATAATTTGTGTTTGAGTTATAGCATTTCTTTCAGAAAGATCTTCAGTCATACCTTAAATACTCTAAGTGGATGTGAAACCATTACATGTCTAGGCAAATTGTTCCAGTGATGAATAACCCATACTGATAAGAGAATGCCTTATCTCTAGTCTGAATTTAGATAGCTTCACTTTTTGCCATTGGATTTCTTTATGCTTTTTCTAGCTGAATGTAGGAGCTATCTATTATTTTTCCCTACAAAAACATTTGGCTGCTTTAAGCCACATATTAACCTCCACTTGGAGAAGTTAATATACCAAGTAGACATTTTTAACATACAGCATGTCCATGTACTCTAATTAATTTTGTAGTTATCTGCACTTGTTCTTATTTTTAAAGCATCCTTTCTGAAATTTCACACCAAGAGGTGCCACATCAATTCTACACCTCCAAGAAGACAGTTTCTTACTTATTACATGGACGCTCATACTTAGTGAACAAACCCTCACAACCCTGTGTCCTTGTGAAACTAGAACAAATTAAATAAAATATCTTTGTAACATTAGAGTAACAAAAAATATAAGCAAAGATGCATATAGATATTCTGGTATGCAATTCACACTGACAGGATGAAAAACACCTGATGCTAGATTTGAAAACATTCAACATTAACAATTACTGCTTAACCTACTGCCTTCATCTATGGCAAAGCCTGATTTTTTTTTTTTTTTTTTTCAGTCTCAACGTTGCATTTTTATTTTATCAGTGTTAAGTCATATTGCCCCCAGGTCTAATACTGGACACAACTGAAATCAGGATTCAGTTTATTATCAAAACACATGAACTTCTTATAACTACCCTTTATTTAACAGAAGTAAGACCAACTTCAAGTATTTTTAGAATGTCTGATTTTAGATAAACTTCATATTTGGGTGTGTCATTTTTAGCTTTAGGCTGCATTTCAGTTCCCAGAACCCTAAAAAAAAAAAAATCCCCCTGACAACAAAACCACAAACTTTTGACATTTTTTACCCACACTCACAAAGTTAGTTTTTAAGAGGAAAGAAGTTGTTTGCCAGTGAGGTCTGTATTGTTGGAAAATAAATAAATATAAACTAGTAATTAGTTCTACTTGATGCTGTTTAGAAGTGGCAGACAGTCAAATAAGCCCCAAAACTTCTGAAAGTTTATGCGTGGGAACAAGCACTCCAAACAGCACCCACTAACCCATTTCTTAGCTTGAGCCAGGATCTCTTCTGTTTCTATGTCAAGATGTCTCCCAGGAAACTAAAGAAAGCAGCCACTTCTCAACTCCCCACAGATTTGTGTACCCTACTTTCCATTTTTTCTTCTTTCTGGTCCTATTGGGGAGCTTGTTGATTTCTCTTGAACTGATTATGCATTGTGTGTGCATATACATGCATTTATATACACACATGTGTGTGTGTATATCTATTCCAGATGAATTGGCACTTTTTTTCCGCTTTTTTTTTTTTTTAATGAGGAGGATTGAATATGCAGAAAGCCTTCCTTTGGCCTGTGCACCAATTCTCTGACTAGGCCAAACCAATAATTATACCCAGCTACAGGGTGTGAGGCTCAGCAACTACTTCTGAAAAATTAGTTGTATGCATAGCTCATGGACACATGAGGCATTAGTCTCATACAAGCAGAGTGAAAAATTCAACTCAAAGTTTATAAAACATTCATGCTGTCTCACTAACAACAACTGTTTGATATCAAGCTCCTCTTTACATTTTGTAATTCAGACTTTCAGACTTCAGGATCCGAGGAGACTGTATTGCATTTCGGGGGAAAGAAAAAAACAAACAAAAAACCCCCACACCCAAACAGCACTAAGGAAGCACTGTGGACAAATGAAGTTTATTTGACAGAGATGTCAAATACCACATTCCAGATTCATGGCCACCCAACCTGGTTTCTTCTTTTATTGATAAGGCAAATACTGGGTTAATGGGGTTAGGAGATTTCTGTTCTAAGACTGAAGCAATGCTAGATTGAGATCCAGGGCAATCAAGTTCAAGCCTCTTATTAAAACTCTGGGTGAATTAATTACCAGCATTAACCATTAGAAGCTAGGCACACTGTAAAGATGTTTAACAAAACCCATGCCTCAGGCACCAGATTTGGCAAAGCATTTCTTCATATTTAATGCATTGTACAACCATCACAGATTTTTACTTTCTGCTAAAGAGTACTCCCGTGTACAAGGGACTGGGAAACATAAGGTAAAGACTTGCTCTATCAGGTACCTCTGCCTTTCTGAAATACAGTTTCAGCAGTGCTACTGGCAGCCCATTAGACAGCTAGGTGAGACTATAAGGGATCAGTACAAGAGACCTAGTCTTCCTCCCCTGTTCTGGCCATCTCTGCTCCAGGTGAAGAAATATAAGCATAAAGGTAATGTGGAGATCAGCTTTGCACCAGGAACTGTGCTTACCAGCCAATGATTTAGCTGTTAGAGATCTCATTTGTATTATCTTTCTGCCATATGTTTCATTTCTGTGCTGTAGTTTTGAGCTTGGCTTAACATTTACATTTCATATTCTGTTATTCATTCATGCACCCCAAAAAAAAGAAAGTGGTCATGTCAAGCCCAACATTTGGCAATGTCCATGTAAGTTTTAAAATAAAGGGCCAAACACACCAGTACAATCTCTTTCTCATGACTGGAAGTGTCCTGCACTCATTAGCAAGAGCAAATTTGTTATCCTACTACTTCCTTCAAAACAACCTAATATTAGAGTTCTCCATCCTACCTATTTTTTCTATTAATCTCTTTCAAACCAGGTATTTTATGCTAATAATATCTATATTTTTGTCACTTCTGCAGTTCCAGGCTTCTTTCTTTTACTGCAGGGATCTCAATGAGCTTGTGTCTTTTCCAGATTTACTGAGGAGTTTTGAAACAGAAGATAAATTCAGTCATCATTTCTTCAAAGTTGTGCAGAAGTTTTACCAGGTGACAGTAAAATGTAAGAGCATGACTCTTGAGTTTCCATTTGTTAACGTCCTACAGAATTCAGCCGTTTTTACTACTAGTGGCTTGTTCTTATGCATATACATGTGAAGCATTAGAAAGTAATTTCAGCTCTTAAAGAAGGCTTGCAGTCAGATAATTGACAATATTTTACAAAGCAGGGCAAAGTGCCATTCTTACTCTTTTATTAAACACAGGAAGTTGAGGAGCAGAGGCAGAGTGAGTCACTGGTGGAGAAAGGAGATGGGTTAATTTTTCCTGCCTGTTAGGCTGAACCATGTCTTTATCTAGAGATCTTTCAGTGCAAGCTGCACTGATACTTATAGCATGAAAACTGCTAAGTGTTATGCCTCTGCAATGAGAGCTTTTGTAAAGTTTAATTACTTTAACCCCAAACTTAAAAACAAGATTCATAAAAATTACACCAAGCAGTGATTTTGGAAAAAAGTACTGAATTACATTTAAATTTCTTAGACAATTTCTAACAATCTATAGAAACTCACAAAAGATTAAGTCCTCCTATAAAGCTAGAACCAACCAAAAAAAAAATAATATAAAGCTTGACACGACAAAAAAAATTATTTCAAATTTCTGTAAGATTTCTTTTTAACAAGAGAGTTTGCCTTTTATTAATATGTGATAAGCTACATGGCAGCAACTAGGTAGGCCCATTCCTATGGTAAGCTGGATAAAATTATTAAGTCCCTTTCAGGATTTACTAGTGCTGTAAATAACTAAGGTTTTAGCTCACAAAGTAACACTTCCTCCAGATGCGATCTGGAAACCACCAGAAGTCTGACTCATTACTATGAGTTATAAATCACATACTAAGTCTTGATGAAAGGAACCATGGAAGAACCCACGCAGTTGAGAGATCATTGATGGTATAAGCAGCTGTAAGATTAGTAATTCACTTCAACTACATCAAATTAATAAGAACACCAGTATTCTGAATTAGCATGTTCTACTCACATGGTTAAACAATAAAGGTCCAATGAGAGACATCACTTTTTAGAACTTATTTCCATTAATAACACATCAGCTTACAGTTTTAGAGATGGTCTTACTTTTGAAGGTCTATCAGAATGTTCCATAGAATAAGTTTGTTTCTCGCCGCTATTTTTTTTTTATTTATTATTTTCCTTCCTTCTTTCATCATAGGGATTTCCAGAGTTTTCTGTTAAATCTGTGATATATATTATTAAACAGACACACCTTAACTGAAGACATGCAGCTTCAGAGACCTTCACATTCCAAACCGAGTATAGAAGGGCTTAAACCAAAATAAACCAGAAGCAGCCAGAAAGGTGCAAGAAATATAAAAATAAACTGGGCCCTTTTGAGAAGTGCAGACAATAGTGATAAAAACTGTTACCCTAGGAGACTTCATATATGACTGATATTCTGAGTAAAGGACATCAAGGGGATGTTCACATATGGCCCCCAACAAACACTAAATCCAAATTGCATTTATATACAACAGTGTTTTTTCAGATAAGAATTGTGAACATCTGAAGTAAGCCACTTTAAAAGATCTCTGACTTACCTTCACTCTCATTTTCAGAGGTACTCTGTGGCAAGTCCCCCTTGCTCTGGAAAAAACGTACAGTCCATATCTGCTGCCTTCCCTAAAAGGGGAAGTAAGGCTATCTTAGTAATGCAGTAGGAAATTTTTAACTTACCACATTAAAAAGAAGCACCTCTGCAACATCACTCTGCCAAGTTATACCACAAACCTTTCCCAGGCTCCTTACCTCCAAGAAACACACATAGACTGCAGTCTCGTGCACTCCCACAGCTTCTTTTGTTCGCATGACTGGGCAAAGCCAGTGCTCCCAGAACAGCTGAGCCTCGTAACCCTTAACAAGACTAGCTCCAAGTTTCCAAAGGAGACCCAGGTGTTGAGATTGGCACTTTTATCACACCTGGCTGTGGTTAATTTAGTGACAAGCTGCAGATGCACTTAAATAAATGTTGCACATGTTGTAAAGCTTTTCACCCCATCACAGACCAAGCTGACTTTGACATTGATGCATTCAGTTATACTTGAGAGAATCTATTTTATCTAGCAGAACATTTTACAGGTGCGTATACTGTAATTCAACAGGATTGCATGACTCATTTGATAATTAGTGAGAGGCCTTTTAACAGGCACAAACAAGAACCCAGGAAACTTCCTTCTCACCTCCTAAGGGTTGTATGCCAGAATGAGGACTGGTTGACCATGAGCAGGAACACCTGGCAACTGCCACTACAATGTTGCTGCAGAGCCAAATTAGACTCATTAGAAATATAAGTTAATTTAATCATACTTTGTTGTTCAGGAAAAAAAAAAAAATCATATGGGGAAAAAATTTAGAGTAAAAGCAGACAATAAAAATGATACCATCTGCATTTGTCAAGTATACTTTGGTTTTGATATTCATATGCAGAAGTCACGGTAATATGCATCATGTTGTTTCTAGTTGGTGTTGATTAAACTATTAAGAGATTTAAGAGAAGGGTGCTCAAGTCATTACTCCTGTAACACTCTTCATCGTTGTTCAGCTACAGTATGATTGATCAAAGAATCAACTGAGGGACCTGCGGTAAACCAATGCCCACTGTCAAGGATGGGGAAAAAAGAAAGTGTAAAAAGTATGCAGGCAGCTAATAATTGTGTTACCAAACCTCTCTATGTTCATATTGCCTAATGTCCTTGGTCTTTGAATTCCAGTTTCTGTCACCCTGCATGGTCATTGTCATAAGCACACCATACAGAAATAAATCCCAGACTTACTCAGGTAGAGACAAACACACACTCACACCCATTTCAGTATGGGTCACCTCTGACTTGTTCCACCTCAGGTTTGTGATGAAGTTATCCAAAATGGTTTAGCTTCTGCCACCTGCTGAAGGCTCAACATTATCTGATAGTCGAGTCAGCATTTGTGGGAAGAGGTAACAGCCTTGACTGAAAGAACAGAAAAAAAGTTGGATAAAAGCAGAGTAGCTTGCAGGCATTCAGCCCATCAGTCCATGGCAGGCTGTGCAAAACACATTTTCAGACATGAAGACAGGCTGAGTGTCTGAAAGCCTGTCTTTTTCCAAGAATATCAATCTAATAAAAACTATTAACTGCCTGCATATCTCACCTCCCTTACACTCTTAAGACTATCATGGCTTCAGAAATGATCTTACAAACAACTGGGAGCCACCACTGGCGGGGACAGGAGAGTTCCAGCAATGCTGCTCCCTGCCAGGCCACCCTGTCTCATTTCCCAGCCAGAAATAAAAAGATGTGCTCCCTGTAAGAGTACTTTGAAGGAAGGGTGGCCATCATCTTCACCACAATTAGAGAGAAGAGTTGTAAAAAGTATGCTCTGGGATTATAAAAGAATAGCCTTGCTGCTTTTTATGTCTCTAGTTCAAAGATGCCAATCCTGCCTCTCTATGTTAGAATAAGGCTGATTTAGACCGCAAGATACAGATTGTTACAGATAAATTGCCAACTTCAGGCCAAAGTAGCAACAAAATATAGCTTTTAAAGAGGCAGGTAGAGCTCAGAGAGAAATGAATCAACCTTTCCCATTCATCCCTGACCTCTTACAGTATATGAAAATTCAGTCAATTAAAGAAAACAAAAACTAAAAAAGCCAAACCAAAAACCCCAAACCAAACCCAAACCTCTTTTTTTATTTAACACCACAGCTGGATTTACTAAAATTATAGTTGAGACCACTGGAAAATTGCTAGGGTGATAAAACAGCTTGTATCATAACCACTACTTTCATTCTGCTCTGTGGTTTAAAAACTCATCTGATTTACTCTCTAGCGTTTTTCTTGTCTGAAAAGATGTTGCTACACAATCTTTAGTGGTTAAAACTATGACTGAGTCATCCTACTCTGCCACAGTTGACTTATCCTTCAGAAAGCCTGCTCCCACCACACTGGAGAGTGGTTGGACATGCTTTGGCTTCTGCAGAGCCATCCCATGGAAGGAGATGGTGTATATCCCCACAGCTTGAAACCATACAGGAATTTCTTTGGAAGCTAGAGACTAGCCAAGCAAATGCATGGGAGAAGAATGAGTGTCTAAACACAGTAGCAGCAAATTCAGTGAAGTATATTTCAGCAGTTGTTAACCTCTTTCACTTCTTCACCAGAGGGTATTCTGGACAACAGGTTGATTCCTACACATCTCAGTTACCACTTCTAGGCTCTCATTGAGTGATTATGTCCGTCTACAGTAGGTTATCCATTTGACTGACTGATTATTCATAGGGGAAGAAATAACAAATGCAAGAGACCAAGACTGGGAGCAATTAAAGATTAAGACAAGGTCGAGGGAGACTGTCAAATGGGTTGGAGAAAGGTGGAGAGGGAGAAAGTCTGCCAAACAAACTCACTATAACAAGATCACTTTTCATTGTCTTCCACTTCTGCTCACCAATACTGCATGGACATCCCATACTGGTTTGCAAATCCAGTAGACCCTGTTACTCCCCCTATTTCTGTCATCACATCCTATAAATATGCCAGCTCTGAACATCAGGGGCGTGGTAAGTATGCCCCTGTGGACTTGCCAGGTTTTCACTGCATGTGCCACCTATGAGTTAAGACCCTGATTTTCTCTCATGAGTAGCGATTTCTCCCTCCTCATCAATAAAATCTTTAGCAGTCACTGAATGTGTGCTGTCCCAAAACTCATCATCCCCCTCTTTACTTTTTGACACCAATTAGTTTATCATGGGAGAAGATTCTAAACAGTTGGTGAGATTAGTCAGGCAAAAGAAAACAGTCACACCAAACCAAATATTTATTTAAAGCAACCCTATGATAAAAACTGTTCTTGAGCTCTCACATCCCTGGAGTAATAACAGCAGATCTTAATGAAAGTGGAAGTTCAGATATGATACAGTTTTAAATAAGCAGAGACAAAAAATCCAGCAGACTCTGCTCTCAGCTCATAAAAACAACACGCTAAATTTAACATATTTACTGCAGCCCTCAGGGGTGCATAGTAAAAAGGTGTATTCTGTACTGTGCAAGACCTATCCGAAGCCTATTTCATTTCACTTGGGAGTCTTGTTTTCACTGGTTTTAAGTGACTTCCTTCTGATCTCTGCTCAGTAAAAGAAGGAGTTAGATACAGCCTGCGTAAAAGAACAAGCCAGGTTTCTTTATTTAGTAGCTTGTTCTCACTGCATAGTGATATCTTACAGTGAATATGACTTTTTGTGGTTAAGTAAAGCTGCTCCAAGAAGGTGGATGTAGGTGCTTTCCTAAGGACTCCTGGCAACTAACATGCATGTAGCCACAGGAAAGGAAAGAAGCCCATGATTCTGTGCTGGAACAGCAGTGTAGCAGCATTAATGTTCAGGGTTTAAATGCAATTTAAACACAGCATCTTTCCCTGGACCAAAATGGTGCGGAAGCGACTTAAAGAAATTTGTCACTCCATGACTGTCCATTGAAATATACAAGAGACAGAAAATATAACCACGAAGATCTGGCCCAGAATATTGATCATACCTTAAACATCTGTCATCTCTGAACACACAGAGCCCAAGCTTTATCACAACATAACTCTACAGGCCCTTTGATAGCATAAGAAACAGAAAATGAAGTAAAATTTATCATATATACTGTTACCAACCATTTATCACAGGTATCTTCATTTTCAAACTCAGGCAGAAACCATGGTTATGTCAGACATTTTGTGGCTAGCCTTGGCAAATACTGCAGTTATAATGGTAGGTACCATATACACACTGACAGTTCTGAAAGATCATTCCTGAACATTTTTCTAAAAGGACTTTTTTTTTTTTTTCCCCTATTCTGAAGTGCACAGGTGATTGCAACAATATTTTGTCTGAGATTTTTTAAGTCTATTACATAAGTGTTGCTCAACAGCTGAGAAGCAAGGTGCCAGGGATGCCCTCACTGCCAGATAATCAACCTTGCCAGGGATGAGCTATTCTGTTATGCTCAGATTTTCCCCTAGGATTTTGAAAATTCTCACACGACTCAAGATGAAACATGAAAATGCCTGATAATTTAAAATAAAAACCCAACAAAATAGAATAATTGTTTTAAGTTTATGCTGTCAGGTATGAGTCCATAAGATATAACAGCAGTACTAAATACAATCTGTTACTATAATCTAAAGATTGTATTGTCATGACAGTAAAAAATCAGCACATTTAAAGTTAGACACAAAAACTTAATGCTATCATTTCCTGATTTTTGAGCATGTAACACTGCAGTGAGAGTCTCTTAAGGCACCATTTTTAGTTAGTATCTTTTTAATGCTGAATATTCTGTGAATGTGAGATCATTCAAAACCTGAAATTGCCAATACTTTAGAGTCAATAAATTAAGACATATTTAGGCTTATGTAGGGAAAAAAAATATATATATATATAAATAAATAATACTAGGTCTGCACCTTTTTCTCTTCCCTCCTGTTTATTAACAACGTATTAACAAAACAATTTATTAACAGTGCATACAAGAATAGTAGCTTATAGTAAAAAAACCAAGCTTGGTAAAAAATAAGTACAGCACAAGAAGAAACATTCACTTAGTCCCTAAGGAACTGGATAGTTTTAACTATAATATAGATTTGTCAGGGAAAAACCTAACTATATTTTCTTTGTTGTGTTTCATATTGAGTTTCATTCCTGTGAACCAGGTGGTACATAAAGATGCAAAAATCACATTTTTCAGATAAACCACAAAGCAATAGAAATTAAGGCAGTGGCAGATGGATTATCTCAAAACCAGGAAAAAGACTACTAAGGAAAAAAATATAAAGAACTAAAGTGTTGATTATTCTCCTGATATGATGCCAGGATGATACTGGTGTACAACTAACCTCTAGATCTTAGGAATCCATCTGTACTGGGATCAGTCAGTTCTAATACAATGAAAAGCAAACTGTGGAAGGCATCCAAGACAGATTTCAGTTGCTATGGAGTCAGATTTGACTATATTTCAGTAGTGTATCCATTGTCTTTACCCAGCTTCCATGAAAATTTGACTATGAGATCAAATCTATCCTAATATTTAATCTGTGTGAAATTAATTAATCCAAAAACTGCAGTAAAGATGTACAATGCCACTGTTTCCCAGAAATTGAGACATTGGCTTTGTAGCTCCACTTTGGTATAGCATGCTTAACAAAACTGTTAAGAGGAAGGGTAAACAAAGGCAGTTCTTCACCATCTTTATAAAGACACATATCTATCACAATCATATATACATATATAAACAATTTTACATCTGAGTCTGGGATCAGTTAAGAGCATTTTAGCCTCTGAAGAAAGTAATTTTGCTGCTGGTGGTGATAAATTGTGCTATAGCCATCCATAAATAGCAATGTAAAGTGTAACATGGAAGTGACCATACTGGTTTTAGCCTGCCTGAAAAAGCTTCCAGATCAAGGAACCTTTCCCTGCCCTCCTAAGGCAGTTTTTTGGTCATTCTTGGATTTCTGGGGTCAAGACACTGGTTCCGTTTCACCAACTAAGTCAAATTCTGTTGATCAGATTATCTATTGCTGAAGAATGAAATTAAAATAAGAAAATGTCCCCTGGTTTTTGTTAACCACGAAAAAAATTCATTATTGTAGTTATCAAAAAGAAATTAACTTGACACCTATCTCACTTTCATTACTTCCATTAATATTTTTGATGTTCCTGGTTATGTCCCATTTTAATGGGTGTTAGATTTACAGTGATCTGGAAGACTTTGAGGAAGCAAATTCTCCTAACGACCCACCAAATACCTTGCATGATCAGGCCTGAGCAAAACCAAAACAGAATTTAAAATTTAGTTTTATACTCTATAAATATAGTCCCAATGGCAACATGACTTGCATTTCCCTTCACTGGTCAGTACTAAACTTCAGCAGTTATCAATGGCATGGTGCCAAATTTCCACATATGAACACTAAAAATATAATCTTGTTATTGGTATGGGACAGAGAAAAGCAGAGCTCTAAGGCAAATTAAGCTAAGCCTTTTTCACTTAGGCCCAGATCCAGAACTTCTCAATAGGCACTTAACTCCCATTTGTTTCAGTTTCCCTCAGAGAATTGGGCAAGTATGAGTTCTGTCTTTAAATACCCTTGTGAACCTGGGATTTAATTTGCCAAGTACTTAATGGAGGTTAAGGGTAATTTATTTATGAATATACTCCCATGTTTCCATTCCAGAAACTGGAGCTGGCATTAACTACTGGAAATTGCTTTGACAAAACATGGTCTTGTGAACTAGCAACAGTTAGATGCTTGAAAAAATAATTTTTGAGCACATTTGAACTAGCAAAGGAAAAATACTTTTTATGTATAGCTGTGATTTGATTTTAATAGTAAGGCTTCTGGAAATGATTTAGAAAAATCTTTTCTTAAAACCATTATTTTGTCACTTTTTCTTGTGGTTTTTTTTTTTTTTTTAATGAAGAAATAAATATACTCCAAAATTGAGTGGTTGATTATAAGTTCAATAACCTGCAGAAGTCTGGCATAAGTAGCAATTGGACAGATAATAATAAATCAAATTATTTGCTAATAATGTCTCCTTTACTCTAAATCACCCAAATGCCCATTTGCCTCTGAAAAGCAAGATGAGATCTCCTGAAACAGGATGATTCAACCAGTGAGACCTATTCCCTCTGGCCATTCCCTTCTTTGAGCTTCTGCTCCCTGAGATGAGAGGCTCCTTAGTCAGACCTAACTCAGGTTTTTCAATAGTCAGCATAAAACTGGACATTCTGCTTGGCACACCCAAAGGCAGGAAGGCATTTCTACACATTTGTGGCACATAGCAGGTGTGGACACAGCCAGCATACATCCTACTTCCTCACTAAAAAAGAAAATCAAAACACAACAGCAGTCACCAAAACAAGGTATGTGCACAAATGACAGCAAATCTGCCAAAACTTGTTGTAATCCATACTTATTTACAAATATTCTTAACACACCAACAGCCTTCACCCATGAAAGCTAGGACTGTCTGAAATTACAGAACCACAAAAAAAAAGCAGAGCATGATCTGGTAAACTGATATGTATTTTCCCATTAAGATTGGAGGAAGAAAAAAATGCAATCATACATTTTCAGTTATAGATTAGGAGCTGCAGAGGTGGTGGGACCTTGATGGGACTACATGAATGAGTAAGAATTTGCTTTTTGGAAACAAAGGTGATATAGGCTGTTTTCTGATGTCACAGCCGGATCGATGCAGGAGATTATTTCTTGCTAATTGTCAAGGTATCCTGCACCCCTCTAAGGTGTTTTGCTGCCTGTGCTCAAGACCAGCCCTGATATGGGGTAGCTGTAACCCATCTCAGACAGGTGAGAAAAGACCTATGTGACAGATAAGAGATGCTGTTGAGGGCCTGTCCCCCTTTGCTCAAGCAGCTGCTTTTACTCTTAAACCCTCTGCCTTATCCCTGCCCGAACTGCTTTGCACCTGTGCCTGGACATGTGCCTCTCTGATCTGGACCTCAGCTTCCTGACTTGACTTACTGGCCCTGGTCATAGTGAAAAGGTGTTAAAAAAAAAAAGCTAATATTACTCAAACAGTAGCAATATTTGCAATAAGTCACAGTACAGTGTATTGGAACTGTTTAGACTCATGCTTGATCTACTTCCCTCTAAAAGACGTTTTACAACACCCACACTCACAGTAAATTTCACTGTATATAAGTTTTCTTTTTTTTAAGCACTGTGTTCCTCTTTAACAGACAAATAGTGAAACTCAGAAACTACCTATCCACTTTGAGAAAGCAGGCAAAACTGATGACTAGTTTTAAAATCATTATGTGGCTAAGCATTTTTCTTAAAATGCTTCTTCATTGAGTAATAACATCTATCTTGTAACCTTAAATTTTTTTGGTGCTGATCTATACCACATTTGGTATAAAACCAAAAAACACTGTTGTAACTACAGCCTTATGTAGTTTCTGTAAAACTCAATGACCTTAAGGAAATGGATTAATACATTTATTTTTGCATTTTTTTTTAATTAAGCCATTAAATTTTATTCTTTTCACTGAGGATACACATAGTTCATCCAGCTTGCCTTCATTTATGTCCACACATGTCCTGGCATTTGCTCTGTTGCATAGAAAAGAGAATATATATATATATATATATATTTGTATTGCTTAAAGTCCACAGAGACATTAATTTTGACTAATTCTTAAACTTGGTCAGAATAGTGTCATATTTTGTGGCTTGTTTGTATATTAGATGCTAAAAATTCATTATAAGATAGAGAAAAAGTTATGCAATAGTAAATGAAGTTTCATCAACTTTTTCCTAAATAACTAACAGCTTTTAAAAAGAAGTAGAAAATTTTACATAAGCAATGCCTTAGTTTTAAAATTATTTTTAATATATTTTTTATTATTTTAAACTCCAGTATCTTAAGACTCGGCTCCTAGTCATTCAGAGGAGACTGTCCATTAGATCCAGTGCTGTATGAAAATTTTAAACCACTGTATCAGAGGTAAAATTAAATCATTTGGTGACTGAACCTGTGTTTAAAACAGATTAATTCATTATTCCTTTTAATTGGAGATGAAAGTAGTCTGCATTGTAGGAATCAAATCCACTCTTGAAATCTCTGGTCTCAGGAATTCAGCTACTACCCCTCCTTTTTTAATCCCTTAGTATGTGGGAAAGAGAGAGGGGAGGTGAAATACTAAGTCTGAAATTAGGATAAAAAGGAAAAAATATCCATATGATGAGGGAAGCATAAAAAAAGGGAGGGCAGGGAACACTTCTAGTCATGAATATTTCTCACTGCAGGGACTTCAAACCCCCTAACTAAATGGGAGAAGAACATGAAAGAAGGTTAATGCTGAGGGGGAAAAGGTGGTGGTATTGTACCACTTATTTTCTCATTCCTGAAATACTGCCTTCAACAGACATTTTCAGAGAAGACATTGATTGGTCATAGACTTAATTCAAGGTGAAGTTTTCCAGTTTCTGCAAGAACACTTGGAAATCTTTCCCAATAAATACATAACCATGATTTATAGAAATTTGCTTCCGTCAGATTTTACTGTTTTCGGAGAAAAGTGATACAAAATGCACTGTAAAATAACTGCTTGACAGGAACCCCCAATCCAACTTCCACACAACAAAAAATAATCAAAACAAAACCAAGAGGGTTGTTTTCTCATAAGCCCCTATAAAGTAAATAAGAGCTAGATTTTGAGATCATTAATCATGACAGCTAATCCTTGCCTGTACAGTGAGGCTCACTGGCTTCAGCATGGCTTCTTATATGCTTGCAGTGCTCCCCAGGGGGAAGAGCTTGATGCTTTTGTCCTCACCCAAGAGATAAGAGATAGAGATGAGAACAGTATCTAGTTGCACCTTAGTCTCCATAAAATCAAGGACACCTGTGTTCCTATAGTAAATTCTGTTTTGAAGCATCAGCCCAAGTGTTGCCAGTGAGAGAGGTTCAGAAGTGTTTTATCAGCACACACTTCCAATTACTCAAGCACAGGCTGTCCTGTAACCAAAGTGGTAACCAACAGGACAGAAAAACTCTGTTGTTGCTGCATGTTTGTCTGCATGTGAAACATTTCAGAACTAATGACAAATTATGTATTTTGACAGGTTTGAATGAAAGTTTTCCAGGTGCTGAATGAAAAAGTAGAGTGTCATCTGGTTATATCTTTGTCACTAATGAAATTGGACAAAACATTATTCTAAATAGTGTATTATGATTTAACAGCAAGTATAAAGGAAGTAGAAGAGTTTTTATTTCAAACATCAGAAAGAATTTAAGGAAGGCCAAGCTTAAATGCCTTGCTGTTAATATTTGAAATTACTCAACCCAAAATAATTTTAAATTTAGCAGATGGAAGTCTTTCTCTAATGGCAAAACGCAACATGATTAATCTTGGATTTAAACACTATTTAACTCTAAAGTGTTCAAAAAGCTGAAGCCAAATATTGTAACCATAGCTAATCTCAAAACAAATGAGAACATTGCAACACAATTCAGACCAAAAAATGGAAGCTGAATGTTAAACAACAGCTGGGAGAAAAACAGTCATATAAAGTGCCATTACTCTAAAAAAAATATGAAATGGACACAAAAAGCAATTTTGCTTAAGGAAACTGGTTAGAGAAGATAAACAAAAACATTCTCCTGTAATGGAATTACTTGAGTTCCATACAGTACCTTAAGCATCAAATAGTGTAACTGAGGGGCAAGATACAAAAGCTGTTTCAGAACTGTGCTCTACATTCACACACAAGTGTTGAAATGAGAATTAATATTTCTTTGAAGTCCTTGAATTCATTTTAGTGCATTGTGGCCCGCAGAAAACTGCAACTCTCTCTCACTAGAAGTATCTAAAAGCAGAAGAAAGGATTGCCAACTACAGTTTGTTTGTTTGTTTGTTTTCCTCTCACACAGTCCTGATTGGAAATAGATGTGGTTAATTTTTCTGATGGAAAAAGCTACTATTACAAAATACTAAGAATTTATGCTGAAACAGAAATACTGCTCAGGAAATCATTATTTTACAATCAATCACCAAACATTTTCATTTAAAATTGCAGGCATATTTAAAGCAAATGCATACCAGCAGAACAGGAGTTCAGGCAGGCTTAGACGAATGTATGTGACATAATTATTTCTGAATTTCTCTGTCAAAGACTGATCTACTCTCATTTGAGGCCCAAGAACTTGTTAATCACTTGGGAAATATTGGGTAAATATCAATTAAAGGAATCAACACTATTAATTCCAAAATAGGAAGCAAATCAACAAGAACCAAAAGCACCAAGGCCCATAAACCACAATATTTTAGACAAAGAAAAAATACACATTTCACAGAATTGTACTCATATTACTGCCTTGCTCTTCAGGGAGAGGAGAATATCATTATTAAAATGGTGCATGCTGTTGTTATCATTATCCTTGGCATAAACATTCAGGCCATGCCATTTCATTTCATTTTTTTTAACTGTGCCAGAAGGAATACTGGTGTCACTGTCTAGTTCTTTTCTTCTGTCATATCTTGAGAGTATCTTTAGATATCATGAAGGTTAAGAGTACTGTTATCAGGAAGAAACAGGATTGAATACAACAGATTCATTGTTCCCCACCCTCCAAGAAAATTGGGGGTGATACATAATGAGAAAAGTGACAGAAAGAAAGGGAAGATAAACCTGATGAAAATATAAGCAGGGGAGAACAGATGGAAAACCAAACCAAACCAAACCAAACATCAAAAAACAAAATCAAAACAAAACCAGAGACTGGCTAACAAAAGAAATTTCACTAGACAGGTCTCAAAATTTAAGACAGTACTGTTTGTGAAGATCCACTGGAGATTACAGCCCTTGTAGGCAGTCTCCTTCATCCTGAAACATCTTTGATGCTGTCAGTGTTTTACCTGCACTAGGCACAACGCTTCTTCTCACCACATAGGTCTCCCCATGTGTTGCTTATGTTGGACAAACATCTACTGAATGTCTCAAGTAAGATAGTTGGGAAAGTTACAACCATTCCTTCAAAAGGTGATAGAGTTTTGAAAGCTCGCTTCTCTTCTAGGAGCGTGCAAAAACTTAGAAACATGTTTTCTTGCTCTGTGGAAAGGGAATTCTAGGGGAAGAAAGAAAGAACTGTTTTGGAAGAACCATAATGAATTTTCTCTTCCTGCTGTCTGCTGGAAATGATTTTGGTAATTTCACAGAAATAAAACTGACATGAACAGCCTTGGTTGACAGAGAGAAACCAAACTCCCAGATATACCTTTCTTTCCTTGGCTAGCTGCAGAAGGGGCAGTGAGACTGCAGTGTGTTCTTCATCTCCCAGTAAGATATTCAGAGGAAAAAAGCTTCTCAGTTTCATTTTCTCTCTTCAGGCAAAGTTTTCCTGACTGGAAAGTATTTTCTGTCCTGTAAAATCATCCTTTTCCCATGGAAAGAAAGAAGTTATTTCACCAAAAACGGCATTTCATTTCAGAGAATTTGCCTGGTGGAAGAGACCCATTTGATTTTATCATCGGATAAAATTGATTTCACAGTATTTTTTTTTTGTTGTTAGGAACAGTTTATTAGATCTCAAGAAATCACTCCACTGCCTTTCTATTTAGATTTTCATACTTTACATTTTTAATAAAAATGAACTGCTTCCAAAAGAATAACTTGAAAATAAGCTCTTTTTGACCACTGGACTTAGTGTTCTTTACTGTCTCTGCTGCTCTTTCCAATACTCCAGTATTCCAGCTGCTCATCTGAAGCCATTGGGATCTTCAAGGAGTCCTTAACCTCATATGGTGAGATGCTCTCAGTGTCTTAAAATACAGAGATGCTTAGACTGGCTGCTGTGTTTCCTGGGAAAGATTCGAGTCACCAGCTGGGAGATTCAGTTACTGAGCATACAGTCAGTAAAATCTCATATCTCAGACCTGACACAAGGACTGGGAAGAACTAAGTAATTAAAGATTAAATGGGACCTCCACTCTTCAGAGGTTCATACGGTACAAGCAGTAGCATAACCCCATAACCCCCTTGTGCTCTCTTTGCATCATATGGTGAATCAAGTTCAAGATCCTTTTAACTTTAATAAGTCTGTATTCTTGCTCCATCTTACCAAATTGACCCTTTAATCTCCATGTGCCAAACCAAATGTTTTGTTGTCACACAGCGCATCTCTTCCCAAAGCCTGGCTGGAACCTCAGGGGCCCACATGCTTTGTTGAGACTCCTTGGTACTTACTGCAGTGATTTGCCCAGCATATTCAAGAACTATAAGGTCGTAACTATTAACTCCTAAACCAAACTTTTTATCAATTTCAGTCTGGTCCACTATTATTCTTCATTCTCTCTTAGATCTGTCTTATTTCAGTATATTTCTTTAAGAACTATATTGAAAATGTTCCACAAAATCTGTGGCATACAAACCAATCAGTTTCACTGCTCTAGACAAATGTGCTTTTAAAGATTCAGTCAGAAAAATATTCATGATTAGTTGCAATTATTCATTATGGATCATCACTTTCTAGATGGAGAACATAAAGCAAAATGTCTTTATTTCCTTTATTTCACAGTCTAGTTACTATGTAATAAACAGCCCTGTCGTGGTTTAAGCCTGGTTGGCAGCCAACCACCACGCAGCCACTCTCTCTCCCTTCCCCTCCGGCAATGAGAAGGGACAGAGAGCCAGGCTTGGGGTTCAACTTAGGACTGGGATGGGGAAAAAAATCCCCTTTTATGGGCACGAGCAAAAGGCAGACTCGTTAGGGGAAGAAAAAAAGAGCATACATTTATTATAGACACTAACAACACGTAACAGAGTAGGCCAGTGAGAAGCATTGTCACATCTTGAGAACACCTTCCCCCCACCCCTCCCTTCTTCCCGGGCTCAGCTCTGCTCCCGATATCTCTACCTCCTCCCCCAGTGGCGCAGGGGCAGGGAATGGGGGGTGCAGGCAGTGCTGCCACTTCTTCCATCTTCAGTGGGGGGAGCTACTGGAACTTGTTCCTCCTGCTCCATCGTGGTCCCCCTCTCACAGGAGACAGTCCTCCACAAACTTTCCCTGACATGAGTTCCTCCCATGGGCCGCAGTGTTCCCCACACTGCTCCGTCATGGGTCACTAACTTTCTCTGACTGGATTCTCTCCCACGGCTGCAGCCCTTCCCGAGCTGCTCCGGCGTGGGACTCCCCCGCATGCTGCAATCCTCCCAGCGCTGAATTACAGCAGCGGGGCTACCTTTTCCCATGAGACCCCGGCCTTCTTCGGGTACAGCACCTTGATCATCCAGGCAAAAAACACAGGCCATAAATCAATGTCTGCTTCACCATAGATCTTCATGGGTGGCAGGGGGGGGCCGCCCTGCTGTCTCCCCACAGGATACAGGGGGGTCTCTGCTCCGGCACACCTCCCCCCTCCTTTCTTCCTCCGTTCCTCCACTGACCTTGGTGTTCACGCAGCTGCTGCAACTCCTCCTCACAAGTCCCACTGCTCATCACCACGTCCCTTCTTAAATACATTATCGCAGAGGCGCAGCTGATGGGCTCAGTTTTCAAACAGAAGTGGAGCTGACTTGGAGCTGGGGGAGCTTCGAGAAGCTTCTCACAGGGGGCTGCCCCTATAGCCCCCTCCCCTGCCACCAGAAAAACCCCACCACTCACTCAACCCAGGACAAGCCCTTTGTCCACTGCATCATTTGAAAACTCACCTGTCCTGGCTTTACCAGGTAGTTAATGCAGAACAAATACCAGCAATTCTATGTGAATTTAATTTGGCTAAGTAAAGATAAACAAACAAACAAACAGATCAAACCCCATAAAAAGTCCACCCTGCACCCAGTTTGCTATGTGCTTTTCTTGGAAACTGTGGTTATCTCGTCTCATAAACACCTCTGGAAAGAGTACACTAACTAGGAAACTTTGCAAAATTGCAGATGAGCTTAGTCAGAAGCTAAGACATGGCACCACCCAGTCAAGATGATACTTTATGTGTTTGTGATCTTTCCAGAGCACTGGATACACTATTGTTTGTAGACAATTTTTGCCATTCCTGTAGGAATCTATGAGAACTACTAAAATCTGTTCTTGGAAAGGAAAAAGATGAACAAAGGAAGCACAATCCTGCCTTGTAAGAATTCTGGCAGAGATAACTGGTGAGTTGAAGTCCTGATGAAGTACTGACAGCTAGAAACTCTCAGACCTACAATCATTCTCAGTGTAGTTAATAGGCTTAACTGATAATGCCTTTAAGTATTGGCTTCACACAAACCATTAGTTGAGTCATAGATCTTTGTAGAAATAAGTACCTGGGAAGTTTGTACTCTTGTATGATACATTTTGAAAGCTGAAATGTGCTTTATGGAGGAAACTCCATTCCTGAATGTAGGAGATATTACAGACCTGCATCAGGTACTGCAGACAGTACCAATTCAGCCTCTTGAAGTCAAAAAGAATTGCTCACAGAGTATGTTCAGGATCTGAACATAGCCACACTACAAACAGGGTGACCACGAATGTAGATCGTCGAAATGTGATGCCAAGTGACTGTTGCTAGCTCTGGGACTATTTATGACCCACTTAACCTGTCTGAGAACAGGAGGTCTGCTAACTCCCTACGGTGCTGGTTTCTGCACAGCTTGGAGCTGCATGTCTTCTTGTAATAGCACAATAGATGACGTGTATTTGCTTATGCTTATGGAGGGAGCTGCACCTCAATTCTTGCTCACACAGTACTTGGGCTAAACATAGAGCATTCAACCTTGTATTCAAATACAAAGTCTTCCAGATTTAAGAACTGACTAATGAATGAAGTGCGTTTTGCTTCATTACAGACTTTACTACCTTTCAAACTTCAATTGCACTTCTGTTATTTTATTATTTTTGTCTTGCCTTGAAACACCATTTTTTATGGTATTGATTTTTGGAGATACTGTGTGCATTTTTCACTTTAATTATAGTTTTAAGGTACTTGTTAACCTACAATTAACACAGTGTGAAGCTGAAGGAGAGCATCGGTTGGGCCCAGAATAACCTTGTAATTTTCTCCTTATTTTCAGCTTTCTAAGCATTAAGACTCCAGATTGTTTGATTTCCATTTGGATTTTTATCCCATCGTGAACTTGACACAGTTGCTAAGATACATATCAGTCTGCACCGTGTTGATACAATATTATTTAAACACTTTAAAGGGCAGCCTAACAGTTCTCTGTAAACACACAACTCTGCCGTAAACTGTTCTCAGCGGAAACAAGCAGCCTGACACCAAAATTAAATCCAGGGTATTTCAAAGATTATTATGGAAGGCTTCACAAGCATCCACCCACCACCAGCAAAGCACCTCACAGTTGCATTGCCACCCTGCTCTAACCTCACCGTACACGTACATCCTCTGGCGCCATGCCTGCAGCAGACCCTCTGCCTGCAGCTTCATAGCAAGCCGGGCTCCTCTCCTGCTGGCGCTGCCACAGGCATGCAGGGAGTCTGTCTGGATGTCAGTAGCCCAGGGACAGCCGTTGTTTCCAGGCCTGCTTCAGTAACCTGCCCAAAGTCGACCTGAGCAGGAGCCCTGCTCATGCCTAAAGGTCTTGCTGCGCTGTGTACTCGTGAAATAAAAAAAATTAAAATTCACCCCTTTACAAAGAAGGGCCAGAGATTTGCACAGTCAACAGGAAAATATAAGGAGGTAATACAGGCCAAGCTCAGGAGCCTTTTTGTGTAATTGATGTTCGTCTTTCATGATACTTTGTTAGTTTGGACAACAACTGTATGGAAAAAGGCTTGAGCACTTGCTCAGATGATGCTAAACAGTCTTCACTGAAATACAAAGAAACTCTTTCAGCAAGATAAGACTTCATGACAGTATTTTCTCAGTGGTTTTTGCTGCTCAGCCTTAGTCTATGGACTGGTGAGACATATGTCACCTGCTGCAGTGACCACTACTTCTAATGCGGTTTCTCTCTGATGTGTGCACACAAGGAAAGTGTCTGACAGTGCCTTGCAAACAATCGATAAACCAGAGCAGCTCACTTACCACATGACAACCTCACAACATTTTGATTTTAATAGCTGATGCAAAAAACCACTCCCGTGACCATTTTCAACTTTCTGAAGCTAGTGAGGAACATCTTAAGGGAAAAAGGCTCCATAGCTGGGACCCAAGATCTAGGGACCATGTCTCATGCTGGATGCTAACAGCATTGCCCTGGTGCAATCATCTCCTGCTCCACACCAAACATTGGCAATAATGGACCAAGTTTTCAAAAACAGAAAATATTGTCCCAGAACTATATGTTGTTTTTAGAGTAAAAATATTTGTATTCACACATACCTTGATGAGTCCAGGATATCGTAGTATTGAGAGTGTCACAAGGGCCAGGCATCAATATAGCTGATGCAGATGCTCAAAACACCTGAAAATCCTTCCCCGTTTATTCAGTTAATGCCTGCAGAGTTTATTTTTTTACTAGTTATGCCAGATTTCTTTGTGTTAGCCTTAAATTATAACAGTATCTTTGGCTGTTTTCCTAGTGTTATTTAACTGCATTAATTATGACACTGGTAAATGTTTGATTTCTCCCTTTTAGTTTTACTTCATTCACTAAAGCATACTCAGTCTATTCTTCAATATTTCACATTTTTTTGGGTCAGGCTACAAATTTTTTCAGTGCCTTAACTTCTCTCTTCTATGGTTGTTCAAATTGCTGTATTAACTTTCCTTCTACCTGATCTTGTCTTTTTCTATCAGGACTGTGACAGAGCTGAAGGGAGGAGGGGGGGAGGTGGGATGGAGGGAGGGAAAGAGGGAGAGAAAGTGTGCTATGTGTCAGTATGTCATGTTCTGCCATTCTGAATTCCTATCAGATTACTTTGCTTTGCAGAACATACAATAATTTTGAAACTTGTTTCCAAAAGGAACAAAGTTTCTAGTCTTTTCTGTTCCCAAGTCCTAAACTTCAGGAACAGCACAAAAATGTTGATTCTTACTTAAATTTTGTATTAATATATAAAACCTACTTAATGTTAAAAATATATTTCAAAATGGAAAAAATATTCCACTTGCAAAATAAATCATAGGACACACCAATATTCAAGAATTGATTCGTATTTTTATACAAAACCAGAATTTTATCATGTTTTGATATCAACCAAAAGAAAAAATCTAGGCAAAAATCTTCTGGCAAGAATTTTCTGATCAACTGTACTTCCTGTGCTTTGCGTCTATCTTCCTGATATGTTTGAACATTTATAATATGCAAAGAAGTTTTCCTTGGCCACATGGTATTTCATTCTGTAGTTAAAACTGTCCCTCTTCCCCCACTGAAAATGGAAAACAAAGCAATGAATATTTTCCTGAAAGCCAGGGCTGAGCGGTACAGTAGTATCAGACCAGACAAGGTGTAAGTGACAAGCCTGACAGTTTATCATTCTACTGCTAGTCCCGCCAGCTTGGAGGAGATGTGAACCTCCCTTCCTGCACAGCCACCAGTGATTACGCTACAAGCCTGACAGTCACCTCCAAGCACATGGTGAGTGCTCTGGGCCATCAGAGGTGCCAGAGATGGTATTAATTCCCTCTCCACTGTACACACTTAGCTGTCTGTTTCTTCAAACTGTTATGGGCACCTCTCTGCTTGTAAACTGACTGAATCTTCAAAAGATCATTTGCCTCAGTAAGTATGGCAGGAATAATCATCTGACATTAATGAGCTATGCAGGTGTTCTCTATCTTATTTTCACTATGTAAGATACAAGGTTAGGAAGACTTGGAATAATCTGTTTTTTATGAAGTGCTAAAATGATAGAGGATAATTTTTTGATGCTCACAAAGCATTTTTTATAATAGCAGGCCGTGGTAATTGCAAGGCTTCTTGTTTCAGACATAGATGACCATCAAAAAGCCAGAGGAAATGATGGAGAGCATGAAGGAGGCACACGGTCCCAACAGTGATCAGACTTGTGAGTATGAGGGCTTTTTTGCAGAAGGGGGAACAGCAGTTATTCTCTAGTCCTACTCTGATCCCATGAAATTCTGGAAACCCAGCAAATGAGAGGCTTGTGGAGACCCAAGATATTCCAGTTAGCACATGCTAGGAATTCAGCACTGATAAGTGTCACCATATGTTCTCAAGCCACAATGACACTCTCTAGTTAGGAGTTATGAGGAGGGCTATAATGTAAGAAAAATCAATAGTATTATTTTAAAATGTTCAGCCATGAAAGAACAATCAACAGTTGAAAAGACCAGAAAGAATCAATTTCAATGAGCAGTTAATATTAGGTAACAAGGCAGCACAGAGATAGATAAAGATTAAACTGATGGGAAGGAATATTTAAAGCATTAATTAAATGCACTAGAGCTTAATGCCCCTCAGAAGAGTTTTTAAAAGAAGGCTCTATCTTAAAGTTTCACATTCCTTTGCAGAATTACATCAGTGAAATAGCACATGACAAATGTGACACCAAAAACTATTTTCTCTTAAAACAATTATAATCTGTTAAACTAAAGTATACACGGCTGCCTGGGTTCTGCAAGAGCACGTAATGACTTTCCTTTCCCCCTCTGAAGGTAATGTTTTACTCTCTAGAGGAACGTTACACCTCTAAGTAAATAAGTACCTAAATCTATGGCAAAGTGACATCTTCAAATTAGGATTCCAAGCTGGAGCTGTCACAACATAGTATGAGACCTTCTTAATATGAAAGACCTGAACACCAAAAAGGAAAATGACCCCATTTTCTTGTTGTTCAGAAGCACTTGGAATCGGGTATCCATTTTGATTTTAAGATATACATACGTACATAACTATGTCTTATGTATGTTATATATGTGACACGTCCATTTCTTACCATGGCAAACTAATTTATTCTTTATTTCAAAGGTTTATAGGAGAGTGTCAGGCAAATAGAAACACATTACAAGACTTAAACCCACAAAACCCAAATCAAAAATCCCAGAGCAAACTAGCTAATAGCAGGAATCTGGAAAGCATCTAGAAGATGCACATTGTAGAAAATGGGACTAGATTTAAAAAGGGGGAGGATAGGTGAGGCAGCACCCAACGCTAAGATCTCCAAACTTTTAAAATGTTCTCTGAAATACAGTGTGACAGGTTGACACTGGGCCCTCATTAAGGCTTTGATTTACCTTTGATGGTATCAGACAGCCAATAACAGTCTACCCAAAGATAAATCAAAAGTATATAAAATATTCTCAGTCCAGGGTAAATCTAAAATGGTATTTCTCTATGCTAGCACAGCAGTAAATGTACCATTAATTATTCTTCTCTGTTGTATCACCTAGTGCTCTTCAGTGGACAGATGGTTTGAAGGACACAGAACACTTTGTCACAAGCAAAAATCCCAAGTCAGCATTTTGTCTGATTTCCTTTCAGTTTGTCATGGAAACAGTATAAAACTTTCCTAAGACACGCCTTGAACTATCAGAGTATGTACATTAAGTGCTATATTTCACCATATCAAGACACTAAACAATCCTTTCCTCCTCTAAACCCACTAACCTCACTTGACAGAGCATTCATTTATCTTGTGGACATACAGAGAAAGAGAATCCTGAGCAAAAAGTACTACATATTCATTCTTTCTCAGAGAGAGAACAGAGACATGATTTATATGTGGTAGAAATCTGTTAACATAAGAAATTGTATATTTGGAAATTAAATAGGCAGTAAGAAAGCTTTCTTATGGAAGTACAGGAGGCCTGAGCTCAATTTTGCTTTTCTATGTTCCTGAAAGGGAGATTACGCTTAGATTATTCCCATTTGGATTAAAAATTGTCAAAATCTGAATTTTCTTTTTGGTACCAGTCTCAAAGTATCACGTGTGTTTCAATTCCCAAATCAGATGGAAAGCAAAGGAATCTGAAACTTCTTGCACAAAAAAAATTCTAAAGTGTTACTCAGTTCATTCAAAAAAATATTATGAAGAATTTTCAGCATTTCTCAGACATACATTCAGAATATTAATTCAGACAGTGTACTGGAGATTTGTACTTCTATGTCTACAAAAAGAGACATAAGTGATGAAATAGAGGGGAGCTTCCTAGGATAAATGAAATGCCAGCAAAAGTACAAGGAAAAACATGGTAACTGGTCAAATTCACAATCCCTGTCAGCCCACAGTCCTAAATCCTTGGCACAGCTGCGCTGCCAGCAAGATCATTCCAGCACTGATCGTGGTAACTACCTGCAGTACCTGTTTCTGAAGGGCTTACAGCGGTGTCCTGGTCACGCATGAAGACATGCACACCATCACAGGAGTGTGTACAGAGGCAGGGAAGCCCCTGACCTGGTGTTCGGTTGAGATGCCTGGCTGGGCTTTCCCTCCAAGGACACCACCTTTCTGCTCCTCATGGTAATGCTGCAAACCCAAAAGAGTGCTGTAAGATGCTCTACATAGGGTATTCAGGGCCTTAGGCAAAATTAAATTACCCTTCAAGGCGTAGGTTTTCAATCCTTCCACCCTGCGTGCAGTACTGCAGGTTTTCCCCTGGTGACTGCTGCTGCCCAAGGAGTAGAAGCCTAGTTTTTGTTGACATTGATGACATTGCTTGCAACCTTGAGTACCCTGAACAGGTTGTATCTCAGTCAGTTTGGAAATTTCCTCTTTTATTCTGTGGTACCACCGGGTTAGATACCTTTTAGGAAGTTAGGCCAGATGTTCTCAGGGAAATCTTACTGATGGTGAGCGTGGAAATTGAAACAGTTCATAGAATGAAGCAACACTCCCACATTTTATGTGGTTATACAGCACAGCAACAATGAATAACGGGAGGACCAAATGTTTCCCTCTGGTGCACTCATTCTTCGGAGTCTATAGTTTTTATTCCTGCTTAACTTGCTTAAACTGCTTGGAAAACACTCAAGACGGGACTCATGTCTATACTGTTCTGAAACCTCTCAGTCTTCCTGTCAGTCTTGAACAGCATCTGCTCCTGGCCTACCCCTGAAACCAGCATCCAAGGGGTAATGGTACAGATGTAGACAGACACAACCTTGCAGCCTGCTATGATTTAATTGTGACAGTTTTGCATGGAGAGGTCATCATGGCTCCACTCTCCAATCCCATTGTTTCCCATGACATGGTGTGTTCCTGCACACTCCAGATTGCCACAGCCACCTTCAGTGGACACGGGGGTGCCACCATGCCTCCTGGAGATCACTGCCACACTACTTAACAAGCCAGGCGGTGCCCGGCCAGTCAGACACGTACCACAGGGAATAACTCATCCCACCAGTTTATTCCATATACAACTTGTATATGTCACTACATCTCACACACAGAGTAAGAGCCAGGAAAAGAAAGTGCTGGTTTCAGATTTCTTGGAGGAGGCAAATACTTCAGCAGAAACTGTGACAAAATTTTCAAAACACCGATGACCTAAAAGCCAGGCAGAAAGTGAATGCCTCTGACTGCTTGGCCAAAGGCATCTCAGATTCTTTAAACTGGAAAAATGAACACACAGGAGATAAAGATGCTGTGTTTACAAGAACAGTAAAAAAAAAAAAATGCTGAAGAATTTGGGCAAGAAAAGAGCTCTTTGGTGGGAGCTGGATTCCACAGGAGTTATTTTGAATTTCCCCAGCCAACTGGAGCCAGGAGAAGGCTGATTTTCCACTGCCCTGCACCTTGCAGAATCATTTACACTCCTCAAGTGGATGTGAAAACGTTACAGACACTAACAGCACCATTTAACACCCACTTTGCAGAGGTGTTAATGTCTAAACAAAGTATAAGGTCATAGAAAGTACGCCCAGAGAACATTCAATTAAGAGTGATTGCTGAGGAAGTGCAGGCTCCTCTCTTCCAGGGCATTGACAGCCCAGGTGCTTCCCACTGCTTCTCCAAACAGGAGCCTTTCTATGGGGACACACTGCCACTTTACCAAAAAGCTGTTCAGAGGAGATATTACCTTTGGCGGTTGTTGCATGCGTCCCCATACACTGTCCTTGTCCGGAGCGGCACCTCTGAGATGACTCACAGTGCTCTGCCTGCTGCTGCCCCCGGCAGCTGTGGGCTCTGTCCCCACGGGGCACCGCCATGCTGCTGTGCTCCTCTGAAATGTGAGCACAGGAAGGGGCTGTCACAGCAGGCATGACTGACCCAACAGGGACCCTGTCAGCCCAAAGCCCACCAGGTGCACCTGAGCAAAATGCGGCACTGGAGCAGCCCAAGCAGCTCATGCCACATCAAGCATTGGACTGGTCAAACCGCAACCTGACAAAGTGCTGGTCTCACCAGCTGGAGACCGGAGATTTGGCTGCTGCCTCACCTCAGCAAGCTCCAGCAGTTTCTGCCTGCCCCCGCCATGCCAGGGCACTCTCCAAAGGAATGGGGCAGCCCCTCGGGTGCCAAACCCTGAGGGAGGCTCCCCTGTGGTGGCTGGGCAGCAGAGCGGTCCCAGATACAGCTTCCTCAGGGGAGAGCTGGTTATTGAGGGGTGCGGGGCGTTGGCCGCAGAAATGGCGGGAAAGCCTGGGAGCGAGCAGGGGCCAGCATGGCCAAGCTGCTGCTGCACCTCCTCTGGGAAACGGGTCCCACCTGGAAAACACAGAAATGACTCAGCTCACTGTGGACACACTGCAGCCTGGCCTTGCTGCCTCAGGGACTCCCTTGTACCAGCGACAAAAGTTTAGCATTAACTGCCAAATTCCCACTCATTTCTCTTTCCACAACCCAACTGCCATTCTCTCTCACCCTGGGGGCATGCAGACCAACCCTCAGCGTGCAAGGTGGACGTGAGGGCCTGGCCTTCCTGGTGGGGTGTCAGCCCAGGGACTGTGAGCTGTTCCCCCCTTCTCTGCAGGAGTCACTTCTGGGGGTGCATGGGGACAGGCAGGGAGGCGGCATTTGGGCTGCAGCTGCTTCCCGCTACCTGCCTGGCCCCTCCGAGCAGGCATGGAGGTGAGGTGACCAGTGGCCTCTGCGGGCTTCAGGCCTTCTAGGTTTGGCCACAGCTAACAGGAAGCTGTTGAAGACCAAGGGTTTCTCTTTTTCTTTTTTTTTTTTTTTTTTCCCTTTCCTCTTCTCTTTTAAATGCATATTGTAGCTCCTGGTATAAAGGTCTAATCAGGTATTATTGCTGGATTTTGACCAAGTGAGGCTGCTGAATTATAGGCTCAGTTGTGCCAGAAGCAGGTGCAGCATTGCTGGCCTCCAGAGATCAAAAGCAATCCAGCTCCCTCAGTCATCAGACCCAGGGAGCCTGTCCTCTCCCCCAGATTTGACCAATGGTATCGCGATTTCGGCTTCTCTCTGGAGTCCCTCTCTTCCTGTCCCTCTGCTCCCACCTGGGACAGGGACATCACCCACTGTTCCATGCATGCTCAGGAGCGCTGGCTTGGCCCTTGAATGTGACGGGAGTTTTCTGCTCCTCACATCAGCCTGCTCCCCTCTCACAAGCTGCTTTCTCCCTCAGCAGCACAGTCAAGCATTTTTCTGGATGATTTGCCGGGCACACCCTCCTCCCAGTGCCCTAGCTCCTCGGCAGCTGCTGGGAGCTCCAAGCAGTTTTGCCACCCCATTCCTTCTCTCTGTCCCACTGCTCCCAGGCCAGGGGCCAAGGCAGGTTGCAGGAGGGGGGCAGGTCTGCACCAATACCTTGCTGGAGTAGGGTGAAGCTCCTGGTCTCCTCCATCATCTTCCTTCTGAGCTGTTGCTCTAGGCTGCTCGTGGTGCAGGAGATACACAAGACATAAGTGAAGGCTGAAGGAGAAGGTTTATGGGAGAATTTGTCCTTAGTTTTAATACACATAATTTAATTTCCTCCTGGGTTGTGCTGATGTTCTGCCAGCTGCAGAGGACCTCTGCCCTAGAACCACTCTTTCTATTCCTCCACCGAAAGTTGTTTTTTTGGGTGAGGATGTTTGGGCCCAGGAGAAACCTGGGCATCAGCCCTGGCTTTGCTGCCCACCAACTGCAGCTGTAGTCCAGCCGGCACCTTCTCAGTACCTCTGTGTTTTATCAACTCTTTTTAGCCACCTCTGAATCCCTCCATGAAACTTGCTGTGTACAGACAGAGAATAGCATTGATTAATGTTATCCTCTAAAATAGAGTTGGTGGTGGTTCCTGCTCTCTGTGTGTTTTCATGAGGTTTAGAAAGCATAGAGCCAGCTGAGAACAGGGGAGGGAGAGCACAAGATTAATAGGAACAAAAGATGACAAGGGAACTCTCATTGTACCTACAAATATATTTCCCAATGTACATCATGAAAGAAAGGATTGAGAAAGAAAGAGAGAAGGGGACAAAGGAAGATGAAAATATGCCACAGGTGGGGAGAACACTAAAACCACCACCCACCCCAGTGCCAAAAATCTCAATTAAAAGGTGACAGGTGTGTAATTTTGTTTTAAAGGCAAAACAGCACCATAAAAGAGGTGTTGTCAGGTTTAGAAAATAAATGCCAAATGTGTTCAGTCTTGCCTTTGAGCAGTATTTCTTTTCAGTTGTCTTTCGTTTTTGTAAATTTTATTTAGTTTCCTGCGGTTCCCTTGCCAGCTCTGTCAGCGCTGGCCATAGATCTGAGAGATGTTGGCCCATCTCTCCTCTCGACTTCCCTGCTTTGCTCAGGGCAGGTTACTCGTTCCCAAGCAAGCCAGGCCCCTGTGTGCTTTAATTGCTTCGCAGCCACTCTGGCACCAGCTAAGGTCACTCTGAGTGACTGTGGTGGAGAAACAGCAGTAACTCCAGCCAGTGTTATTGTGACAGCTTTTAAAATGCAAAAGGAGCAGAGACCTAAGATAAAGCACTGTAGGCACCTTTCCACTTTTAAATAAACTTAGAGCAAATACAAGTGTAAAACTCAACCATCGCTTTTTATGGTCTTGTCTCCTTTTCATTTAAACCTCTTAAGAAACAACAGCACATAGAAAGTATTTCTGTGATGGCAAATAAAGTGACTACACATATTTCAAATGGGGAAAAATCTGAATTTGCCCCAAATTTATGCTCCCTGCTGCATTTGGCAATCCTTCCCTTTTGTTCCTTCTCTGGTTCAGGTGCTGCTGTCTCCACCAGCGATGGGGCATGGCATGGGGAGTGAGGTGGATGTTGGAAGTCATCCTGGAAAGTCTTTAGAAATGAGCTGGGACACAGGAACTTCGTGTACTGTCCCACTGGAGTACAGACAACAATCTGTTTCTTAAACTAACAGAATCTCTTTTCCTCTTTTAGGTCTGGAGGAATCCCTGTAAAGACTTTTTCTGTTCATTTCTAGTCATCCCTTGCTTACTTAATCTTGGAAACCTTTTTTTAAAATTACAAAATGTCTCCTTAAAAAAATTAGAGGGATGGTTCTCAGTCACAGAAATCGGCCTAGAAAACTTAAACAAATAACACAAAGTATTGAAAAATTGAGCACTGGAAGATCAGAATCATTTGCAAGGTTGTACAGGTCCTTTTCTTCCCCCACAGCCCATCCTGTCCCACTCCTTCCACTGTGGAATTCCTCTGTAAGGACTGGGTTTTACATCACGATGAGAGTAAAGTTTCTGTCTGGAAACATGGAAGATTCTACTGACTTCTAAACAGATTTTTTTTAGAGCTTTATGGAGAGCATGATGGGTCGCTCTCCCATTTGTGGATATTCTGTAAACGGAGATCTCTGAAGGCGGAGTCTTTGAAGTGAGCCTCTTCCATCTCAAATTGTGAAAGGTACTTATAGAAAAATTTCTGTCTGCTCTTCAGAGGACTCTTATCCTAAGGATTCAGTTAAGAATGGCACTCATAGCATTAGATGCAACCAGGCATGACTTACAAATAGTAACCTATTAAAGCAATTCATTAATTTCCTCCAACAAATGATGTGATTAAAAATGCACCTAGGGAATGTTATAAATGTACAACTATGACTTGACTTTTCTTCCCAGGAATCTCTGGCTAATACCTAGTGAATAACTCACCTCTCAGCTGAAACCATCAAATGAAAATGAATAGCCAAGTATTTTAAACTATTGCTTTTTATTATAATTACACCGGAGCACAAATAAATAAGCACTAAATTATTGTAAAATATTGTCAATGCACTAAAGAAAGCAGAATTGATCTTCAAACAACATCTTATTACTTCAAAAGTATCAAAGTACATTTAATTACATCTTACCTAAAAAAATCAAGTACAAAAATGAAAAGAAAATTAATATGTATTTATACTGTGTATATAGAAACGGCTAATAATATATGATTACAGTTAGCCTCTAGCTACTCCTTACTCCTACACAATCTCAGGCACATACCTGACAATTTCTAATGAAATATGAAAAAAAGCAATATGACATTCAATTTCAAGATATTGGTAAATGTATTACATTGGAATGAACACAGAATGATTTCATTTTATTTAAAAACCCTGTCATTTAAAAACATAGTGCCATTGTCCACTTAAAAATAAACAACCCAAACCAAAAAACCCCATACCATTTTATACCATTTGCTTTAATTCGTCAAAAGGAGCAATAAAGTAGACATACATTGGCTAATATACGTAAACACATTTTTAGTGCAAGAATAACAAGACCTGTGACTTTACTGTGCTTTCTTGAAATCACAGTGCACTTTACACAAATTGCTACACTATAATGTTTAACTTCAGGAGTTTAAAGCAAAATAAGTGCATACCAAACAATTTCATATATACAGTCTTCTTAAGTGTGTGTATATATGTGATCTGTATGTATATACAGATTGCATATTTATACAGACTACAGCTTTAATGACCGTGTATAACTAAGCACTGCCATTCACCCTGTGACACAGAAACTGCTGAGACAATAGGTGGTGTAGAAAATGTTTAACAGCGTTTGGATGGCACGCTCTCGGCAGTATGACGTGCCTTTCACTCGAGCGATGGGGTGGGCCAGCAGCCACGGGACGGGAGGGTGGCGTATGTCTTGCTCTGGCTCTGTCCGTGACCTTTGGAAGGAACTCCACCTGAGCCTCGCCTCCCTCCTCTGTGAAACGATTCTTGCAAGCATGAGGTTTAGTTCACATTTCTAAAGTGCTTTGAAGGTAAGTGCTTTACTTTTTCATGTACTGTCGCACTTTAAAACAAAAAGCCATTGTTTCCATGGGATACAATGGAGGTCTGGAAGCACATGGGCAGTTATTTAGGAAGGACAACGTAAACAGTGTTGAGCAATAAAAGGAAAACAAAGAGTGGTTTTACGGTGGGCTAAGTGTACAAGCAAGTCTGCTTAGGACAAGAATGCTTCAATTCCCTGATCATTATTCCTATTATGTACCAATATGAAAAGGACACAGTATGAACAAACACTATTAAACACGTAACTGTTTACATTAATGTTTGCCCTCTTCCAAAGGGCCTGGCACTGCAGCGCCCGTGCGTACCCACGGGACTGGACTGCAAAATCGGTGCTTCGGTAGCAGGGTTTTTAATGTAATTGCTCCAGAAGAGACCAGTGCAGAGCAGGAGTATCAAGACTGACTGAACGCCGACTTCCATTTTGTCACCAGAGACTTGGTGCAGTTGGGGGAAAGGGTTGAGCCAAGTATTTCACACATGGTTATGAAAACTTCTTCTCTTGCCATGTAACAAGGAAGACAAAGCATAAACACTTTCTGGATAATGAACCTGTTATCTCAACAGATTTCTCACAACCAACAAGTCGTCTTCTTTCCAGCAGATTCTGGAACTTTGCGAGATCTCTGGAGTTTTTCTTCTGCCATTTTCTTTCTTTAAAAAAAAGAGAATAAGCAGAATATACAGTTGATGTCTTTTGGATGTAACATGTACTCAAAGATTCCTTCACAGCCTCTGGGTTTTTTCCTGTCTTCTGTCATTTCGGCTGTGAGGGGCTCTTTAAATCTGCATTTCAATTGCATAACCATTCCAGCCACTGTATATTCATAACACACATCAATATTTAATGTATGTGGGTATATACGTATGCACACATCTATGAGTATATATATAGAGATCCATGCATATATACATATATATGTGTGTACACATATGCATATATACATATACAATAATGCTAATATACATACACACATATAAACACACACTTTATCTTTTACAGAAATCTCAGTTTGGACATCAAAATATACATTAGTTAATTAGTTATAAAATATTTTAAAACTTTATTTCAGAGGCTGAAAAGAAACTACTACCGATAAAGCATTACTCAAACTCAAACTTTAGCAATATAGATTACAAAAACCTTCTAAAATTTGTTATTTTTGGTTTTTTTGATCAGCAATTACAGCTGTGGAAATGCTGTCAATATAATTTAAAAGAAAAGCCAATATAACAAGAAGTTGCAAACAACACACCTTTTCTTCTCAGTGAATATAATATTAAAATGATTGTTTTAAAGAGGGACTTTTGTGCTACCAAACTTCAGACGCATAGATAGAAATTTAAATATACAAAATATATGCCATAGATCTTTTTTTCCCTACTCCACAGCAGTACAAGCTTCCCTCGTTCTCAGCAGATCCTTTTGGAAGATATTTCACCGCATGGATTTCACCCTCATAATCAGTATAAGCCATCTCTTTCTCCCGTTAAAACCAGGAGGTCATAATTCTTTGGTCATGACATTATATTCTGTTAAAATGGGTGTAATGTAATACAGGATTGCAAGCCAATTACAGAAGCAGCCGGGAAGAAGAAACAGCATACCCGGGAGAACGTGTTACGTGGGCCTCTGCTTCAAAACCGCGTGAAATCAAGAGAGATTTCCCTACTGGCTTTCAAGGGGTCTGAATTCCAGCCTTTATAAGTAACATAAAGAAATCTGACACAGAGTAAAGTAAGGATGTGTTGCTGGATTTAAAAATAATAAACATGTAAACAGATTTTGTTGCCTTTATTTTCTGGACCAAAGACAAATGTGGACAGGAACCGTGGCTGCAGTGCCACCGCCTTAACCTGCAAAGCGACTGGGTCTCTCCGTCACGGGCTGTACAATGCTTAGTCACAGTGAACCATGGTCTCTGCTAGTCAGCTGAATATAATGAAGAAAGAGTTTCTGTTGCAGGCTTTTCTGCAGAAAATTTAGTTTCTTGGCCAAATAATTTTAGCAACTGATTCATAGAAAACCAAGGGCAATTTATCTGATTAACTTTATGGGAAAACCGATGCAGAACAATTCCTGTTTTAAATGCATCTTGGGCACCCACATTAAGTGCTTTTATTTGCACTGCTTGCAGTTTAGCTGTTTCCCACCAAAATTCTCCCTTGTCCAGCCCTTCCCCACCCAAAGCTAAGGACATCTAACGAGTACAACTCTATGTAATGTCTACAGCCCTAGCACCAAGTTGTTTTGTACATTGTCCTGTTCAACAAAACGTACAACCACATGCTTTTGTACAGAGGCCAAATCCAGGCAGGTAAGAGAAATAAAATGGTCACGGCAGGGCGGGGGGAACATTAGAATGCCACATAGAAAATAGGTAATAAAACAGTATAACAGTAACATTATATAGTAAAATTCTTCATAAATTTTTGAATTTTTATATATATATATATTTAAACAGTGTATTAGTTTGGGTGTTTTCAATATATTGGCGAAATATTTACATTTTGATATCTTCTGGATCCAAAAAAATCCTGGATAAATACGTATGCGTTAATCCAGTCGCAAACTTAAATCTCTCTCTTGATTGACAGGTGAGCACGGTATCGGTGTGTTTTTTTCCTAGGAAGTTCACCACCTGCAGGTAAGTCTTAGGTTAGAGTCTTTGCCTTATTAAGAAAGCAGGCTACCTGTGCATGGTGCAACACAGTGGAGAGGGCATCCTCCACACGCCTGTCAAATTGCTGTGTCCCAGAAAACAGTTTGTTGTTTGGAATAAGGAGGAGGGCTATATTTCTTGGTCCCGGTATTCTTTTTCCAACTCGGCAAAATGGGCATGCTGTCCTGTTTGCAGAGTCCTTTTTCTGATTTCTGTCGAGCTTTTATTTCTTTGCAGAGGCAACGTTTTTTCTCAATCATATCCAGCATTGTATGGTCCCCTTGCAACCACTGCATACACGTCACCTATGTTTGGGGGGAAAGAAAGAAAAGAAGGAAAAAGAAAAGAAGAAAAAAACCATACAAATAACTATTTGGTCATAGATTGAATATGTTGTTTCTTTGCAAGGTTAACATTACTCTTATTTGAAACACTTTGATTTGTTTGATAAACAGTAAATCTCTATGCCAACAACAGAAACAAAGTCAGTTTTTACTTTTAACTACTACTTTAAGAAAAAAAAGGGGTAATAAAAGGTCTCCTTTTTAACTTCTCCAGAGCACTGAAAGCTAATACAGAAAAATGTTTTCGGCAAACTAGCACTACTTAGATTTTATATGATGGAATAGATCTTAAAAAGGCACATGGATCTTAACAACGTCCTTAAGTTGTGGAAATAAAAAATTCTATACACTGAAACCCATGTTTTATATTGCTTTCCAAATCCAATCTGTCACATTAAAAGCATGGTGTTAACACTTGTGAGTATCAAGCTAAATATAACCCTGTGTTTAATTTTTTTTAAATGATTTAATGAGCTCCATGTGAATTATATGGATTAACCTATCCCATTCTGTGATGATATTTCATTAACTGGAAGGCACTAAGAGTTTAGAAACTCCATGTTTTCATGCATGTAGAATATTTGAAAACATGATCCTAATCAAAAAACGAGGTTAGCATATGTTTAGTTGCAAGTACATGTCACAGCCCCTCTGAAGCCTGAGAATGTGGCTTCATTTGAGTTCAGCGGGGTGCTCACATGATTGAAAACGTGTGTGTCTTCAAAGGCTTTTCACTGGAACCAAAATCCCCAATACAAAACTATCCTGAAAGGGTTCATCATATTTGGATGACACACTGTGTATACCTGCACATCAGAAAACTTCCTCTCAACACTTACTTTGCAAATTTGAAGTGATGTCTTGAGTCTCCCAACATTTATTTTCTACATTAGTCATAAATTAAGGATTTGTGTGTAAACGCACACCATACATTCGCGGGGGCTGTCCAAGTACATCTCTGATCTTGTCATGAAAACGCACATGTACAGTAATACTTTGGCAGTGTTTTACGGTTCATGAAGGAAATGTATGTTTATTATTAAGAGTATTTGAGTACATTTAATAATGCATATGCCTTTCATTCACAAATCTTAGAATGACAAGTGTGGGCACACATCAGGTTCCTAGAACCAGTGACTGGTCTTTTTACAAGCCAGTATAGAAACTTCTGTTGATCTTCATAGTTTTTGTGGTCAGCTTGAAGCATATTCAGCATTTATTGATAAACAGAGAAAATGTTCAGACTCGTAGCAACAAATAAAGCAAAACAAATAAACATGAGCAAGTCTACCAGAGAAAGTAGTAATAAACTATGTACTCAAACAGAAAAATAAGCGCAATATAGAAACATGTATATTTTTTTCAAATATCTTTGTAAAAAAACGTTTTTTAAGGGGTGACACAGGGTAAAAGAATTTCAGACAGAATTACCTTTCTTTATACAGAAACAAACCCATGCTTACCTTATGCATTAGATAGTACTTTGATTAGAACAAGTTTAAAACACAATATGAATTTCGTTCTTGAATATTCTTACAAATTTGTAATTGCACAGGTAACATATCTGCAATGTGTCTTCCTGAATGGCTGAGCTAAAAGTCTTCTGGAAGCCTGCTGTGCCTGCTCTTCCTAATCGGATATTTATTTTCACTTCAGGAGTGATCGAACATTTACTGCGGTGCAGGCAGGCACAAGGCCTGTCATCTGCCACGGACGTGAGACTCTCTTTTTGGGTGCCCAGGCCTGGTCCAAAACTCACCGACTGAACCCGACATACTCCTCCCCGCCCCCCGGCTCGACTTCACAGGTCCTTGGGCGAGGCCCCACCTGAGGCAGGTTCCTGCCACGACACTCATCAGTGACGGGTTAGTACTTACGCAGCAGTGTCTTCAGTTTGGCTGGGTCCTCCTACGCCGGGCAGGAGAGGGGCACAGTCTGCACACAATTCATTACACAAAATATTCACATCACACAGCTGCACACCAGCTTCTGGGCTGGATTTGACGACAACAGTGCTTGAGTGGGGATTTCCTCTTCTAGGCATCGGGAAATACCTTTTCTTTTATAACCCATCATGTAAGTAAACAGAGCACATGCCAATACCAAATCCTTATGGTACGCTGTGTGCTCCAGGCATCGCAAGCACCACCTGCAGCACGTACGACAGTCACCGTGAGGGTGTTACCCCCATGTCACCCCCACTCTCGCCACTGTACTACATGCAGTGCCGTTGCTAACACAGTGTCTTCTGGTAGCTGATCTCCTTTATTGGATTCAAGGGGACTGAAGCAGGATTTTGAAATGCTAAGCTCTAAAATACCAGTTGCAACTTCCCAAAGATAGAAATGGTGTTGCAGAATGTATCAGTTACACAGACACTCTGCCACCCCCTTCAAAACAGCCCCTAAAATAAACCCAAGTGTAGGCAGCTCCAAAAATCCTTTTTTATACTGGCCACCATATTGTGTTGCTGTTAGTGAATCATTTATTATGAAGAATTTTAGTTTCTCCACTTTCCCAGACACAGATCTTCAAGACTACTTGTGATATTTTTAATGTGATTTTTGTTTGATGGCTAAGTCCTTCACACCAGCATCTTCTTAGATGTACTGTCCACATGGTACATTCCTCTCCTGTAACTCCACTCAGGTAATGGTATGTGCAGCATGAACATGCAGAACTGTTATGTGCAAAATTATTTGCTAAAATAGACTAAGTGAACACATGATGTTGAAAGGCTTGGAGAAAAAAGCTTAAAAGTGAGAACAAATGTTAAAGGGCTTTATTTGATAGTTTTGCCCAGTTTTAGTGTTAATGTGAAACAAAATAAAAATGTACTGAACAAGAGCGCATGTCTCTTGAAGCTGAAAGACACAGCGAAGAGGAAATCGCCAGTTTGTAGATCAATGAACTACAGAGATGACAGCAGCCATGTTGCTAATACAAAATCCCAGAGTGTTAACTAAATTTTCAGTGTGTCCTAGACACATTACAGGTGCTAAGGCTCACAAGCTAACACCCAACCCAGCTGCTTAATCATAGCGGTAACCCTCCATGACTTCAGTAGGGCTACTGAGGTGTTTAAAGCTAATGTGTTTAACACTGCAGACTTAGGCCTAATCCTTCCTGTGATTGAACTGATGGTGCTCTCACTTAGTTCCTTTACTGAATTTTTTCATATCCTCCCTCCTTTCTGGCTTCAGCCTGCTCCTCTGGTCATGCACCAGATTGTTAATATCTCTGCTATATCATAACAAGGGATCTTTTCAGTGTGAGGCACAAAAAATAACGAAGTTACAACTTAATATATGGAAAAAATTAAGAGCATTTTTAACATTATACAGCCATATAGCTCTCCCGTTCCTGAAAGATCCCATAGGATGTGAGGAACGGTACACATACTGCAGCATGTCAGAGCTTGGCTGCAGATGTGGATGTAGGCAGACAGGCACAAAACACATCAGCACTGGAAGCAACAGCCAACGAGACACAACACAGGAGAAGCAAAGTTGGTTTTGACCAAAGAGTCTTGGCCCAAAGCCTGTTCTTACTGAAAAGGGAAGAGCAAGACAGCAGCTAATGTTAGGATTGTAAGGCGAGATGTCCTGGAGACACCAGGATGTGTATCAGGTACTATGCCACATAATCTCCTTTGAATTATGAAATTTGATGATTATCCATCAATTTTTGTTTTGATGGAATTTTTACTCATTAAATTATCCAGGGTGTAAGACACCTCTTTTTTTTTTTTTTTTTTTTTTTTACAAAATCAGACAGAGCAAGAGTGAAGGAAAACATCAGTCAAAGGCCCAGAACTTTGGACATTCACCTAGAAGTTAGGCTGGAGGTAGGCTCAAATCCTTGCTTCTCAGCAAGCAGTAGAAGCTGAGTGATAATCAGGTGTGTATGAACCATACAGGAATGTAGAGTGGTTGCACAAATTCTCTCACCCGAATGTGACTGAGTGCAAGTGCAATTGAGGATGTTTCACAATTTCCCAGGAAACACACTAACCCTTCAATTATTCATTATTCTCTAGTTTTTTTCAAAAATCTTTAAAGCAAATGCCTGTTCCGAACTTGGAGATCAACAACAAAAAGTAAGAAACTTCTCCCACTGTACAAAACTGAATTCTTCTATACAGATTTAATCACCAGCTTTCTTGAAGGCCTTTGGAGAAAACAGTCTATGTTGCCACCTTACTTTTACTCTCTGCCCTTATTTTTTTCTGGTATTTTTATTCCCAAAACATTGGATGTGAATTTTATTAAGATCTGTTACTCTCAGGTTCTATGTTGGCAGTGCCATGGAACAAGAAGTAATATTATAAAACCATCTTTCAACTGAGAAAAAACCCCAACTTTACACATCCTCAAAATAATGCAAAATGTTTTGTCCAAGAAAACCTTCCTAAGTAAAAAAAGATCACTTCTGGTGACTGTTTTAATGCTTTAGGAAGATCAGAAATGAACTAGACAAACTAGTTCCCTTCTCTGCAAAATGCCACCAGTATGTTTTTGTGCATAGGTGTTTCCATTAGCAGTGGGCCTGCCTTCATTTCTTCTTACCTCACAGGAATTAAGTTTTTAATTATTCCAGAAAGATAAGTAGCAGTCTTGATGGTTTACAAATATATGTATTGCTTAAATTAGATTGCCCTGAGCTAGATCACAGAACTCTCTTGGAGCAGAGGTTTGACAGGCAGAACATCTACAGTTCAATCGCTCTTAGAGGATGGGATCTGGAGCCAGAGGTCAGCACATGCCGCAGCTCTCTGCCACATCAGAATTTACTGAGGAAAGCTCATAATCCTGGGGAAAACTCAAAAGAGGGTTTGGGGAACAGACAATGACTCATGCTACCAGCAACTCCCTGGTGTCACAGCAGACTATTTCTGTTTTCTATTGCCCTGGCATGGGCTCTGCCCTGGCCCCAGGCACCCCCACCACTGCTCGCAGAATAATGCCGGTGCAGCTCCAGCCCGTGGAGCAGCCTGCACCAGCAGATTCGTAGAAGTGCTCAAAATATGGGTGTTTAAAGCAAGAAAGAGAAATGTAAATGAACATGGTTATTTCCCTGTTCTTAACTAAGCAGGATAGCTTGGTTTGTCAAACAGTTACAGATAGAAAAAGATAGAATAAAATATTCTCCAATAATACAATTAAGCAGATACTGATAGATACAACTTTGCACACCTGCTAATTGTGCAGCAAACATCTTGTATCTTTTTGTTGGTGACTATTCACAATATGGGACAAGACTTTCAGGCCCTTCAGGAACTGGGCTTTTATGATAAGGAGCACCAGGTGAAGTGTACCAGTACAGTGCACAAGCACATCTGTGGAAATTACTGAACACGTCTGCTACTGAAAAAAATATGGCAGTACCTATAAGTTATATACAAACCAAATGATCCCATGTAGCATAGCCTTTCCAAATGAAAAATGAGGGGTGTGAGAATAAAAATCTGGCAGCTGGAAAATACATAGATAGATAATGCTCTCTCTCTTGGTAAAGAGTAGAGTCCCACTCACTTCCTCTTGTCTCAGGTGGAGCCACACGTAACTTTAATCGTGAGCCCCGTGCCAGGGTGACAGAAGAGCAAGTGCCAGGAGCGATTCCACTCCTCCAAAGTCAGGCCGCAGGGGTGAAATGGAGGTAGGATAAAGTCATGCTAATTCCTGGTGCTGAGAGGTGTTCCAGGAAACCTAACACTGAAAGGTGCACTATAATTTTTCACATGAGTGCCTGTGAAAATATGTGCTGCTAAAAATGCCATGGGGAGAAGAAATATTTGAAATATTGTAGGCAGCTCTATTACCAGTCACAAAATGCTGCCAATTTTCATTCATTTTTGAGGAAGGTTTTCTAACATTTGAATTGACCACCCAATACTTCATGCTCTGGACACTTATATGAGGGGTTTTTTTTGTTTGGTTTTTTTTTTTTTTTGTCTTGGTTTTTTGTTTTTTTTTTTTTTTTTTGTGCTGTATGAACTTTTAATGACCTAAAAAAATATTTTCCACTATAGTTTACATGAGGGCTTTCGTTAACACCATATCCCATTCAGCTGTTTCTCCTCACGTCATCTTGGCTGGTAAGTTCTTGGTTTGCCTATTTTTAATGCTGCTGGTTTGTTTGAGGTGAAATCAGAAACTCTGGGCAATAAGAGAACCCCACCGTGCAGTGGTGCTTCCATAATTTTTTTCTAGTACTATAGGTTCCCACTTACTGTGCTGAAATTGCAGAGGTTATGGGGCTGAGGAAGATCCTGCTCCCTTCTGGCCCTTGTGAATGTCTCCCTGTCCTGCTGGATGAGCAGAGGGGCTGACTCTTCATTTACAGGAAGGATGGGGAAAACTACATCACACATATGTGATCATGGACGTCATGTACAAATACCCTTTTCTTTGTGACAACTGTGTATCACAGACAAAATGGAAGCCCAACGGCTGACAGGAGGCTATAACAAAGTGATCTTAAACCAACAAAAAATATCATGAAATAAAAAGTATCAGCAATATTTGGAGGAGATTATTAGAAATATCTCCTGGATCTATAAACAAAGTGACCTCTAACAGTGCAACTTGTGTGCAGTGCTCCCCACCGTTCAGCAGAGCCAAGCATGCTGGTTTGTTTTGGCAGGCTACAGTAAGTGAAGAAGAAAGGCCTTCTGAAAGCCACTTACCATCCTCTGGGAGGAAAGGTACTCCCTCCCTCTTGCCTGTTCTCAGACAGGAGTTTCCAAACTCTCTTTCCCACTGAAACTCTTGACGGCACTGTCTCTGGTGCAGATGAGCCCCAGCCATCTGGCTGGGTAAGGTATTTCCACTCGGGAGGGTGTGAAATCCCACTCCTAGAAGGCAGTCGTGTGCCCTGGGTGCAAGTGGTGGCAGGCTATGTTAAGTAGCAACAGTTACTTCACGATCTGCTATCTGATACTCCTAGCTTGACGTGAAGGTCCTCTCAGCACATGTTTGCAGAAGGGGAGTTGTCCAAGGCAGGAGTTCAGCCAGAATCAGGTTTCAGAAAATCTGAGCAGTGAGATCCTCACCCATTTGAAGCCAACAGGAATGTACCGGCTGACTCCATGGGTCCATGAATTTGACTACAGTTTGTTCAAACAAATAGTAAAAAAACCCTCAAAGGATTTAAAAAGCCTTCAGAAGAGCACTTGGAATATTATGTTGAACAAGATTTCTTTTGCTAACCATTAGCTATAACCATTTCACTGCAGTTGACTGTTGTTACTTCCAATGGCTGAAAAAGTCAGTGAGTGAGGGTAGAACTAGAGGCTAAATCTGCAGTCAGTTCTCCCTCTAACAGAGGGACTCTGGAATGACATTGATAGGGAGGACAGCGTAATTTGGCCCAGGAGAGTTAGTCGTTCGTATAGCTCTGTGCTGCTAACTCATTATCCTGTTACTGTTAAATTCAAAACAACAATTGATTATTAATACAAAGGTGATTAAAGTAACACTATGTTCAGGAACACGCCGGATGTGCAAGGTGAGCTGTGAAAGCAGACACTCTCCATGCAATTCGTAGTGCATGGTAACGCTCCCCAGGGACACTGGACAAGGTAACTGCAAGTTCTTCTCTAGAAGTGTCTGAAGTGTTTTCTAGAAGGTGTCCTACAATGCCAGCAACCACATTAGAATCATCCCGTGCATTCACGTACTCACAGCACAAGCACACACAAGGTGCTAAGTGCCACACAAACCACCCTTTCTGGCCTTTCACAAATTCTTCTTTTTAGGAGACACAAGTAACATCTCTATTTTCCCTCTAAGCACTTGGGAAAGAATTCCCCCAGCATGTTAGTTTTAATTTTGACAAAACAGTTGGGTGGGAAGGAACACTTTGTAATCTTACCCTCTGTGTTTACATTAAAAGAATTCACCGATACCTGCTATTCCAACTTATGAAACTATATATGTATCACATTTTATAGCTATTGTAACATCTGAATTGATGTGTTTAATGTTTTGCTTTACATTATTCTAAATTTCTAAACTTCTGGAAATATGTTTTCTTACAAATGTTACTACTATGGAAAAAAAAAAAAGAAAACTAGAGTCCCTGTAAAAACTGTTCTATCACTTAATGTAATTATACAATGCAGTATCGTAAGAAAAGTCTGGACGCCTTTTTTCAAACACAGAACTCCCTAAAAGACTTATTACATTGTCTTGCACTCTATGGCCTGACTAATCCAGCACTTAAAAATAACTGATAAGAATCTTTGGAGCTCCAGGAGTTCCCGAAGATTCAAGATTATGAGCAATTAATCCTTATCCTAAAATTAAATTATCAAATGGTTAGTAAACCTTCAGCACCTCTGATTCCAGACCTCCAGTTTCATGATTCATTGCTTCCAATTACTAAATGTCACAGTTACTTTATACAGAACCAGCCCTCCTATGCCTTGAGTTTTCCAGTAACCCTTGTATTATTGCTGAGGCTATCAATAAAGCAAACTTTAAATAATAAATTCACCATCCTGCTTTCCATTTTTATATTGGCAATCAGTCTAGCTATAGATCTTCCTGATCTTGCATTATTATCTTATTTGGAAACATGAATTCTTCTCATCTAAGCTTTTTTTTTTTTAATACCAAACAACTGCCTGAAATGTACTGCTTGAACTACTGTTAGTTACACAACCTGTAAATGCTAGTATGTCTAAAACAAGAGCCTGTAAAGTAGCTCATATTAGGTATATTGTGTAAAGTTGTCTCATGCATCTCATTTATGCAGTGGATCATCACAAAGTGCACGCCTATTGAGATCACTCATTTAAAATCAAAGCTTAATCTATACCTTCGCTAAGCAATAAATGCAAAACTCAAGCAATTCACCATGATACATCCTGTTGTTCACTGTAAAACAGAAAGAAAAATTCACAGGTCAGTCACAGGAGGGACAAAGGATAGAATACTCTGCCAGGGTGCAGTGATACAGAGATCTGCTAACTGCAGTTTGCAGTACAGCACCTGCAGGTTAACACTCTAATGTCCCAGATTTCCTTGAGAGGTTACTAAACCTGTCTCCCCACCTCTTCCTCTCGCTGGAGGTTGCTGCTCCCTTGCACATGTGCCTGAACTGCTCATGAACCAGCCTTAAAACAGCAGGATAGTTTGAGGCAGTGACCTCAATGACCACTACAGCTGGCCCTGCCTACGACTGAGTCAGGGATACAGAGGATCTGAAGCCTGCTATACGCCAACTGAAAAAGAGATATTGGCAGCATATGAAGGAGATCGAGCTGTTTCGGAAGTGACTGGTACTGAAGCACAGCTCCTCCTGGCACCCCGGCTGCCGGTGCTGGGCTGGATACTCAAAGGGAGACTCCCCCTCCACACAAAATGCAACTGATACCACGTGGAGTAAGTGGGTCGTGCTGATCACACAACGGGCTGTAATTAGTGTTTCTTACTCTAACCCATGGTAGTTTTGAAAAACTGCCAGATTCTAAATCTCATACTGAGATGAACAGCCTGACTCTCTTTGCATTAAGAGGTGACATGGAGCAGTGAGAGCTGCTGGTGGGCAAGATCCTTTCCTCCTTCCGATCCAATCCCTGCAGACTGCAGAAGCTCTCATGTACGAGGGAGCTGAAGGCAGCGGGGTATATGCTCTAGGTATTGCTTCGGGACATCCAACAGAGGCCAAGAAGGACCCAGAAACTGAATATGGAAGAATGAAAATGAGTGGAAACAAGACCAAGACTTTGGAAGAACTAAGAACTAGGAGAAAGTGGACATTGAAGCCAATCCTAAAGTTACAAAAATGTAACGTGGGGAAATAACAAATTTCATTAGTTTCCCCATTTTATTTGACCTAATTTTTTCCAAGATAAAAATATGTACATAAGCTTCAGCACTCTTCCTATCAAAGTCAATACTAAAACTCAGGATTTAACTGACCTTTACTGCTGTGACAGCTGAAGAACCTCACCACAGCAGTTTTCCAGTAAGTCACCTAAGTCTTTATATTTCTCTAGCATTTTCAAGAAAATGGTCACAGGAATAATTTAAAAATACAAACAGTATAAAATTATCAAAATAATATATGAAAAGAGAATGCATCAGCACTGAAAGGCCTGGTGCCTTCAGCTCCTCCTGTTTTCTATTGGGTGATGTAAATACACAGATATCTCAGTTAGAGACTGCGAAGTTGCTTTAGAGATGAGAAATTTTGAAATATGCTCTTACAGTTCTTTTTTGATGGCGAAATTGAGTCAATGATAATTTTCTTAGATTAAATGCCATTTCTTAGGTATTGTACTGATACAATAAAAGAGTTTATGAAATCATGACTGAAACCAACAGTGAATGTACAGAGATGATCATATTCTTGTAGGTGGTCACATCTTCCTTTTTAAAGATGCATAAAAACATGATTAAAAGGCAGAGATCTCAATTTAGGATTAATTTCTAACTCCAATTTGAAATGCAGTTAATGAACAGTTACTAGAGTTATAAATTGTATCAAGAGTTTCTAAAGAATCCAAACATGTAAGAGCCTGCGTTAGTATGAGAGACCCCATCTGCTCTAGCCTCACAGCAACATCATGTGATTTCATTTATATCAAAAATTGCTCAAACATATAGTACCCAAATCTAATATAGACACGATTTCCTGACATACAGAATAGCTGAGATACAGACAGATACATGCTTTAGAAAATGGGATTCAGTGGGTGCAGCAGTTCCCTGTACCTTGTTTCTGTTTTTCTGTTTAAAAGGCAATCTCCAAAAGGATGGCACTGGCTGATACAGTGGGTGACACCGAATCAGCACTAACTCGTTGAGGAAACTGCAACACACTAAACCACGAGCTCTGAACCAGGGTCTGCCAAACCAGGACTTTGCTCACAGGCTTCCACGCATGGAGTGACCAGGCCAACTCGACTTAGCTGATAACAGCAGGAGAACTTCAAGTTCAGATCTCCAGAACAGGGAGGAAATGTAAACATCCATCTTGAAAGGAATGGCTAATGACAATGCATGGCAAACAAAACATTCAGCTTCATGGTAACCTAGACACACGTATCACCTGTAACATAAGCAAACAAATTGTCAACCAGCAAAAGCATGCTGTTTTTCTCTGATTATGTTTATGTTTTAAAGTTTGATGCAGAAATCAAGCAAGAGCCATGATCTGACCAATATTAATTTTAAAAATGCATATTGCTATTGTCTTTTCTCATTTTTATTCTTTTCTATTGTGAATTACACAGCTGTGATTATAAACCCCAGGTAGCAAATGTGCTTTTCCAGACAGTAAAAAAAGAGATGGGCCAACTGAACCCAAGAGTCCACTAATAGCCACTGACTTGGCAAAGGCGTAAGATCTGGCTGCTGGCACATAAACACCGAGCTCCATTAGTGAAATGTGTCCTTTCCCCATCCTATTTTTTGTTGATGAAAAACATTCCTTGGACATTCTGGTTATAGCTTATGAGTGAAATGGGAATTTGCTGTTGACGTGAGGGAGGTCAGAATATATCCCTATAACTTTAAATTAAAAAATGAAAAGGATTTTCTATTATACAATTTTAGTTGGGATGAAGGCTCTTCCTAGCAGTGGCTCTGTTATCTTACAAGTTCCTTAGTACTTCCTGCATAAAGATCTGTCTTCTGAGACTTTTCTGAGTAGCTGCTGCCACTCTGCTGCAGTAACTTACTACGCAGTGAGATTGGTCCAGCTGGACAAGCTAATACAACTATAAAATTAACTGTAAAGGAAGCAAATTTATCACTCCTAGGTTTCACAGAGAAACACATATGATTATCATTGAAGCTTCAATTCAGTGTATAACTTAAATACATGCTCAACTGGAAAATATGTATCAGTCATCCCCTTGGTTTACAGGGATATTTTGCTATTTACAATAAGCCAGTGCTTTGCTGCCTCAAGGCCAGGTAACTGAGCCTACATACAGCTGTGTGGTGAGTAAGAATAATTTTACAAAGGGCTAATAAATGACTGTTAGCTGTTTTAATAAATGTCTAATCAATTGGCAATTATATGTTACTGTGGACTGCAAAGAGTAAGAGGTCTGACAAATAGCATTTGTAATGTTCCCATAAAATTGACTTGAAGTATGATACTTTCACCTGTTCCTACGGCTCACCTGCACTGGAGAAACTTCTTTCCAGCCTAAGGCCCTTTTATAACCAGCATTTATACGTGCAAGATGTTACAGACGTGGGTCACCCCCTAGATTTGTTGCAAGTCCCTCATGTGAATAGAGCTGGGATTTGCAGCACGGGAGTCCAGCTTGTTAAGGGCATTTCTAAACCTAGGAGCACTCAGCCAGCATAAGACACAGAGAACCAAAACTAGTGTGGGCTGTTACCAAACATTTTTCAACCACAGAAAACTGTCATGAGAAACACAAATATCTTTGCAATTTTGGATCTGTTAAAATAATTTTTCTGAAGAACTGGAAACCTTAAAATTAGTAAAAATAATAATCTTCTAAAGTTCTCATTTAAAATACACGACATTTTTATTTTCATTGTTTAACAAGACAAAATGAGAATAAAAGTCGGTTATCAAAAGTGGCTGCTGGCATTCATACTTTTTTATAATTGGCATACACATAATGTATATGAATAGCCACACATTTCTAGTGAAAGACTATGAACAAACACACATACATATACAGAGATATATAAACATACTATACATACATACATGAGTGAATATACATATTTATGTGCATACAGTATACAGACAAGATACTATACAGGTACAGTAAGTGCAATATACTGTATAAGACTATATAAACACCGAAAGATTCTGGTGAAATGGTGACAACCATGAGAACAAAGCTTGGATGGTTTGTGACTTAACGCAGATGGTAGGGAAAACCTTGCTGTTCTGTGTCGTGTTTTATGCATCAGGCACACACAGTTCGAACAGAAACATGGTACAATACATTTGGTTCATATACAAAAAAAGGTAAGACAAGTGAGAGTGCATGGAGGTAACTGAAATGCATATGAACAGACAAATAAGGTTGTTCTACCTAGAATACAGAATGTTTGGTTCATTTACAGAGAATGCCTACATATAAACCCATGCTTTCATGAATTCATGCCATTTTTATTTCTATTTTTTCCTTTAAGAATATTATAAAATTCTTGCCCTGAGTTAAACATAAATACACACAGAAAAGGGGGGAAAAAGAAAGGAAATTGCATGCTTCTGGGTTGTTTTTTTTTTTTAATTTTTTTTTTTTAAACCAAGGCACGATGTCTTCAATAGTGGTTGCAAGACCTTTTGAAATGAACTTAGCAATTGCTATTGTTCTGGTACTGCATCCTTCTTAATGTGACTAAACTAATTGTTTGCACACAAAAGTCTCAGAACAAGTTTTGAAGTGACTTTACAAGTTTTAGAAGAGAATAAGTAAATTTATGAGAAACATCTTAAAGAGAGATTCCCTGAAGAGGAAGGAATGCTACCAAACTAAATTCCTTCATAGGCAACTTATTGATGTTTGAACTGAAAAAATTACACTATGTATTTGTTTAGTATTACTGTAAATAGTAACCTATTTTTAGTGGAACCATGTACAATTCTGCAAAGCAGCTGAAAATTAAATGAAAAAATTCCAAATAACTTTTAGTTTCTTATTGTAGGAAGGACAGGACAGTGATCTCACTGATTCAGTGTTTTGTAAGCTGCAAGAGTTATCACTTAGGAACATTTGTTCAGTGATGCCATAAGACTTTCAAGGCGTGTATCTCCCCATCTCATCGACTTGCATAAGGCTTTTATTGGAAATATTCATTTCTCTGTGTGTTGTATTAAATTCTACATACCTGGGTACAAGTCTGACTCTCAAAAGAAAGATCTGGGTGCAAAGGCCATGCTTGGCTGTTGCCCCCATGTCTGAACCTTCAGGCTCCAGAGGCACACACTCCTCACCAACTCCCAGGGGCTCTGGAGGGTACCTCACCTCCCAGGGAACAACCACCTCCATTGTGCTGCATCGGCTGCAGCATCTGTTCCGATAAATTTCTCTGCTGAGCTAAGGCTACTCTTCAAAGTACTGAAACACACCTCCCCAACTCTATCAAAACCAGGCACAATATAAAAACCCCGTGAAACCACAGAGCACACAGATGAGATCTTCTCATGCCTGTTCTATGCCTTCTAAAGAAACTGTAACTCCCAATCTGAGAAACCACTAGGTAAAGACAGTAAAAGACATTGAGCAGGAAGTAAAAACCCTCATAAATGCTGTATTTCATTCTTTGTCAGAATACTGTTGTATTTGAAAAGTCTCAACAACTTCTGTGAGGGAACAAGACTCTTTCTGTACTCTGCTGGCAAGCTTACAAAGCCAATGCAAGAACAAGAAGAGATCAGAGTAAGGGAACGGAATATTCTTCCTCCCACTCTCTTCCATCACAGCTGAAATAGTGGCAGCCACGACGGCACTCGAGGGTGGGGAAAGACAGACTCTAGGTCTGGTGCTCAGCAACTGGTCACTCTGTTCCCATCTCTGACACCCTGTTTCTGTGGCATCACTTCTACAGCTGACCCGCTTTCATCCATCACTGCTTCTCCCCAACATGTCCCTTTTGTGCCTAAAAGCCATGCTATTGAGCAGTATGGAGAAGGGGAGCCACCAGAGCCATGCTCAGGCCTTGGGACCTACCATGACAGCAGTGCGTGCTCAGATCCACCTCTGCCCAGCTTCCCCCGCGCCGCCAACCAGAGGCCACTTTGGTGGCACGAGGGCTGCCGAGCATGCACTCTCTCAGCCTCCTGAATCCGAGTCCTGGCACAGTAGGCCCCAGCAATCCAGTGACCTGCTTCTGCTGCATGACCAGCCTGGCTGAATGCTGAAAAAAAGCTGCTGGGACAGAAACAGCAGGGCTGTCTGCCAACAGAAGATGGCCTTGACATACTTGTTTCTCATGCCAACCAGTCAGGCGTGCCTTGGAGGTGAGGGATGATGGATGTGGCAATTCCATCCACTTGAAGGTTTGTGTTTTCTTTTCTTTCTTCTTTCTTTCTTCCTTTCTTTCTTTTTAAATAAGCATTCTCTATTTGCAGTTTGTATATTTAGAAACAATTTGCACTGCTCTGGACCCATGCACTGATTATGTAAGACCAGATTCAAGCTGAAGCTGAAACTCAACACAATGAAATGTGGAGCCTTCCCTAAAGCATTAACATTCTTCTTGTTTCTCTCATCCAAAATGTTGACAGTGTATTTAGCTGGACTGATGACAGCAGAATTTTGCCTTCCTGTGTGCAAGATACTTGTTCTTGCAGGAAAAAAAAGTAATCCAACCGCTCCCTCTCGTGGGCATAGGGCTCTGCTGCACTTTGTAAAAGCACAAAAGCATACTTGGAAATCCAAATTCTCACAGATTTTTATCAGTGCAAACTCCCCAGAGGGCTGTGTGACATTTCACAACACAGCTTGTGTCCCGGCACTTCTTTATAGGTGGTGGCAGTCAGTGTGATGGCTCATCCCTGACTGCTGTGAACATTCACCCTGAACAAGAAGGCAAAATCCTATGGCTCTGGATCATTCAGATTTTCAAAGACACTCAAGCCACACACTGCTCAAATCCAGACATCGTTTCAAGGTAGAAGTTGGCCTATGTCTCATCAGTGAAGTGCTTGTGCCAGGGGTTTCTTTCTATATTCCACCATAGGTTCTTCCACACCTGTCCATCCTCTCAGGACCCAGAGGAAATTCCTCCTCTCAGCTATTTGCAAAACCAGCATCCACAAAATTCAGTCTATGTCTGCATTCATTTGTTTTCATCTACACAAACACTGAAGACTTTTTCACTAGAGGAGCAAGACTTCTCCATGAGAGGGCCGTTTGAGAGAGAGATATCATTTGTAAAATGATCCTAGTAAAATTTACCTGGTTTTCCACTTTTAGACATTGAAATGCAATTCACTGTCTTAGCGGCATGTAAAAGTAATTAAAACCACCGTCAGAGATACAGTGGATTGCACCCCAAGTAGATTTTACACTTTCTAATTTCACATAAACTGAAACTTAAGCAATTCCTGATAGTCACATATTTACCAATCTACTCCCATCTGCAACTGCTTACTTTCTCATTTATTACACCAAGCTTACAAATCCTTGGGGTAAGGACAGTCTTTGTTCTACACACACTGTCTACCAACACAGGGACTTTATTTATGACTAGGACTCATAGACACTGCTGCAAACGTTATTGTGGTAGATCCTAGTAGCCAACATTTAGCAGGTTTTTTGATCCAGTGACTATTCCAAGACTTATTAAAGGTGGTGGTTAAACATAAGGAGTAATTAAGTCCCTTTAAGGGAATAGCTCCACAAGCAAAAATAGAAGCTACTATCCAAAGCAATAAATAGTGTATAGAAAGTCCAGACCAAAACCCCATGGGACTCTGATTACAGAGTGAGAGACATGGGACTGTTCCCACACTGCGGACATACATTTTGAATGAAGGAAAAGATCAAGTATCAAAAAGGAACAACCATAATCTTGGCTCCAGAAGCACAGAGGCAGAGATCTCAGAAGCATTGCACTGGCCGAAGGGGAACACTTGGCATTTACACACAGGGAAAAGAAGAAAACAATTGCCACCATCCCATGAATTGTTTCATATGTTTTGCTATTCTACATCCAAAATACACAATAGACTTTCAAAACTTTTGAAAATTAGAGGAAAAAAGAGGGACAGAGGAACTCATACCAGAGTGACAATTAGCACAGTAGCTAGATACTCCTTCTGGATAGGAATTTGGGACTGCATCTCCCCCAAGATCTTCAACCAGCAGCCCAGGGGGGATCTTTCTTCCCTTTGGCCCAGAGAGCAAGTATGACAGAAGTTGATTCTTTTACTGCAAATCCTTCTGCATTACTGAAACCACAAAAGCAGAATCACTGGAGCTTGATGCTAGTTTCAGACTGTGATTCGTTAAGGAGTGCATCTAGCAAAGATTTACAGTACTGAGCAATGACATGGGTTTATGCTATGTAGCAGATAAAAATTCTCTTACTAGCACTCTTTCTTTGGGTGTTACCATTTCCCTAATATTTAAACTAGATGAAAGAGTACTTCAGTCTACAGAGTTCTTCATCTACCTGCAATGACTGTATTTCTTTGGTATAATGGAAGTTAAAAAAAGACAGCTGTGATCAGACAGAGAACAGCGGATCTTGATTTATAGGTGCTCATTTTTCAGCAGCAGAATTCATTACATGAAGCAGTCAGGAACCCAGCCCTGCTACGATGCCTGACAACTGCAGGGTGTTTACTGACTGCTTTGAACTCGTGTACACTATTTCTGGGGAAAATGGCAACTTTAGGCTGAGAATAATAAAAGAGCACAGATGCTTTGTTTATGCTCACAGAGTAGCACAGAGCCCATACGCTTTCAGACGCACATTTGCCAACTAAAGCATGATAATGTCAATTCATTGGAGAAGTACTTTGTCTAGGTGCCTTCATAAATAATTACAGCCATAATAGTAACAATTTACCCTTCTTGCATTCATTAATTACAGGGCAAACACAATACTTACAAGGCATATGAGGACTACAACATGCTTTGTATTCACAGCTAAGTCTAGAGACATTAGGAGCTGGGCTTGTTATATTTAGTTGACCCACATTGGAGCAGGGGAATAGCATGAGGAGTCCTCCCTCTGAGTTATTAATGAAGTTAGGCATGAGACAAATACATGGCTGCATTGCTGAAGAGTACTCAGTACTTGTCAAAATTCAACTCTAAATTATTTCTCTAAAGTTTTGTGAATTTCTTACAGTGAGCTTATACTGCGCTTAAAATACAGGGTATTGCTCTAAGAATGAATGTGGAGAGCAACTAAAAATATATTTCAGCTTTTTCTTTGTTGTATTTCCCTTCCATCATTTAAAAATTTGTTTTAAAATGGAACAATTAGAATATGTGCTTGGGATTTTTCAGCTAGAGTACAAAATTAAATAATAATTGCTCTGAAGATAAGGTCTCACATCAGTTTTAATGCTAGAATTTTTTTTTCACAATAAAATGTGCGTTTTAATTGCCTTTCGGTTAGCACCTAAATACCGAGTCTTAAGCAAAATGTTATCTACGCCGCTGTATGGAAGAATTTGGGATTTAACAGATGAGGCTGGTGCAATCCTCCCTCGCTCCCTCCCAGCGCCAGCCGACGTGGTGCCAGGCGTGCGGCGCTGGGACGGCAGCCAGCCAGGGCAGGCAAACCCCAGCAAGGGCCGTGCCTTCCGACACCTTCTGCACGAGGTCCTGGCAATTTTTTGACGCAACGCTTATCACTCCAGCCAGCAGGGAAAGAAAAAACCCCAACACATTGAAGCCACCCTTCTTAAATAATTTATCTCCTAGAAAATTTGGATGAAGTTCCTCTCGGATCTGAACAGGGTTTACCCTTCCCATAGGTGCACAGGGCTTTGGCACCAGCAGAAGGGCTGTGCCCCTGCTGCGGGGGAAACCCGCCCGCTCCACGGGAGCCGCTTCCCCAGCAGCCCCGGTCCCAGCTCCCCAAGTCCCAGCCACTCCAGCCCCAGCCGCCCCAGCAGCCCTACCCCAAGTCCCGCAGCCACAGCCTCAGATCCCCCAGTCCAGTCCCAGCCCCAGCCGCCCCAGTCCCAGCCCCAGCAGCCCCACTTCCAACCCCAGTTCCAGCCCCCGGAGCTCCAGGCCCGGTTCCCGCCCCAGGCCCGGCCGCCTCAGCGCCCCATGGAGCGGCGCGGCCCCCGCGGACACTCGGCGCGCGGCCGCCAGGCGGCGCCATGAGCTCGCCGAGCGGGGCCGCGACAGGGCGGGGTCCGGAGCCCAGTGCGCGCGGCGGGGGCGGGGCCCGGGCTCCCTCAGGCGGGGGCTGCAGCCCCAGCGCTCCCTCCCAGTCCCACCGCGGCCCCGAGCTTTTCCCAGTCCTTTTGGATTTTACGAACTGTTCGTTTTGAACAGTTATTAAACTGCATTTTCACCCAGGACTTCTCCGGCACAGACCCAAACAACAAAGAGGGTATTTTCTCATGTTCTTGCTGAACATAAAACTGTGCATTATACTTATCTCAGACCAAATGTAAATAAATACGACAAAAAAAAACCCACCTTCCAGTTGCATATTGAAAGTAACAAATCTGCTTTCTACTTCCCAACCTACACTAATACATGTATTGGGTTTGCATGGCAAGGTTCTTGCAGTGGGGGGGGTACAGGGGCAGCTGCTGCGAGAAGCTGCCAGAAGGTTCCCCCGTGTCCGCCCGAGCCAACGCCAGCCGGCTCCGAGACGGACCCGCCGCTGGCCAAGGCCGAGCCCAGCAGCGATGGCGGTAGCGCCTCTGGGGTAACGGATTTAGGAAGGGGGAAAAAACACCCGAGCGCCTGCAGCTGGAGAGAGGAGCGAGAACACGCGAGAGCAACAACTCTGCAGGCAGCAGGGCAGCGAAGCAGGAGGGGCGGGAGGTGCTCCAGGCGCCGGAGCAGAGATTCCCCTGCGGCCCGAGGTGCAGCCCGTGGGGAGGCAGGCTGGGCCCTGCAGCCCGGGGAGGCCCACGGAGGAGCAGATCTCCACCTGCAGCCCGGGGAGGACCCCGTGCCGGAGCAGGGGGATGCCCGAAGGAGGCTGTGACCCCGCGGGAAGCCCGCGCTGGAGCGGGCTCCTGGCAGGGCCCGTGGGCCCGTGGGGAGAGGAGCCCGCGCTGGAGCAGGTTTGCTGGCAGGACTGGTGACCCCGTGGGGGACCCACGCGGGAGCGGTCTGTGCCGGAGGGACTGCACCCCCTGGGAGGGACCCACGCTGGAGCAGGTCGTGAAGAACTGCAGCCCGCGGGAAGGACTCACGTGGGAGAAGTTCGTGGAGGACTGTCTGCCGTGGGAGGGACCCACGCTGGAGCAGGGGAGTGTGAGGAGTCCTCCCCGGAGGGGGAAGGAGCAGCAGAGACAAGGTGTGATGAGCTGAACACAACCCCCATTCCCCGTCCCCCCGCACTGCTGGGGGGGAGGAGGCAGAGAGAATCGGGAGTGAAGTTAAGCCTGGGAAGAAGGGAGGGGTGGGGGGAAGGTGTTTTTAAGATTTGGTTTTATTTCTCATTATCCTACTCCGATTTGATGGGTAATAAACTAATCTCCCCAAGTTGTGTCTGTTTTGCCTGAGATGGCAATTGGTGAGTGATCTCTCCCTGTCCTTACCTCAACCCACGAGCCTTTCATTATATTTTCTCTCCCCTGCCCATCAGAGGAGGAGGGGAGTGATAGAGCTGCTTTGGTGGGCACCTGGCCTCTAGTCAGGCTCAGCCCACCATCATACATTAGAAAACTATGCTGGAAAAATCCAGGTCTCTTGCTTTCAGGACTCTGCAAAGCTTGGATTTCCATTTCCTTCAAACAGCTCCCCTAGTGAGGCCGGACACCATGAACAAGAGCCAGCCCATCCACCCCAACACGACATCAGGTTGCTGCTCTCCCCTGGGCACTGCTACTGATTACAAAGCCCAACAGGAGGGAAGATGCCAAAAGCACGTAATTTCAAAGATTGACTGTAGAGAGGATCCAGCCATATCATCCATATAGCTTCTCCCTAATACTCAGCACCTGTGGATTAAGTCTGAAAAGGTATAAATGTCTACCACCTAGCAATGGAAATTTTAATGACTATTGTCTGTTCAATGGTAAACACCCAGGAGCCTCTAACATGCACAGACCAGGAATGATGCCAGCTAGCTTTCCACAACTGACAGAGGTGGTTAAATTAGGAAGATAAATTACCAGGTTATCTGAGGTAACAGCCATGCAGTTCTACATGGTCACTGAGGGTTTAGCTAGGTCAATCCCCTCTGCAGGCTCCTCTCTTCATATAACACATGCGGAACCGGTACTATGCCCCTGATTTAGGCTTCTCAGAGGTAGGATAGATTTCATCTAAAGAGTACACTCAGTCCTTCTACAAGCCTGCTTTATTATTTAGCTAACTAATACAAATTTAAGGAGCCAACTTGTATCTAAAATTCTTGCCTATCAAAGATACTTACTCAGATAAACTCTTGATGGATTCACTTCATTTGGTGCAAGACAATAATTACATGGTCTAGTCCGTTCTGTGAATGGTGAGCCTTTCCCCTTTGCTATGTTATATTCAGATAAATCATAAAGTAAGTGAAAGCTCTCCAAATTTGGAAGGTAATGGTTAGTTTGTCCATCACATGGGCCTGTGTCTGAACTGAGCTGCATTTTTTTGAAAAAATAAAACACAAAAAAAGTCAGTGTTTATTCTGATATATTTTCTAGCTATTTCTTCATTCCTTAAATGCAAGTTGAAACTCCTTAATTCATAGCTGTCCACATATCTTCATTCCCTCCTCTGAGTTATTCATTCTAATCTCAGCATGGCTTCTGGATTTTACTTTGATCATCACTGTAAAGTTTAAATCTTCTTTCCTTGCGTAAATTTGAGTTAGATATTGCTGCCTCGTCCTCCCCACAAGAAGACACCAGACCTTATGAAGCATGCAAACCTTCAGAATTAAAATAGCATACCTGAAGGAGGCAATGGCAAAGGACAGTGCTGTCTTCCCACTGAAAAGTAACTAACAGGCAGCATGAACATAGGCTGCACATTTGCAGATAAGGTACACAGTTTTGTGGAAATTTGTCTGAAAATAGGCTCTGCTTTGCAGGAAAGCTGAAATACCTCATTGTAACTATCAGGTTTGTTTTCAAAGGGTGTATTTTCCTTCAGATTATGGGTCTTCTCTATAAACATGCACTGTTGTGCTCTATGCAGCTTAGTACATGTGATTTTCCAACAGCTGTCTACATCTTAATGAAAACTTCAGTTTGCAATTCATCTGCAGAAAAAAATCTAGAGATAGTTATATTGGCTTCCTTTTCTTTAAATGTAAAGCAGTAGTTTTTTGGTGTGCTGAAGACTGTTTTGGAGAAGCCTGGCAGTGACCCAGGGATGATTTTATGTACATTAAATATGGATGCAAGATGCTCTGCTCTCCAGCAGAGGGACTTCCACAGTGCAGGATGCTTGAAGTGTTTTCTTTTGTGACAGACATGCTCAGTGCACACGTATCCTGTATGCAACAGGGATTTTTGAGTCCATCGATGGAATGCAATCCTTTGTTACTCTGAGGTGAAGATGTGGAGAATGACAGGATGCAAGGAAACAACCCTGTATCACAGTGAAACCTGTGACTCCCCATCCTACTTGCTCTACACAAGCGAACAAGTTTGTTCACGATGGGGGTCCCCTGACACGCCTGAGCATTTACCACTGGTGGGTGAAACACCTGACTGTGCACCAGCACACAGGCTCCAGCAGTATGGGGGATGAATTATTTATCAAGGCATCCTTGGACCATGTTTATTCTACTTTATAAACCTCACATGGTGGTTAACTTCTACTGTTCTCTGTCCACTTTAATGGCTACAAATGACTGGTACTTGTTTTCATTTCCATATAAAGGCTAAACTCAGATGGACTTTCACTATTTTTAATTTTATTCACACATTTCTTATTGCTAAGATATAAGTTACTGTACTTTCTAGAACATTTTTTCCATTTCCTGTAATCTCTCTGCTAACATCAGAGAACCTTTACAAGGTATTACATTCTGTAATATCTAGAACACCTCTCTGCTACTTACACTTTTCTCTTTAGGATATGTATATTAAGATATGTATTTAGGAACTAGCTATATGCCACTCCTGTAGCTCAAATATATTCCGTGCTTCTGCCATATTACAGTTGCAAGCTCTCTACTTCCTCTGCTATTTCATTCATTTTTTGAGCTTTGTCCTTACACAATCAATAACTTCAATTCCAAGATAAACTTATGTTTATATTTCAGTTTAAACTGAGTCAATTCACAACTTCATCCGAAGTTACTTCCTGCAACCAGCTCTTTCAAAATGCCCTCACCATTTACCAGAACTAAGTACTGACCAGCATGTTTTCTATCTGGCTCAGTGTGTTGGTAACTGCTGGCTGCTGCTGCTGCACTACAGAATTTTAAAGTGTTCTCCATCAGAGACCAGCCACATAATTCATCTCTGCTTGTAAGCTATTTCTTTTTATTTATAAGTGATCACTATAATGCTTACCATCAAAATACCATAAATATGTTACGTTAATATTACCTGGTTAATCCTCACAATACCTACATCAATAAACAAACAAGAAAATAAGGCATAGGGGAATTAAATGTCAATAGTTACATAATTAGCCAATATTTGATTGGAATTGTAATTTAGGTTTCCTTACATCAGACCTATTTTTTTCATTACTAAGCATCCTCACCACTTCCTTGAATCATTCTGTATTAAAAATTATGGGCCTTGAGAGCTCAGTTGCAAATCTGTTTTTTTTTTTTCCCAAGTTAAACATTTTGAAAAACATCAGTTTGGGATCCATGAAGATTTGAGATCACCGATTAACAGTAATCTGCCCTTTGCCAGACCTTGTATCCCTGTATGAATGTTAGCTGTGCCCATCTCATCAACAAAGAGGATGCGTCCTCTTAATCTTTTGGAAAGTCTAACTGCTGATTATGATGTGGTTAAGGAAACCAGTATCAATACAATCAATAGCCACAGCACACAAAAATAAATACCCTGTATGCCACAATCTGTCAGATTCAATGGGCTAACAACCCAGACATTTCCAAACACATTTCACCTGTCATAGATTATTTGGACATTAAGCTAGAATAAAGAACACAATCAAAGTAATGTTTGTATCTGCCATGGAGATAATAAGACTTCCATTATTCCGCTGCAATTGGGGTCAAATCCACACCTTTAAAAAACTATGCCATCATAATAAATGACAACTTAATAGATGGACAACTTGAAGGGAAGATGTACAGGGAGAGAAAGCTTTTACTAGTTTTTCTTGCTTTTCATTAAGCCATGTCCATACCATACGTTATTTAATTAACAAGATCACCCTGTACAATCACTTGAAAATTCCTCTTATCATCTTTTCTCCTTTCTTCTGTATGAAGTAAGGTGGATTTTTCCTTCACAGTTTCAGTGAACTCTGGCTCCAGCTTCTAAGATGCTCATTATCTCTTCTATCACATCAGCTTTTGCTTTCAAGGCCTATTGTTTAGTTCTTAATATAAACTGAGAGACTCAAATCCCTTCAAAACACCCAAGGTGCCTTTGCCACTGAATAACCAGCAAAGCATCATGTCTGCTCTAAGACCCATTTAATAAAAAATCATGTATTACATGAACACTGGGACACTTAAAACCTTTGAAATTAGAATTACCCTAATTTCTTCCTTAGATGAAGGAACACTTGATGTGGTATCTAAATGGGCTGTCATTTTGAATCTCCATTATGGATTTGATTTTCTTAAGTAAAATATGCTTTAGAAACATGCAAGGTTCTGTTAGGCATTGTGTCCAGCAGGGCTCAGAAGTAATACAACAGTTTCAGCTTTGCAGGTTAAAGAATTTTAACCTGTATTGACTAGGCTACCCAAATAGAACTTCCTAACATGTAGCTGACTGTCTGGGTTGAGTAAATGAACCTTACTCTTCTCTTATCTACTTTGGTCAAGACCATCTAGAAGCAACTCACCAAGCTACAAACAACTACTTGATTATTACAAAGCAGTCCTCAGGGAGTTTTTCACTCAAATCTCATTGAAATTCAATAGTATTATGCTGACTAATTCTCTGAAAGCCAACCGAAAGTTCACCATCCAAATAAGGGTGTTTGTGTGGGTGTGTGCATATATGTGCACATATATATATATAAGTTTATGCGTCTTTGTGCATATATATACCCACACACATACACAGTGATGTGTAGGCCCATACACATACAGAAGTGATAGAACACTGGAGTGCTCTGAGCTTGACAGAAGGCATTCACAATATGTTTAAGTGAAACCTTTTCTCTCAATTGCTACTCTCAGCAGTTAGTTCTGTCAAACTAATAATACAGGTCTGCTCAGCAAAATGATACAATATCAGTATTAGCATATAAAATAAAGGTAAGTATAGGTTTCCCATGTCTTTATTTCTTTCCCATTTTCTTGCTATTGGAGAAATTTCCCAAACCCAAAGTCTTTCATTTCTTTCTCAAGTGTCTTTGTAGCATTTTGTTTTTTACAAAGAAAAAAAAATTATCTCTGTTTAAGATACAAGGAAATGTTACCCCTTTGATTTGTTTTTTGATTCCTAGCAATATACAATAAATATAAATACAGTGGACTATTTATCAGTCCTGTAAGCATTACATGGCCTATAGCTGAAGAGAGCCTAGCTGCCTTAACTAAACAAAATAATTTGCTGTAAGGGCAGTTTTCAGGACAGTGATAAATCATAGTGTAATACAATCATGCATTAAGCTCAAAACAAATGTGAGACTGGCACAAATATTAAAATACAACTGGTCAGAAGTCAGGTATGTACAAGTCATTGACAAACATTGGTGCAAGTGCTTTAGACAAGACATTTAAAAGAAATTTACATAAAAACATAAATTAAATTTATCAAAGTTTGATAAATTTTAGAGACAGTAAAAAGGTACAGAAAACATGAAAAAATAAAAACCCCAGCCAATTCATACAGTACAGTTTTACTACATTTATATTACAGAATGAAGACAGAAAAGGATACAAGGAATTAAGAGCAAAGAAAATTCTACTGCCTGTGGCCAGTAGAATTTCATTGCCAGTGAGAGATGCGCACACACAGATGCACGCACGCACACACACACAGAAAATAAAGACAAAAACCAAAATAATCATTTACTGTAACAAATGACAGACACAGAGGTGAGAAACATTTGGCATGTTGCAGCACATGAAGTCATTCACGATTGGCTAACGATGGTACCTGGCTCGGCTGAAGATCACTGGCTTGCCTGAGCGGAGTAACAGATGGAGGAGGCACACCTGATGTGGATGCAGACCGGCCTAATCTGCAACTTGCTTTAGACTCTGCGAAGGAAGAGAGAAGAAAACACACCAGTCAGCAGGAGGTGGGTTACTGCAACCGTAAACTGAAACATGGTGGACCCAGGATTCCCTTAAAACAGGGACTCCAGCCTTGGTTTCTAGTTAAAGTATTGGGCATTTGGCTGAATGAGGAACAGAAGTTGAGAAGGCAGATTAAAACAGAACCCATCCCATGTCCTGGCCTCTTTCCTCTCCTCTAGCATCTCTGAAGCTGAAGTATAGAGCAGACAGACAGGAAGCATATAAAGGAAACCTTCTTGTTGCCCTCCCCCACCCCCCTCCCGGCACCTTCTACTCATAAAATACAGCAGTGATTAAGGGAGTTACAGTGGCTTCCAGTTTCATCTCTCCATCCCAGACCTGAGGGAGATGTTATCCCAAATACTGATTGTGCTGAGGGAAAGCATGAAGTGCCAGAAAATGAAGGAGGGAGTGTCACACTTGGGTATTTGTAATGGCACCAAAAATGCTTGGAGATCTGATGTTAATGGCAATGAATTGAGAGACAGAAAGTGTGAAGAAGAGAAATCAGAACATCAGAAGTGGCAAATTCTAAAGTCAGTTCCCCAGAATCAAGGCAATTACAGAAGTAGAGGTTGTCTTGAGAGAAAGCTCTATTCCAAAGATCTGCACAGAAATTACAGTTATTTCATTTTCCTTCTGCTGTGTACATGGACACATTTCTCAGAAGGATCCCCATTGATTTCCAGAACAGTTTACTACTGTTAACGTACCGACACGAAGGTGCCCATGCAGCTTAGGAGTCCTGGATGAAAATTTTGTGTCTGAGCTATGCTGACACTAGTGTGCTACCCCAGCATTCAACACCACACATCTGGTCTAGAAGAAACTGTCTTTTCCTGAGAAAAGGGTCTGCCTGTTTCTGCCCAAGAAAAATATTTGTCCCTGTATTTCCTATTTATGGCTGAAGAAACAACTCTCAACCCATGACTTTTGGTCAGATGAATGTGTTCATTCTCTTCGTGTTTTATAAGCCTTCCTCCCAACCCTGAACCTGTCTTCTTTATTTAGTGGGCAAACACTGAGATCAAGGACATATTGCACTTAGCAGACACGCTTTGTACAGTAATAGACTCTCAATTTTAGCACTGATAGACCTGCTTTACCATGAATAACAAGTAATTATAATAATACCATGCCTCCCTGCAACAGGTCTAAAGAATTCCTTGTATTCAATCCCCTGTTTTCAAGAAGAGAGGAAGGACCTATGCCTTGTGCAATCCTGGTTTGGCTGGTTTGCCTGTGAAGCACATTTTTTCTCACGTAGCTTTTGCTTGTGTCTCTCTGACTCAGTTAAACTGCTCATGCCTCATTTACACTGCTGCTTTGTTTGCGTTTGTTTTATACTAATATCTCTATTTCCTACGTGGATCTCTAGTATCATCACTAGCCACTGTTGGGGCCATTGTTTGAAAGGAATAAGATGTCCAGCAGTAGCATGTCCTTAAGGTCACTTGGTGCATCTTAGAAACTTGAGGACAGCTGGCACATAAAACCACCTACCAGCAACACGCTGAAATGTGTTCTTCCCATTTCACTGATGCTTTTTCATTGTCACCTTAAATGCTTATTTTCCTCAGATGTTTCAGAAATCAACAGGGTATGGAGAAGAGCTATCCACTTAAGTTGGAGCACTTAGACCAATGAAAGCATCTGTATGGGTGAATATTCATCAACTAAATATTAATAGGTTGGTTAACATCCAGCTGGCTGAACAGCAAAAATATTTATGCTGTTTGACAAATGCATTATTCAATGCACTCATTCCTAGTCAGTCTGTAAACATACCACAAGTCAACACAGCAATAAGCGTGCAGAAGGGAGCAGACTGATCTCCCCCCATAACCTTGTATTTTGTATATAATATGTTGTTTTGCTGTTTTTGGACTTGGGCAGTTATCCTGAAGGTTTGATTAGATATGTTTTTGTTCTCATTTCATATTGTCCGTGTGCCAGATTTCTGACTGTTTCTTTTGGTAATATAGGTATAATAGTAAAACTTATGTCTGTTCCTTCCTGGAATTTTGCTGGGGTTTCAGAGAGGACAAGAATTGGTGTGTTTTGGGTTGTTTTTCCCTGTTGCTAAATAGAGATTCTGTTTTTGCTGTGACAAGCAGAATCAGACACCCAGCATGTAAAAAATTCCAAGGCACTGTCTGCCATTGCTTCTGAATTGTTTTCGTTGCTTTGGGAAAGCAGAGAGAAGTGTCATAATTTCCAATTTGGATATATGTGCAACAAGAGATTACCATTTCCTTGCCAATGAGACTCCTTTCATCTGGAATCAAAGAAATAAAACCTATCACACACAGATGAAGTATTAGTTCCTTTATCTCCTTGTAAGGTATGTTACAGTATGAAGGGAACTATTATGATTTCCATGGTGATCCTCACCAAAAGAGGTTTCAGAGACGGCTCCATCTAGCTTTTTTTTAAGTTCAGGAAGTTGGGCTATGCAGTGAAGGGGAAATGGTGGGGTTTTTTAATAGCTATTCCATTGGTCTCAGTGGGAATATTTTTAGACCAAATAAATACTCTATTCTACTGTAATTAGTGCTCTGAGTAACATCTTCACACTGCACAGTACTGTGGGGAAAAAAAATATCCATAAATGGTCTGTTGCATAAGTGATGCCCAACTCACTGCTCTATATTCTGCAGCATGTAATTTTTCAGCTGTGGACAGCTTATTCACTGTACTGAGGCCAACTGGATTTTGATCACTTCAAAACAATCTTGATCACTTCAAATAATAATTTCTGCTTTGAGCTATCTGAAAAGTAGCGAGAGGTCTTCTTGCATAATTATGTCCACCGTCCAGTCACTTTCGGTATCTTTAGCTCTTGATTTTTTAAATGATCATTTCAGCTTGTCTGAAAGGCCTGCATATTGATACTGATTCCGGTTTTGGAATGAAAATGGGTTTTCTTATTTACTGCTGAGAATCTTGAAGGAGGAACAACTTCTGCCAGCAAATCTCAGAGATGGTTTCTAGTGCTTAATTCATATTTATCTCATGTGGACAACACTGAGACAGCTCAGTATTAACATCTACAATGAGCAGTCTTGAGACTTCTTGAGAAGTTCCCTTTGCGACAGTAATGCATGGTGTGGAGCAGAGTTTTACCAGCCAGCCTGATAAGCATATAAGGAAGGCTCTGTAGATATCTGCCCTCAGGAGGACCCATTTGCTCAGGGTCCATGATAAGGCAAACTAAAATACATCCAGCTCCGTTCTGATAAAGCTACCATGGCATCCCATCTCTGCACTGTGCTTCACTTCACTGTGCAGGTGGATCCTCTGGTTCTAAATCAAACCTGCCTGGAAGAGGGCTCCAGAGACTCCGCTCCAAACACAGGACCCTCTCTGCATCCGCAGCCAGGGGCCTTCTGACACTGCTGTACGCCACTCAAATGCTGAACAAGGGCTAACAGCCTACTGCCAAATTAGGGAACTCATAGGCGTATGTCTAAGTGCTTTACTGGACTGGGGCCAGGGGATGCAGTGCACTTGAGTAGCCATTAGAGATGCCTGTTGCAACCAATGGGCAGCATGAGGTTTGAATTCAGCAGATTGTTCGGGACAGCTAGAGAGCTGCCTAACATATCTAGTTATGTTCTGCACAAAAATGTTCATAAGATTCAGTTGCTATATTTAACTGATGAAACTTTCGTGGTATCTTTTTGCACAGCTTCAAATGACGCATCCCTCACACTGTGCCACATTACGAAAAACGCACTGCTCACCACGTGCCTGAACACCTCCAGGAGCCAGGTGCAGATAAAGTCTAATGCTAGTAGGGGATGGTGGGTCAGCTGTGTTTCAGTCCCCTGCTAGGTCACCCGCTGCAGCCACAACACGCCCAACAATGCTAGTGGTTGGGACCAAAGCCATCTCAGCATGAAGTAAACCCCCACACGCAGACAGCTGCAATGGGACCAGCATTACTGGACTCTGACTTAAGCTGAGTCCTCACAACTCCAGTTGGATTTCACATGGACATAAGCAAGTGAACAGCCCCAAAGGACAGCATTCAGGATGAGAATTTTAGGAGAGCGTACCCAACACAGAAACACAGGCTTTCCAATCACAAACAGGACTGCCTTAAAACTGTGTACTTCATTATGTATTTAAGCATTCACATAAATGACCTGTTTTCCAAAAGTGCAAGTGTTGTCATTGTACCTAAAGATGTAGAGGCTTGGCTGGTTGCATTTGGGGCAGGGGGTGTTGTTGGATTTTCCTCAATGAAGCAAGAGTGTTGAAATGCAACAAGATTTTATGGAAATATTTTTGATCAGTTTTATACTAATGCGCTATGGTTTTCTATATTCTCCAGAAATACAACAGCTCTGCATGATTTTTATTTTTGGATCTTAACGGGAAGAGTTCCTTTATTCATCCAAGGAAGCCTTCATTCTGCCTATCCTAATCTTAATTCAAAAAAAATACTCTGGCTGTCACTTACATTGGAGAAGCTTCTTATCCTGTCACAGTCTCTTCTTTGCACATGAAAAGAGAAATATTACTTATTTTCTACAGCTGCCAAGAAGCACGTTTTGAATTAAACAAGGCAATATGACAGGCTGAGAGTAATCACATGCAAAAAAAGAAGAAAAAGAAAACATGTATACTGGAAGAATGAATCCCAACTATTATCGTCATACTGGCCTGGCCATGTTGGTCTCCTAAAAAGAGACGAGTAAGCTGAAACATAACTTGGAATTATGAAACCTTAAAGTGGAATAAACTATACAGTATTCTATCACTTAAAAAAAGCACTTATCATTTCACCTGCAGAAGCCACTTAGTGGTGAAATAGCACAGCAGCATGTCAGACTGAACAGTTTTCACAAAACTGAACCTGTAGAACTCAGTGTTACTAGGTACCCATAGGTCAAAAGCTTATCAGCTCTCAAAAACAAGTCAGGTGATGAGAAAAAACATGCCTGTGTTAGATGGGGTATGTTTTAAATTAGGATTTGTTCTGAACTGTCATGTCTCAGGTCTGCGTCAATGACTGAGTCAGAAAAGTAAGGAATCATGTCCTACTGGCAGTGTTTCTTCCTTAAATTTTCTTGCTATTTTTCCCTGAAGTTTCTGGCATGGGCTACTGTCAATCCTGGGGCTCTGGACCAAAAGGACAATTGTGCATTTTTCTAAATATCTGTAACGCCACTGCCGCAGAGAGCAGCGTGCACTTCTACAGCCAGGCTCTGTGACTGTGTGATCCTACACCCTGGAGATCACACACCTGGCTCATGGTGCACTGCTTGATGCCCTTAGTGTACAGCTCCCAGTACTACTCATTTTACTTCAGGTGACAGGCGCTGCTAGGGGAGAGCTTGTGTGCAGGGAACATGGATGACCAGTGTAGGCAAGGTCTGGAAGCATCGCATGCTGGGCTGGACCTCATTGGGCAGGCTGCCCAGTAATATATACCTCCAGCATTAAGTTGCCTTCACTTGGAGAATCCTTGAGGATTTAGTAGCACAGTGATACTCTGATATTGCCTGTGAGGAGAAAATTTAGAGGTTGGTGGGAGAACTCAGTCATCTTTGAGTGAAGCAGCCCTAGTTAGCATGAATCGGTACTTTGCCACTACTTCCTTCTTGTACCAATGAATGCATCTTACACCTTAGGCTTTGCAGTCATTGCTCCATTCCCAAAGAGCTTGGACTTAACTATTCATTACTTTTGCAAATCCACAATTCTAGCCAGTAATTCCAATGAAGGGTGGGCATTTACTCCTTTCCTGATTATATACAATGTTTTCAGCTAGAATACTAATAGGCTGGCTGAGTGACAAGCTGATGGTGATTGAAAAACAGAGTAGAGTATCTGAGATTTAAAAGGCAACGCAGTGCCTGTCTCTAGCAGCAGGTGGCAATGCAAAATGCTTCATGGCTGCAGTTAGGAAAAAAGCAACAACATTCCAGAAAATACTCTTCAAAGCTCCTGGAGTGAAGTTATCACAGCCTTCTGTTTCACAGATCTCATTTGGCTGTTCATTACAATTGCACTGCCTTTCCTAAATGTCAGCATGCCCCCAAACCACTTACACTGCTTTCCATAAGAAATTACAGGATGCCAAGAAACAGAAAGTGGCCTTGACAAATTACGTGACAGATGAGAGAACAATCAGGCATTAGAGACAGTGATACCCACGTGCACCTGACAGGCCAGGCAAATAACCAGAAATCTCAAGATTCTGTTTGGAGATGGCTCATTCCCCCTCTGATTTTACTAGCAGGTGCAGAGATGGGGAGAACTCAAAAAATCGGTACTCTCAACTCAGGTACTTGCTCAGACCACTCCAGTTCCTAGTTAATCTGTGCCTCAGCAGAGCTTCCTGTTGAACAGACATGAGAAGTCCTTTGACATCCTTTCTGTTTTACAGCAGAGCAATTCAATCCCATTTTCTTTAAATTATTCCAACACTGCCCTAATAAATGCCTGTACCAGTATGAACTGGAAGGCAGGCAGCAAACTGTGGCGTTTCAAGGACGTGTCTGCACAGAAAAAGTTGCCTTTTTTCTCTCATCTATGATGTTGGAAAGAGAGCAACAGCAATGATGATTGTACTGGGGACTGCTCTGATTTTATTTGGTCCTGTGGTAAATCGAAGTTCTAAATTCCTAGCACAGAATTACTTTATCTCCCTGAGTCCAGAAACCATTTATATCCATACAGATGTATTAAATTTCTCTTCTTCAATTCTGCTACCGTTCTAATTTAATTGCAAAGAATGAACTGTTACAGTTTGTGTACAAGTTCATTGAGGAGAACTGTGTACAGCATTTTGAATGCAATGCCCCACCTAGTAAAGGTAAAACACGTTGCTCAGGCAACAGCTAGAGACACTGGGGAAAAAATATTCATGGCAGATGAGAGGCAATATTCATCAAATGAAATGTCATAAAAAATGTGGGGAAAGAAAAAATCATAATCAGCTCTCCGATTTTAATCATAAAAAATGAGTAAAAATTCAGCCAATAAAATATTTCCAGAATTTTTCTTTGACAGTCCTAGCTATGTAAGACAAAGTCACAGTTAACTAAATCAAGGCATGATTCAACAACTATTACAGATTGCTGATGCCAAATGAAGATTGAGGCCAACATGTTTTGTCTGCTTTTGGAGATCAACCAACTCTTTAAAATAAAACTGATGCAGGAAGGTTGGACAGCAGTGCTATATTTTGCTAAGAACTTAAGCTTTGATTTTAATTTCTCTTCCATTCTGCTCTGTACTGTCATATTGCAGAACTGAAAAGGCTGATACACACCTTTGGTCTAATCATCAGATGTCCCGATACATTGATATGGTACCTTTAAACCCACCCTTTTGCTTGCATTAGCGCAGTTGATGCTCTAATACACTGGGAACAGAATTTTTAACAAAACTATGAGCTAATCTGGAAAATTCCTACCTACCAGGATGCTTTGTGAGAACAGACAAGTAAGCAAAAGGCAGTAACACCCAAATAATCTCTGCTAGAGTAATGAGATTTGCAGAAAAGTCATTTATGCTGCCTCAGAAAGGACTATTTGGGGGATCTGTAGCAAGAAAATCTGGACTACATGATTGCTGCAAATGATACATCACATCAGCAAAGCCTATTCAAGTTATATACTGAGTTTCAGCTGTCATTTCCAGCAGTGGAGGGAAAATGTGAGCCCCATTATCACACAGGGAAGTGATTCCCTGGGTGAGGGGCAAGCATCTCTGCTAGCTCGGCACTGTAAAGGCTCATCTCAGACACTGATTGCCCAGCAGATCTCTTGTGCAGGAATTATTTATTGTTTGAGTAGCTCATTCATGGTCTTGTGCTTACTGAGCATTGACCATGACAGTCCAGTACTATATGTGTCAACTGTTTTTAAAGTGGGTATTTTTCACAATCCAACCAATAAGCAATGAAGCTACTCTTTTAAGAGAACTGTTAAATCTCAAAAAGTAACAATGTAGTGCCTATGCCCAAGCTATACATATCTGTTTAGAGATGTCCACTCATGTATCAGTTCTGTTTGTCTTAGTCAATTTATAAACAAGGCTGCATTATTTTTCATGGTTTATGGCAATTCACTATTTTATATATATATAAAATTTGATTAATAAAATGGATAGGTATGAACTTGAGACTTCTGAAATCCATAGTCACCTTTCTAGAAATTTATGTACAAACATAAAGCAAAGGCTGCCTGTGTCCATCCATTGTGCATATCAGTAAGACAGCCTTGTTTATGAACTTCTCCCTGAGGTGCCATCCTGGGGGTGTCTTTGCCACAGTGTCCTTTTTCAGTGTTAAGTGGAATTCCTTCCTTTTAAAATGGGTGCATGACACGTTTACATGCTGATATTACTTGTCACCATTCCAATTCTGTTCCAGAACAGAGCACAAGCAGACAGCACAATGCTTATTAGTGCAACAGTCAATGGGCAGGGCAGAATTTATAAGATATTTGTAAGTCTAAAGAATCCAGATGCTTACCTACATCTGTATATCTTTAGAGATCCTTCATCTCACAGGGAGATTCATGAAATCTTCCCTGCTCTGCTACTTGACGTACCTGAGCTGTTGCTACCAGCCAACATGGTTGGGCTGACAGAGGACCTCCCCAGCCTGCTGGACACCACAGGCGGGCCTGGCGTTCCGTCCCATTCCTGAGCTTTCCCTGGCTCCCTGGAGGAAGCTGTCCCGTGATGGCCTCCCCTCTCTTTGTTTTCCAGCTTTGGTAGTGGTTCAGTGCTGTGACTTCTGATCTTCAGCTCATCTAGTGGTTCTAAAAAATACACAAATGCACATTTCGAGTGTCTGCTAATTATCCACATCATATAACAGTATTTTTTTCAATAGTCCATATATACTAATCATAAATCCTTTAAGGGCAGGTTACATCATGATATTAGCGTCTAGGTTTATGTAGGTTTCAATACACTTTTTAATTATTAAAACCACAGACAATGCAGCAGATGGATAAAATGTAACTTTTCCGTTACAACTTTGATATGCCAGGAAAATATTTTTGAAAATGGTATCCGATCAAATTATGCTTTTATTGACAATTTATGGAAACACTTGAATTCTTTTCAGCTGTCATTTCATTGGGAACAAGCTCTTCTTCAGGCACTTTCTAAGCAAGCACTCTCCTAAGGCAATATTGTGCAAGCAACGTATCTGTAACTCCTCATAAGCACTAACAAAAAGCACACAATCCACAAAACTGTCCAGTGTTAATATTTCGGGTGTGCCCAGCACCATAACCTAGGGAATAGAATTTCACTTGGTTGGGAAATCCTTGGAGTCAGAAAATTACTTTCTGCTTGCAACACCATGAGTCAATATAAGGAGGAGAAATTCAAAAAACTATTGTATGGTTTTTCAAGTGAAGCAGGGATGTCTGCTTTCTTCATGGCTGGTGATTTTCTGTTCTTTTCTTGAGACCCTCATTTCTTTTCTTGCAGGTTGAGCAATGCCTGGAGAAACAATTCATTCCTGCTCTTTTCCATCTGTAGCTGTGAAAAACTCACATGAAAAACTAGATACAGAAGAAACATGAGATTGCTTTTAGTTGTAACTAAACACTAACAGCTAAACTAAACACTAAATGGTAACAGCTAATTACTGTGCTAGTCAGTTATTCAAAGCTTTCTGAACTGTTTGACTCCTTTTAGTGATAAAAAAAAAAATCCTTCTGAGTTTGGAATTTTATACCTCATATTTCAGCCCAAAGACATCCTTACATGATACTCTCAGTTCTAGTCATTCAGGTTTATAAATCAACTCCCTGATGTATCTTAATGTCTGTACATATCTACAGTCTTGGAACTCATGTTTGGTAGAGATGGGCAATCTTTCTTTGAGCCCTACTTCTAAATGTTTCTGTGGCTGCAAGGGACATTACAAGATTTGGGAGAGCCAAGCAAAGGGAAAACTCCAAGAGCCATTCTCAGGCAGGGGATGACAGCAGCTCCCCAGGGACCCATGTGGAACAGCAGTGGCCTGGCTGGGCAGGACTGCCAGAGGTGCAAGGGAAGAATTTGTCCCAGTCGCCACTTCCTCTCCCAGTTATCCCCATGGCCAGGAACTGGGACTACCCAACAGGAACTGACACTCAGATGATACAGTCCCAGAAAAAGAACCACATTCAATGAACTTTAATTCGTCTGTGGCTCAAAACCCCACACACTGTTTACCCTTGCTACAGCAAACAGTAGAAGATGCAATATTAGATATCTCTATGGTATGGTAGAGACCCCACCTATGCACAACAGTAAGAAAAGCTCATGTTGTTTTGAGTTCTCTGACATTCCAGTCTGCAGATGAACTTGATAAGCAACAACACAGTCAGCCTGAAGCTTCCTCAATGAAACATCATATAGGAAACATGTAAACATGTCTAATTGGATATGCAGTGCAATATGTAATCATTAGTTTATTTAATGAATTACTATCAATTAATAGTAAAAAATAATGTTAAGGATATCATAACACAATCTTCAAGATTATTATTATTCACAGTAGTAACACTTCCTGAGAAAATGATAAAACTACCTATTTAGCAAGTCTCACAAATAGGATTCAGTGACATTTTATGTGACAAAGACCTTAAAAAAATCAAACGTCTTCCTTGAACTTTTAGGTCACTTACCTGCTTTAATGTATGCAAAAACACACTGTAATGAAAATCCAAACTGTTTGTTTTTCCTAGTTGGCAACCCCAGCAGGGTACAAGGTTGAATAACAGTCTGTATCAATATAACATGACATCTGCCTTGCAGGGACCTTTGTTATGAATAACACAGCTCTGTTTGTGACTGTGTAGAGAGACTTGCTAATACAACGAGCCACGCAAAGAGATGCAGAGCCCAAATTATAACTACAGTTGAACTGTTATGCTTATCAACAAAAATGTTCTTGTATATTTCCTGAGCATTGATCTATCAAAAATAATGATGTACTTTTTCACATTACAGATACGGGCAATCATATCTGATATTTTTCTTTACACCAATAACATTCACTTCCTGAAGATATTACTTATCTGGGAAAAGGAAAGACAGGAATAAAGTTTCAAAATTCTTTGGAAATGCACACCATCCTCTTTCTCACCAATACAGGATGCTGTCTAGATTGCAGCTCTTCCTTTCCAGCAAAATGAAGACAAAGCCAAAGGAATAGAATATTCTTTTAAAAAGTCAGAATCCGCCCCTGCCAGTGCCCCACCAACTTAGTGCATCATTCAATACATTTAATCTACTATGTCATTCGGCTGCTACTGGAAATGCTGTGATTACCTTAGTGAAAACCTTCGCTGTGTGTGCCTCATTGACGCTACTTGAACACCACCCCTTGAAATTTCACACACTCATGCAGTCAGCCCTTACTTGCAGTGGAAACACTCGGGTTGAGTGTGGAGCGAAGGATTTATCCACTTCAGTTTACTTAACAGAGAAGCATTTGTACTTGTTGCCTGATAAAAATGATTTGTGCATTCTTACTTTTATTATCAGCTGAATCAAAGCACAGCAGTTCTCTGCAACCAGCTGGAAACTATAGAAATATTCAGACTAAATAAAGATTTGGCTTATAGTCTACTTCTTTATAAGGTGTAGAAAATCAGTTTTCAGCTGGCTGTCTAGACTTCGTAAATTTACATTCCACTATCCTTTCTTGGGGATTTTCAGTTCTCAATTTATCTGAAAAGTAATATATCCTAAAAATGAAAAGCAGATTGAATCAGATTATAATGTCATGCAACCCATCACAGAGCCTGAATCATTATTATTTGGTGATCACTATCAGTAACATTGATACACAGTCAGAAAAACAACATGTCAGTGTTTTATATAGTTTTCTGTAATATTACTTTCCTACTCACTTGCAAATACATTTAAAAAAAAAAGAAAAAAAAAATTGAATGACTCACTTTTGCTCAAATATTCTGGGGAGGATTTTAGAATAATTTAAGGTTCCTTAATAAATGTCAATGGGAATCATACTCAAATTCAATAAAACAAACCGCTGTGATAGTTCTCGCTCAACTGAAAGAGTATCTCAGTTCTAACGTGCCCATGACAGCTCCAGAAATGCAGAATGCTCCCCTCCCAGGTCATGCTTCATTACTGGGACCTTTTGTTGACTGTCCCAGTCACTTGGATGTTTTTCTACTGTCACCTACTCCCTGCTGCAAATGCAGCTCCATGGAGCAAGCTCAGTGGCACAAATTGTTGTGTCTCAAAAGCACGTTCATTGCTCTGCGTTTTTGCTCCTGCAATCAGGCACAAGGCATTGGCAGAAAGCAGAACATGCATGTAGCTGCCAGCTACCGTTATCTATGGGGTGGTGACCTTATCATCGACTGAAAATCAAACCAGTATATTTTAAACAGGATAACCCTTTATAAATGCTACAGCAGGATTTAAATGGCTACTTTATCCACGTTGATGGTATCCATACTGAAAGCATGAACTCTAACCAGCCATGTATATATTCTGCTGAGAGGTAACAGTAGCTGCTGCACAGATTTTTTTTTTTATTTTTTTATTCGAGAAGTTTAGAAACACAGATGGGATCTAAGTTACCTCATGCTGTTAAAAACCTTAATTTGGATTTAGGAGATGTTGAAGCTCAGCGTTATGCTGGGAGCTCACTCAATCATATGATGGCCACAGGCAAATCTTTTCATAGTCAAGTGCTATATTTTGAAAGCTGAAATTATTATGGAAAGTATCTTTATTGTTCAATAATTCGTAAGCCAAAATAGTACATAAAAATGTAAATTTCAAGAAATAATTCACTGCTTTAAATATTTATGGTTACAATTGGTTGAAGTGCTGCAAAGGTGTTCAAATGTTTCAAGCACTTCCAGATGTCATTGTATTTCAATATTTAAAGATACACATTTTTCTTATTTATTTCACCTGAATCCAGGCTTTTCCATTTCAAGAATAAGATGGTAGCTAAAATCTCTTAGAGAGAACATATTTTACAAATAATTGACATGTACAATTTTCCCCTCTGTGAAAGGCCCCCTAATAGCTGCACACTAGGCAAGGCTGGCACATGAGCTGTGGTACTGGAAAACTAGTAAATGCTAAAGAAAGTGAGAAACAAACTGAGTTAGTCAGCTGTAACTTGGACGAAAGCAAACCGGAAAACTAAAGCTACGGAAAACATCTTAACTGAAAAGATGTCATTCAAATGAGTATATACTCTGTGGCCAATCTGCCACTCTGCTCTTAAGCACAAATTATTTTCGGGTCCTGTTGGCTTCTCAGTGTAATACTAAGTGATAAACAGCAGAACCTTTATTACAGCTTGGGGTTTTTGAGGGAAGAAAGAAAAGCAATTGTCTTAAGGAACTTAAAATGAGGGTTGCTCTCTGCCATGTCTCTTAGCTGTGAGCTGAAATGTATAAGCTCACATGAATTCATCCATGAATTATTCATTTATTCTTTTTTTCTGTGTGTTTGTTATAAACCTAAATAAATAATACATCACTCGAGGCAGAACTTGCATACTGTGGGAGGTAAATGGTACTACTCACAGGGTCTAAAACTCAGCATATGCATACAGGTGTAAAGGAAAGTAAGTCTCTTGGGACGGGGTTTAGATGTGGATCAGAACTCCCGATCTCCACCAGCCGACACTCGGACCTCACCTCATCTGGCCGCCGGGCGAGCACAGACCTGGCCGGGGCAGCAGGAGCGCAGAGCACCCCAAGGGCAGAGCTGGCCATGAGCAGGGGTGGAGGCGTGGGATGAGGCTGCAGCAGCCAGCACGTGTGTGTGATGATTAGAGCTACCAGAGACAGGTCCCCGGCTTCAGCTCCTCCCCTCGTACCTGGGGCAGAGCGGCCGAGCTGGCAGCGGGCACGCCGTGCTGAGCCCGGGGTCCTGAGCAGGGCACAGGCCAGGCACAGCTCCACCAGTGCCCACGTAATGCCGCCAGCAGGACAGCCGCCCGCTACAGGCTCACCGCTTCCACGGGCATCGGATGTACAGCTGTACGAACGCCTGAGGGAATCCCACAGTTTCTTCTTTCTGCACTCCAGAGGTTTTTATTCGCTTTTACTAGACTTTTAAAAATTAGAGCTGCTGTTTAATGGCTTTCTTGATGTGTGCGCGTTTGTCTGAGCTGCACAGCTGCAAATTTATCCCAACCTCTCCCAAAGAAAATAAGCTACCAATACCACATGCAAGAAACACGGATAATGCTCAGTTCTTAAGCCATTTTTCCCCCAAAATAGGAGTATATTATACTGTCAGTGAAAGCCATTTCCTCATCTTTATTAACTATGGTGGGTTGTCTATTCTGACTTCATCTGCTTGCTAATTAAGCAGAAGTTTGCTTTGCATATAAATTTTTAATACCCCTTTTTTTACAGTTAAGTGAGAGTTGCAGCAGCCATCTTGTTCAATTAAAAGCAGCTCTGACCTAGTTCCATGCAAAATCAATAGAAACCCTGAAAGTCTCACAAATCATCTAACATTTAAGGAGACATGGCTGAAATGCTTCTACATGTTCACTGAGCACATGTTTCTGTGAGCAGTGTAGGGTTTGCTTTGTTTTGCTTTATACGGTAAAATCCAGTGGAGATCACATCTGCCTGCTACAGACCTGCAAAGATCAGTTCTGCCTGCTGCAGACAGCAAAGGGAGGGGAAAGAGGAATTGCTGAAGAAATGTATTTGGTTGATTTTCTGTGGCTCTCCCAGCGCTGCCAAGTGGAAAATCCTGGCTAGGAGAACAAGATAGGAAAAGAAAAAGCCCACACCACAAATAGTTGAAGACTAACAAAAGAAGGGATAGGTTTATATTTATACTATACCAAAAGATCATCCAAAGATTTAGAATAAAAATGTTTGATATAAACTATGAGTGTTATAATCTGGTTGGAAAAAATAGAATGGAATAGAATTCCTTAAGGTTCAATAAACTTCAGCTAGCATTACCATTCACTTAAAAGATGAAGTTTAAAAAATTCTTCATGGTAAGACATATTTAACATGGTTTTGAGGTCCTAGAGCAAGAGTAAAAATCCTCTGTATATTGGTGATTGACTGAAATACAGGGAAACCTGGTTTTAGTCTTACATAAGGTGATCCATTTGATCCAAGATATTTTGGCATACATTATAGAACTGATGGCAATATAATCCACCCTGTTTCCAACAGGACCGTCATTATTTCTTTATGATTTCTTCCAATACTGCACTTGATGTTTCAAGTGTGTCTATTCTGTTGCAGATCGCCTCACAGCCTGAACCTTTGACTGAAAAGGCCGTATCTGGAAGATATGCACTATACAGATGTATTACCAAAGCAAATAAAAACCAATGTCCTGGGACTCTCACCATGAAATCAAACAGCATTCTTGGAAAGGATGTTCTTTTGGCACTCTATTAATAGGTTTGCTATTTACCTTGGACCAGTCACAATTACATAATTAAGTAGAACACTTAATTCTGTGATATTCACTGCATGTTCTTTAATTTTGCTTTCAGAGCTGACAACATTGGGATTTGGTGACTTGTGCTTAGGAGAACCTCAACAGAAGCCTCTGCATTCCCCAGTGCCTTCTTGGGCAAACACCTATGTACAGCAAGTCAAAGGGAATTCTGTCACTGACTGCAACAGGGCTTTCCTTCCAGCAGTTACTATTTGGGGCTAGCCAGCTATGCTGATTCATAGGAATGTATAGCATAGTTGATATTGGTGAGCTGCAAACATTTCTTACATAGTTTGTGCACCCAGATCTGCTGATAATCCAGGCTGACCTTTCAGTCAACCAACTAAATGCGTGCACATAAATTTCATACCTGTACATACATGGTCTATGCCTGTTTGCAGCAAATAGGATTTAAGTCACAGAAGAAGGAATGTGACTAGTTTGAAAAGCCTGAATGTGGCAATCTTGTGAACCCTTCTCTCCCCTGCCTGTCTCTGTTGGTATCACTGACACTAGCTTTGGACTACTTAGTGACACACATATCCAACACAAGCATATACTGCCATCCCCACCCTAAACTCAACACTGATCAAAGAACACCCTGTTAAATGAAACATGCAATTAAACTGTGGAAATCGGTGACTGTAAACAGTTGCCCAACTGTTACTAGCATTTGATTTGAAGAGAAGGTGGTGCCTACTCTTATTTAATTGCTTTCCTTCCCAACCCTGTTCATTTCACTGCATGCTCATTCCATTATTCAGGTTCCTAAATATATGGCCTTTATGTTTGGATGCGGAAACAATGGTTTGATAGGCACTGCACATGTCCTAGCACAGTATGGCAAGAAATTAGAAGGCAAGGGTGAGCAAAAAACGCTAAAATATACAGCCACTTTAAGAAAAATTTCTGTAGAAAGTTCATGACCTTGTTTCAAAGCTTCACTTCAAAACTATCAATCTGTCATAGAAGTGCTGACTATATTAAATTTGTCATCATTTTTCTGATCAAATTTCCTGCTGAAAAACAGCCTTTGCACTATATCAGCAGTTTAAATGCAGGGTTTTTCCATTGTTTGACCACTTTGATTTCTTCTAAATTGTATACCTTCATCCAGATTCAGTAGTAAATGAGAATCTGTTGTTAGCCAGAAAAATGTGGAGATAGTAATGGACACTGGTTGTGAAAGCTGGGGACAGAAACCCCCACTTTCATATGTTCACATAAAAAAATCAATTAGAAAGTTGGAATGAAAATAAATTCTTTCCTGGCTATTTTGTCTGTATTTTAACTGCCTTTATGAAGATAATTTTTATTAATGCTTCTCTCTTTATTGACTCCATCAGTGAATGAGAAAATTTGCCTTTCATTACTACAATAAGTGTCCTGTTTGTACAGCTCTCCTTCTACCACAGTACATTACCAGTATAAAGCAAATCCTGATGTTGTCTTAACATTGGACCTACCTGAATTCCGCTCTCAGTTTTACAAAGCCAGGCACAAGCATACGGGCTTTTCTATGCAGCCTCTGCTCCAACCTATCCGGGTCAGGGTCCCAGGAACTATTTGCTATGCAACGCTAAAGGTTTCTCCTGAATACAGAATGAAACCTGTATGTCATTCTGGTTTTCTATGTCTTTGGGCAGCAGAGGCAATCATTTTAGGCTCTCCCCACTTTCTAGTAAGAGGTTTAGTTTTGTGAACTGGTTTTACTCTTGCTCTCTAAGCAACTGTTAAGACATGACAGCACAAACTTCGGATCCTGAGGAAATAAGTAGAACTACAGATGGCCTTATACAGCTCCAGCCAACACCTGTGCTTGTAAGGCTCTACCATTATTGCTTTCACAAGTGTGCAGAACAGCTAGTGTGCCTGGCACAAGTGTCTCTGTATGGGTTACAGCACATATAAATTAAATATAAATTACGCAAACACTGCCCGAGCAGTGAAATAACTATAGATTTCCTGGATGAAGGTACTTTTTGAATCATGAATTTAAGTCACACACAAAAATAAAGTAATTTCCATCTCCAGCAATATTAAACATGGAGGTTCTCTTTTTCAGATGAGTAGTTAAAAGAACAATAGGTTCTCCTTACTCATTCTTAAATGCCAGATAAAGTGGTAATTGCATGTTACTGTTTTAACAAAAAATAATTATTAGGGATGGATAATTCTGTTCAGAGGAGTAAAAGTAACCTGAACCTTCACATCAGATTGAATGTTAATGAACCTAATTCTTTAATATGCATTATTAACCTGACAATTATTTCCTCAATGTTCCTGTACTTCTCATCCTATCTATACATAGCATGTTTGTACACCCCTACAGTTTCATGGTTCAATATTTGAATCAATGTTACACATATAACCCAAATAAAGCTATTTCTAACTGACTTCTCTTGTTGCTGATAAGACTCCTGGAAGGTCCAGAGCAAACTGAAGGAGAAGCATATCCACATTTTCTCAGTTAGGAGTCTAAAACTTTTTATCAGAGTATTATGGGTAAATTACATAATACACTGACAAAAATGTGTAGCATATCATGTGGTCATCCACTATTTTTTCTTAGTCTTCATTGTATTCACTGCTACATTATGGATACCTAAGTGCCTTGGTTTGCAGAGTGGTTTTGCAAGGAACAGCAGCCTAACTCAAGGAGAGGACCCCTCTTGCCATAATTCATAATGGGATCCCCTAAAGTATCTCTTATCTCATACTTCAAGGGCCTTTGGACTGGGCCCTTAATGACAGGGTTTAAGAATTGAGCTCACTCTGCCAGGAATCAAATCAGATATGCCAGAAAAAGTACGTTTTTTAAAAAAGGATATATAAACCACTTAGCCCAAGATATTGTCAGTCTTTGTTACACAGATCAGCAAGCTAAAGGTGTTTTAAGAAATACCAAGGGAAACAGCAATCAGAAGTATTGGAGTATTTTAGAGCTGAGGGAGGAAATCTTGTTCTTTCCTTTATTCTCCTCAAAGTTCCCACCACCTTCTCTTAAAATCGCTTCTACAGCTAGAGCTGTGTCACTGTAAGTACAGATAAGGCAGTTAATTAGACTCCATCTCTTGTAAAGATGCAATGACAGCAGATCAAGGGATCATGAAACCAGGTTTCAGATCATAAGTCAGATGCAACGATATGGAGCAGCTTGTCTGGCTATGATGTAGATATTCTAGATTCTGGAAAAAAAAGGCAGATTTTTGTTTGCAAAACTTGGTTTTTTTTTTTTTTTTGCACACGATGAATTTTGGGGAAACTGTTATGTTCTGCTGTCTTTGAAACTTGCACAGTATTTCATTTTCCTAAAGCTCACAGTCTTTGTCTCGGTGATGGCGGTGTGGTCTGGAGGACTTTGGTTATTCTTCCTAAACAAAACTATGATCTCCTTCCCTATGATTTAGCTTAAGCAAACAGACTTAAGTGCTATCGCTATATACCTACCTGTGGAACATGTTAAATCTGGTTCAAAGTGCTTTATGAACATTGTGCTTCTTAAACACAAACACAATAAATGTAGGCCTTCCTCCTAACGGTCTCTAGTTTGACTTTTAGGATTTAACAAACAAAAATGCACTTGAATCCTAATGCAAAGAAAGTCCAATTTTTAACTTAGAAAAAATGCAATTCAGGGTCCAGTGCTCAGTTATAAAGATAAGTTCTGAAAGATCTAGCAGCTGCCTCAAAAAAGGAGCCCTGTACTGCCAAGGCCAAAGGCAGGAGCACCAGCTGGTCCCTCTCTGAAAGTCACTGCTTCAGCCAGGAGCCAAGGTGACCCACCAAAAGATGCACTACAGTCCCCTGCCACTTGTTTGAGCTACATTCCCATGAACTCGCTTTTTACCTTTTGTAAAGCTAATATGCACAGGTACCTTTTTCACATATGAACTGCAATTCCTACCTAAAACTCTAACTCTCCAACTGCTGCAATACGTTATGATTTTAGTAAGATACTCTACAGAAGTCCTCTAAACCATAGCTGATGCCAGGTATTTCCACCAGCAAGTGGCTCCATATTATTTTCACACAAATTATCTCCAACTGACAGCAGTTAGAGATAATCAGACAATCCCCTAACAGCTCTATAAGGTATAAAGTTTAAACACGTCTGCGTTCAAAACAACCGTTCACTGTTCTAGCAGACAGAAATAAAGCATGGCTCCCTGTCAAATCCAGCAGCCCCAGGGAGGAGGGCACGGCTGAGATCGTGGGGTTGGGACAGCCGCCCACCCAGGGTGCCACAGCTGCCACCTTTCGGGCACGTCCTCTCAAACCTCTGGCACTGCCAGCCTGGCCAGCTTCATTCCGGGCGGCTGTGCCAGCTTCCCGAGTAGAGGCAACGTAAGTAAAACTGCACCATTCCTTTAAATCAAAATGGTTCAATTCCTATCCTCTTTTTTTTCCCCCCTTCTTTCACGAAAGGAACACCCTGATCCCTACACTGATACTACCTTCCCTAAAAAACACAGTGAGAAAATTTAAGAAATTGTATTTGTTTTGTTGAAGGTAATATATGCTTATGTAAAACTTCACCAGATTAAGCATTTCTTACCATTATTACCGGGCACCCATAAATTGGTCGTAAATTGTGGGTCCTGATTGAAACAAAAAGACAATAAACTCTCCAATTCACCGTCTTGCAGTATGACTACACCATTTTGAATACAAGCTGTTCTAGTCACAAAGGACATTTATTTTCTTGAAGCCATAGACACAGATGGTGTAAGCTGGAGTAGCTCTCCTGATTTCATATAAGAAGTGGTAATTTATAACTGTTAAGAATTTGGCCTAAAGGTCAAGATATTTCTCTGGCCTAGAAAGCTCTGTTCGGGGGAGGAAATCAATGGCACTTAGAACGTATTATCATTATCCACGTCCTTAAGTGCAGCATGTGTTACTTTGCTTATTCACAACACAGTGAAGTAGGTGACAGTAAGTGAATTTAAGGTTTTTTTTTTTCCTTTATTTTTAACAACTTTCAGACAATTCACATCTTCCTGTATATTAAACCTAAAGAGAAAATGCCTTTTTCAGTCCCCTACCTGAAATCATCTTTTATTTGAAATCTAACAAAGAGAAAACAGCTTTATCTCTATTAATTTTTCTTTTTTACCCCTTACAAGTTTATTTCTTCTTCATAAAAAGAAATGTTGATTAAATTACTAACCAGAAATTCTATCAAGCAGTCAAGTAATATAAACAGAAGGAATAAATAAATCCATATACATCAATCAGAAGCAGCAGCTGTTTCCAGAAAAATCTAAGCAATTATTTATGAAATTATGTCTTCTTCAGTGCTTCTGTATACCATCACAATCCCAGGAGGACCTGATTTTCTGACGAGCCTAAATTGCTGAATTAGAAGAGGAGACAATGTCATGGTACCAATTAGCAAAACCATTGCATATCATCACAAAACGTGTGTTTTCTATTTTAATAACTCCATGTAACAAAGACATTCCTTCATCCTAAAAGTGGAGGGGACATCCCACCCAATAGTGAATGACTAAATGCCCTTAAAATAGGCATACTTGCTTTTCTGTGAAAGCAGTAAGACAACAAATGACATAGTGCACATTTCAATCAAGGAACGGGTACCTCCTGATTTACCCATTTGAAACAAATGCTCAAACCTGGCATTATCCTTGGTGCTGAGAAAGAACAGAATTACTGGCACACAATGCAGAACCGGGCAGCGATGGTGCAGCTATGGCGGGGGATTAGCACCCAGGGACGTTGTGCAAGCTGCCACTGAGCTGCTGTGCATCCTTTCACACATTTCTTCTTTGTACCTTCGCTTCTCAGCTCACTCTTTTCTACTTAGAGTAAACCTAGGTGAAGTGTCGCTTTCCTGTCTTTTGCGTGCTCAGCTGAATGACCTTACTGTCACATTATGATTTTTCTTTCCAATTATTTCCTGTGATTGTTAATTGGGGAACACATGTCAGCTTCAACAATTAAGAGCCTCCAGCTGGCCAAGCTAGCTGATCTGGATCAAAATATTTAGTAGACCCACATATTTAGCGCCCACCTCTTTTTCTCTAGAGGATCTAGGGATTACTGGTGAAGGACAACAGGTATGGCTGAAACAGCATCCAAGACCACTCAACTGCAAAATTAATCTTGTCTTTTTTTTTCACAAAAGCTTGGTATGTGAAGGATGCTGACCACATTTGGTCATGCTCATATTTACATTTTTACGTTTTAGAGACCTAGCTGACACTAGCAGACCAGACAGCTCATGACCTTTGTGCAGGCAGATATACAGAGCTCTTGCCCTGAATATGCACTCACAAGTGAGCACTTGAAGAAAGTACCTCTGATGCTGCAATTCCTTAGCTTCCTTATATGCCAACAAATAGTAAAGGTCAGAGCCTTCTTCAGGCTTTAACTAAATGCAATTAACTGTGGTAAAACCATATCCTTCCAGTGGTGAACAAGTCTCATTCTCTTCAAAGCTGTTGTTCTCTTACCCTCTATTCCTTTTCCTCTGGCACTTCCCTCTGCTCCCTCCTCTAAGTCTTTTCTTTCAGATCTGCTTTCAGGATCGTCAAACAAGACGTGACTGCTGTGATCACCTCGTCTAGTCTCATACATATCACGGGTCAGCAGACTACAAAAGCTAACTTCTAGTGAAACAGCTGCTTCACCTGTGACAGAGAAGCCAATACACCTCTGGCTCAAAGGTTCAGGAGTAACTTCAGTTATGCAACATTATATCTGTAAAGCTGTAGCTATCTCATTAAGACTGAACATAGTATTCATACTGCATGCAATCAATTGCTAAAATGCAGAAAAGGGCTGGAGAATTAGGCTTTATATAAAACGACAGAAAATATATTAACCTAGAGGTTAGAAACGACGCAGGCTTCCACGTTTCAGTCTCTGGATGCTGACTCTCAGCTATGCAGTAGTTGAGCACTGGCATGTAGTGGAGTAGCTATAATACTTTTTAAGGGCAGCCTAGTCTTGCAGGCAAGCTCTTCATCTTCAGAATACTAGAGGCTGAGCAGGTATCCAAATGAGAAGGTATGCACAGCTCAATGGCATACCAAGTTCACGCTCTTTAGGCCAGCATTCTTCATCCTAACTCCATTAGAGATGCATAAACTGAAATCCTGCCCTGTCTGTTCACATCCCTCATTCTGCATTTAATGCACAGAGGTGGAGGTTAAACAACTAAACAGACACACCGTGGGGTGAATTTTCACTTGACTCATTTCCCAAACTCTCTTTTCCAACATACCGTTGTATCTAACAAGGAACCCAAAGCTGCTTTCTAGCTCCCTGGAAAGTACCAACCACAAAAAAAAAAAAAAAAAAAAAAAAAAGGTAAAAATTTTCACTCTAACTCAGCTGCTGAAATCAGCATGAACTCTTTCTTAACAAGTTGAGCCACTTCTGCACCTCTCTCCTCCCCACACTATTTGACAGCTTATAATACCTACTGCAGTGGGTACCAGCCAGGCACAGGAACGGTTAATAATCATCCCAATTTTCAATCACTTTAACTGAATTTTCAAAGTAGCACGTTCACAAATTTCCTCACTATAAGTGACTAGAAGCTGAAGAGTGAAACTCTCTGTAGGCAAAAGCCACAGCAGCTACAAAGCCCTGCAGAGCATCTAAGGAAAAGAGCAATAAGCTGCTGTGCATTGCGTGTTCTCATCTCACACCTTGTGCAGAGAGTCAGGGCACACAGCAGAGGTAACTATTATGTTGTGCAGTTCATCAGGACGAATATTTGCAATACTTGCTCAAAATAGGCTTGGAGTTCCCAGGAAATTATGAGGACACCAAAGCCTTAAATAGAAACAACCAATACACAAACAAAAGGGGCTGATCCCAGCAAAGGTTTACAGGACCATTTTACCCAGAAAAAATGTACTGTCTTGAAGTAAGTGCAGTTCAGATGCACACCAGCAGCTTCTCCGGTTTGCTTGCTAGGATGTGGGTATGCTTATAGGCACATGGCTTCAGTTCTATATTTTCAGAGTACAGCATGTTTCTATGGTGCAGAAAAGACAGAGGCAGCAAATACAGTTGCAGAAAAGCTGAAGACAATTCCCTCCCTCTCTCCTACTGTAATTCCCTTTTTACTGAAGGACATGGTTAACAGACACTCAGTGCATATGCTAAAAGCAAAGGGAATGTGTCATTCCACACAGCTGGATTGAGCACTCACACTTAAACACCTTCCAACTGTGTTAGAAAAGGACACACTGCAGCAGCCCAAGGACACCAGGACACTACTATGTTATCCCACACAAAAGGAGGAAGGGTTAAAGAACAGTCAATGACAATTAATAATATATGTCTTCTCCACTGTTTTACATTTTTTGTGCTCTACACCTTTTTTCAGTTTTCCATAGGGGTTCTCTCCTTCTTTCTACCTTTCTTTGTGATCATCTTCCACCAATTTTTTCATTTCTGATTTGGCCTTACAATTTCTTTTTCTTTGTTCTTTTATCCCCACCTTCATAATTGTGCTGTAATGCATATTTAAGATGCTAACAGCACACAAGTGGATTTTTAGAAAAACACAGCACAATAAGTGAGCTGCTTATAAAATCCAGATATTCGCATCACAGCTGCAGCCAGTGGATGCTGAGTGCATTCAGCAACATGTCTAGGGCTTCAGCAGAAGCTCATATCCTCAGAAAATATGGCCCTGAGGTGACAGTCTCCTTAGTATCACTGATTTACCCCAGTTTCTCACAAATGCAATTCCAGTGAACTCTATAGGAATAAAATAGAGGGGAATAAAAAAGGGAAAAATGGCAGAAAAGTAAGGAAAATAATATAGAAAGGCTACAAGGGCAGCTTTGCTTGTATATTAAAGCTGTTGATTGGAAATAAGGTTTGTGTAGTCCCCCTCCTCAGAAAGAAACCCACTCAGAAATGCCAAAAATTAAAAGCCAGCAAATACATTCTGAGTTTGGACTAAGAGGTCAAATTTCCACAAAGTCAGTTGCAGTAGTAACAATAAAGATGAGAATTTTCTCTGTAACTGCTGCAATATTTTCTAGATACACTCAGCTGAATATAAAATTTAGTATCATGATATTTTTTTCTATTGACTATCATATGGAAGCGAGAGCTTCATACAAGTCACAGAGGGCTGAGTCTTGGAGGAGTCAATGAGAAAGTTGCTTGAGATGTGCTCAGAATAATTTTATATTTTAGAAGCAATATTTTCAGTTTCCTAGCATTATTTCCTAAGAGTCATGTAACTTCTTTTTTTGTGTGTGTTTATTATCCTCTAGATTCTGGAAATCCTTCTGTATGATGACAGCAAATTACACTGAAGTGAAAACTATAAAACCATGGCAATCCCAGTTAGTCCTATGCTATGCATTTATTCTCCCATAGTTTAAAAAAAAAAAAATCCAGAACTGTATGAGTGCCTTAGGCTTCCAGTGTGATTTGCAGGAGCAAGATTTCTTTAACAGATCATATGGTTAGTCCAGTCTACACTATCTATCACTATGTATAATCATGGCATGTAAACATGACAGTCTGGTCAGATTCTACATTCAAATCCCACAATTTAGATACTTTATGGTGGATCATTTTAATGGAGAATTGCAAGACATAAAATGCTAGACCTGTATGTGTTTTCTATAAATCTTAGAGTGCCCTCTACCTCTGCAATATCTGAGCACAAACCTTGCTCTTGCTCAGTGCAGTAATCCCACAGGATTAAGTCATACTGTAAATACCAGACAAATTACAATCGGATTAGTTGGGCAGTCTGTTCATTTACTCAGCACAGCTGCAGTCCAGAGACTTTTTACCACTGGTGTCTATTTATAACATTAATGTTTTGCCCTTAAAGTAGATGAGCACAACTTCTATTTCATATCTCTCTTGTTTTACCATTTGTGACCAATAAGGAACGCATTTCTACTTCCTAAAAATGCTCCTTGAGAGGCCAAGAAGAAAGCAGTTCTTGGTACAGATCTGCAGGACAAGATTTATTTTAAACTATCAGTGGAAAGTCCATTGAAAGGTCTGCATTCAATTTCAGTCAAGTGGAATATAGAGAATATCTTTCCAGAGGTATGTATGAGACAGCAGCACAGATTTGCTGAAATTTCCCAGGCCTTGCCACATTTGCTGCAGGAACTTCTATAGGTTCCAAATATGGCATCTCTGCCTACATTGGTGAGCATAAAACTGTCCAACTTACTAAGCTCATCAGGTAGATCTGGTGTAGCATGGGGTTTACAGGGGATTTCTGCTCACTTATTTATAAGAAACATGTTTAATAACATTCAATTTTGTCTGTACTTTTCCAAAATCTCCCTACCACTTCACTGAAATTATTTATAAAGGTCACATCACGTCTCTCATAATTGTTCTCAATTACAAGAATCATCTTGCCATTTAGGTACAAACTTGCTTCCATCCAGCACACAAGTCCAGCATTATTGTATTTTTATTACTGTAATCACTTAGTGAAACCCCACTAATTCATGGAGCTAAGACTTCCATAAAACAGTACTTATGATTGCAGGCCACAAAAATATTAAAGCCAAATTAAGCAAACTGTTGCACCAACTGTATTCTCAGTATCCTGGTAACTCCATTCTCACTTCCACCTTCTGATTTCAGTCATTATTCCTGATTTGAGCAGAAATAAATAAGAATAAAACTGCCAAGGCTAGGGCAGTGGAGTCCACGAATCAGGAGGAATGCTTTGTATGTCAACGTAAACCGTTGCCACCAAGCTTCTCCATACTTACATGCTTGCATGCACTCACTCAGCTGCAGAGCTGCAAGACAGGCAACTTCTGCCCATGAAAGCCCAGAGGGGGTGTTCTCATGAGCCCCCTGAGCGTGCCCCGAAGAGATGTGACCACACTGTGACGAGTAATGTAACAGAGTGGCACAAACACAACCAAAAAGGTATTGCAGAATTCACTTTTCTTCTGTAATGATATGGTAGCCTGGAAACCAGGACACCTTCGTTTATCAGGTATAAACCACTGTAGTTTATCACATCGTATTTAATATGCTGCAGATGCCAAATAGGTATAATATAGCACTTACAAACATAAGATCAGCTGTTCTCTTTTCCGTTAGGCAGGTGTCAAGAATTCAAAGTCATAAACTGATTTAACTGAAGCTGGAGGAGAAAGCATACTGAGCCCTCTGCACTCTGACAAAAGCTGTTGCAGCCACCTTCCACTGCAAGATGTTGTCTTTGGCACCATTGCCAGATTCTGCTTTCACTCACACCTGTGACTCCTGCTGATTTCATTGGGAGTTTCTGTATTTCACTAGCTCAGAAATAGGTGTATATTTTGTAAACCTGAATGCATACAGGATAATGATTTTACGATACAGCATATGAAAAGTCAATATTGGCTTAAGGTTTTCCTGCACAACTTTCTCCCATGCTTTTCTCTGTGTGTGGGTAATGCGTTATAGGTCATGTTGCTTTTCAGATCGATTCACCATACGGCCTCCCAACCAGTCACACTAGCACAGCTGAAAGAGATACTCTGTGGCACAGCACGGAAGGAAGCAATTTAAGGTATAAGCTGGTACCTCTGGCTGCCATTGTACACGCTGTGATCACTGGCCAAGTTAAAAGTGATCAAGGGATCTTGTCCAAAAAACAACTACTGTTTGGTTATTTTGCTACAAGCTGTTTGGACAATTCCTGTGTCTTAGCATCCATCAAGCATCCATCACATCAAGGATGTGACATGGTGGGAAGAACCCAACTCACATGGGACCGTTACAAACACAAAAGAGTTAATGATAACTGACTCCTTTTGCAAGACCAAGCCATGAATTGTACTTCCGTAGTGCAGTACGCATACTTAAAAATATAACAATATGAAGACTAAAGCAGCTTTAACAATAATCACAAGAAATTTATATAAGGAAATCAGACTGCTGAGGTATTTGATTTTTTCAAGCATTTGATTTAGCAAAAACATAGTGAAAGAAATTATTAATGCAAGGAAGAATGAGCAAAAAATACATCAAGAACTTACTTTCTGCAGGTTCCTTAGATCTTCTGCCGCTGGAGGACTTCCTCAGGAGACTTCGTCCTGAGGTAAAGAGACTGGTTAGTTCCTCCAGAGGACTGGTGGGTGTCCGAGAACGGGAACCACTCTGAGATGATGACCCGTAGGTACTGACCGAGGCATTTACCATCTTTCCTCCTTCTTGCAATGTGTTTCTGGCTGTAGAATGAGGCACTGATGGAGAGCTTCTTGAGAGACTTCCTGAATGTACAGAGTCGTAAGGTGGAGGTCTTTTGAGGCTTAAGGGGGTAAGAGACCTACCCATACTGACAGGAGAAGGTGAGGCAGAGTGACTTTTAGGATAACCATGTGGAGACTGTGTTCTGTATAAGGTAGAAGGATGAGGAGGTGAGGAGGTGTGCCCAGGGGTGCTAGTTCCATGAGATACTGTCTGGTCTTTCTCCAGCTTTTGATGCCCTGGTGTATGAGGTGGCAGTGAAGATGGAGAAGCTCCAGCTTGTTGTTTGATGTAAGACACATTTTCTAAAACAGGAAGCTTTGTGACCTCTAGTGGAGTTAGAGGAGACTCGTCAGAATTCGGGGAACACTGCACTGGTGCTGGTGGGAACACCAGCAGTGGAGGTCTGTGAGAAAGCAGATTTGGAAATGGTGGGGGTATATCACAAAGCAAGCCCTTCGGAGTAGATGGCACTGAAGACTTGGTGAAATCTAGGTCAGGCACTGTGGGAGTAGCACACTGAGAAGAACAAGTGTGATGGTCATATTCACATTGACATTTTGAATCTTGGCCTACATCATCAAATATAGGATATTTCATCTCCTCATAGACTGCTTCGCTTTGGTCATCCTCGTCTTTTTTGAAGTCTCTGAGAATATTCCCAACCATTTCAATATAAACAGGCTCTTCTTCCTCTGTGTCTGGGGCAGGGCTGCTGACCTGTGATAAAGAGGCATCCCTAGTGAGTGCTGTCTTCATAGGGCCATGCTTTTTGATATACGTTTCATCAAAAGATGTGCTTAGCTGAGTGTTTGGATTTCGTTTCGGCTTGGGAGGTGGAATCTTCTTTGTGTATTCATCACTGTGAGGTCTTGGTTTGGCTGACACTAAAAACAGAACAAAATATAGATTCATCAGAAGTATGTAACACACTTTGTCAACCATAGGATCTCTCTGTTACAGTGTCACAATTCTGGGATGGAATTCCTGAGACCAGCCCATTGCTGGTTTTCTCTATTACTACATCAGTAGAACACTATAAAAATAACACTCTACTCAAAACACTCCTAATCTTCTCCCAGAATGTTCTGACACTCCAGTATTAAGTAGCTAGTGAGCACTTCCCTTCCTCTCAGACATCTGTTCTCTCCCAAACTCTTTGGACAGGGGACTTTCCATTTTTAAATATTATGCTTTTCAAATATCACTGTGGGATTTTAAAGACCCAAATAGGTGCCAAAGACATAAAACTAAGTATACAAATGAACTCCTTATGGCTGAAAAAGAACAGTTAGGATTCTGGACATTCATACTGGAACGACAGTGATGTAACTCTGCAGTGACACAGTGATGAATCAACGCCTTTTTATTTATAGTAACTTGTTGAATAAAGCAAAACAATTCTCTCAGCACTGACTGAGAAAGAAAACACACATACAAATACTGTAAAATTTGCTGTTGGGATAATCCTCATCATTAATCTGGACTCTATCCTATGAATTAACAAGACTTCAGTGAAGTCAAGGGGGGAACAAAGTGTCTCACAGATTTAGATCCTTCTCAAACAGGTTACTTCTATAAACCATAGACCATTTTGTCTTTGAAGTTATAAATCAAAACATTGTGATGACATTCATTTGAAATGAGAGGTCAAGGGTTTCATAGAAATTATCCTTTATGAATTAAACAATAAAGAAAACTCATGGAAATTGCATTTTGTTGACTTTGTATAAACAGTTAAAAAACCATCTCATTAAGTGTTAGTGGTAATAAAATGCCTCATTAAATGTTTGGGTGAAGTCAGTTTTTATCCTAAGTGGACTCAAAAACTTACTCAGAAACAAAATTTACCACAAAACCTAAATCTAATTTAGATTCCTATAGGATAAATGGTTCTTACATTGAAAGCCTTGATACCTCATTGGTAAGCTTTTAAAATTTAAAATTTTAAAAAATTCCTAAACCACAGGCCAGTTTAGAGTGTCAACTTTCCTGTCTTTCCAAACTTTGCTGCTCCTTGCAATTCATGGCCACAGACCTGCCACTGCAAACTCAGCACTCAGAGAAATTTCCAGACAACTTCTGCTGACCCATCAGAACACAGACAGTGGATTTCTAATGTTAAACCAAGCAGGCAGTGCTCATGGAGTTAAAACCTCTCTTTTAGAAACAGCCTCAAACATATTACTAAAGCCAGCAGTGAGGCACTGCTCTGCCAGATGAAAGACAGTATTTTGACAGTCTGCAAGGATGCTGGCTCGGGGCTGGAAGATGCCTGCATTACAGCATCTTACTAATGTGATTTGGTCAGTATCTGAGGAGGGTTCAGACATAGCGTTATCACTTTGTCACACTTTTGCTTTGATCTGTTAAATAACCTCTCTTCAGTTCTTACAAGGCATAGCAATAAATGCAGATGTTAAACAAGATTCCAGTTTTGTTTAGAAATAAGGAACTGTGAACATATGCGTGTGCACATATATGAAGTAATGAGACCATTCTTCCTCGACAACATTTGTTTAAGCTTAATGTATAACTAAGGTACAACAAAGCAAAAAGAAAAAGAAATCATGCCAGAATTAAAAAACAAAACAAAACAAAACCACCTCAAAAAATGGTATTATGCTTTCATGATGGTTCCAATTAATGCATTCCACTTTGCAGCAGGCTAGGGACATGCAAAAGCTACCACAGATAAGAGTATTTGGCAGCTTGATAGTTTTTTATAATGTGGATATATCCTAATGCACTATAAATTTGTCTTTTTAATTAACCTAAATTAATTTTCTTGAATGTATTAGGATAGACTTTTGGGAATAAGATGTAGGCTACCAGAATCATTTGGGCTTTGCAGAAAATGCTACTCCTGATGTATTTGACAATCCTAACAGATTTTTCTTGCTGTGTTTCTATCTGAATCACTATTTCCTTTCTATTTAGTCTGTTATTTGTATGCTATGTTCATATACATTCTACTGACATAAACTTAATCTCAATCCTCTCTCCATACCTCTGTTACTCTGATCTACAACCCTGTCAAAAGCAATCTTATTCAGGTTGGTGTCATTAAAATGAAAAGACAGTCAGTGAGACTGGCACAAACTGCCTGATCATTTCTGAAGATGTTGTTCAGGATCTGAACTCTGCTTCAGACTGACTAAAGGATTACAGACTTTGATGCATTTGAAAACTGCATATTTTGTATGTAGAGGCTTCTCACAGTCTTCAGTTCCTTGGGCATCATGCTACCATCCTTGATGGATACCTGAGATACAAATGTTTACTGCTCCTCTGCCTTCCTCAGCTCCCTGTTCCCTGTGCTGCCTTCTACATCTCCTGTGCCACGGGTGTCACATCGAGAATGTGCTCTGTCTCTCAGCCATATTCCCACTCTTCCATCTCTTTATCTGGAGAGATGTTAGTGATGGACAAAGTAATCAAAAGGTGCTCTTGTGTTGGAGGTCATTCAAGGCTAGTGTTAAGTAGTATTTTTACTTTAAAATAGCTGAAAGTGGTTAAGAGTACTGTGTTTTCAAACAAATTGCTAGAAATAGCATATTTTGCCTCTTCTCTCCCTCCATTTTCACAGTTTTTATCCAACTGATGAGATTCTGCCACATGGTCTAGACCTGTCCTTAGGTTTTGGGGTTTGCATATACAACATTCACAAGTTATTACATTACAGACAACGAAATGAGGAATGTCATGGAAAAATGATTGACATTTTGCCATCTAGCATTATAAAGAATTTTTGCATGCATTGAAATTACATACCACAGTGACACACATAGAATTCTCATCTGCCATGGCATGATGTGTAGCATTAGCCTAAAATGTCTTGGTGACATTATCAACAAAAAGGTCAAATGACCCAGTCTTGTTGTATGATACACAGGATAAAACATGACAAGGTAAAAGATTTACTTTCACATTTTCTATTAAAAGCATTTTTTCATCTGCCACAGTTCATTTTAATAAAGCATCTGTTTCTAGGAGGTGGTATGTTACTGAGATCTTTTTCTCTCCCTGAAAAACTGGACATTTTGAACTAAAATTGAAAATTAAATGCTTTAAATATTTTATAAACCTTATAAAGGTATAGAATTAACTCCTATATGCTACACAGAGCAGGAACATATGGTGCTACAAGACTTCCTAGACAAGATACACAGGTAAATGGATGGGGTAAATAGCAAAGGAATCTTCTTATCATGACTAGGAACAGAGGAACTGTTCAACACCTACTGGGAACTCCCCTCAGCTGCAGTCGGCATTCAGGAGGCAAACTGAATGAGCTTTAAGCAAGCTATGATGCAAGATGCTTATCATGTTTATTTAACAAAGATTTCTACTCTGAAACACAGCTCCATCACAAGGGCTGACCTCTGCGGCACACCTGATGATGGAATATGGATCAAGAACCTCTGCTTCAGCCCAGAATAACAGAATAAAAAATTGGGAATCCTGCAACTAAACTGAGCTGTGCAATGCTAATGAAAGGAGCAGGGAATATTTGTACAGTTCCTGTGTTACCAACACTTGGCAGGGATAAATGTGCATGAATGCAGAAGTCCTGGCAAAATCCCATAGCCAATGAAAGGAAATTATTTGGCAATTTCCAGAGAGGAACAGGCAAGATTGCTTTAAGTACTTGACATTTATCAGGCAGAAAAAGCATTCGGTGCCTGCTGGGAACATAAAACTCCATGAAAAAGCAAACCGTGCTGACATATTGGTGCTACACATACTGTCGTGTTGTCTGCTCTAAACATGAAGTAATTAAGTGCTTTTCAACATGGATTACTATGTCCTTGGTGCAACTGTCGCCTGTAACTTGCCTTGAGACTCTGCCACTCGTATGTCAGAGCACATGGGACCCAATCCAAAGCTAAATGGAAGAAATGAAATTAAGGACTATTTCTCTCTCTGCCAGGTGCAAGTTCTCTCCAACAGCCATGTCAAAGTGCACCACAAAGCTCTTGTGAGTGCTTCTGTTACAGACACACACAAATGCAAGAGACCGCCAGGTCTGCGAGGAGTTCAGGCAGACCAGAGGTGATCATAAGATACCTCAGCAACTGCGATGTGGCCCTCTGCCCCCACAGGAGCTGCTCTGGCTGCAGCAGCTCGGGGTGCTATGCTAGTGACTCCTTTTTTGCATCAGAACCTCCCAGACTATCACCGTTGATAAACAGGAGGCATGATGATCCTTGCAAACAAAACTTAACTTCATGGAGTTTACGCTGCTCGGGCAGGAACTCTTGGTGTTTAATAGCATCCTACTACCAAGCAATTATCTAGCTCTAATAAACTGCAAGTGAAACAAAACATGCAGGCTGTAATAACCTCAGTTCTCATCTAGAAGCAAGAAGCACAGTGCTTAAAATAGCCTTACAGAAGCCCTACTGAATAAGCAGAATATGACATTTTTGAAATGAGATATTTGTAGTGCAAAGGTTACACATAGCTTTCAGACATGCCCCAATAATCTGCCTTTCATAGTTAATTTTAGAAATACAAAATGCTTCTGGTCATCTTATCCTTCTGAACTATTTTTTTACTCTTTGAGACTGAAATATGAAAATTTGTTATCAGATATAGTTTTTTATTATTTGCTCACTGTATAAGGAATGAGTGAAAACATCCAAACACTAAAATGAATTTTGTAATTTTCTATTGTCCTTTGGGTGTTTACCAGCTATTGCAGTTCAGAGACCAAGACAATTTATTGTGCTGTTCAGTGTAATAAACAGAATAAAAATACGTGTAACAGGAAAATTCCTCCCTTTCAATTTCTACAAAAGGCTATAGCATTCAATTTCTTTCTAAATGAAGGAATGATTTGGGGCCTAATTTTTTTTAAATTCTTGAAAATACCACTTTAAATGCAGAAGGAATTAATCTTGCTGTATTTTGAGAGGTACCGCTAACAAAAAGAGCCTCCAGGAGTGAAAGGAAATATAATTTCTTTGATTAAACCCTGAATGTGCTGGATACTGAATCAAAAATGCACAGATTCTGATTTACATCACATAATTCAACAGAAGCAATCCAGCTCTAGGGTAGCACAGAACCTATATATATATATATACATGTCAATGTGTGTAGAAGTTCAAGATTATGGGTAACCCCACTGGCTTTAATGAAATGAACTGCCTGTTCAAAGTTGCACATGATCTTAAGTGCATTTGTGCACCAGTGCTTATATTGGGTTGGATTTCATTAACTCTGTAGATGAAGTTTGAATATTCTTAGTGAAACTGAATTTAAAAAGGCACAGTCCTCTGAACTGTGCAAAAGATCGACACTCAGGAGACCTGAGTTTAATTCATCTCTTTGTCACAGGCCACAGGGCCTTGCTTGTCATTTTAACCCTTGATACCACTTTTCACCATCTATTTTTTGCCAGTTTAGGCTTGAAGGTATTCTACGCAAGGTTTTTATTTTAATTTATCTGTTTATATCAAACCTTGCACAGTGGTTCCCATCACTGGAAAGCAACAGTAGGAAAAAAAAACAAATTCAAATGTATCAGAGATATGCAATGTTGAACATGCATCCTTTCTTCTCCAAGGAATTTTTGAAGGCAAACGTTTCTCCGCTGTGAACAGGAATAAAATATACACACAAAGATGCATCTTGGCAAATGACTATAGAAACACCATCGGTAGGTTGAAGTAACATCAGAGAATGTGTCTCTCACGAAAAATCCCTGGGTTTCAAAATAGCATTGTCCTCGTGGATACAAGTCCCTGCAGGTTACCTTTTCCTTTTCTAAAAGATGCTAGTAGGAAAAAGCAAAGAGGGAAAGAACATGGAAAGAATGAAAGAACCATCTGATGCATTCAAACAGTTTTGCAAGCAATAGGTGGTTTCAGCACAATGATTTCATGTAGTACATATTTCTTTCCCCTCCTGAATCTATTAGCTCTTACTGGAAATTATTTGGACATTTAAAGAGATAAAACTATAATGAAAAAGAAATTACTAAAAGACAGTGTCATAAAATAATACTGACATGCTACTTGGATGACTCAAGGCTCTGATTAAGGAGACTTCTTCAAAAGTATTCAGGTCCCTTTATTTTGGCTACAACTTCTTTCAGCTTTTAAAACGATTGATTTCTGCTCTAATTCAAAGCAGTGGAAACATAGTGGCTTCAGTAATGATATTCCAGAATTAAACACCAGTGTAACAGGCAGCAGAATTGGGCCCCGCAGTTAAATTTAGTTCTGCACTAATACAACTACTGCAACTAATAGGTAACATTATCGAAGACATGCTGCTGCCAGATTCAGCTTAAGGCTGTGTATCTGGGCCACAAAATGAAATTCTCAGTCCCAGCACCACGGCTCCTTACACGCTGTATATACCAAGGTAGCCGTACCTGCCTGGGATTCACAAAAGTCAGCCCACTGCACTGACTGCCCTGCCACCAGAGCCTCCTCCCAGCACGGCAGGGGCTGCAGGTCCTTTACTCTGCATTATCAAGATGAGGACGGACCCAGAGATGTCAGGACATTTCAAAAATTCTGGAGTATCAGCATGCTGGAGGGAGTCCCTCCCTAAACGGCCACGCTCCAGAGAGGACGGACTTCCAGCTTTTTTCCTCCATTGCCCTCCACTATTCTGTGCATCTGCCTGACACACTGAGCTCTGCTTATTACCCTTTCCCACAGTGAAATGGTCTCTAGAAGCTTTCAGAAAATTACAAAGTGTTTAAGTCTCCTTTTGAATGCCCAGCCTCGTGCTCTTTCATATATTCTGAACTTCACATCCTATTTCTTTTAGAGAGTGAGGAATTGATATCCCTGATTTTTCCAGATAATATTGAATAGACAAAGAAAAAAAGAAAAGAGAGTGTTTAAGAAATAATTACAAATTATTTGCAATCAAGCCTTTTGCACTATTCACAGAAGCTAAAAGTTATTGTCAGTTGGCACAGCCCTGGAAAGGCAGAAAAAGCAAGATTTGGATAAATAAGAAAAGTCAATTTGAATTATCCTCCTTTTACAGGAAAACTGATGAACTGAGTGCAAATGGAGGCAAACAAAAAAAATCTCACAGTATCTTTTTTTAGGTTGCAATGATTTCTGAGTCTCCATTTAGAAAAATATTCTTGAACTAATGTGCCCAGACACAAAGGGCCAGGATCTATGGCATTATATGGGTGTAAGTTACAGCAGTTCCAGTGGAAGCAGGCTCTGAGGAGGGAGCAGTGGGAGGGTAACTGGGGAAGTGGGAACCTGAGTAAAGGATCCTCACACTGCCCACACATGCAACCAATATTGCTGAAGTGCTGGTTTGCTCTGTTACAAATAGCCTGCAGTCTGCATATGTGAAACAGATTTTGTAGCTAGTGCAACAGTAGCAATAAAAAAATCTGTAACTGTATGTAATCTAAAGGAATTCTAGATATAGGAAGGCACTTGGCACAGGAATTTATCAATCGCAAGCACCATTAGATGAATTACATGAAGAGTGTGCAGATAGAACTACTGAATCATGCTTGCAGAGAAATTAATTTACAAAGCACATGTGTGTGTTTGTTGGTGGCTCCAGTGATCTACTGCAGGAATCTCTACAGAGTCGGAGCACTGAAGAGTTAAACGTGGTCACAAAAGAGTATGGAAAACCAGCCACAGATCAGCAGCATGCGTAAAGCCCTTCAGTTGTAAAGCAACATTTATGATATCTTGACTGTCATCTTAGAGATGAAACCTGAACAGCTTTCGCTGTTTTACTATAAATTAACTGTTATCGCTCTATTCTTACAGCTACCCACAAACTGACTGTATTTCATACTGAGAATGATGGGCGACATCAGCCCCCGCCAGCCCCCACCTCACATCTTCGTTGCGGTGCAGCTATTAGAGCCCAGTTCTCATACAGCTGTCATCCTGCGCCAGCTGCCCCCTCTTCCCCTCTGTAGCCACCCATCTTGTATTCCCCAAATATCATGCAGAAGACAGTGGGGCTCTGCATTTTGTGTGACTGAGTTTCTACAGGCTGTGCCACGTGATGACTGCAAGTGCAGCAGCATTTCTGTTGACCTGCAGAAAGAAAAGATCTCTCTTCTGCTCAGAAAGGGATGCTGCTGGGCATGTGTGAAGAACTAAGTCCCACCAACACATGCCTTAGACACCTATGTCATATGAGCTTGGTATGTAGTGGACACCACTATGATACCAGGAAGCTTTTGAGGGCCGAACTGCTTATTCATATATTATCTGCTACCCAAAGGGCAGTGAAGGCCTCTGTGGTATCATTTGGCAATGCTCATATAAATAAAGGCGTACTCTAGTCTGAACCCAACTCCTGGCTCCACAGGAACAACACGGCTATTGATTACTAGCTATCATAGCTGAGGGAGACGATGTGGGAAATCATTTGCTGGACTTTAACTTCTTGGTGAAGGTACAGTACAGAGGCTTTCTGACCCAGTACTCAGGGACACTGAATGAAAGTGATCTCTGCAAGAGTTCCTGACTCTGGGTGATTTCTAAATCCAGTACCTGCACACAAAAAGTGGACTCTGAAATGATTTACTGGGAAAAACAGGAAAGAAGGAAATCAAGCTAGAGAAACAGCAAATGCTTAATGAAACAGTAAGTTTAGCTCATCTACTTAATTTATCTAGAAAAACAGTCCGTATTTGCTGACTTAATTGTTTGGTTCACAAACATCCTGACCAGAACACCAGCAGTGACTATATGCAAAGACTTGAATAATTTGTCCAGAGATAGGAGCCTTCATTTTTTAGATCCACAGTAATTCCTATCTTCTACTTACAAATAAAATAAGTAGGTCAAATCCATTATTTACTTACATAAGTAGCAATCTGTTTGCCAAGCTTTTAAAATAATTGCAGCCCATTAAATCAAGCTGGCAGACCTGCTGAGACGATACTATGTATAATACTGACCTCTTGGAGACGCCAACGCGAAATGTATTGTGTCCAACTATTCCACAGGCACCGCAGCCCCACAAATGCTGCTCTGCTTCCTCAGTGTCTCCCACCAGTGAAAAGGAACCAACAGATTTCACTAATCTCCTCTCCCCCAGAAATTCTGTGGGCTTTGCACAATTCTTTTCCTTGAGGCCACTGTATAAAAAGCCTCTTGCTGCTGCTGAATGACACATCCGCAGGCCCTTCCGCCACGGAGCTCACATTTCAAAACAAACCACAGGGTTGGTCGCAGGGGTCAAATAAGTCACTGCGGCAGGAGCATCGAGAAAGCAAAGAAGCTCCAGTGAACAAGAGTTCATCTGAAGGGGTACTATTGCCTCTACCAGAAGGACACACGGTGACTCTGCAGAAGCAGTTCCTGCAGGTTGTCACTGAGCATCTTCTGGGTGAATGTGATGATAGCTGAAGTGGACAGAGCACTGTCAGGGCAGCTCACAGGCAGGCAGCAGTGCCTGGACGTGTAACAGCTCTGTGGTCAGAGGCTGAGCATTACTGAAATAGTGTAATCGGCTTTCGGAAAAGAGCCTCACAGCTATTCATTTTACTTCAATCTCCATAGGGGTGACTCCTCTCTCCTCCTCAACTCTAAATAAAGGGTTGACAAAATTACAAACAAGCCACACGTTATCAGCTGCCTCCCACTCAGAGCTTCTCTGTGTGCATGGCATCTATCATTTCATCCTGCATTTATTTGCAGAATGGTCTAGTGAAACTAGTAGAGCCTATAATAGTGTTGATCTGTAAGTGTCATGTAGCTGGGACTAATCACCATAAATTCACGTGGTATGGCTGCAGTGTACAGTACCATTTTGACAGTGCTGTATGCAGTTCCAGACAAGCTTTGGGAGAGCCCTCTCCTGTTTCAAATCCCATTGTGCCACCTGAGAAGTGAGACAGAGGATGAAAAGACAAAGATGGAGCTCAGAAAGGAACAGAGGAATTGCTGCCAGAAGCTGTTCCTACCTCACCCACGTCTGCAGAACCTGTTCAGTTCAACTCACAGACAGAACTAGTAGGAAGAAGAGACTTGATTAAAAACTAGCACTGTGTAAAAAAGGGAAAAAAGACCAAGAAGCAGAAGACAGAAGATGGAACAATGAGGAAAAGTGGAGCTCTCTAGCAAAAATATTTGGAAAGCTGACGTAAATGAAAGGCAAGTAAAGCAAGAGCAGTGTTACAGGCTAAAAGATCTTAACCAATATCAAACAAAGAAATAGGCATCAACCACTGGAGTATAACTGGAGAGAGAGAGCTAAGATCATAGTTTGCTTCCAAAAGCTCTTTATGTGAATGAACTGTGTTACTATTTCCCCTTGTCTCTCCTACAGTGTTTGCAGTGAGCACACACACAGCACTTGTTTCTTCTTTTCTCTTTTCTCTCCTCCTTCCTATTTACTTCTAATTTCAACCTACTCAACCTTACAGCACAGCCCTTAAGCCAGGCCTAACGGGTCAACTAAGTGCAGAATGCAGTGGCACAAGTGTAGGGACAAGCCAATGCTGGTTTTGACACTGAAATGCCAGTGACTACTGAAACCATTATCCCAGTCAGCTTTCTCATATAACATATCCTTTCCTCTGCCAAGCAACTTTTAATTGCAAGAAATGTTCCTTCTGATCCTATCCTGCAGCTGTTGAAATTCCCTATGAAGACTAAACTAGCCTCTACTCCCATGGTCACCAAGACATAGGGATGCACCTGCACTTTGCTTTGAGCAGTTGCACCACCACAGGAAACCAGAAGCTATTGATATAACCCAGTGTTTACAGCCTGCTTCATTTTGCTGTTGCTCAGAAGCAAAGCTCTTTGCAGGAGTTCATCCATACCACTGAGGCACAGCCTCTGGTATAGAACAGCCTAAGCCCTGAGGGGGGTTGTAACCTACCATCTCCTGGGACTGTGCTATAAACTGATGGCATTCAGCATTTCACAGAGCTGGACCATAATCGCAGCCCCAACTCTGCCATCCTTATTCACGCACTGCAGCGTCAGTGATACCAACAGGAGGTTGGGAAAGGGAACTTGAGCAGTTGCAGTTCCTATGCTGCCTGAAGTCCCTGTTTCCACAGTGACTGCCCTGAGTTCATAAATGAAACCCTGCCAGATGTGTGGAATTTCACATTAAGCAAGGACAGTCTTGTTCAATTATTCCCTTCTCCACTGAAAAGCCTCTTTCTACAGTGCTGTTCACAAAAGCACTCACACATGTCCCATTAACCCAAGGTTTGACAGATGATCAGAGTATTTCTGCTCAAAGTTGATTGTAAACTACCTCATAAAACACTGAGAGCCAAGTGAAATGCTAAAGGTCATCTGAGCCAGTGGCAGAGCTGTGAAGAGCCCTGTTCCTCTACTTACACCACCGGGAAATGGTTAGTATTATTTACAGAAGTCTCCATTTGGCATAACACTTACTCACATGGAAGCATGTATTTGCAGGACTTGGATCTTATGGCAGTTAGTCACTGCAGATATTTATCCACAACAGCTGTAAAAATTACCTCATCTTTATCAGAAAATAATAGATAATTCAGAACCATAGAATACCTTGAGCTTCTATGCTTCTTTTTTTTTCTTTTTTCCAAAAACTCACAATTAAGAAAATAAACAAGATAGATATATTATCAAGTTTTTGCATCCACACTACTGGTATAGCTTCAAGTTTGTGCTTGGTACATATTTGTATATTTGCCTTTTTTGGTTGTGGTTTGGTTTTGGGTTGTTTTGTGTTTTTTTGTTTGGGTTTTTTTTTTTTTTTCTATTAATCAAAGGGTTATTTACCATCTTATTCACCAAAATCTAAGTATTGAGACACTTCCATTGTCATAAAAAAAAACCTAACCCCATTAAAACTTTCCCAATTGAGGAGATTTGTGGCATCATCACACTGGTCCTAAGGCAAGATTTACAGCCAAGTCATCTTTCAGTGTTCTGCCAAGGGGAAATGGGAGACAGCTCCTTTTGCATTCATGCATGGAAGGGAAAATGCCAGGAATCTTCTCCATCCTACAAAGCACTGTTAGGGCCAACAACCCAAAGGTTATACTTCTCCCAACACAGACTTGAGTTTTTCCAGGCATATTTATGCTCAGATAGTCCTATACTTGCAGTGCTGGTTTTGGTTTACTACTAAGCATAAGAGGAGCTAGAATTACTCACTGGTTACATGCAAGCTGGTTGTGAATTTGAAGGCAGAGTATTATTCATGATTATCTCTGAGAAATGATGGAAAGCATGGCAAATATTATACCACTGCACTGGAAATGGATCTTAAGCTATGCCTCTTGATGTCAAGTACACCATGCTCCAGCTTTTTACTTCCCACCCTGAATCAGCAGCCAGCTGCAAATCACACTGGACTTTGGGGGTATGCGCTTCTTGTTTGACATGTCAGTAGTTCAAAGGTATGGCCATTAAAATTAGCACAAAAATTTGTGTGTGCTTTTGTTTTTGTTCTGTTTGGTTTTGGATTTTTTTTTTTTTTGATTGCTGTTTTTTGGTGGTGGTGGTGTTTTTTTTTTTCCCTTGTGCTTCTGTGAAAAGCCCAGGCTGCTACACTGTGACCTCCAGGCAAGTTGATGGCATTGCACAAAGGAAGCTCTGCTCTGTTGAGCTGTCTGCTCTCTACGTTATCTCAACACAGCACTGTTTGCACACGTACGAATTGAAAAGCATGAAGTGCCACACACAGTTGTAGCATGTCAGGCATATGTTGCTTGATGTCATCCAGCATTAAGCCAAGTGGAAGAGATGAAAGCAGCAAACCAGTGCACCAACCAAGACTACTATATTCAAACAGTCATTAGAAAGTAATTACCAATGAAACAGAGGATAGCCATGACAGGATCTCACCTGAAGCCAGAGTTAAATCTCTTGGGATGTGATTCTGCTAAGCACTGTTTGTTCCCAGTAAAGCCAACATGAGCATAGGCTTCTTGGCCCCCCCCACTATCAACCTCTTGGCAGGAAATGATTTGAGAGCTCAGTCATGCTTCACTCCATAAGGATTTGTCTCATTTGGTTGTTTAAGTGAAAACAGAATTAGGGCACCAGTTAAAAATAAGGTAAGATGAAGAGGTGGAAATCCAATGTATCTGCTGTGGAATAAAAAGTGAAGCTGTTCTGCGTTTTTTTTTCCTTTAATTCCAAATTAGTTTTGCCAGACATCTCTATTATCACAGACCAGCTCTGAGAGTAAACAGAAACTTTAGGACTTCAGTCTGATCCCTCAAGCCCTTACCCATTTGTCTGCAATCTCTTTAACAGACAATGCCAAAGACAGTATGGAAAACAGAAGTGTAATACAAGTATTCCAAAATTGTTATTTTTGTAGTTTCACGGGCATTTCATTTTACTTAACAAATTCTGAAGGGCTGTCAAAATGAGGCAAGATAATTACCTGGATTCCTCCTCCCCTCCTTTCCTGGCCCTGATTTCAGAGCCATTGAATGATGCAAAATAATGCAAGAATCTAAGTGTGTCATAGTATTTCAGCTCACAGGTGGAAATGCTGAGAAGGCCCAGTATTATGGTCCCCTGAGGTATAAACAAAATAAAAAATGAAATACAGTCACAAATATGATGACTTACAGATTTTTCTAGCAGCATTCCAGGCTTGACATACAGTGATGTGATGATAATGAATGGATTTTTTGACACTATAACCTTCCAGTTACATAGGGGCAGCCTACCAAGGTTGCAAATTAACCATGCAGTGGACGAGAGCACCCACATGATAGCTTTCTTCAGAGACTCTTTCTCTTCATTGTGGTCTTTCTTGTAAAGATTATTGATTCAGACACCTCAAGAGCACAGCAGAAATACTTCCAGGCCTGGGTTGGCTCTAAAAGCAGCCTAGTGACTTTCATATGGTGTGAAACCTGTGCTAATACTCTCTCCTAGATCCCAGCTGACTGTGTGAATAAGTGACTCACATTTCTCTGCCTTGTTGGTGTGTCCAGAGGCTACAGACCTCAGGGTGGCAGCAGCCTGGAGAAAGTCTCCTGCTCAGCATTTCTGCATTATATCCAACACAGCTTTAAGGTCCTAAATGGTTTGATAATTCCAGGGCAGAATGGTGTGAATTCACAAATGCAGTTTGGGCCTGGGCTTGCAACCAGGTTTATAAACTCTCCTGAGCCCTGGAGCACTGAGGTGGGTACACAGTGCAGAAAATTCCACATGCTTAGCAGGAATCACAAGTGTTTAGCAGGGCTTACTAGCCTCAGCGTAGGGCAGGCAGTCTCCTCCTGGACTGGCTGCATTTGCAGTCAATCTGGTAAATCAGCACAACACTCCCTGAACTCGCATTATTAAGGCCTTTCCATTATCAAGAGCATCACAGCTTCCAACGCTCACAAGAGCAGAGAGATATCTGCACTGCAGGGGGGCTGCACATTTAATTTTGTGCCTTTTTACACAGGTGCAGTGACTTTCAGCAAATGAGCACTATCCTATTGTGAAAACAGAGACGAGGAATATAGAAAGCAACTTTGTTAAATTAAAAATAATAAAAAAAAAGACACTAAGCACACAGGATAGCTAGCACAACATAGCTAAAGTACCAACTGCCAAGTCCCGGCCACAATGCAATTCCCAAGTGGGTAACTAGATCTTCATGTCTTTTACCACTGCATGGTCTATTTTCTGTTCAATGCTTGCAGCTTCCATTAACGTTAATGAGTATGCATATGTGCCTTGAGGGTAAGAACATACTCCCTCTGTGGCTTCAAAACTTGTTTATAAATCCCTCCAAAAATCACATTATGTTCATTGCTCTGCACAGAAAACTATTATAACAGCTATAAGAACTGCTGCTTTCATTCCTTCCTTCCCCCTTACCCTCTCTTATCTGAAAGACCAGAAAACAGGCCTGAAAAGATGAAGGACTGGAGGAGGTGGTACACACAGGAAAGTAACTCAGCTCTGGGAGCTGCAATCTGAGAATTGACTCGCTGCAGGGAGGGGCAAACTGAAATCTCAGCAAAAGCAAAGAAAACCAAACCTCAAAACACTGAAAAACTACCACCCACCCACCCCCCTCAAAAGCAAAGCCTTTGAAAACCTCTAAGCTATTAAATGCTGGAGAATAGACTGAAATCTATGCCGTGTCCTTCCGGCTAGAGTGCAGGTCAGTGGGAACAAGCTGCTTCAGTAACCAAAGGGGCCAAACACCGAGCAGAGCCACTGCTGGGCAGAGTCCCGCAGCAAAGCCAGGCCAGCGCTGCCTTCCAGCCTTTTAACCGCTGCAGCAGGAAGGAGGCTGCCGAGATGCAGGGCTGAACAAAGGGAAAGCAGTGCTGGGTTTCTAGCAAGGGCTGCATTGCTCTAGTGCTGCTGAAGGCACCGTATCCGTCCCTGTGCGACTTGGACACGCAGGGCAGCTCTCTGGAGTCATGTATGGCAGTTATGAGCCAACTCCACCTCACTTGACTGACAACAGGGCGTGTGTTTTCTGACGTTGGCTTTGACTTTTCCCTCTATCATTGCCAGCTGCCTTCTCCCAGTGTTCACAGTTTCAGCTTAAGCCCTCTCAAGCCTCACAGTCTGCAAGAGATACATTACAGTGTACGAAATATAACAGGTAATGCAGCACTGAGATAAAATTCAGATTAAGGTATGTGAGGGAAAACAGACACTGCTTCACACATGGCTGAATTATAGCGTGAACACTAGCTGCAGCTTTTCATGGGTCAAAATACAGCGTGTGCTTAAAACACAGAGCAGGCTGTAGGAAAGAGGAAAATGAGCTAAAAAGACATACAGTACACAACACGCAAGTACTCGGGCTTCCCAGGCAGTGGCACACAGGGGCTGCAGCTGAGCAGCCCATGCCCTGGGAGGACGCCTCGGGGGCTGCACAGCCCGTTCTGCCGCAGCCACGCAGCCTGCCCCACAGCCCGGCATCGCAGCAGCATCCCGGGCCAGGGGCACGACTGGCCCTTGCTAAGAGGGCACTGCAAGAGCCATCGCAGGAGTCTCAGGCTCGCTGCGCAGGGCTCTGACAGCCTTTGCCGCAGGATGCTTCTCACCAGACCTGCCCGCCCCGCTCCCCTGCCACAGCTCCTGCCCAGCAGCAGGGTGGCGCGGGAGCACCCGTGTCTCAAAGACGTGTCCCTAAAATATTGCATTCTGCTACGTCAGTGCTGGGTTGTCACGTCTGGCAGGAGGGCAAGCAGAGAGCCCAGAAGCAGTAGCATCCTAAAGTGCCCATACCTACACCCACCAGAACTCATCTGTCAGTTCCTTTAGACTTGCTAAGTCTGAATAGGGCTCACTGGTGATATTTCTGCCTTTAGTAGGCATGGATAAAAAGATGCGGGAATAAGATCTGGTTACTGTGGAGGACACTACTTCAAAGTTCACGTTAAATACATTATTCACTAAGGCAGGAAATAAAAGGAAACCAGCACCATGCAAAACCAGCAAAAGTGCTAAATCCCTTTAATCTAAGTTCTGTTTAATGAAAGTAGCAAAAGTTCAAGTTTACAATGCAGAGACACCAGTCCAGCTGACAGAAAACTAGATTTATGGGAAAGACCAGCTGGACTGCCACCCCAGTTACAGTTGTAATTGCTTTTTCTCCAGAGGAGAATTTTCCTTACTACAAGTTGCCCACCTTTAGAGATTGCTGGGCAACAGAGAAAGGCTTCCACTGCATGGGCTTGCAAAGCAGCAAGAAGGATATCTTCTTCCACACACAACACTTAGAAGGAAAGCACTAAACAAATTGAGTGGGTTCGAGAGGTGGGGATTCCTGTACAATTTTCACATATCAGATCTAAACTTCCCATGGGCTCTGGCAGGAGAAGAATTGCAACCATGAATAGCATTTTGAAAATGCTACTCTGAGTTTCAATTTGCCTTCCTGTGCACGTTTGTATGTACATGCAAGCACACACAACTTGCATTTTCATAATACATCAATGTGCATATTATGTATACATAAACTACATTATATTATATATATCTTATGTCCATATATTTATACAACATAGCCATCATCCATATTACCAACAGAATTCAATTCTGAACTTTCAAAATTCAATTCACTTATACCTCTTCATTTATGTTTGCACTGCAGTAGATCTGTAAACCTTTCTTGTGGACATGCAGTTGTCATATCAAAAAACACTGCCTGAGGCTGGTTACATTCACCAATAATAATTTTTTATTAATTAATTTTTCTTTAAGATTGGGTACTGAAAGTGCATCAGTTAATGAAACTCCTGCATCTTCTCAATAAAGAGTCTTTCAGGATCAAGATTAGATATGCCTTCCATGCTGAAATGTTATTTAAAATCATCCTTTTCAGTTCACTTCTCGCTTCCAATGTGTGATGTATGGGGCATAGCTACATTTGTTTGCTGTTCCTACCAGGGTCTGAAAACTCTGCAGAAAAGACAACCCACGTTTTTAAAAACAACTTTCTAGAAATCTGTCATGGAGGAGAAATGCATTGGGTGGAAGGCGTTCAGTGGGTGCATACAAGAAGTAGCTGGAAGAGTAAAAAAGGAATAGTGAAGCATAAGAAGGGACACAAAAGTGTGGAAACACAGCAACAAAATTAAAGTCAAGTTAAGGAGAATAGGCCTTCAGGCTGGAGAGTGCTCTTTCAGGCAGAGCCAAGTTAGACTGGGACGAAACACACAAACTGAAGTGTTATCGCACTGCTGCACAATGAGACAGGATTAATACGTGTCATTGCAACTTAAAAGAAAATTCTCACACTCCCTCAAACTTGAATGCAAGAGCATTTATAGGACAAGTGCACAGAGCCAGTGTGGCTGTTACTGATGCTATTTGTGCTTCAGGAGGAAAAGGTCTTTCCAGCTCATGACCAAATTTCTTCTGCCACTTACTTCTGCAGTAAAGTCAGGTTCATATTCAAAACATAAGATAATGTTAAGGTAGTTATTATGATGGGATAGATTCTGTATTTCGACTTCACCATGATCAGAAAAAAGAATAAAGTTACCACCAGTAACTGTTTTTGTTTGTATAAACTGGATCATTATCAAAAAGCAAAAAGTAAGTATGTTTAATAAAAATGAGTGGTGAGGCGGTCCCTGGTTGCCTAGGAAATGCCTTTTGAAAGTAGCCACAGGGTCAGACAATAGACATTATAGTCTGAATTATTCTGCATTGTCATAGAAAAAAATGAGCTGGGAACAATTTTGTGACAACTTCTTTGTAGAGATTCAACAATAGTTGATGAAGAAACAATAGGGTTTTTCACCATTGTTTTCCATAGTTCCTGAAAAAAGCCGTATCCATTCAGCCCGCAAATACCACAAGTACATGCCAATGTGTGAGAAGAATGCATATATAAATATTGCGGTACAATATGGACAACAGTGACTGAAAGTTAAACCTATGTGTTGTTGTTGAACTTGAGCTTCCAGAGACCTTCCTAGGAGAACATGAATATTGTATCCCATGGACTATCTCACCTGAAATTGGAAAGCTACAGGTTTACAATTTCTTGAGTTCAAAGACTGCTACTAGAATGAAAACTACTAGATATGGAAAAACATAACCACTTGCATATAAAAACCAGACTGAATCAATTCAGAGCTTAAAAGGTTTCTTCAAGCTAGGCTTCATTTCAGATACTATTAGCTGTAGAGCAACAGTAATCATTTCATATTCTGGGACAAAGCTCGTTTAATATTTGTATCAGATCAATACTGTAGATAATGAACTCTGACTTTGATCTGGTCTGCTCATCTTTAGATGTCCTCATCAATGTATGACCACAGTTTTTATATAAACATTCCTATGCTAGCCAGATGATCACTGAACATTCTCTCACCAAAACAAACATGTTGCCTTGGAGTGCCCAGGTGATAACAAAGCCTCTCCTGGTAACAGCAAAGATTTTTAGAAATCCAGCCTGTTCATCCAAACACCATGTGGTACCACCCTTGAGTATATCTCAGACTTTAGAACATGACTGCTCACTTAAAAAAAACCCTCTACAATCTGATCTTGCTTTCCATGTACCAAACTCTTTGGTGAAATGCCTGTAAGGCACATAGAAACAGGGCAAATATTCTGAACACACAAAAACAACAGTATGGTTAAAGGGTTCTGTCAATTCAAAATCCCTCATTGTTGCACTATATATAAACCAGCAGAACGAACATAATACAGGTCATATATTAAGTATCATAGAGATTCTCAATATTTGATGAGGGCATTTAGTCAAACTAAAAGGTAAGGTTTAGGTATTACCTTCTATGCTAGTGATAGAGTATTACTCATTCACCAGTTCTTTCCAGAGATCTTGCTAGGAATATTCAACTCCTGATTATAATACTGAATCTGAGGTGCTCTGCAATACTTAGTACTGTGGTGTAGTAGTACCATTGTCATACAGATTATCCAAAGTGAACACTGCTACAATACCATGCACGCCACTCATAACTGTCATGTGATGGGATATATCAAACTCAACCTGCGCAGTGTGGGAGGAGGCAAAGTGGTACTTGGCCTCGGAAACAGAAACGTCAATCAAATTCAAAATGTGAAATCTGTCAGAAAGGACATGACTACATATTACATCTTCAGTGTCAAATATCAGATGGCAGGAGGAAATGAGGGAAAGGAAGCAAAATTTTCAGAACCTTCCACAATAACAATAATGCTGAAGATCTAGTTTCATGAGGACAAGGACTGCTTAAGTAATCTGCCATAACTTCTGTGGGATTGATAAAATATTTGGATGTATTTCAATTATCATTATTATTATTATTATTGCTACTTTAAGGCTGTTAAAGTCTCTTGCTTCTCAGTAAATGAGGAGAAGGGCTGGGGGATAGATGTAAAACACCTCATTCCTAATCATTCAAAAGATAATGCCAAGGTCAGCTACACTGAAGAGCACAATATACCATGTGGCTCAATGCACACTTGCAGGAATATTCATTAAACAAGTTAGAAAACGTTAGAGCCTATCTTACTGCCCTGTCAGCAAAATAAACTTCATTTAGCCTTGGTAATTCTGGTTGTGCAGACTCTGGAAGAATGATAATATATATTAAAGAATTATTTTAAAATATTTTAAAATATAATATTTTTTAAAAGAAATTTTGAGTAACTTAAGAGCTCCTGCTTTTTGCCTAGGAGTATATCGGACAGAGAAGTTTGTGCCATGCATTCTTTCTTTCTCTTAAACAAAAGACATAATATGAGTTTTTAGATCTCTCTGTCACACAAATCTGAATGGTTTCTATGTAGGCTTTGGTCTAGTACAGTTGTGGTAAACTGCTTTTACTAAGGGCAGCTACTCAGTGCTTGGATTTGTCATGTTAGTCTGTTCAGTGGAGTTGATGTAATGGTCACTGTAAAGGACAAGCTATGGAAGTAATGGTAAATGTCATATGCAAAGTAACTACCAATGACAGCATAAATAAATCTACAAGTTTGTTCAGTGTTTGTGCTCAACCTTGCGATCATAGACATATGTGCTACCAGTTGAATTACACATCCCTTTGCATCTTTGTCTTCACTGATGACTTTTTAAAATCAGATTTGCTTAAAAGGAGTTGTAGCATGAATGTAACTAACGAGTATTTCTGGCCACAACAACAAGCAAAAGGGATATGCACGAAGAGCACAACATACTGCATGGGATGTCAAAACCAGTATGTAACATAGCAGCGGGAACGACCAGCACCAATCAAAGCCATTTGTCCCCAAGGGTTCCTTCTTACAGTTCACACTGTGAAGCAGAGTCACCCTGATCTCTCTTAGCAGGGAGTGCAGCTGGTCCTACTGCAGCATAAAATAAATTTCCAGCACAGAAGAAAGGAAGGAGAACATCCCTATAGCATTAGCTCATCTTTAGTAGTTCAGAGTAAGGAAGTGATATCCTTATTCAACACATTTGTTTATTTTCTTCTGAACGCTGCATTGGCTGAAATGTAACTGGGAGGAATGGGAAGAGAAAATGTAGACTCATTTGCAAGCAGAAGCTTTGGGCCATACATTAGATCATCTCTGGTACAATTTTTACTGTTGGATGATATTTCCTTGCTGTAGAGTTTCAGGGCCATGCAGAATTCTTTTTAATAATTTGTCTTTCACTTTGTTGAGGAGGACCCTTTTCAAAGCTGTGGTTTGCACAGTGCTAGTGATACGGTGACTGGTCCTTGGTTGGTGTGCAGATAACACTGTCCTACATGCCATCTGACAGCAATCTCTTTCTCCCTTCATTTTGAATAAATTCAAGTAATTCCCCAGTATATAACCAGGCCATATAAATGGTACAGTTCTGTGAGAAATGTCAAAGGTTAGTAACTACCCACCGGTCCAAAATTTAGAGATGAGTGATCTAGGATATCTGTGCTGGCACTATTACACAGATGGGAAAACATACAGGTAATTTTTAAATGCAAGATTATCAACTGGATAATCTTAACACTAGGTCATGAAAAACCTCTTTTCCAAAGAATTACATTATTTACCTTCAGTCCTGTCTGGTAGTTTCCCACTTTTGCTTGTTGTTCCAGTGTTGACTGTTTCAGATGAGGTGCTCAGTTTGGTGTTGGGGTCTCGCTTAGGTTTTGGAGGTGGCTGCTTCCGAGAGCTGCTACTTTCATCATCAGTTCCTCCAACAGAATGAAGAGACTGGGATCTCACGGTAAAGCCACTGGAGCAAGGGTGTGGCAGTCTGTCCTGAGGAGCAGGCATTGTCATAAATCCCATGCGGAAATGTTTCCCCACGTAGCTTCCTTCATTTCCTCTCACTACTTCTCCACCTATGCTGTAAGAGAAAATACACATATTAGCAAATTTTCCCCCTTTGTATGAACTGTACCTGGAACCAGGGTCTTGGTTCTGCCTGTGATAAGTAGATTGTAATTTTGAATTTGGAAACAAGCAATGCTCTTTTCTTTCCTTAAAACAAAATGACTACTAGAACAGTCTATTTTTCAACATAAGTTGCCAACAACTGAAATGCAGATATACTGCTATGCACTCACTCAAAATTTTACAAGAAGAAATTGAGAAAAGCTTTTGCTCAGGTTTCATAGAATTGTGACTAAAATTGTCTGTAAAACAAATTTCAAACATCAGAAGTCAGAACTGAGTTTTCAGGGAGACAAGAGACTGCGAGTAGGGCAACGAATACTGCTTTAGAAATGCAACATCATGTATTGATCTGCGCTCCCCTGCATTCATCTTTGACTACAGACACTAATGTACCTTGGGAAACAAGGCTCTTGGGGGCCGAGATTCCCTTCAGATTAAAGAATGGTAAGAAATGTTCTAAAAATGACTTGGATGTAGGAAACTGAACATTAACATCTCATCAAATCCACATGAAGCTGCAACACGAACAGCATCAGACCAGTAAAATACAAGTGCAGGATATGAAAAGGCAATGGGCTGTGGGACACCAGGAAGAAAATAAACTCCAACTATTCAGAAACACAGGTTATAGAAGAAGGAAAGCTCAGCTGAAACAAGTGCCATCATACCAAGTACTACATTGTACTGTGGATGTAAGGACTGAGAACCTGGTATTACTCCTGCGTGCATTTCAGTTCTGAAAAACAGCTCTTATTGATGCTTATAGTGTAACCCTACAGCACATTTCAATTGCAGCAATTCAGTAACTATGCAAAGAAACTCAGCAACACACACAGGTCAACACAGGCCTGTTTGCAAGCAGGTTTGAAATGGTACCACTGTGGGCATGTAGAAATGTCAGTTATGTGAACTGTGAAGTCCTGGAAAGCCCTAATTACCTCCTGTTTCCGCCTGACACAGAGTGAGGCTCTAAGCAGGGTCAGTCTGCTCCTCTTCAAGTTTCTTATTCCATGTTGCCTTGGGCTGGTGCAGTTTATTTGGTGCTGGAACACATTTCCCTCTTTAAAAGGCAAGAACATTTCTCAACAGTTCATGTGAAGAGTGAGTAAGGCCACTTCATTCCCTGATACCATCCCCATCTTCATTGTAGGAAATACACAAGCTGTATCTAATTGTCCTAAAAGCATCAGGTTGGTACCGCGCAACACACAACTCTGTGCATGATAAAGCAGAGCCTTAATTTTCTTACTACTGTCCTTGCATTTTTATTTAATTTCCACTGGTAGAGAGGCCCACTTTCCAAATTGGTAACAGCTGAACAGGTCTAACTGGACACGTGCCGCTCTCCAGGGGCACTGACACCTACCTGCACATCTACACACACGTATGACACGTGCACACACACACGACACATACGCACACAGTGGTCCATGTACATAACCAAGTTATTACTGAATCCTAATTGGCATCAATTCCAGAGGGATTTTCAGCCAGAAAGATCAAAAGGTAGAACACATTAATTTGAAGATTAACAAAAAACCTGTAGCTAATTTAAATGATTAACTATGCCTCTACTAGTCTTTCATAAATCATTCTGAAAATAATATAATTCTCTGACACTAGACTACAAAAAGGGCCTGTCACATTACTTAAAGAAGATTATTATCCAAACATGCTGAAGAATGCAGGTTGGGAGTCTCTTTCCTTCCTTAAGTCCATTTGATAAATCACATTTAACAAACAAAATTTCAGTTCGCCACATCTCTGACGTTAAAATTCTTATCAGGTTACACTATTTAATTAGTGTATTTATCTTACTGCTGTGTGTAGATGTTTAAACCACACGCTATAGGGCAGATTCTGTTCTGGATGGACTTGCACAAACACCACTGAGGTGATAGGTTTCACCCTTTTCCTAAGAATACACAGAACTGCGTTTATACAAAGCATGTTTGGTTTGGTTTTTTTTTTTTGCCAGAAATAAAGATTTTCAAAATATAAGTCAACTATCTCATGAAAAAAAAACAAAAAACAAAAAACAAAAAACAATTAAATCATGTCCTTTCTTTTTCATTCCCTTCACATGATTTTTTCATTCTTTACTGAATTCCTTTCAACATCACAGATGAAAACCTGTCTCACCTGCTTCCTGTGCTTACTCCAGAATAAAGAGCCTATGGCCAGGTCAGTGAGAGGTTGCAAGGTATAGACCTTGCTGTTCAGCTTCATGGCTGAAGTAGATCTGGTCTTGCTTTTCTACATTGTCTGCTTAGCTACTAGACAAAACCAGCAGGACACCATTTCCCTCTTTTCAGCCCCGTTTAAAAGAGAGTCCATTTCTCTTTGAGCATAAGAGCCAGCCTTCAGCTGGTGGTTAGGTAGGTGCTGTAAACCCCAAGCTGAAGACAACTAGCTTCTAATGCTTGGTCCTGGAGCTTGCTCATCGACCAGGATCACCAAAGGCTTAGGTTTGTTACTCACACTGGTAGTGATTCCCAAGTGTTGGGCAGCGGGTGTTTCCTAGCATAGCTTGCCAAAGTCACATCTCAGTAATTCAGACTGAAATCCACCATGGTGCAAAGACGAAGGAGTCACTCCGGACTCATACCCAGAGCACAAGTACAAAAGCAGGACAGCAGATTTCAAATATGGCATCCCCTACCCTCAGGCAGCAGCATAGTGCAGCTCTGTTTGGCCTTGTGCAATGCAGCTTTGCACTGCACAGTGCTGCTGATGTTACATCCCGAAACCAGACAGAATTAAAGGATTTATTTATATACTCCTCCTGCTTGCAACCACGGGAGTTGACTGAGACTGGTATATGTCCCACTGCAGCACAACAGATTGAGAAATATTTACATGCACCTTGCTGCATAAATGACTACAGAGACAGAGAGGGAAAATAATTGTGTAGAACTCAGTCCATTATTTCTGACAGGAAAGAGCCTGTGCTCCTCATTGTACTGATAATGAGTTCTATCTAATTTCAAAATTGTATTATGTGAGTTGCTGAAAGTATTACACAGCTTACTAATATATATGGAAATACAGATTTGGATTATTCCTCTGGGAAGTTTCAACTTGAACTTGGCCAGGTTCAACTGCTTCTCTGACAAAGAATTATGTACAGTGTTCAAATAACAGTTAAAAACACAAAACATTTGTCTACAAAGAGAGACAGGAGTTATATAATAACAAAATTAATCATATGATCACTCACATTACACACTCGCAGCAAAACTGACTTTGTCCTGAAAATGCACACTGGCATTTGCCTAGGTCTAGTGACTGATGCTGCAGTGGATGGAGAAAAGGGTAGTGCAGTGAAGTTGGCTCCAGACACCCTTAAGAAGAGTGTTCTGAAGCAGCTCTCCTTTCAAAAACACGTTACTGGACTTCTCCAAAGCCTACCTAACAAGTCTGGTGTAGACCATCGAGTGCTGCTAGATTACACACTCCCTCCCTGGGTGCACTGGAAGGTAAGTGAGCTTACCATCCCTCTCTCTCCTCCACACAGAACTAGAACTGAATCATTACAACAGATACCAAAATGGTTGTATCTGCCTTAAATCAGTAATAGTGGATTTCACCTTATATTTCTAAAATACGAACAGGAGCTCCAACTGATAGATCTGCTGAGTCTTGTTATAACTCCAATACAGGTTTTATCTGTCTGCTGAGATTTCTGAGGTCAGAACTGGGCTAGCATAAAACCATACTGACCTTGTGGCTCCCACCTGCAGTATCAGCCTGCGTGAAAGTAAGCTGTAACCATCACAGTCCTGGGCACATTACAGCTCGGCTTATTGTGCCTCGCCTGCTCTATTCTTTCAAGTAGATACTAAAGCAGAGACCAAACTATAGCATGAAATAACTGAAATGTTTACATGTTTGAAGAACTACAGAGGGCAAAATCTTTTATATTATTAATTTTCTTACACATCACAAGAAGGCAAGTTATAGAGGAAGGTTAAACATCAAAAATGAACAGAGAAAATACTCTAAACGGACAGAGCACGGGGAAGGTAATTTCCACTTTGCTTTGCCATGACACATAATGTTCCTATTGACTAGGAATATATTTTCAAGTTGTTAAGTTAGAAAACTAAGAAAAAGAACTTCTCATCACATTGCTGAAAAATACATGGCAATAAAAAAGTATCCAGAGACTGTCTGCCTGAATCGGTGTGGTCTTTTTAATTTGCATTGTTCCTGCTTAGCATTGCAAATAACAGTTTTAATTTGCTGTGAAGTTTCATTACTTGGTCCAGGCAGAAACTCAATTAGTTCTTGGAAAACAAATTAATAGTTGTGTGAAAACTTTTGTTTTACTTGGTGTTACTACTTGAACAATTCCATGAACAATGTAGAATACTGAATCCCTCAGTGCAGCTGTGAAGAGTAAGAAAATTCTTGGGAATATCTAAGTCCCATAAAGTCAGAATACCCTGGAGCTACATTTTCTTCCCAGCCATCTATCTACCCTTGTTCCTGGTATTCATCCAGAAATTCTGTTATCCGTTCAGACTTACAATGGATTGGTTTCATGCCTCAGGCACCAAGAACTACTTGGTAGTTCTCCTCATGTTCGTATGGTTTCTATTTTTCCTCCTGCACTCCCTTACATGAGATTTTCTCACTTTTTATCCACAAGCTCAAAAAGGGAACTAGCACCTGATTATGAGACTTGACCTCCTAAGCAGAGAAAGAGGAATGTACTCTGCTGGTGACATGGCATCTTTGAAGGTATTTTGCCATTTCTTTGCTGTGATACACCCCAGTCTGGGACCACAGCAGGTCACTGTCCTTCTCCAGGTGTTGAAATTCCAGGCAAACAAGAGAAGCCATTTCAATAATGGCTGATCACTCCTCTTGTGCTTGAGGAGGACTCGGTCACAGATACTGGTTTGTTACCTGGCAGAAACAGAACTGGGAGTCTCTGCAGGCTCCTCTGCAGAAGTGGGGAGAACTATGAATTATAGGGCAAACAATGCACATGGATGGCCAGGCCTCTTCCCTCTGGGGAGCTGCAAGCCCACGCAGTGCCACCCCCGCCCCAACATGCATCTAATCCATGAGGGAAGCCATCTGAGTCAGAGGCTGAAGAAAAGTCACAAAAAATTAACTGTGATGATGTAGGAAGATTTTTCTAAGTCCATCAGAAAAATGGCTAATCATCAGCAAAAATAAAAAAGGAATAAAAATACTTAACTCAAGGACTGTACATGAGCTAGCTTGACTGAGCAAACAGCAGTTCATCCCTTGGTGCATCTGCCTTTTTGGGGGGTTAAGAGAATAGCTACTGTTATTTTAACTGCTTGCTTACTCTTACAGCAATGAACACCCAGCTCCTCTGCTCATATCAAATGTTCTGAGCATAAAGGGCTGAAATGGCTTTGAAATGTCTATTCCCCATCAGAATAAATTATACACACATATACTAAGGATGACACATTTTACTTTGTATCTGAGAAGCACTTTCAAGATTAGCATAAATTATATTTGTAAATTAGAGGTTGGATGCCAAAAAACAGAAGATATACTATTTTTATCCCCCTAAACATGATTTCAGCAGACCATGAAATGTAATACTGAAGAAAGAAGGGCAGGATCACAGTCATGGATTCAGGAACTGTACTGTAAGTATAGTTTTACAGAAATCTACACCATTTTTATTATAGAAATTAAACATGCAAATTACACATTTTTTTTTAAAACACTTCAGAGGTCCCTATCCTTATTATCAAGGATATACATACATGATTTTTTTCTGCATTACTTTTCTGAAAGACTCCAAATGATCTTACATCAAGACCCAGAGAATAATACTACCACCCTTTTAGACACAGGCTAAAGCATAAAGGTGAAATTTAGAGTATTTTTGTGCACCTGGAGGACTATCTAAAGTGAGCAACTGCCATGTTTGTGCACATCAAACATCTTACCTCTGCCATATGCCTCTGCTTTTGAGGTAGGAGATCAGGTGGTGCTTAAGAAGTCAGGCCTCGCTGGACACAGAATACATTAGTGCTATAAAATAAAACTTATTCTTTCATCACATCTGTCAAACCCACAGGCCCAGGGTTTGATCCTGCAAACATGCAATGAGCTGACACTCCCTCTTTGTGTAGTTCCGTTATTGCACTGGAATAACTAGGAAGCCTTGCAGAAATTGCTTGTCGCTTGTGAATCTGTTCTAAGCAATACCACTTGCAGAGGTGTGCCCACATAGTTCGACACTAGATTATTTCTAGGAAATCATTTCTTCAAGCCAACCCATATGTATAACAGACTCCTAACAGCACTCTGTGCTGCTGTTGACAGTCTGGCTCCTGCCATCCACAACAGGATTGAATCTTGCACACAGAAGCATCTCCAGATCAAACTGAACCACCACGTGTTGTGGCTGCACTGTAAGATTAACCGAGTCCCTGGTGAGCCAACAAAAGAGCTGTAATTCCTCTGCAGTGCATAATGAATGACAAAAGCAAAACTAACCATGACTATCCACAGGAGGTTTTCCATAAGATGCCAGATAACCTAATTTCAAATGATGATCTGCTGTGGTCCACAGTCAACTATTTTTATAACGCAAGAGGTTGAAAATGCTAGCAATATTTGGAAGTTTGGAAAAAAAGAAAAAATCAAAATCAAAACAAATCCAGAACCCAAAGCCTTTTATAAGAAACACTGATAAATAAAAACTATGCATGCTATTTTTACAACAAATCTAACATAAGTTTAGGAAGCAGTAGCTGAGGAGTAAGGGCCTGTATTTCATGAGTTTGAACAGAAGTGCAGGTACTACTGCTTATTTCTACTGGCGTTCCTTCTGTCTTTAGTAGGCTGCCTCTTAAACTTGGGACTAACAATGAGTACGTGGGGCTGAACATTCACAACTCCACAGCAGCCTGGTGTTGCTTTCCTCAGAGGACTGATGATTCCTACCGTATCTGGGACACCGGGTCTCCAGTGCTCCAGCCCCAGGTATGTCTGGTGACTGACTGATATATATGGAAATGTGTGTAAATTGTGAATACAGAGGACACTTAGCAGGCAGATGTGAAAAGCACTCTGCTTTTATACAACTCCAGATATTTTTAATTTTGCATGGGAGATGCACAGCTAAAAGCTAGTAAATGAAAGCTCATCTGTTCAGAGTCACCTAGAATTAGACTACAACCATATGCAATGTTTAAACTGAGTGCAAATGCATGTTCACATTAATGGAGTGGGGTTTTGCATGCTGTCAAAAACGGGTGGAGCTAGAACAAGGCTGTGTTTTTGTCACATTCAGTTGAAAACCACATGGCACAGACTCCGCTCTGCCTGAGCAACTGTGGCTAAGTAAATATTTCAATGAGATATGGGAATAAATTAACATATAAAATAATTTATGTGGATTTTTGTAATAAAATGTTTCTTTGGATTTGAGTTGATGGGTTGTAATAGAAGAAAAATCTGTAAAAAGTAAAAAAAGCCTTTTTGTGGATCAGATGCTGAGAAAAGTTTAAATCTGGACAAACGAATGAAATATGCCAACACTCTAAGAACAGCGATTTGTAAACCAAGTGCACTGTGTCTGCCGAGATATTACACTGTGCCTAACCTTTCCAGATTCAGCCTTATTTCAAACAGAGATTGTACAGATGCTCTTCTGAGTCCCTTGAGCAAACAGGACTCTACTTGCCTTTTAAAATCCAAGATCAAATATAAGGAAATTAAGGTTTAAGATAAATGCTTCCTATGGCCTCCAGCCCCAAAGACAAAAGAGCTCAATCCTAACCTAGCAGTGAACAGGAAGAACATTTTGTTTTGGAGGAAAACCTCACAAATTTCACTACAGCGTGATCCATAGCAAAACATATAGATTTTTGTTCAAGTAATGACTAGAAACTCAAGCTATTCACATAATTCTTCTGATAATATTGTCATTCATAACTCTCAGTTCAAAATATATTCCCTAGGCTGGCTTTTCTCTCTGTTTTTTTTTTTGTTTTTTTTTTTTTTGTTTTTTTGTTTTTTTTTTTTTTTTTTTAATAAAAGCCATGTGAGTACATAAAAAAGGGAGAGGCACTGCCTGGTGTACAGAGCCTGGGAGGAGGTCTCAGTAGCACAGTTACAGTAGGGCTGTAACAGGGATGCAGGCTCTACTGAAAGGACAGTTTTATGCAAATTCTTGTCTTTTGGCAGCTCACCACTCCAGATCCGTTATATTCATATAGGGCAATTTTGCTTCCAGACATCTCAGCACATGACAAAACTCAGGGATTTGCATTCTCTTGAACATACATCCAAATATTCCAGGTACAATTTCAGATACTGCTTTCATAGATATTTAGGGTCAGGGTGGAGTTAACTAAAAAGGCATCTGCACATTAGCAATTTAAATGGAACTAAATAAATTTTACCTACAGATTCTATTTTTAAATTTTTATTTAAGGGGAATGCACAGTGCAAGCCTTACTTGGGTATTTTCCCCACTTACAATGTTTCTGTGTCTTCACAGGAAACGACACCAAAAAAAGTAGTTTACTGCAGCCTACCCTACCCTCACTACACAGGTGTTCTGCTGGATACATCACCTTATTGGCACAGGTGCTGGGACCCAAAGAAATCTTCAACAGAAAATCATTTTTGCACTGGAAAAGCCCTGCTGGAGTCTCTTACCTTCGCTTTACAGCTATCAATAGTTACCCTTGTGCTATTAAGTATCCATATTACCACCTCTCTGTTCCTTCTGATTTCTGAAGGGAAGGCTTCAGCTCATTTGTCGATCATCACTTTGTGATTTAACTGGATAGCATGAATGTGCCTTGCAAAATGAAATGAAGACTCCAAAAACTAAGTGAAACATTTTTCACAGGTGTGATAAACCCAGAAAGCAGGATAGGGAATCACTCCACAAAGATGTGTACACTGGTCTCTCTCCTTCTTCCCTGGACAGTCTCAACCCAGGAAATTAAAACTGCATGAAATGCTGTACATCAGTATCGACAGCTCTCAGTGTCAATGCCTGGAGAGGCTTGCTCACTAAGATAAATTTGCTTTGAAAATCTCTCTGATTATATCACTTTTTTATCCACAGCAAGGTGACCATTATTGCCACAACAGAATATTAATGTGCTTCACACCTCAACTTTGAAATAATAATCTAAGCCAACTCTTTCCCTGTCTTGATGGATGTCAGTTTCTTAGTCAGGGTTGTCAGAAGCTGGTTATTTGTTCAGAGAAATAAATAAAAGAGGACATTACATTTTCAGAAACATGGTTGATTTAATATTGCATGTCAGAGCATGTGAAAAGCAAGAATAATGGTCATATAGAAGGTTAAGACTTAGTGATTTCAGTCAGGACCCTGAAAGAGGTTAGACAGCAAAAGTATAGCTTGCCCCACGCATACATGTACCCAGAGTGCCCCTCAACTAATTCTACACTTTGGTTTCCAATATATTCATTGCATGTCCATGCATTCCCATTAGAAATCAAGGTGAATTGTCCAAATGCAAAGTGCAGAAATATTTTTCTCCTCTGTATCCATGGACACAGCTAATGGGCCAGATCTACTAACTCTAGCAGGCTACTAAAAGGTCTCTACATATATGGGAATTTAACACCAGAGAGAACCAGCTACAATAAAAGCCACCAATGAACTGCCAAAGCTGCCAAAAGTTAGCACACACTGAGCAGAATTACTTTTGCAAATGAGGATGTTCAGCTAATTATTATTTTTTTCATCACTGTTGTGTTGTGGGTTTTTTTCTTTCAGAGGTATTTTTTTGCCAAACAGTTGAGCAAAAACTACATCCAACAAGCTCTGACACTGACAGAAGTGTCAGAAGAAGTGTAGTATTTAAATGCTCCTTTAGTGACATACTGCCCAAAGGATCATCACTACAGCCTATGAGGCTTCAGTGAAATAAAATTTTGCTAAAGCAACAGTAAGTAAGTTTTCCAAGCTGTGAAAACCTGGGTGAGGATTTTTCAGGGACTTAAAAAAATTTTAAAAAAGAGCAAACACCCTTATAACCTACATTCAGTGCTATAATGGTAAATTAAGTGGGGAACGTATGGCTTTAGCTCCCTGCATGAGAGGTGATCAGCTCAGTGCTGTTCATACTAAAAGTGTGTCAACTCACTTTATTCCTCAGGTAACTCTTTGAAGCTGTCGTTCATTGGAGTGGCATGTTCAAAGTATCCGAGCTTGCAAGAAATAATGCTTTCTGTGCATTGAGGTGGTGAGCTGTGGCAACCAGGGTTACAGGAAGTCTGGACCTCATTTTACAAAAAGATGACAAACCAAAAATAATGTGCTGTTGCTTTTCTTTGCACTAAGAATTATTATTAAAATCTGCAAAACTGCTGGCAGTAAATTTTAGTGTATGTACATTTCTAGGTCACTTATGCCCCTTTGAAAAGTCTTCTATCTAGAAACCATAGCCCTGACATAACATGAACTGGTTTTCCATCTCCCAATGATACAGTGCAGGCAGTAGTCTACTTTAAAAGAACATAAGCCATCAAGAAGCTCAGAGATACGTTGTGTGTATGCACCAAACATTGCAGTCCAAATCAGCTAGTCTGCAGACTAGGCAGCACAAAGGGATATCCGTGTGTCTCTAGTAAGAACAATTCAACTTTAAAAACAAACAAACAAAAAACCCACAAGAAAATACTGTTGTTCTCTGCTCCAGAATACAGGATTCACCTTTCTTTGCCTGTCCTGCTGCCCAGCGCCCACCCAGGACACAGAAGCCTGCTGCTGTGTGCTTACTGCACTGGCTACCCAAGGATTTCAAGTTTTGTAATGCTAAAGCAAAAAAAAAATCCTTCAGGATGGTCTCACAAAGAAAAAAAACAAAAAGCACTACAAAACCAAACAAACAACAAAAAACCTTAAACCAGGGTGGCCTCTACATTTTGGCCCATTATGTATAGGATTGGATCAGACAGGCTTTCAAGTCCTGCTGCACTGTACCACACCCACACCCCCACACGCTCTCTTCTGTGAATTTGCCAGGCTACCTGGAATGGCATGCAGATGTGCTTACATATCTGGTGATGACCAGCTTATTATTCTGGTCTCTAGAATCTCTATATTTTGTTTCTTACTCAGTAAGAAATGAAAGATAGAAGTGGTTAAATAAAGCCTATCAGCACCTAGTTATTTAGCCAGTGGATGCATTGCTTTACAGCAGATGATTAAAGGTAAGAAAAGAGAAGCACAAGCACCTCATTACTGCAGCTATCAAAAGTGCCTTCTAGAATCCGTGTGCAGGTAAAGGCTAAAACCAGCATATTTCCCATTGCAGGTTCTGAGCTATATGGTGACCTGTGGTCATGCTTTTGTAATCCTGCTGTTGGATTCTGTAAGAAAAAGTTAAACACAGTTGAAGGATTGTGAGATACTAGAGAAAAAACTTGGGAAATCAAAACTATGGGGTTTTGCAGTTGTTTGTGATTGAGCCAACCTGAAGTTTTTAATCCACCCTCAGATATTAAGAGAGTTCATTCTTCCAGTGAAGACTTTAAGATAGCTTTGATTCATGACCCAGATCAACTTCAAGAGGGCTCATGAAAAAAGTGTCAAGGAAAAAAAGTGTCTCCCCAGGAGAGATTCCCTACTGTGAAAGTGACAAAACTGCGTTGGTCTAATAGATGCTAGCATCTATAATTCTTGAAATGCAGATAAAAATAAATGCAAATTATAATATTTCATAATACATACGAGTTATTTATGCATATGCTTATTAATCTGTGTTTATTGCCCTTCAAGCTGAATAGAGAAACAATTAAATCCCTTTTTAGCAGTAGTAGTATGGCACATGTAGATATATAGCTTTGATTTACAGAGTATGACAGGCAATCAATGTGCGTCAGAGAAAGCCCACATCAGCAAAGAGACATGTTAAAGCCGCATTCAAATTTTCTTTTTTAGGACTGAACAGATGAGTGTTTCCTTCATGTTCTGAACACAATAGGATTGGGAAATAACCTGAATTTCAGGCTAGAAGAAAATGAATTGCTTCAAATCATAGGAAAATGAACAGCACTAATTTTATTCCTGACATTCAGCAGAATTGAGTAGTGCATACTGGAAAAAGGAAAGCCAGACATATCCCAGAGTCTGCTATTAGACCTTTCCACTTGCACACACCACAAGTAGTATAAGAATGACACCTAGAAATCAACTCTTTTCCTACATTTTTCACTCTCATGACATAAGCATTAAATTTGACTGATGAACTGACAATAAAAAAGAAGGTTTATGGATTTCTTTTTTTTTTTTTTTTCAAATGATTAAACAAAACAGGAATACGTCCAGGAAACGAAAGACTGAATTCCTGTATTAATACTGATGTACAATAAAAGCAGTTAAAGATCCCACAAAAGTTTTACATCAGTTGTCAGAATATGAACTGACTACCTATTTCAGCTGGGAAGAGTCTGATTGCAAAGTCATGATGCTATCAAAGAGGCAGGCTTGTAGGAAGCAAACACCTAAGATGATCAAATCAGTAGCATCTTGATTTTAAGACCAGAGGGTCAAATTCAACATGATGGCTCAAGTTTGAAGATAACAGTACAAAACTGAGAAACCTGAGCAGGACTACATTCCCCAGTCCCCTCCGTCCCATTATCCCAGCCAGTCACAACACATCCTTTGTCAAAGCCAGGCTTGGTCCCTTCGAACTAATGCTTTCTGTGCTTTGTCAGGACTAGAAGGTTAGAGCTGGGGATCAACAAACAGTTCTGTTTTCTATGGAAATAACCAAATGTCAACTTTTTTTTATTACAAGTCAAGTCACTCGGTATGACTGTTGTGCATACGAGTGGCTGGACAAATGACTAAGGCTGTCCCTGCAGAGGACCACTCTGTGCCCTGCTGCATTTTGCGACTCAGCAAGGAGTGTGAGTCAGGTGGGTCTCCCAAGTCACTTGGTCACCTCAGGGCCGTTCCTCTGTCCTGCCCTTGAACTGCAAAGTGCAAGGTAATTGAGAGATGAGACAGGGATTAAATGACCCACAAAAAATTCTTGAGATTTAAGTTCCCCAAAATTTCCTTTAGAGACAGAGTTATACACTTATGTACACCTTCCACACATACAATTTGCACATCTTATTGTGATAAATAACAAGAATTTTGCTTTCGCTAAAAGTAATTAAACAATTCATTTTATTGAGTTAGGCTAAAGCTATTATTAGTACCACGATCCAAATTTTAAGAAAAGTAAAAGAATTTACTACTGGGAAAAGAAAAGGGGGGAACTGATCGGAGGAAACACCAACCCAAGAGCCCCCCACCCTTCTTGGGATGCTCACCAGATGGTCCATATCAAAGGGTGGTAACTCCTTTGCAATGGAATGAGAAAGAACAGGATGGGCCATCTCTGGTATCTCTTGTGCTCGAGAGAAGAGAGGAACTGAAACCACTGAGCCATAAAGACAAAGGAGCTGCAAATTAGCCCAGACTTGAAGGACAAGGTGTACGTGACCACAGGACTGAGTTTGCGAAGGGTCAGCTAGCGAACACAGTGAAGAAGACTACGAGCCTTCATCTGAAGGCCCCTGCCCACGACCACCAGGGAGCACTGCCCAAGCGCGACGGGAGGAATTTGGGGTGGGGGGATATGTTAATGATTTCTCGGAACTAATTGTAATATTTCCTCCCTATCCTTGGAGTAGTGATGCATATGTATTAGAGTAGATTAATATGTAACATTTTATATAATAAAAGGGAGCCCCTTTGGCTCCAGAGGGTGCACCATTGCGCCCAGCACTGTATTCTTTGCTCCACTGACTTTGTCCCCAATAAAACCTTTTTTTTTATATATATATATATATGTGGGCTTGTTTCTCACATTATGCAGAAAGCTTCAGTCTCAGTGAGTGCCATTTTCCAATGACAAGGCTCCAATATGTAATTTAATAATTCCATTAGTATTCTTTGGGAATAACGACCATTGTTGATCCTTCTTGTTTTGCTGCATTTTCTATTCTTTTTTGCTAGCTTCCATTCCTAACCTGTATTATTATTATTATGGTCCTTGCCAAGTCTGGCCATTACCTGCTCATTAGAACTTCTGTGGCAGAAAATGTTCCTGCAATAAACTAATTCTAGTACTTTTCAATCTATTTTCAGGTTGAGTGAGTCTATAAACTAAGATTATTATTAAAGTGAGCTGCAGTGATGTGTTCGACAGACTCTGAATCTTGTATTAAGGCAAAAGGAAATTCATCTATATAGTTTTAAATTTATAGCTGGAAGGCTGAACAAAAAAATAATTCTAGACCCTCAAAGAAGCTTGCCTCCACTGGGGTATAAAGTGACTAGCAGGTCAATGGGCAAAGCAACTTAGTTTCTTTGTTAGACATACAAGAGGGATATATGGCAACTAGCAATACAAGCTTATTCTGATGACTTTCAAAATGGAAACCCACTTTGGAATTCTCCAAAGCAATGTTAAAACTTCCAAGAGCAGGCATGCATGTGCTCTTAGTTAATATTGCTAATAAAACCACTAAGTAGCTCAGTGAGTTGAACCTACAGCAAGCTCCAGCAACAGAGATTTTTATATGCAATTTGAGGGCTGAGTTCCCTACAGAATGATTGTAGAGTTCTTATTCCACTGCAGTTATGACTATAAAATATTAGCAATGTTAAGTAAATTACAAGAGGTGACATGAGAAAACCCTTCCATCGGTTAACAGCTGGGCTTCCAAGCTATCCAAAATAGGCCTTATTACTTGTCTCCACTTTTTTAAAAAAAAATCTTATCTATTTACTAACACTTAAACCATAAAAAGAAGAAAAAAAGAAAAAGAAACAAAACTCTGGGAGTTTAAATAATCATAGCTAAAAGGTTTACAGCATGCACATTTTCCCCAATTTATTAAAAACAGGAGCAAAAAATTGACTGTGATTTTGCAAGAGCAGGAGAAAATTAAGCAATGTCTCATCTGTGACTTCCAATTTAATTTTAAGCACTCTGAGGCTTTTAATATAAATGGCAATTTTATTGCTGGCATTAGAGATGTAGTCATCCTGATCTCCAAAAATGTCTACCACTTTCTGGGCAGATCTGTGAAATACATGTACATTATTAACCACAGGACAGGACATCTCAGACACACAGCAATTACACAACTGTTGCAGAATCATTCATTCTGTTTGGCCATCAAACTTTAAAGCCACAGTCCAAGAGATAGTCAGGATTGAGGAAGCAGACTAAACCTCTGGGCATCTATTCCTACTGCAACAAGGTGGCCTCAACACCCTTTTTCCCCTTCTCCTGCACTTATTTTATTTACACCATCTCCTGAAGCAGGAACAGTGGGTGTGTATCCAGCAGGCAGTACCACCACCGCCAGTCCTGGCCCCCAGGAGGGTCTTGTCTCCCCAAGATCTGTATCATCTCAGAAGCATCTTGTCAGACCTTCAAGCCCATGCAGAGGGAGGTGGCTCTACCCTAGTCATGCCTTAATGAGAATATCATCTGCCTTATGGCAAAAGACACCAAATAAAACTGGGTATTTAGGGCTCATACCCTCATGAGAGGGAAAACTGCTACCAAGTATTAACTTATCTCTAAGTATCCAACCAATTTCACAGAAGACTAGCATCATCTCGTTAGGTTTAGGAATATAAACTGTCTGTCATCTGTTCAATCCATTTATAAAATGTGGAAAGGCAGCAGGAGACCTAAAGATTCATGAGGACTTCCTGGAGAGAAACATCCACTGCTCTCTTTCTCATTTCCCTCAGCCTTTGATTTTAGTCTCATCTTTTCACAGTCCCACTCCTTTGTGTATGCTGCCTGTACTGCAGGACCTCCAATCACCCTGTGCACCCCATATTACACACTGAGGGAACTTCTGTGTCAATCTCCAGCACCACCACAGCTGTAGCCAACTGTATGCCTCCTGTTTTGATGTTTTACAAGAGTTGATTTTGATCTAGGGGCAAAGGGAAAGGAGAGTGTGAGCAACACTGGGGAAAGCAGGGGCCACCCTCGCATCTACACAGATAGATGTAGTTTGTTTTGACAAAGAGGAACTGCATGGCAGGACGATGGGAAGAACTCCAGAGACTCAATAAGAAAGTGGAGTCCAGTCTGTACAGCTGTCTTGTATAGTTACATAGTCTCACAGACTTAAAATACCTGATCATCTCCTAATCATTTATTTATCTCTGTGGGATAACTATTATTGCCCCATTTCAAAGGTTATTCGATGATGCAGAACATATAGCTAAGCAAAACCCTGAATCCGCATCCCATAATTCAGTTCCCAGGCTTCAGTCTCAAAACCAGAACCACCCTTCCCCTCTGTCACGCTTCTGCTTTTCTCTATGGGGTTAGAATTTCAGCTCTGAAATACACACAAACACTGGTCTGAATGCAGTGCAGCATGCCAGAACACAGCCCCAGAGCTTACAGAGGGGGGTGTATGACAAGCCATCATGGATCACTTCAATTCAGGAAGAGGCTGTTGACACTACAAAGTCCCCCCAACACACACTCTTTTGACACAATTGACAATGGCAGTCTCTCAGGAGAAGGCCAAGCCTTTGGCCTGAGAGTACAGAAGGGGTTTGCAGTGAGGCCTCAGACCTGGAAAGCAAGGGCAGAATGTGCTTTTGGCTTATCTACAGCTGTCAATCTCATTCTTTCCCATGTTTTTTCCAAAGTTCCCCAGCACACTGGGAGGAGTCTGATGATATGTAAAATAAAAGACATATACAAAAAAAGGATAAAATTCAATACCTCGTGTTGTCAGTATGATGCAGCCCTCAGCTAGCAACCTGTGAACGGATTTGACTATTTGGGCAATCTGCTCATAACAAAAGCCGTGACAGACAGAAGCACAAGAGTGTGTACAGTAAACATGGTGAAGTGCCAAGGCTGAGGGTACCAGTAATAGCTGGTAAAAAAATGAGGCTAGATATTTTGCCTTTCAGAAGGCAGATAAACAGGAAGAAAAGAGGAAGAGGAAAATGAGAAAGAAAAGGGGAAGTCCTGCCCTAAGCATGCTAAGATGCTCCATGGATGGATGCATATTTGCTGCACTGCAGATACACTTACACATAATAGACCTGAATTCATTAATACTAAATATTTACACTCAGCTTGTAACTGGTCCAAAAAAGCAATTATGATACATCATGTTGACAGAGAGTATAAAGCCATTAAAACTTGGATCACTCACACAATATACTGTGTCAATGCACAGTTAACAACAACATCCCTAATACAGTACACACTTAAATGGGGAGAGTCCAATGCTTTCTAATAATGCAATGCAAAATCTATCTGTTGCTGTGACACCTATCCTGCAATGAGATTCCTTTAACTGAAAATATGGTACAGTGAAACCCATGAATATGATTTCAGTTGCCCATTAAATTTAGCATAGTTTATCTGGTAAACTCAGAGGGAACTCTTGGGACTGTACTTTGGTTGTGATATTCTCCCAGCAGCCTAACATGTTATAGGTGTCATTCATGGAGGACTTAAAACATGGAGATGAGCTGGTGTCAATAGCACCTTTAGCTGCATGATGGCAGGTGAAGAGAAGCTATACAAGGAGAGACTCTTCAGTGCCCATCTTCAGCCTATTTCCAGTCCACTTGAATCTCTTTGAGAAAGGAATAAACAACAGTAATTCCTTGGTTGGAAATGAAGAGCAGAGCTGTCAAAAGTGTAACAGCCAAGATGTAACAGCCACATTCAATTCACTTCTCTCTTTCACAAACAACAGTCTTAAGAGGTTAACCATGTGGCCTTTTAAAGAGCAACACGTTCCATGCAGAAGTCATTGTCCAGAGAAGTGCTACATGGCTTCCAGTTCTGACAACACATCAGCCTTAGAATCAGTCTGGTGAAGTGGAGATAGCAAAAGGTTTTGAAATTACCAAAAGCAGCTACTTAAAAAATATGTAGTCTAAAATGCAGTCCAAAGACACTGCAGGGAAACTAAAATACAAGCTGAAGACATAAATTTTAGTGGAAATAGCTATCCAGTTTGGCACTAGGCATACATTACTACAACATGACCTACACGAGTCATGGGCATCCCCTCATTCCATTTACCCTTCTCTTTGAATAACCCTGTATAGAAACACAGGGTGCCACTGGTAAAATATCTGCCAAGACAAATGGTAAAAAACATAGTATAAATCAGCCATTTTCAGGGCCCAGATCCAAAGACACTAATCCTTTATTCAGGATTCAAGCTGGCAATATTCCATATAGGAGGACATTTGTTCTCTCTCTGGACTGGATATAAAACCCATCTGCTGAAGAGAGCAAACTCTCTTCTATTTTCAACTCCACTGAGTAAAGGTGTAAAACCATGTTTGCCTTCTATATACCTCCATAATCACCAAAGTGACCACAAGTACCCAATGACGCTATTTGGGTAGATGTTCTAATGCTCAAGCCCAACTCAGATATAAGGGTTTGCATTGTATTTTATAAATTCCATTGATGGTACAGGAGCATGCAACACACTTGATCTACACTAGAATCAAATATACTTGCCTAATGTGTTGTGATACATCCTCACCTTCACACACACATGACTTGATGAGAGTCTTGAGTTCACAAGCAAACCCAAAGATTTGATTTAGATCTGCTGACATGGCTGTCATTGCTGGCACAACAATGGTGTGCATCAAAATTTCCCTTTGTTTGGAGTAGGGAAATCATGCCAGTGTTTTAGATACCATATCATGTAACTACTGACTTTTTCTGTGGTGACCTTCATTCCCTTGCAAAACTCTTATCGACAGCAAGCAGCTCTCTGAAACAAAAATTGTCATTCTGATATAGAAAGATGATCTGGTGATTTAAGTTGGATGACACATAAAATGAGTTGGAACTACATCAGAAGATTCAGTCTACAATAATTTCCTTGAATTCCCGTTTTGCAATTTTTTGTGTTCTTGAGGCTGAGCTTGAGAACTTATGCTTATGTCAAATTGTATGTTGCTACTTTGGGCAACCACAGACTGTAAATGTCATTGAGCGTATATATCAATAAAGAGGTCTTATTTATTTCCCTGCTCAATTCCTATGCACTAAGATGTTTACAAGATGGTCAAAGTCAAATAAATCATTATTTTCTGTGGTAGGAATAAAAGTCTTACTGTTAACATGGATGTTCTATTTCACCCTAAAAACATGGGATATGAGTGTGATACTACCATTGAGAATAAACAAGAAGCAGAAGTATTTCAATGACCCAAACAGAAATCCCAGGTCCGGTTTACTGAAATATAGAAGGCCCAGGGAAGTATTAAATGAAGTGTTAAAATTTACATCTACCTTCTCTCCATGATAATTTAATTTCTATAAAGAAATTCTTCTAATTCTGTGTTGGACGTCTTATGTAATAAATTAACCTCCTCATTCTGTAGATTCCTATATGCATAAGCAGAGTATTTGCAAGGCCACGTCTTTTCTACTAGTATGTGTTTATTCATCTTACGATGTGTGAAATATGGTTCAGGCAATTCAGTCTGAAAACGGATTCTTTTTGCTATACATACTTGCCATGTTGAGATGGAAAGCTTTTGGATAACAACCATGTTTTAAACATATCTATCTATAGCTTAAAAAAACCCCAAGGCTTGATAAGCTATGTTTTAGCAACTTTAGTAGGAGAAAACTACTGTCTGGAAGCATGATATAAAATATTACTTTGCAGAAACCATCAAGCAACTATTTTCCCAAGACTTTATAAAGCACTTAGTAAAAAAGTACTTAGTATTAACATCATGCATTTGTGGAACTCATCATCCTAGGATATGGTGTAAAAAGCATCAAAATCCACAACACATAACTTTCTATTGATCAGTTTCTGGCCAGAGAAATATGTTAGAAGAATGTTCTTTACTCTTTCTTCAAAGTCAAGTAATCCCTGTCTTTAGTTTTTCCTCATGTTGCTGTCTAGATGAAGTTACCTTGTCACCAAAGTGTCATAATATTTTTTCAAAGTACTTAAAAATACTTTCTAGATGTGTTCTTTTAGGATAGATTAAAGAACAATAAGCCATTCCAGTGCCTTGACAAAATTTTAAGTAGATTAAACCTGCCTAAATATTGATTTAGCTGCTAGAACAAAATAACTCTTTTGGGTAATCCTAATAAAGGATTTAAAATACTTACTAAACATGTATGATCTACTGGGTAAACATGACTGTGAAGAGACTATTTCAGTCTCTCAAGCAACACTTTGCATATTTTGTAACTTTACAGGGAAAACTTTCAAAAGTTCAGCAGTTTATTACATATTTATTATTGAACTATACCTAGGGACCCAATTTAAATTTACATCATGTAAGAAGGAATTAAGATTGCTGTCCTTTCCCAAACCCGTTCCATGTTTGTCCTGGATCTGAGCACCATGAATGTGAGCACCTTGTACCAATGATGTATTTCACCTCCAAGTTCAACAGCACTAGGATTTTACTCTCTGAATTGAGTTTGATTTTTGGTTTCCACTGTGGGCTTCCCTTGCTGCTCTTGCTTAGGGTAGAGAGTTACCAATGAAATACTTCCTCATCAGCAGAAAGAAAGAGTGGAATAATAATGCTTGTGGTAGTGCTGGCTAAACAAGTACAAGCAGGGTGTGTGCTGTCAGATCAGCCCTGACTGCAAGTGCAGGCCACTGGGTTTGAAAAGCTTCCTAGTGCTCCTGCACATACTGCACTTTTAACTATCTCTATTTCAAGGTCAACCTGAAGAGCTGTTGTCCCAGGGATGGGCAGAAGCTGGGTTATACTGGCTTGAAGGATCCATATTACTGCTGGCCAGAGCTGGTCAGGAAAAAGACATTAGTAGAGGATGATCCAAGTATAAGACTCTTTATTCTGCTTCTGTACTACATTGCTCAGGAGCAGGCTTCACAGCATGAATTTAAAAACAGCTCAGTGGGAGAAACAAACCTTCTTTAATAACTATTAATCACCTCAAAATTCATCATGAGGCCTTCTCATTGAAGGACTGATGCCAAATCAGTGAAAGACTGGGCTCTTGTCACTCTCCATCTAGGTGGAACTCTGTTCCTCATCCCATTCACTCATGGCAAGTGGCTTCTTCACTTTCAATGAAAACCAAATTCAGCTGGCACTATGAGGTGACCATCCTCCTCATGTTTGATCCCACAGCAGACAAACTGAGCTGTAGTCTCAGACTCAGACTCAGTAGACAGACTCAGCTGTAGCCAACCGTCTTGTAAAGCCCAGCATATCAATACGAGGCCTAATTGAATACTACATTGATTAGGAAGAGGATACACCTTATTTAGCCATCTCCAACAGCAAGGTAAGGACCAGGGCCGGGAGCAATAACGCATTCAAGCCTGCAAACATAAGCCACAGCCCTTATTGACAAACAAGAACCCTTCCTCTGGTCTGCACAAGACCCAGGAGAACTAGCCAGTGAGCAGTGTCCATGAGACAAGCCAAACAAGAGAAAATGGATCTCTAAGGAATGACAAAACTACTTACACTCCATATGAGCAACTATGTTTTGCAAGTTAAAATGCTCTGAAGGAGTTGGGAACTGGTCAGGGAGTAGAGTTCAGTGCAGCCCAGGAAAGGCAGAAAAAGCAATGGAGCAGAAGGGGCTAAAGAATTGCTGCAGTAGTACGTGAGACTGTCTCTGTGAAGGGCAGGGCTGACAGCATCCTTAGACTTTTTACTCAGTAAACTAGAAAGGCAATTCTAGCTTTATAACTAGAGGAAATACCTTTGGATCTATGAATAGCCACCAACTTTTCTGGATGCAATACATGCTTTGACCCTTGTCTTCTGCCTAGTCTGAAGTCCTCATACAACCCATCCAACTTTGTGGGAAAGTCCCAGGGGTGGGCAGATGACCCATTTGAGGTTCATCTTGTGAAATAGGAGATTCCTGTTAGGAGATCAGGACTTTCCTAGCTCCTTCTCAAACTGATCTCCAGTGGAACGATATGCCCAATTACTGACCTTTCAAATATTAAAACACTTCCCCTGTCCTTCATAAAGTATCTCTTACTGACCGGCATATAACCTCAGGTAATTAGGTAGATTCCTAGATGGCAAATAGCCAAGATTAGTCTTTAATCTCAAGGGAAAGAATAGTGACAGAGCTTTTAAAAGATTTTCAGGTAATTCACAGAGACATTACATCCCTCATTACAGTCATCTTAAATGTAGTAGATTTGACTGAGGTGGAGTTTTTGTAATGAAATGAGATACAGTCTAAAGCATACTGAACAGTCCTTTCCTAGGCATCTCCCCTGTTTCCTACTCAACCTCCTCAGACAGGTGATAAATGCAATCTCTCCATTTATTGGATCATATTTCATCAAACACAAATGTATGTGTCACTGTACATCTGTGCGTTCCCTAGTTGGCCTCTTCAGATTGTGCTAATGGAGCTGCAGCAGGTCAGAACCAGGCTCAAGTCTCCGTAGAGCAGAACTCAGAACAGCAAGGGAAGCCAGCACAGGGAAGTAGTTTCATCTGGGTATTCATTCAGGACCTATATGGAAAAGAAATGATCCATTTCTTCAGAAGAACTCATCTAATTTAATTCTCAGGTAAAGAGCAAAGCAGTTTCTATTCTTACCTGACATAAGGGATCCTGGGGTGAACAAATCCCCCAGTAAATATCTGAGGTAATTCACTTTGGTCTGCAATCTGTTCAGACCGGGCTCAGTTTAGGGCTGAACATTAGAGAATACTCCCAGTCAGCAAGATTCAAAGTGGGGTGGTCACACCAGAAGCCTAATATGCTGCACTGCTAAGTCAGCCCAGTTAAAGTCACTATTATTTATTTTCTTCTGCAGTTGCCCTTGAAGATCCTGCATGGGGACCCAACACTCATCCTACAGACCATGAAAAAGTGAGAACCCAGATCTAGTCATGGGCCCAGGAAACCAGCTACTGGTAACCCCTGAATTCTGAAATAAAAATCCTCAAAATAAATGGTTTATAAACTATTTAACAGCTCAGGAATAAGCTGCAGAATTATCCAAGCAGTTATAACAAATTTATAAATATATGAATAAAATTATAAGCCTCCTTAAGCAATTTATAAAGGAGAAGAATAACATGTCAATTATTTGCTGTAAAAAAAAAAAAAAAAAAGTCTTTATTTATGTAGCTGCAAAAATAAACAGTTTGCAACCATGTTGTTTTGGTATAATTGTACTTAACTCTCAACAAAAGCAGTTATTACTTTTGAAGTTCACTTTCACTTCAGAAAAACGAAGAATATATACTTTTATTGTCTTTACACTTATGGACATGGACCATGGTACAGGCCATGAACCTTAGAGAGAACAGCCTACAGCACAAAGTCTGGACTGAAGGAATTGCAGAAGACCTTCTGGAGGTCCCCGGCAGATCACCAGGAGTCAGTGAGAGGCAACTCAGGGTACAAAAATTCCCACTCATTAAGGATGAGACCCTGCAAGTTCACTAAATGTGACCTATTTCAAAGTTCAATGAGGTTCAGATACAAGTCTAAATTTCATCTGAATTGTGAAGACATGGAATAAAATACTAAATCCAAACCTATTTCACATCTGGTTAAGCCTAGTTTTTGGGCCCAACCATCAAAAGGTTATTCTAGAAAACTCTTGGGACAGAAGGACAAAGCTGAGGCAGTATTATAGGATTAAGTGTTTTGATGAACATGGAGATTGGGAAGAAGGATGGTGAACAGCTGAGAAATTACATTGAGAAGTAGCTGAGCTTCCCTTGATAAGAAAGATAATTGATTTCAAAGGGAAAGGGATAGAATGATAAAATGAACTATGTGGGGAAACCTCAGAGGACCTGAATGACTTCTTGACGCATGTGACTCAGTATCGCTAGTTGGGCAGATCAACTCTAATACTTTAGCCATACAAATCAAACAATTCCAACTAATATGAAAAGAAGTCAGTTATTTATCTGCACATATTCGTATGTTAAATAGATAAGAGCATGTAGTCATTTTTCAGAGTATGGTCAAATCCATACTTCTTGAATTGCAGAGCTATGGAAGTTTCTGTGCTTTAGATATGCAGTAGAAAACGTGGACTGAATTTACTTAATTTAAAGTTTGCACTGCTTTCTTATTTAACTAACAGCATATAATAACCATAAGAACAAGCCATAAAGTTATCTTCTTATTTGCGTGAATACCATTCTAGAGTCAATGAAAGCATTCCAGATATACACAGTCATTGGGAGGAAGATCAAGTCCACAGTGTATAAACATTAAAAAGACCCTGATTAGGATCAAGTATTTTTGACAATTTTATTTCCAGCTAATTAGCACTGATGTTTTAGTACTAGGACCTGACTGCACTGTATTCTGCAATAAAGAATGATTCATATCTACATTCAAATAAATAATTCAGCAAAGAAAGATGCATAGAAGTGCTTTTGTTTATAGTGCTGTCAAAATGAAACACTTGGAAAAAAAGATGTTAATCGTCAAACACTTTTAACAGGTTGGGACTAGACTAAGTGCCACCCTGCAGACTCAGGATAATTAGTCACCAGAACAGGTTTCTTGTAATCGGACGTGTAAAGGCCAATATGTGGTGCGTCTATACACTCCCATGCCTGTAACAGGAGGAAGGGTTCTCCATATACAACGGGGAGTCTGCAGCTACAACAGTATCATTAAGTGGTATCTTGGGTGGCTCCTTTCTCTAGAACTTCAAGAGACTATGGAGGCTGGGGGGCTGCTGGCAGTAAGGGCTAGAGCCCTGCTCTACAGTTACGTGCTTGCACAACCCAGCACCTGAAACCAGAGTCAATGTTTCATGACCACGCTCTACCTTGAGGCTTTTGCCACACTTCTGTACAGGGCAACTTGCTGGCAGAATATCACAAAGGTACACCAGAATATCGCAAAGGTACACCAAATCTGCAGGTAAAAACCCTAGAAAATTGGATCACTGAACTTGAATATGTGTATTGCCACATATAAAATCTTCTGTACACATGCAAAACTGCAAATGTTCCATGTAAAAGCTTCAGTATTTAATGCAGAATCTGTAGATGAAGTGTCTTGGAAATACACTAAACAAAGAGAGAGAGAGGGAGAGGGAGAGAGATGTCACATCCAAAACCCATAAATATATTGACAGTAGAACTTGAAGCACCCCTGTGACTCTTGTGCACAAAACAACTACTTTATCCAAGATAGTTTTAAGAAAGAAATGATCTCTAGGCACAGCTGCTATCAGAAATAGCACAGAGAATAAGAACAAAACATCAGAACAGTATCTCTAAGATTGCTGTAAAGGAGAGGACACTCCTGAAGTCACAGGCCATTCAGAATTTGGAAGACCTCCCTTCATCTCTCTGCTTCACCACACACTGCCTGAGCAGCCTGGCTCAATCATTCTTATCATCATTTACAGAAGTATTCACCCTCTGGAGCCTCTTGTCCTTCTACAGCAGGTGCTCAGGCAGCTCAAACATGTCGGGCCACAGGGACTAAAATGGGATGAATCTAGGTTTTTGCCCCATTTTATAACCAGACTGTTGAGATCAGGTACACTGTGGATCAGAAGGTGCAGAGGTGCTACAACAACAAGCAATACATAGGTACTTAAGACATACTGAGGAGAAGCGGTGCATTACAGCTATAATTTGTTTAGTATGTTAATAAAATCAGTTTAATATGTAACTAGCAGAAACTTCTAAATGAAACCATATTTTTTACTCCAAAGTTCTATCATTGTGTATAAAACATCTCAATGAGTATAAACACTTTTAATGCCCTATTTTGTTTCTCTGTAAGTGGCAAAGCATTGACTTCAGGAAGAGTAGCAATCCTATACACAAATACTTTGTTGGTGATGTTTCTCTTCCTTTGTCTAAGCCCTGCTTTGGGCCAGATTCTCAGCTGGTGCAGGCTAGCAAGTCTTCACAGGACTAATGATGCTGACTTATGGCAACTAAGGATTTCTACTTTGTTAAGTATAAGGAGGTGGGAGAAGAAAAATTTATTAGTGTAGTTACTTTAAAAAGCCAATTACAATTTTATTAGAGGAAAGGCTTCAGCAATTTTGGTTATTTACAATTTAACAACCATTCTATGAATTAAATTTATACTTTTTTTTTTTTTTAAATAATTAACACTATAAGCAATAAAAATGAATTGAGTGTTGATCAAGACAGTTTAGAGTAGACTCGTGGTATTTTCCATGTGGTGAAGCCTTTATTATTACCACTTCAATGACCAGAGCTTAGACATTCTGCTTCCTTTTACCATATGCCACTTTTTAATCTGCTCTTCTGGATGTATGTGTGGGAAGGAGTGGGACTGATATATATTGGAAAAGTTAACTCAGTCAATTAAAGCCTTTATTTTTACATAGCTAACACTCATGAAGTGGGAAATAAGAAATTAATTCTAAACCAACAGTAAAGAAACAACAGCATTAATTAGACCTTTTAATAATGACTGACAGTAGTACCTCCAGAGAATAAACTCCATTTTAACTCTGGTAGATAAAAGCTGATGCAATAGACTTGTGGTTTTGATTCACTAGCAGGGATTCATGTACCTCACCTGAGGACAGTGAAGTCCTTGATGAAGTCTCAGACAAGGTACTATATTTGCATGCAGTGACTGTTTCTGTTGGATGGAAGCATTCAGCTCCTCCCTTGCTCCCAGGGAGCTGACATGAGTAGCTAGACTGATTTGAACACCAGTCTAACATATCAGTAACATTTCAGTAGCATAATTCAATCGCTGAAACTACGCCTTGACTTACACTGATAGCTGGTCAAGGTGAAAAATCAGTCCAAAAGAACAACTCCAGAAGCAAGGTAGCTATTGCCTGAAGACAGAAACTCACGTACCTCCCACATACCCATTCTCCTCAAAGAGAATAATTTCAGTCCATTCATCCAGAACAAGGAAACCCACAAATAGAAGAAATGAAGCATTCTTCTTTGTGCTTGGATCTACAGCATAATGAGCTAAGATCCATCCTCTCTGCCATAGCCATATTAGTGAGCAGCTCCTACAGCCTCAAGGGAAGAAGAAAAGGGGGGATAAAACAACTCCATCACGCCCACACCTACCTGCTGCACCAGCAGGACAGGCAGAACTGAGGCACAGCAGGACTGGAGCCAAAACATGAAGTGGTTCTCCTCTACACAGCTAGCTACAACTACTCCCTCCCTTCCTTATTTCTGTAGCTGTTATCCCAAGCTGCTAGCCTAGCCTTGTGCTTTTGATAACTACATCATGGATTGGGAGGGAAGCGAAGGCACCTCTGTCCTGTGGCTGCAGTTCCTCCCCTCAAGCACAGCCCTTCCCCAAGCTTCTCCTGGCCTGCTGCAGCCTTTTCCCTCAGTGGTGCAGCCACAAAGCAGTTCAATCCCTGAAGGGACGAAGGGTTTGCAATCCCCAGTTCTGAAGACAAGGCTTATTTATTTGAAGCAGGCTTGAAATACAGCAGAGTTGCATCCTTTTTCACAAGCAACAGTCGGTCATTAAACCTGACTGGGCCTGACTGCTGGATTCTGCTTACTTGCATTTTACAAAGCAGCCATGGTAGCTCCTCATTTGCTCCTTTGTGCAAACGTTAGCAATTACAGCTCACACAGACGTAAAATGTAGGTACATGGGCTTAATTAGAGCTGGAAAGATTTAAAGACAAATATTTTCCTTAGAGAAAACTCATCTGAAACCATACTTCAGATACTAGCTTGGACAGGCTCTTTGTGCTAAAGAGAATTATCTACATTGCACTATGCTGGAAATCTTTAAGGAAAGGAAAGGAATCAAGTGCTCACAGCAAGCTTTAATTCCAAATGCAACACTGATGTCTATATTCCTGCGATCCCTTGACATATTTCCTTAACCAGCCAGCTGGGATTGCAGCCAGGCCAGTAACATTTAGTTTCAGACTAGAGGAAACGCCATTTGCACATTCAGGCTTCTACTGTAGATCAGCAACACTAATAGTTATCATTATGTTATATATAACAGTGAATTAGAGCTCAAGTATAAACTAGCTTTTAGAAGACACTTTCATTAAACCATACTGCAGTGAGTCTGAAACCAAGTAAAATGCTGTCACCTGTCTCATTTGAGTTGGCTTTTACAGATCTATAGAGTCAGTCTACTGTCATTTACAGTAGTAGGAGAGATATTTTTAAACACCTTTGATCAGGCTTTTTTTTGTAGAAACAGATGAAAATAAGGAATGTCTGGTGCCATGTCATCCTGTCCCCTCTCCTACCACTCACACTGACTGATTCCAGAGAAGTTAATTCCTTGGATGATGACGGAAATCCTGTAGCTTCATCGAAGTTAGTGGCACAATGTGAGTTTGCATGCTTGAAAATTTGGCTCAGTAAGGATTTATCTACCGTACCAAAATGGGGTCCTGGATAGCAATTTGCTTCCTCCAGATAAATTAAAAATCCAAAGCTAAATTTGTTTAAAACACTAAAACAGAATTCTTTTTTCTTCTTGAACAGACCCCATGTGGAAACTTTAGAAGTCTGAATCTTCATAAACAGATTAACTTTGGCATCTCCCACCATGAAGCAGGAATATTTAAATCTAAAAATAGCATGCTAAAGCTGTTTTAAGTTGGATAATTCAGCCGGAGGTGGCTCTCATTTCATCTAGCTCCACCTAATTTGCTACAGCTAAAATCTATTTGAGACATGCTGAGCAAGAGGGACAAGCAAAGCATCCCATTGTCCGTAGCTTAAAACTCCACATTAAATCTTGCAAGTCATTGCACACATCCTATCCTATATTTAAAAGGTCACATTTGACCAAGCTATCATTAATCATACATCTGCACAATTTAATCAATTGGTAGAGAGATTATATTAGTAGTTTCCTAGAGCAGCATGCAAATCTTTTTGCCCTAGTTCAGCTTCTTTCCAACAAAGCCGAGCCAGTTTACAGCAGAAAGGTGAAAAGCTAATGCTCATCTGTTAGAGGAGACAAACATAGGAGATGCCTCCTCTTTTTGGACGTTGTTGCTTAATTATACAATAGCTATGGAGAGATAACAATCTCTTTGAAGCGCTTTAACTTCTGTGCCACTTTCTCAAGTGAAAAAGGAAGAAAGATACTCATCACTTTGAATGCTGCCAGCTTAGATCTGGGGGAGGAGACAAGGGGGAAGAATGTCACACTGAGGAAGATATATATTCAAATTGATTAATAAATGTAAACACATCATTAGATTAAATAGCAGGTTAGTTCCCTGACAGCTAGGTTGTCAGGAATAGAGAAAAGAAAGAAAGGAAGATCACAAAAAACCCAAACAAACAACAGCTAAAATGCTAGTTATTTGGAGCTTGATGCTGTTTCTATTTGAGTGGGTGAGAATCCTTCCATCAACTGGATGCAGTAAGAGCTAGCCCTGGGTTGTTTTCTGCAATTCCTACTTTATTCAGCTTATGCATAATTAGAATCTAATATTTAGCCACATAGCGATTACTTCTTCCCTCTCCAGATTAGCACCCAATGTTCTTTCATGCAGGATTTCTTGTTTTAAGGAGGTTATTCTGTCCTAGAGTAGGTAGGTACACCCTCCTGCTAGCTACAGAAAGATTATCATTTTCAGCTATGGAAATAGTTAGGAACAGTCAGGGAGGAGGAAAATTCCACACATGTCTTGAACTGATCACATCTGGCAAAACAAAAAAAGGATACATTTTAGATGGATAACTTCTTGAACAGGGAAGGCAGAGTACACTGACAGCATTTTTTCCTTCCACTGAAATCCTTTAGAAATGCGTATTCTCCGTAGGCAAACTATAAACTTTAAAAGAAATCTTTAGAAAAGAAAGAAAATCTAGAGCAAGAACATGAAGAAATGAAATTAATTCCACTGTCTCTGTTATTTACTGAGTGACTGAGAATCTCCAGCTGTGAATTTGTTCGTTCTAATGCTCATATATTTTTTAGACATGAGGATAGCTGAATTTAGTAAAATATACGGACTGATAACCTAAGCAATGAAAGTGTTGCCAATTCAATTATACAGCTGATTAGCACCCAGTAAAGCAGAGGGAGAAGGGAAAGATCATTTAAACACAATATGTGAAAGGACATAAAAAGTGATCCCTTTTCTTGAGGTCTCCATATCTGATCAAGTAATCTTCAGCTACTGCTTACAGAATTTTGGCCCTTTCCATGATACATATATTTATTCAATCTTCTATACAAGACAAATGCCTATAAATGTTTTTAAATGAAATGTTGCTTAATTAAATAAAGAAAGCTTTTTTATTAAATAGTATATCATTTCTATGTGCCATATGACACACATGGTTTGATTATCATAGCAATAACTTACATTTATCTATGTGTACTTGCAAATACTCCCTAGAGATCAATGAAAGGGCATATGGCATAACGGCATCTCTTCAACATCATTATTAGTGGTACATATTAAAGTACTGAAGGCAAACTGTGGGCTTGTAAAAGATGAGTCCTTTAATATAGATGCTTGCTTTTTTGTTTCAAACACAATCGGTACTACAAAAGATGGTACATTATTCATCATTTTACAGTGAGGATGCAACTTTAGGAAGCACTAGTTTTGGCAGCAAAACTGGCTTAAGAAGTTCTACCTGCCCTTTTCTTCTTCCACACAACCCTTTTATTTGGAGGCACAACAGAAATTTCTTCTCAGTAAACATACGGCTTCAAGTGTGATGTGTTCCTATCTTGGAAGGCTTACTTCTAGACATGAGAAAACACTTCTCATAACTATCCAGTTGCACTCCAGCAGAACAACTGGTTGCATCTTATCTGGAAACCACAGCTTCATTTCTGCAGCTCAGAAACTGGCACAACTTATGAGAGCATCTAATAGGCAGTGAAATTTGAATCCATATATATTCAGTTAAATTTTCCCAAATTTTTGAGAGCTGTCTGGATTCATGGAATTATGACTGAAGGTCAAACACCCAAGGTTCAGTGCCTAACCTCACATATGGGGTATGTTTCTAATTCAGAAACTGAGCTAATGTCCAATGATGGCAATGGTGATGTTAATTTATTTTCTCCTTCCCACTAAAAAAACAGTGGGTGTAAACAAGGGAACTATTTCTAAATAGACCTGCAAAAACTGCTGTCTGATGCAATGATGATAATAGGTCACCATGTTGTGTCTGACACCAAGTAGGTATTGTCATCACAAAATTAGACCTTTACCTGGTAGCAGAAAGTCTCCAACTTTCATGCTGGTAGGTCAGAGGCATCCAGACTCTCCTCTTGACATTACAAATACTACATAGAAACAGAGACACTGGCTGAGGAGTGCAACTTGAACAATGTCATGCATCTCACGGGATTTCAGAGCTGTATCCTTTCTCTCTGATTTAATTCTAGCATCCAAATATAATCTCAAATAGCCAGTGCCCCAGATTTTCTCATGGGCTGTACAATGCCCAGGCCTTCAGAAATGCCATTCTAGCGTGAAATTTTAGGCTGTTTTTAATCTTCCTTAGAGCTTCTGGATGGTGCAGTTGTACAAATATCGGACAACCTTAACGTTTATTGCTTTCCAAACAGAAATAATTAGAATCTGTGCAACTTTTTCTCATCAAGAAGATGCATACTAGTAACTTCAGGACTCTACCTCTGTGGGTATATACAAAAGATGGGGCTTGCTTATCGCTCCAGATGTCTGGTGCACAAGACATCTGATGCCCACAATAACAAAAAAATGGGGACACTAAACGTACAGATATAACTAGCAGTTTTATACCATATTCTACATCCTCTCACAACAAACCAGTATCAATTTGAAACAGCCCAGTTAGTCTGTTAACCCAAACTACTGATAAAGAGGTCTACTGCCTCAAAACTTACATCTCAACAGCTGCTTAAGGAGTACCTTGTTAGCTCCTTTTCATAACTCATCTACTCTCTGTAATGAATAGAAAACTGAAAACTTGTTTCCAGTTGTTTTCCTACAGGGTAATGGAATTAAATGACATCTGAACTTTAGTGTCTCTCAATCCTCTATTAAGGAATGGTACCTCCATTGTATTTAGATGTTTTTCATTATTAAAACCAAGCCTGGCAAGACCTAAAGGAAGAAAACCAGTTTGAGACTCCTAAAACAGTCAGTGGCTTCTGAGCCACTGGCTTTCAGCTTAAGATGATGAAGAAAAAAACCCCAAACTTAAAGGAACATGACTCAGGAGGTACCCAGGATACACCACGCTGTGCAGAGGCTGAGGGCAAGGCCCCATAGGCAGGACACTTAGTGCATCCCTCCCATGCCACCACAGCCCCATCGTACGTACAGCACAGCCACAGACATAGTCCCTTATGTAAGTAGTTCATAGTCTGAATAGACAAAGCAGGCAAAGAGGGAATAAGGAACAGAAAACAGATTTAATGACTTTAAGGTCGTATTTCATAACAGTGGCAGAGATGGAAGTAAATCCTTCTCTCCAAAGCTCTACTCTGGTAACTTTTTGCCCCCTAGAGTGCTGCTTAAGGCAGGGGAGATCAAAAAAAGAGTCTCTTCAAACTCCTTCCTCTGGCCAACAGGATACTCCCCACACTTCAACCTCTTGTCTTACTTTAAATGAGCTGAGGATTTCTTTACATCAGCTCAAGCGCTCTTATTTGAGACTTTTGAAATGTGTATGCAATTTCCAGGAAATCTGTTTTATTATTATTTATCTTCCTGCAACCATCTCCTATTCCTCACCCCCTCTCCTTTCCCCAATATCCTACTCCTCTGGAACCCAGGGAAATAATTGTTTGCATGAAGAGGAAAGCACCAAAGAAGCACATGCAAAAATACTGTTGAAGGGACAGGAGGGGGAGAAAAAAAAAAAAAGGAAGAAGAGAGGGCTAATTAGGCATAAAAACATTTCCTGAGAAAAATCCATGCAGAAATGGATGACACTAGGAGTTTGGACTTACAATTTCAAGCAGATTAGGCCCAACCAAACCACATCTTTCTAGGCTTCTGCTTGAAGATGTAAGCAGCTACAGACCAACCATTGCTTTTGTGTTTAAAGCAACTATGGCAAAGCACGACATAAGTATTCTTTGTTTCATACAGGAAAGATTCCATTTCTTTGCAAACTATTCATGTTATCTACTACCCTCCAACTTAGACGTGTAGAGTGTGAAAATAAAACCAAACATCATGATCACACACTAAGAATAACAAACACAAAACAACTCACGGGTACTCTATAGGCTGAAATTTGTTTGCACAAAGTATTCAGTGAGCACTTATGAATAATGAATGCATTGTGGAAGTCACGATCAGCTTATGAATGATTTATGAACTGAAATATGGGCTGGATTTGTCAGATAAGGTTATTTTCCACAAATCACTCAACCATCTCTTACATTAAATGGTACCAACTGGTTTCCAAATAGCTCTACCTGCAAAATATAATCTCTGCTTTCTGTTGCATAAATGCTTTTTAAACCAAATTTCGGGAGACCTTCCATAATATTGTCTGTCAAAGCTTTGCTTAAAAACAAGTAATTACCTAGAACCAATACTAAAGTCATCCTATATTTTAATTACCAAAGGCTATAATGTGACAGTTTGGCACCTACCCTATCAATCCCAAGTCTGCAAAGAAAATATGGGTGGAAATCACCTATCACATAACACTTTATAGACTAGGAATAGTCCTGCCAATCACAGTGCCTTTAAAAGGAGTCATTATTTTTGAGCTGTCTGGGAGAGAAAGAATAACTAAAACAACCACAGCAAGTAAATGAACATGACCAGAAATTTGAAATATTTAATTCTGAAGTATTAGGAAATTAACTCAAACTCAACAGTTTATAACATAGCCTAATTTCTTGAAGATTTTGTTCTATAGCCAGTTTAACCAAGGAATCTGAAAGCAACTTATCAGTACATACAAAAAACTTCCAGATGGTAGGTAGCACTGTTACACAGAAACTGTCCTACTGGATCAGGCCCAAAGTCTAGCTAGGCTGTTCTCTTTGATGGCACCCAAGGTTTACAGAAAGCCGCAAAAAACCTGCAGTAAGAAGCAAGATCTCCATCATGCTCATAAAGAGCAGAAGGGCAAGCTGCTCCTCTTGGCCCAGTTCCTCCTTGGTGCCAGAGGCACATGGAAGGTGCTACCACTGCATCCCTCCGGATGTCAGGCACTGCTTATCTCTGACCCCTTCACAGCAGTCACAAGGCAGAATGAGACTCCTCTTAGTGCCCTCTTTTCCTAAGCATCCCCACAGAGCCAGGAAAATATTGGCTGAGGGTGAATCAGGGAGCAACATTTCAAACACCATTGTGATTTTATGAGTATTTCCTCTAACGTACAGACAGCAGCGGGTTTAACACACCATTACTGTCAAATGGCACGCAGGGCCTACTGCCTTCATTTAGTGCTCTTGATTTGCTGAGTGAACACCAGGACGCAGAGAGCCTGCTAGTCATCGCACGCGATGTCAGCAGCCACTTCGGTTGTTCCTTCACAGCCTGTCACACCTTCAAAGAAAGGAGACGTGAAACAGCTGGCGTATGCATCAGCTTAAGAAGGAACAACTTCTCAGGTGGGATTTCATCTCCCTTGGGGTGGAACAACTCCACATGGTGGAAAGCCACTAATGATCACAAAGTGCTGAGATGAGAAAGGCAACTTGATTGTACTGTATTTGTTGCTTGCTTATGCAATTGTAAGGAAGGATTGCTGCAGTATTGCTAAAAGACCTGGAGTGCTCATGACCTTTTGTTTTGCTTACTGCAATCTCTGACAGTTTCAGCAACACGATGGTTCAGAGCAAGCAGCAAGTACTGGTACTGAACTATTTATTTGGAGTACAAATGAATAATGAATAGGAGCATTCTTACTCTAATAGTGCCAAAATGCAACAAGCTACTTACAAATAAGCCGGAGATGAAAAAATAGCATTTCCCCAATAATTTATTGCAAATAAATTTCAGGAATGAGTTCATCCCAAATGTTACTCCAGTAAGTAAAGGAAGCTGCATTAGCCTTCGCTGATTCAAGACAAATTTCAGGTTCAGGAAAAGTGGGAGAAGGTATTAAAGATTTCTGGAAACAGAATTGATTTCTGGCTTCTCATCTGGACAAACACAATGAAATCAAAGTGGAAGCAAATTTAATATAATCTGCAGAGATGCTTCATTCTATCTTTGTTTACAACTACCATCCCAAATTAACAGGTGCTCCAGGATGGTTGAGACATGGTTATTGTAATTGGATGCATCATTAGCATGATCAACAAATGGTTCACTTGAGGCAATTAGAACAGACATGCAAGCCTTCACTATAATTATAAAATTGTGAGGGTTTTTGACCACCCAGTTTTATTTTCCAATGTGGCTACAGTATGACCTGACCACAGACCCATCACACGTTCACATTAAAAAGCAACAAAAAGAATATCAAAAGCATCAGGCTGCAAGGAAAAGGATAAAGACTAAACTGTTGTAACTGTTTCCTTCATGAGTAGGCATAAAGGACCTTAATGAATAGCAACACATCTGTTACAAGTGGAAGCTCCATCTTATGAAAAATGCCTTGTTGAGAAGACCTCTCTCCTAAATACAAAAAAAAAAAGGGAAAAAAAAGGAAATGCCTAAATGCCTGAGGCTGAGAACTCTACTCTAGAAACCTACTTGGCTTTAGGCTAAAAAGTAAATTCTTAATCATCTATGCAGTGAGGTTCCTAAACTCCAGCGGGAGAAAACTGGCTACTTTTAAGATTAAACTCAATTCTCTCCTGAATGCTTCATCAGCTTATAACAGACATTTGTATGAAAAAACGCACAACTGGACCTCATGTTCCCGTTCTGTGTTCAAACAAGTGGGCTCAGAGTGCAATCTGAGTGCATGCCATAAAAGCCCTAGCCAAAACAGGCTCCAAAGTGCTCAGATTAGGATATGTTTCACTGTTTCCCATGCACACACAGAAAGATGAAAAGGACTGGGAAAAGTGATTTGCATCACTTTCAGCAGAAAGTACTGCAAAGAGACAAATGAGGACATAGCAGTGAAAGCGAAGCAACTACAAAGCTTTAGGTGAGTCAATCAGCGAGTATGAATCATCTAAGGAACTTTGCCACTGCTTGTCAAACAAATTATTCATCAAATTACTTCTGCTGGTATTTGACTGGTTCTAATAAACATCCCAAGATTTTAAAAAACCCACAATGGTAGAAGAGCAATATTAGTACCGTTATATCCTGTAGTCTCATAACCGCAATGAAGAAACTGAAAATTCTTGCAAATTGAAGACACCAATTGAAGAATCAATTTTGATCGAACAACCTGAAATTTGTTTTAGTTCAAACTAAAAAGATGCAATGTTTTGACTTCATGAAGAAGGAGGGAAAAATAGCAGGCAGGATATTCCTTTCTCAAGCTGTCATTTGATGCTCACCTTTCTGAACAAGTTCCTCTCACCTTAGCTATCCTAAGGCTGCCTTTTAAACCAAAAGCTCTGGCAAGTCTGCACCATACTGAGAATTGCATCCCCTTGCAAACTCTAACACTGAGTTACTTACAGCCATAAAGTAAACGTTCAGGCAACCCTGCTCATCCAGGCACCTTCTGTTGCAACTTTAACACCTGGGTCATGTAAGTGGAGGCATTTACATTGGGTTACAGTGCAAAGTTAAACCTGAAAAGGGCTGAATCTGAGCACCATCTGCTCATGAACGTAGCTGTGGTTTGCAAAGCCAACAGATGCCCAGCTTCACAAACCAAAAGGTGACTGTTGTGTACTGTAAAACCTTGCACTCACCAGAACTGCAACTTTCAACACACATGTAAAACTGCCAACACATCAATAAGTTCACAGGGACACTAAACATGGAATATTTGCTGTTTTGACTTTTACAAGTGGACTTTAAACTCTGTAGTCCAGGCAGCAGGTCTCGAAGTACCAGGACTGCCCAAAACCAGCCTGTCTAGAAAATGGCTACCATTAGCAAACAAGCACTTCAGTTTTCTTTATGTGTACATCTGCTCTCCTGTTTTGATATACATGACAAAAAAATGGGAAAAATAAACAGTCAAGTATATAAATAGTAACAGTAATATTAACAGTTTTGGACTTAAGTGAGGAAAAAAGGCAAAGCATTGAAAATTAAATGTTTTAACGGAAACAAAGTTCAATTTGCTCTTTCAGTGAAATTAAAAGGCCTTCTTCAATGCACGGTCTAGTGCTGTAATTTGCTAGAGAAAGAGTATACTGCAGAATACACCTAAATTAAACTATGTGTTATTTTTCTGTGGTCATTTTGTCGAGACCTTACCTCCTCTTCTTTGCTGAGAGGTGATAGAAGGTTTCCATATACTACAGAGGACATGGGAAAAAGGACTTCCAGTTCCCAACCCAGGAAATGGAAAGGGTGGGTTGGGTGGACTGCAAATCGTCAACAACACATAATTATATCTTACCACTCTGTTCCTTTTGTTTTGGCAGAAAGCAGCTGAGAATTTCAGTTCCTCTTCTGGCTCTTTGTTCTCCTGCTCATTGACTCTGGTAATGGAGAGTTTCTTCCACAAGGCTGACAACAAGTACTATGAAACAAGTGGCAACTTGAATCACCCATGGTTCATAAAGCACATGGAAGTAAACATGGATCAACCGCTGTTAGCTTTCACTCAATCTCAGTCTGTTACGTATATACTAATTTATGCCCCCTTTTACTGCCTCTAGACTTCTGTACTGGATTAATCTAAGAAATACTCAATTGCCCCCTACGCCCTCCACTGAAAGCCTACACTGTCACATTTTCCTGCTATCACCATCAAACCCACAGGACAGAAAAAGCATCAAAGAGTTCCAGCAGATTAACAGCTGTGCCACCTTGCAGGGAGAACAGATACAGGTGATCATTTTAAGCAAGCAAAACAAATGTTTTCAGGTTTGGTTTTTTTTTTTTTTTTTTTTGGGGGGGGGGGGTTGGTTATTTTGTTTCTTTCTCCCCCCCCGCCCCCCTCATCTCCTAAGTATCACTCACATTTACACCAGTTTATCTGGAGTCTTCTGACAGGATACTTTATGTGAGAAAATTATGAAAGATTTTGCTGCAAGCAAGACTTTCTGCAGCCTATGCCAGTTTTGATAGTGTTTTATGTTGAAAAATCACTGCTTAAAAACAATCATATCCACTGAATCAGTATTCAGTAGTGACACTTGAAGTTTTTAACATGTAGATGTTTCAACATGAAGTGACCTTTAATTTCAGTATTTTAAAACTGCATTTAGGTAAAGAAAAATGTGGACCTTGCTTTTTAAATTAATTTCACAGGGGAAAAAAAAATGAAACAAAACAACTCTGGTTTTGGTTTTAGTTAGAAATAAAAGTTTAGAAGATGAATTTCCTATAGAACAGAATTTTCAAAGTCTACATAATGCTTTTTCAATTAATCACAATTCTTTTGTAGAAGGAAAACATGACTGTGGAGTTGAGAAAAAATTTCTCACGACAGACTTAATTATTAACTAATGATCTGTAGAGTGAGAAAGCACAGAAAGACAATAGAAGATGGGTTATTATTTTCTACATTCAGTGATAATAGACCAGGACTATTCTAAGCACTTGAAATCTTTTTACTTGTGCATGATTTATCCTACATGTTTCTTTGCTTTGATCTCATCTCCTCCCAACAACCCTTTTCTCACCATTCTTGAGCTCTGTTCAGTAAGAAGGGAAAGTTGTGGGGATCTTTACCTGCAGCTTGCAAAGCATGCAGCTCCTAACTATCAGCATGCTCTCACTGCACTGTTCAGATTAGAAATGCAAAAAGCAACATTATGCAATATTTCTGCCATAGCTGACAAGAATACACATGGGCCTAATCCACCTTGCAGGCCTGATAAACAAGCAGCAGATAGGCTGACAGAAGTTTCTAGTGGAGATAATTTTTCACACAAACAAGAAACTAAAAGAGGAAAGAAAAAGTATCCCAGCCTTCACAACCTTGTGCCTGCACTGCAACATACAGGCACACACCAGTTACCGCTAATCTGATCTTTCCTTCTCTATCAACAGGAGGAAAGCAAACGGTCTCCAGATCGTAACTTGGGCAGAGGGCTGGTCCGGCCATCTGTAATGACACAGCCATGCTGCTGGAGAGCTTGGGCAAGCTTTGAGGCTTGTGAGTGAAGCAGGGGTGGGCTGTTAATAGGAACGCTTCCTGTGATTGTCTTCCGAAGGGGCTGTGATAAAGAAGCAGAGCTCAATTCAAGAATCTGCTACTTTCTTCAACATATATTTTCTTGAGGTGTTAGCTTCAAAATGGAGTTGCCTTCACCTGTCATTTCCTCTGCCAGTATTGGGCTCTGCTTATGACTTGTTATGTCACTAGACTAATTCAGACACTACACTAAGTGCTTTAAGCAGTATTTGTTTTGAGGAACTAAATGCTGTGTCCTTGTTGCATCACAATACTGGAAAACATAATCATCGTCCCTAAAATCTCTGATTACATTTGGGAAATACTATTGTTACTGTAAAAATCAAGGCCATGAATCCATTACTTTGAAATCTACACCAGTCAGAAAGACCAAATGATTTGATGGAAAGGAAGTGGCACTTGCATTTTTGCTCATCACCTAGCACTCCACTAGGTGAGCACAAGAGGTATTTACCTGCCATCAGTTCGTTCCTTTAATGCTCTCATCTTCAGCTTTCCATCAGGCATCAAAGCATAAAAGAGCAGAATCCAAACAAGCTGTCACCTTCTGTGAATACCAGTCCTTTATACCAACAAGCAGATCCGAGTTTCTTTCCCTTTTACACAGTAGCTAAATTCTCCAGTGTATTCAAAGGCTAATATGCTGAGAGCCATCACGCTAAACAAAGACAACTGTGCACAACCTGTGTAGGAACACTACTGTTAATTGTCAAAGCTAAGTTCCAACCAAACAAAAACCCCCCAAACAAAATCTGTAGCGGGTTTACTTAGTTAATAAAGTAGAACCTAGTAGACTTCAACAGACAGCTGGACTTATTCACAACGCCTGTTCTAAACACAGTTAATAAGCATCCAAAGAAAGGTCTTGAAGTTTCATTCTTATTTGTAGAAATCCCATTCCTCAGGGGCTGCAGGCCCATGGCAGGTGACAGCAGCTCTATTCTGGAGCTACACACAGTTGCACGCAGGTACAAAAGGTTGGCGATAGTTCTGAGACAAACAGCTCTATCTTGTGCCCTGGGTTTGTGCTCAGATGGGACTTGCAGGTGCCACAGAGGAGCTGAGCTGTAGAGCTTGCCACCCAGGCCACCTCCTGCAATGCTGCCCCCCAGCCTCCTGCAGCCCCCCAGCCTCCCGGAGCAGGAGGCACAGCAACGCTTACATGTGAACCGGCTATTGCATAAGCAGTAAATCCAAAGTACGGAGCAGCTGGTGGTTGTGCTGCCCGGTAAAACTTAATGAACTCGGAAGAGGGTGTGTCAGATACAATGAGCATGAAGGCTTGAGCTCAGGAAAGCACCTCTGCAGGTCAGGCAGAATTTGACCACAAGCCATAAAAACACTCAACACAGGTTACCGCAACTTTGTGAAACTACACAGATACAATTAAGTACCAAAAAAGTACAACAAAAGTGTCAAGCATATTAAAGGCCGCCAGGTATACTGACAGCTTTTTCTACCAAAACCAAAAGCATTTATTCTGTCTTAATACAAAATATCATGGTATAAATGAACATGTGGAAGGATAAAAGATTTTTTTTAAATGATACAAAAAAGTAATGGCAAAATATTGTTTAACTAATACAGAAGATGTACTGTACACCATTTAAACATGGAATTGACCTTGTAGTAGAAGGTTTAACACTTAGAAGTTTTAGTAGACTGTGTAGAGCAGTAGAAGACACACTAGGAGAAAACACTACTTAAATTATGCATTATCTCATGAACTAGACTACTGTAGTTAACACAAATATCTGTAAACTAACTGCTAATGTGCATGGAACAATTATTTGCATTTCTTTAATTAAATAAAAATATAAACAGCCATATATTCCATAAAAAATGTTAAGGTCTCTTTTGCAAGTAACTGTCAACTAAAATAGCTGGTCCTCATAATAACACTATAAAAGGCAGGATTATCACCAGTATCTCAAAACAGAAAACACGTAAGGGAAAGACCTTTCTGCATCAGTCATTCTAAAAATTTCAGTATCAAAGACATTTAGTTCCTTTTTTAGATTTTACTTATACTATCTCCATATTGCAACATGAGGGCAGAGAGTTGGTGATTACCGACAGCAAAACTGGAAATTGTGTAGGAAAAGCTGCATGCCAAAGAAACAGCAAAGTACACATAGCATCACCTTATCCACAGTGTCAACACCATCACTACAGTGCTTATTCTAGTCTTATAGAAAGCACTTTGAGGTCTACAATAAATACGCAGTTCTGATGACCTTACCATTAAAAAAAAAAAAAAAAAGACTGAAAAAAGCTTTTTTCCTCCCCCTAATTTGCATGAAAGGGCAAAAAAGGTTGAAAATAACCAACCTCCCTTTCTGCTTTTTATCACTGCATTTCATTTGTCTCAAAGAACACCCCAAAGAGATTCTGAAAAAATGAAAAAGGTAAAAAAGTTAGGAGCTTCAGACTTCTGTACAAATAGGGGGAAAAGTTTCAGATTCAGTTATTTTTCATATTGACAACTGTGTGTCTATAAGATGAAATGTGTAAAAGAACATTACATGAACTGCACTATTTTTTTCCAGGTGATATGTTTAGTGCCGAGTAGGAAAAAAAAATCATCACACAAAGAAAAAAAAAAAAAAAAAGAAAGTTGCAGCAAACCCCTTCATGGAATGTCATCTCCTTACTTGTAGCGCTTTCTGCATCCAGACACCGCATGTGGGTAGTGCTGTTGCAGTCAAAACAGATCACCCAGAGACAAAGCTTTGCCCTCCTAGACTTCACTGGTGGAGACTCGGCTCCTTTCCTTAAGGCAGCATTGTATTTTGTCTATGTTGTATGTAGGAGCCAACAACAGATCACTGGGACCCCAAAGGGAAAAGAGGCAACCACCGGCAAGCCCTTGCTGAGCTCCTGCAGCCCAGGAGACACCTTTCCAGAGCAGTCAGCAGGTGTCAAGAGGACAACTGGGACTTACTCCTTTGGCTACCCAAATGCCGACCTCCACTGTTGGATCACTAGCAGTGGAAGTTAAAAGAATGATCATCTGTGTAACAGGTCAATGTGCCTGCAACTCTTGTTTCTGACGCAATCTTCAAAGGATGTTCCATCAGAATTTAACCAAGACTTCTTTTGCAGCCACAAGGATCAGAGAATGAGCTAGGACATTGAGGGGCTGATACTATCTCCCTAAAAATCTGGTGTGCTTCCCTGAAGAGGTGACTAGGTGATAAGAGGTTACCTGCATCTACACAAAAAGGGTTTGGCAGGTGAAGTTGTTCTGGGACAATTTTTTTTCTGGGGAAGCGACCTGCAGTTTGGCTGTGCTGAAGCTTAGTGAAAACATCTACTTTTGTCTGTCCTGACAAACTTCAGTGAACAGAAGGATTCACAGCCCTCGCTGGGGCAAGGTACAGAGGCTAAAGACCACACTCCTGGACAAGCCCCTGCCCCAACCTTCCCAGGTCAATGTCCCACAAAACTGTAACACACCTATATGGACATACTTCAGCACTACAATATCAGAGATACTCACTGAGTACCAATTCAGATTTGAGCTTATTAAGCCGGTCAGCAGTGTTGTGGTGAGTTCTTAAATTTTACAGCTAGTGTTTCACATTACCTAAAAATGAATCTTTATTTCCATTAAAGAAAAAGCAATGGAAGATGTCACCATTCTGAAAGCAGACAGAAATCTCTGCTTCTCTCTTTTTACTGCCTGTATTTAATTTACCAGATGCACACCCTTAAAACCAAGAAAATGAATATCTTAGGATGGCATAAATCTTATACTGTCTACATAATAGTCACAGTGATACAGAGGAATGTAAACTTCATTGTGGCACAAACTTAGTTTGCACCCAAAATAAATTGCAGTACTTATCTCAAAGTGCAAGCATCACAAAACATTTTAGAATAAGAAACATAAAATAAGCCAATGACTCATGCTGGTCAACCTTAAATTAACATCAGCATACATCAATAATAGATTGATAATACAGGAACACTGAACATCGCTACTATTAAAGTAAGAGCATATCGTCTCCAAGAAAATGTAGCTGTAAGTTTTTTACTAGAAAAATTGTATGTTCCTATACATTTCGTTTTTTTCACATTTTCCATATTATCAGTTAAAATACATGCAAGGTATGTAGATTTGGGGAGTGAAATGGAAATGAAAATAACAGCTATTATACATTTAAAATAAAACCACAGGTCAAAATTAAAGCTCTTGAGTCATTTTCAAATGCCCTTCTTAAAACTGCATTTGACAACAAAATGCATTCGGCTTCTTTTGTGCATAGCTTAGAATTCAGGGCAGTCCACAGCTCTCGCCCTTCTAAGTGTTTGGGAATGGTAAACAAATTGGCAGATAATTACATTCTGTCTCTTAGCAACCTTAACTGTCTTGCAATGAAGTTATTGGGCTTTTTTTCTGATGTATTCTGGTAATGACATTATTTCCACAAATTTTAGACCCAGTCTGACAAACCCCTTTTGCGTAGAACCTCCTGGATCAGCCCATCATTAAATGACAGTAAAGATCAGTTAGTGAAAGCCACCATCTTGTTTACAATCTCTTGGGAAGACAATTCACAATAAACATATACTGAGAACAAACAAATGACTAAGTAGAAAGAAGCTAGTCAAAATATTTTGTCATGAGCCTAAATAGCCTTTTCCACTGCTGTAACTGCAAACAAACACAATATAGAAACCTGTGGTTTAAATACAAACCATTATGTAGCAAAACTCCCAGTTATTTTACTAAATAAATTAAATTTTAAATTCTAGACTAGAGTAGATGTTTGGGCCAGTTTTTCAGAAAATATTTGATTTTGATAATCGCTTTTGAAAATTTAATCCCACTTGCAGGCATGAAGGAACTCTGAAAATCTGGTTCTTTGCACACAAAAGGGGAAATATTGCTGCCACTACTCCACTTTTGCAGACCCAGCACAACACAGCCGTAGCAGACTACTAGGAACAGTTGTCAAATCTTCACTACATTTCAGTGTAGTGGGCAGGGCCTTTGTTCAGTGCCTTCCTAGGGAAGAAATGATCTCCAAGTTTTCTTTCCCTCTTAATAATATCACAACAGCTATTAATAACAAAGTAGTTAAAGATGCTGAAAAATCAATAGTGTCATAAAATACAATTAAAACAGTAACCTAAAATACTGTATCCTGCCAAAAGTGGTTTTACTACACACAATCTTAAAATGTCTCCTTATTCAATCACTGATTTTTGCATTAGAATCCTTGTACCATTGCTGGCAGAGATGCGTGGATACACACTTTAGAAGAGAGCACCTCTCTTATCCATGTGCCTCATAACAAACATAATACTGCTTCTATGTTTAATGGTCAATTTATGTCCAAGTACCTCTCTAAATGAATTCCCAAAGTTGTTCCCTTATGATGGTTCATCTCCAAAATCATAACCAAACAATAAACTCATTTGAAACAGAACACTCAGAACCAGCAGTCTCTCACTGAATAGTTAATTATAAGTATTTGCACCTTGACTGATTACTTCGGAAATGAAGATGAAATTTGACAGACTGGAACCAGACACTGGAAATAGATTTTTCCTTAGGTTCAAAAGCAACACCATAAATCACAAGAATTACTAATTTCAGCACATGGACCTGAGAGTTAGTCTCTCTAGAACTCTTGGTAAATTGCATCTGCACAGTAGACACAGGAGACTAAATAACTTAAGGGTTTTTTGGGGCAATTACTAATTAAGACTAATGCAGTCTTTTCACACTGTTTTGTTGCTGTGCTGAGTGTTGCTCTCCATTTTAGTCAGGCACCTGGTGATGTATCTGGGCTTAAATGAAGTGCTTGCCACAAAAACCTCAGGTTCCAACTAGATGAGAAAGAAAACCCTCACCACTTCAGTCAGGCATCTGATAGAGGAAAGGCAAACAAAATGGGAAATGGATTTCTTTCCATTGTGTGTCATTTCAGTAAAGAATCCGCCTTCCAGCGGCTCCTCTCTGAGTACATTAGTGTGCTCCTTCTCAAGAACAGTGTCAGTGGGCAGCAGAGATGACACCGGCAGCAGCAGACACCGTGCCTGCCCTTTAGCAATAGAATCAGGGCAGGACTGCATTTCTGCTCTTCTCCTTTCCTTCAGGGACACTAAGGTGCAGACATACCTGCTCAACTCCCATCCCACCTCTGAACTTCTCTTCACTCACCACCACTCATTCTGTTGAGGTTGCAGCCCCTTAGATTCGCTAATCTAGGGCCATGCATAAATTCTCTTAAGCAAGCAAAGTTAGGAAAAACTTGTATGAGGCTACATTTTGCTGGCTGAGGGGTTAGAAATCCGTGTCATCATCATGATCATTATCGGGTCTGAGAGGAAGTGTGTTAAGCAGCAAGAAGCAAATGTATTTTCAGGTAAACATTGTGGGAATGCTTTGTCAATACTGGAATGGAGCAGGGTTTTTTTTCTATTTTTTTTTCGCTCTGTCCTCATTTACTCTCCTGAAAACTAGTATAAGTCCACAGGAGGTGAGAGCAGAAAAAGTGCACAGAGAAGCAATGTATTGTTCACACAACAGCACCAAAGAGCCTGTTAATTTCTAACTAAAAAATAAAATTTGAAAGCGCTCACTTTTTTATCATCACACACAGATTTTTTCCACATGAGAGACAGACAGAAGAAAGCACCTACAAGGAGAGTCTTTCCAACCTTCATCCATTTTTAAAAAACTCAATGCAGCATCTAAGAGGAGAAGAAGGAACTCAGGCAAGCGAATGCTGATGAAAACACTACGATGCTCAAACACAGTTTCCCTTTAAAAAGCTGCCAGGGCGAGAGCAGTCACGTGGCGCGGTGGTGGGCGCCTGGGTCTGTGCGTGCCTGTTTAATAAGCCATGAAGCTCTCTGGCTGAACCAGCGTGTGCCATGTGATACAGGGGTTGCCATGGCAAGTACACATGCAGCTCTTCATCTGCTTCATCCCAGACATAGAAGAATTCAGATTAACAGTGCAGGAATGTGATTTCCTAGGAAAAAAAAAGCTGCACCTTGCTTAGCCTAACAGTTCAGATGTAAAGCAGAAGCAATTTAAATTATCTCTTAAATGGTATTTGTGATATGCTGATTAAAAACTTTTAATCTCTAAACAAAAGCCATGTAACGCAAATGCTATCAGTTCAGTCTTTGAAAGCAGCTGTATACTTGGCATATGTTGCAATACATGAATTTCAGTATACTTTGTTATTTAAACACAGAGAAAATTGTATTTCTGTTTTAGCCACAGATATAACTGGTAGAGAGAGGAACAGGGGGCAACTGTTCCAGCGAAATAACATAAGCCATATCAAATCAACTCTAAAATTCAGTCACTGCCTTTTTTAATGTGCTAATCCACAGGCTGACAGTCAACATGAGAGATTCTTGTGAAAGATGTTCCTGACACTGAGGTAGAAAACATATCAGTTTTAATATCTGGTACCAAAATTAAGCAGCTTGCTCATACAACAGGCTGATGAAGACCTTCATCATATGGGCTGCCATTCCTAATGCAGTGACGGAATACAGCTGAGCTACTTGCAACTCAAAGCCATGTTTATAGAGGTGATTCTGTTCCTGGTAGAGGCAGCCATAGGACTGTTTTACCTGACTGAGTTCAGTTCCAGTGAGGTAACACCGCTCCTGCACATTTAGGAACCTCATTATGGTGCCAGGATCTAACATGAAATGCCCGAAGATCTGTGGTACACCTTGACCTCGAGCGTTTAATACACATTCAGGTAATTTTCATGTGTGCTTTTGTTCCAAGACAAAAGATATTGAAGTCCTGAAATAATTTCTGATACTACAGAACAAACAACCTTCAAGCAAAAAATTACAAGGAGCCTAACCATGAAGAGTACCTGAGCCTCTGAGCAATTACGTAAAGGCAGACAGACTTCAGTGCAATTGGAATTTGTAATAGAAGCTAGCTATTTGTGTCTATGCCTTTTGTAGAGGTGCTTGAAAAGGGATAACCTGTACTGAAAAGACAATTGTTTCTCTCAGTATTTCCTTCCAGCAAGAAAAACAAATAAAAATTAAATTTGAATTAAAGCCAAATAAATTCCCCCCACCCCTACTCTGTCTTCCAAACTCTCCCCATCATGTTGATGGGGCTGGTCTTGAAACATACAGCACCATTCTACTACCAACTTAGGACATCTGGAAGTGAAAAGCTCTCCCAGCACATAAAGAACAAGAGGTTGCTTTTGTTCTTTTCCTCTATTAGAAGAGACTGTGTTGGGGCTTCATGGGTTAATTTCAAATCCTTCTCTTTTTTAACCCTGTGCTTCTTACTCCACTTACATTCTTCATGTCTCTATACACATCTCACTTCCACTTTATATCACAGGTTTTTCTCCAATAGCAATAAAAGGGAAAATCTCCATTGCAAATCACTTGCTGATTTAAAGGAATCAGAATACTAAAACACAAAGCGATGCTCCAGGATTTCCTCTCCATTAGTGTGGGCTGTGTTTAGCATTGATTGTTATTATTTTTAATTGGATGTCCATAAAATTCAAGATCTGCATCACTACTGATCCAATCAAGATGCTTCTCCCATAACAAAATTGCGTAACAGATTAAATGGATTTTTACTGAAACTACCTTGAATCTCGCTGCTTATGGAAGGTATCAAAATCTAACCACTGAAATATTGGATGCAGCTTCAAGATGCAAATAACTAATTTTGTTGTGCTACGTGTCTTTGTTTATGACAGAATTGCTAACATCTCTCTCAAGTTCATCTGATTACCAAAAATTAGAAAAATGAGATCACTAGTCAGTGCTCCTACTAATGTGATTTTGGTGTTAGCAGACTAAATTTTAATTAGCCTCTCTTTGCTTACCAATTCAGACTTGCACATTGTAGAGGGCTGCAGGACTGTCTCATGCCTGAGTTACAAAGCAGAGCATATGATAAATAACTTCTCACATTGCCCAATACCTCTCAGCCTTGAGCTTTCTGCAGACAGCAGGAATTTGCTTCTCCATAGCTGCATGCAGAGAAGCAAAACAAACTTTAAGTTTAATTATAGAAGATTATTCTCTTGATGGGCTACATTTTTAAACAATCTCTTTTGCAATACTAAAGGACTCAGCAGTTTCCTTTTGTCTTTAAGGATTCAATTAAAAGTATGTTTCAGAAATTAAATTACAGCATGAAATTAGCTAAGGGTATGAAATAGTGCATTTGCCCTAGCATTCAGGGAAAGGCTGTATAAAGCAATTCACTTAATGGCTCCTAACATGTGATCTCAACTTAATAACTAAAGTGCCCTCAGCTAGCAGAGGATCTACTGGTGAGATACACCCTATATAATCCACCAAAAGGAGAATGGATTAAACTCAGGTAAATCTTATTAATTTATGGTAAACCCTGCAGTTACTCTCATTTTTGATCTTTTAAAATGTTATGATTTTGTCAAGTAACACGCTTGTTGGCAGGAATATTTCTGTGGGCTTTAGCTGGCTGTGGCCTTCTCAATCTTGACACGTTCCAGAAGCATCTGCTGGTGTCTTTTGGAAGCATTTGCCTCTGTCTAGCTTTCAGAGAGTACTGCTGGATGTAGCTCATCACAATCACTGGGGATGCACTTCATTCTTTGCTGTACTAATATAAGGAAGGAAATGAGCAGTCCCCTAACTCTTCAGCTGTCCCTTTAGTCACCTGTTGGGTACAATTTCAGCTCATGCTGTGAGCTGTCTTTGTGCTGCATGTGCGCACTGAGTTAGTGTTTCAGAGGAATCTAATTTCCATTTGGGGTCCTTGGATACTGTGCAATGAAAAACAAAAGACAATTCCACTTATGACTGCTTTCTGTGGGACCAAACCAGCTCACTTAGCTCATTCACAGGCGTTCGCTCCAGCAGCGTGGCGGCACTGCCAAGCCCCAGCTGAGCAGGGCTCTCCGGAGGGTGGGCAGCACCCGCCCCACGCCAGCTCCGCCACGGCCCCTCAGCACAAGGGGGGCTGCTGGCTCTGTGCTGTTGACGAAGGCCCTGTGCTGAGGAGACACTGCACACAGTGGGGGGGTTTTTGTTTGGTTGGTTTTGTGGTTGTTTTGGGGTTTTTTGTTTGGTGGCTTGTTTGTTGGGTTTTGTTTTTTGTGTTTTTGTTTGTTTGTTTGTTTGTTTGTTTGCTTTTTTAATATTTTTAAACTGACTTCACTTAGGATTACAAGTCAAATTAGAGTGGAAAGCCAGAAGGAAAAATAAAAGGAGTCTCAAATTAACTATAAAACCTATAGCTACTAATGCCTCTGCAATCCATTTTTTCTCTAATCTCTCCTTACTCCCATTTTAATCCAATCGCACAAAAATGTAATCAGTGCACATGCACATTCCTGTTTTCATACACATTTTAGCCACTGATCTAGCGTAACTTGGCAACAAGATGCCCATCACCAGATGCTTCTGTTGCAGAGGTGGTCTGTAGTGACATTCTCTGCTTTCAGGGGTATACCCAAGAGCAGACTCTCTTTTTTAGGCTATGAAAATAAACATCCCAATTAAATTATCAAGCACCATACTATGTTGGTGCTCTCCTGTGGAAGAAAATAAATAAATAAAAGTAGGCGTAGCCTGTTAGAAGGGTGCTGAGGAGGAGAACATGCAAAGGGAACAAATGCCTGCCAGCTGGGTGGGGCACAAAGTAATCTTTACTAACAACAGCCAAATACAGCTGTGATTTATGGCCCTGGAAAGATCAATGCAGTGAGCTGTTTCATTCAAAGAACATGTTTCTCTTCAACTTTACGAACAGGTATTGTTAAATGATGGATTTTCCTGAAGGCATAGAAAGATTTGTTCATATTATTCTAATGCCAGCACAGACCTTCAGTTCTGCTGGGTTCTCAGACCAGTGTGAGTGTTCCCAGTGTTTATTAGAGATGGTTTGGGCAGAATTTCCAAAGTGCATGTGGCTGAACGTGCATGTGTACTCTTCTAGCAGTGTGGCTAGTTGCAATTTTGCCACTTACGGGTCATGAAACTATTTTCTGCACATCTTCTGTACAAATATCTGTCCTTCAGGTTGTAACATGAATTGTTAATTCAGGTCACAGGCAATTACAACATTCGTGAGGTGTCAGTGAACCTCAGTACGGAGTATTTTTTGCTTACTGGAAGCCTTGAACCAGAACAGATCAATGCTTCAATTTTGCCAGCAGCTCTGAACTAGACTTTATTAATGTTACATGGCGTATTAATTGTGCTGTTTTACTGAATGTATTTCTCCGTTAATGAAGTCCGTCCTAGATTAGTTATCAAGACTCTATCTGGGCATGCTTGAAAACAACCTTCCTTTTTTTTAATCCAGTCTTCACAATAACAGCTTTTATTTATTTCTGCTTTACTCTATTCAATTTCATAATATACTTGAAGATAGTTTCCAAACAAATTAAAACCTCTGGCTATAAATAGCAGCACCACCAGAACACTAGAGGGTTGTGCAAAGTATCTACTTCCCCACAGCTCTACATGCATCTCTGTTTTGCTAAGAGGGACTTTTTGGTTAGGGGCAATGGATAACTGTAACTACCCGGTTAAAATTACAATCCCACATCCTATCGTTAAATAGTAATGAAGAGATAGTGAGAGGAAAAAAAAAAAAAAAGAAACTACAAATAAAAGTGGAATGAGAACAAATTGCTAAAAACTGGACATTAAGATCCATATGCCCCCCAGGATCTTTCAGCAAGGGTACACCAAGGGCTGTCTCCCAGCGGTACAACAGCCCTCCTCCAGAATGACTCAGCCTGTGGGCTGTAGATGAGCGCACGCCCGAATGGAACTGGAGGAAGGCCAGGTCACTCATTTACACAGGTGGTCAGCCAGCCTGCAAATACCTATAGCATGGAGTCACTTAGGCTGGATTTTAACAAGAAGAAAAGGGGTGCGTAACCCCTTTTGAAGTCCAGTGGGCTCTCTGACTCCACACTTCTAATTATGCTTTTAAATACAGCAAATGAATCCTGACGGAAAACACATCAACTTACATAGTGGGCCAGTACACGTCTGAGCAATCTGTGGGATAATGAAGGGGAAGAGATCATATAACTTCCCTGAAAAAGAGTAAAAGTTGCAGGCAAGAGCCCTAAAATCATTGAAGATTTATTGAAAATAACATCAAGATTTGAATACCAAACTGATAATGATTTCTGCTTTATTTCCTTGCTACTTGGGATTACCAAGCAGGCTATCAGCCTCTATGGTAAATTTTAAATGACTTTTGTTCAGGACTGTCCTAAAATAAAACTTCTCAGAATAACAGCAACAGCAATATAATATAGTTTGCATTTTGTCTGTTGTTTGTTTTGCATGGCAATAATACAGGCGGCCATATGGATATGAGCATTTGGAAGGGAGGATTTGTTGGCTAGATCATCACATCTGTTTACTTATAAATGCAACAAAAATACATTTGGAGGTCACTGCACAACCATTTTACTTTTGATGAAAAAAAAAGCTGTCAATGCTATTCTTTCTACATCAAACCAACTTCAAAAGAGACTCTATGACATTTTCACGAGAAAAAGGTTTTGAAATCATACTAAAATTAGTCTCTACCACACCTCGTCAGCCACTTCCATCATAAAGGTGGTATCACAGCAATAATTTAATCTAGGATGAAATGAGTGTGCCACATGTCCAGGAGGAAGATAAAGAAAACCACCAGTGCCACAGTTAAGCTTCCTCATAACACCCACCCTTTGATTAAAGGAGCACATACCACTGACCTCATATCCAAAAATCACATTCACCAAGTGAACTCAGATTTTAATAATAACAATACTAAAAAACCCCCCAAAAAAAACAAACAAACAAACAAAACACAACCCCACCTTATCCTGCTTCCCTCCCCCAAACACACCAACACACCAAACCAATAACAACATGTTCACAAGTTTATAATTTATAACACCCCAGTAATGTGCTTGCAGGTGTTTCAACCAAGACCCTCACCATGATCTGAAATATTTATTGAATTTCTGTCATCTTTTTCTTGAGTTCTGGCTGTAAGCATTTTGTAATCTAGAAAGCATAAGTATTCCTGCAAATTTAGAAATGTTTTGCTCACTACGCAAAATTTCAACTACAGACAAATATTCAGAAAAAGAAGAAAAAGTACTTTAAGCACTCTTTAATCTAAAGTATTTTTGTGATTTCAAAAGATTATAATAAACAGTAAGTTCATAATGAAATTATTTTACTTAGGTTATTTTTGATTCTGGTAGAAATGTTTTGGGAGAAACACCTCAGTGTGTCCATATACTCTAAGATTACACACAATTTCTCATCTGAACAGAGCTTTTGGCAGTGAATAATCCCATGCACAGAAATATTTTTATATTTGCTTGCTGTCACCCACGCTTGATAACACAACTTTTAGCTGAACGACATGTAACTTACGTCTTGTTCACAATGGAACCTAAGGACAGGAACTACAGAAAACTACAGACAGATAATACCTGAATTCAATTGCTTCCACAACCTTAAAAAAAAAAAAAAAAATAGAGCAAGAGAAAAATATGATCTTACTTTTGCCAATGGGTTAGTCTTCAATATTTGATTTTTCAAAGGAGGGAGAGGTTAGGATGACAGCTGTTCATTACAATTCCTTCTTTATTACAACAGCTTAACTCTGCCACTGGCTGGCCGGCCCATTTCTGCTAGCTTTAGCACAGAACAGTGCTTCTAAAAGCTCCTCCTCTTGACAGTATCTGTCTGGATACTTCCCTCAACAAGCAGAAACAAGGCTTTCCACAGAGCCACTTAGGTGCTGCGAATGAGCTACAAATAAGGGAAACCATTAGAAGTAGAAATAAATACTTTCATGGCTAAATCCAGGATTGACAGATAGAAATTCATGCCCACTAACACCATCAGCTTTACACCAAAGCAGTCCCATCTTCATAGTGTTACAAATCAAAATGACAGCTTCCCCCACAGAAACAGTAGCTTGAATGACACCTAAAAGCTAGAAGCCAGAACTTTTAAGGCATTCACCTCCTATGAAAGTGTACAATCCCAGCCACTCCCTATGATTAATGCAACATGTCTCAGCCTTCAGAGAAGGAGCAGGGTTCATTATTTGTTTCTTACCAACATTTTGCATTTATACAATTAAAAAAAGCACTGGTGAAGTATCCACACAAGACTGTGTATAATAAAGTATCTAAATATATGTATTTCAATTATGGATGAGTCGGAAAGCAACTGCTCATTCTAACAGACACCCTATGTAACTCAAAATACTCACCTTTTCCCTAGCACCCGTAACAGCTGAGGCAAATTCACCTTCTGTTCCCAGGAATGCTGCCTACGGCAGATATTGCATCATGGCAAATGTACATCTCACAGTACTGCAACTTTATTGCCAGTGAAAATGATACTGCTTTATAACTTTATTTGCAATTTATAAGATCTGTGGCCAATATGCCAGTATGTTCTCTTGGTCTGGACACAGCCGCCTGAACAGACAATGATCAGGTAGTGAGACCAGATGAATTAAAGATGGAAAAAAAAGGTTTAAAAATTAGGGCCAAAATACAAATACTAACATCTTTATTGTTGCTTACTCTCAGCTACTCATCAGCACATTAACCTTATTTTCTCTGCATGATCACTAAGTAGCATACTAAAATTAGGTCAGAAATTCAGATCAGATCAGCTGACTCAGCCCAGCAAGATCAGACAAAGACCAGTTGCTTTTTTTTTTTTTTTTTCCAATCCAATATGATGTGTTTTATCCCCTGTAATGTACAATAGATCTATACATTTTTCCCCACAATTAACCTATCAGAACCTTGCAATGAAATGGCAATCATACTGAAGGCATATCAGTGCTACTGAAGAAACACAACACAATGTATCCTTAGGAAGGCAAAACATCCAATCAAACTGCTTTTGCTTTTTTAAGGTAATTTTTCAGATCTTGTTTCCAAACTGCTCAGACTAATGCATTCCAATGAAGTTTTAAGTCATTCAGCATGGTTACAAGATGATTTAGGTAAATAACAGCTGCTTCCAAATAGTGTTGTGTGTGAATACTGCCGCTTTATTGGATAATAAATTACTCATTATTATGTTGTTAATATACATGATCAGCCTTCTTCTAAAAGAGACCATCTGAACAGTAAAACTGAATAGCTGCTCAAAAAAATTCAATAATCAGACTATTAGGTAAAGTTCAGTAGGTGCCAAAGACTTACATCTGCTTTCTTCTGACTCCCACAAGCAAAAGGAGAGTGTTTGCTGGAACCCCCTCTCCTGCCCAAAAATATACCTGCAGTTAATCACAGGGGATGGCTCCCTTGTTGCTAAGGAGATTGTTTTCAGCTGTTGGTAGTCTCCAGGCTGGTAGCACTGTTATCACTGCATATATGCACCAGTTGCTATTTAGGCCACAATATCAGGAATTAGGGATAACATAAATATCCACCAAGGTAAGGTAAAGACATAAAGAAAATAGTACAGAACAAAGAAGAAATCAATGATCCTACTTTACCTTTCCTTACTGCTGTGCTTCAATAGACAACATGGTCTTGGATGAATCTCTGGAGGCTACTACAGGGAGCAGACTCAATTGCAATCAGCCTAAGTGACTTCAGACATCATGGTTCCTTGAGACAAATCAGATGTTCTCCCTTGGTCTGACATGGCTTTTAGTTTTCCTAATCAAGGGTTGATCACAAATAATCTCATTTTCCCTCTCCAAGTTTACACAGGAAAAAGACAAAGACTCAAAGAGAGGATTTTCCAAGATTTCCTAAGGTGTTTTTCCTACTTTGTTTCCTCAGATGGATATTGTTTACCCCCTCAATGTTACTGAGATAAGCCAAGTGGGGAGGGAGTAGAGAAGACCACCGTACACATGCTTTCCCACAGGAGAATGCTATATTCAAGAAATGTTCATGCCTCCAATCCACACGCATACACATGCTATTCCTCTGATAAACCCACTATATTGCTGGTAATCTTCTTTGTGTCTTCTGACTGTATCTGGGGAACAAGAGCTCTGTTCTCAGTGATCTCAGTTTAGCATGAGCAAGCTAAATGGTTTGGCACAGCCTTGAATCATCTTCACTTATCCAGAGCTCTTCATTAAATCATTGTGCCAAGATCAATAAATAAAAGCACACAAACCAACCACAAGGTAGGAAATACTGTTACCAGCATTCACATTGGGTAGAGAAGCTTGGCTAGAGGACTATAAAGAACCAGGTAGGTCCAAAACGTACCCTCTCATGACTCAGGAAACTTACTCATAACAAAATGCATTCTGGCACTTAGTGACCTTCATGGTCACAGGTATGAAAGTGCATGTAAACAGGTTAGCCAGAGCACAGACCAATTAGTTGTCAACTCTGAAAACTATATTCTAAATACATCTGTATACATTGAGAGCTTAACATAGCTTATTATCAAAAGAAGTTGCCACAAGGACATAGGAATTTATTTTTCCAACCAATTGTAAATTAATTAAATACTGAAGGTTCAATAAATTCTAAATATTTGCAAATTATTTTTTTTTCCCCCCTCAGTGGGGAAGAGCCAGCAATGTAAGATGAGGAAGTACTCTTCATCTCAGTACTTTAAAACAATTTAGTGACTGGAACTTTTGTATGCGTTCCATATCCAGCATAAATCAAAACAACAAAAAACCCCAACCTCTCCTGCATTCATCTAGTGCAAGGAAAAACATTTGCTCTCATGAAGTTCTGCATAGTATATAGCTCCTGATGCCAGCAGCCTATGCCTTTGACTCCCCAATAGTTTGAATCCCCCATAAGATCACCTGAAAGTTGAGCTGACAAGATAATAGACAAGAAGGTACCAAAATACACATTGTATGGACTCTCATTATTCACCTTATTTTCACATTATTCTTATTCCCCCCAATAAGATTTGTGACAATCCAAAAAGTTCTTCGTGGAACATAAGCAGCCAGAATTTTGCTTTATGTTGCTGCTTCTCCCTCCTCTGTCAAACTGTATGTGCTGCTCTTTTCCTTTTAACATTCCAGCAAAATTACCAGACTACCGAGGCGTTGCTGGAATGTTCACAGCACAGCATGTCTGTTATACGTGGATGTACAGTACCCAAGACATAGCATAAAATTTAAATCACTTAGACTGAAATATAGCAGATTCATGCTGGGGGAAGGAATTCAGAGGACCTCCTATCAGTTTTTGCTCAAGCCACAATTTGCATATAAAAGTTTAGCATTTGGATGGATGATTTACCTGTATTACACAACTTGTTCTTCTCCACAAGAAAATGCAAATTTTTAATATGCAAGTATGTATATAATAAATATTTACATCTATCCCATTCAACCTTATTTTCCTATCCAAGAGGCTCCAGAGCTTTCATTGCTATCCATTGGCACAAGAGGCCAGGTCATGTGAGTGCTCCTCTCATTAACTGTCAATTAAAATCAATGGAATTGTTCAAGAAGAGCCATTACAAGGTTCTGCCCATCAGGGGCTTGATCCATTTTCTTTTAAATGATTGCAATATTTTTACTGACTTCAGAGCATGCAGAATGGTGAGGAAATCATAAATAACAGACATATTTTTCTGTAAAACCTCAGACAGCAATTAGAGAGCTTTGAAAATTTACCAGATTTAAAACATCAACTCAAAGACAGTCTACTTTGACCTGTAAGGCTGTCCCTGTCTTGCAAGAGCTCACACATGAATACATCTTTGCACAAAGTACACACTGTCCTTCTAAAAGCATCTAAAAGTAGACAAGGACCTATTTTCCACCAGATCTACACCTACTATTCCAAACACCTAAACTTCTTGTTACAAATCACACCTGCTGAAGATACCACACATGCTCACACTGAATAGATTTGGATGAGAATACTCTCGTCCACTGAGGGAGGCAGAACCGTTCAGTATCATGTCTACTCAGTGTAAAACGCTTGCATTTAGCAGCCTGACATGGGCCAATGGTTGATACTGCTTTTACCATCAAGCTGCTTAGAAATCAACTGGTCTACACATGTTTACTGCATCTGAGACCGAGACCCTCACTGTTCAGACCACTCATCTTTTTATCAAAATATTTACCGTTTTATTGCTTCTTCTTGTTTTCGGCGTTTTTCACTCTTTTCTTTCAAGTAAGCCAGGTTTGTTTCATTCCTCATGCGATCATTCTCTCGAGCAATGTCTGATGCATTCTGTATAACCAAGCCATCATAGGCCTTCATCCCCATATCTTCAATATACTGGAGAAAAGCGCCCAAAGTGACCTCCTCCTGATTAGAACTCATCATCTTGCAGGAGATAATGAACAAAGGAAAGCAACGTTTCCTGCAGGTTGAAAAACACATAATACCTTAATCAGTAGGAAAATAGCTTATGGTTTATGACAGCGAGATTGTGTCAATTGTGATTAACATCTCTGTAAGAGACAATTTTTTAGACTTTCTCCTGTCTGAAGGATAAACAAAGCAATTGAGAACAGTGTCTTCTTCCAAGCAATGCAGAAACATCCAGTTATACATTGTTCAAATCCCAAAGAGGTTTTCTCCCATCCCTTTTTCTAATACCCTTCAGATGCAACAACACTGACCTCCCTAAATCTCAGTTTGAATTGGACTGAAAAGGCTTCTGTCCCAGGACAACAGGTCCTTTTTTCAGTTTAGATAAAGTTGCACCAGAGCAGAATACCAGATAAAATTCCTATTCTGCAGGATATTTCAAAGTTCAGGTGAAAATACTGTTCTATTTTTTGGAACAAAAAAGTTGAATTTTTTCTTTAGGTTCAAAATCTGGAAAGAAATATTGTGAGACAGTTTCCTGTACTTCTTAGTAATGTAAATATGAGCCCACAACCCCTGGTCATCTATTGCACAACAGCTTGTTAGACTGAGGCTCCATAAACAGACAAGAAATCCCAGCTGAGCTAGGACCTTCAGAACTCTGAAGCCCTTGAACTCTCCAAGCTTCTGTATTCCTTCCACAGGTATGACCGACACTTGGGTTTACAGCACCTCCAGCTTATCAGCATGGAGCACAGACACGCTTGGATCCCTAGGTCACTCCTGGCTCCATGGCAGGTAGCCTAAGGCCCCAAAAGGTTTTTCACTCAGCAGCAGACACCCTGGGGCTTGCAAGAACTCCCGTGTATAGACACATCAATAAATACTTACAGGTGACTAAAGGCAAGGTACAATTTCAAGAAACATACTATCTAAATTCTGTACAACTGGATTAACTATTTATTAAACATGTAAAATAGAACTTTAATAAAATAGAATTGTGCCATCTTCTTTTAAATATTGATTACCATAACGTTCTGAGACATTACAATCTCGAGTGGCATTATCCTCACGCGGCCCTGTGATGGGTGTCCTCATCTTACAAACGAGGAGTCGCAGTGACTGAATGACATGCTGGCAGACCTGGCAGCTAGACTCAGCTCTCTAAGGCATGTTTGCTTCCTCCCTACTACAGCATCCCTCCCTTCCCAGAAGAAGAATGGTGTGACTTCTCAGAATCAGCCCGAGAACCGTGCCAGCACTGAAACTAGAAGTGATCTTATTGAATAGGCAACGAGTATCCTGTCTGCACACAGATTTTAGGAGCAGAGTCCCTTTGTAATCAGCAACAAAAATGTTTCCTCCATCTCCTAATATACTGCCATAACTCTAATCTTTATTACACTGTCAGACAAGCAAAACTCTGATCAGGGTAGGCACTAATTCTAAAAATGAAAAAGAATAAATTAAAAGCTCTTATAGATTCTAACAATCCACTCTGGGCCTTCAGCAACAACCCTGAACATGAGAACAGAATGCTTTCACATCCATGGAGTAAGCAATCTGCAGGGCATGAGAAGAGAAAAATATTTTCCCATCCTTTAATTTCTTTCCCCCCCCCCTATTTCTGATCACTTGAAGCAGCAATGGCAACAAGCAGTTGGTTTGGGGCAGTTAATACTTAAAAAGTACACCAATAATTTTTTCCCTTGTTATCCATGTCTCCATACCAAAATTATTCCTGTACAATGGTAACCTGACTGTTGAAATCATGATGATTCAGAGGATGCAAAGGGTCTGCTCCTATCACCTCATCTACCTCCAAGACAACCTTTCTATCAACAAAGCCTGGACATGAGCTTAAGGCTGATATTCAGGGTCACTAAATTGATCTTAAAGTATTTTTAGGCATGGGAATAGGTATCTCCTGCTAATCCCTGCAGGGTAAAACTAGTGAAGGAGGTCTTTGTGTGGCCCAGCATGCATGCATGCAATTTCACACAGCCTCCACAGTGGACGTGGCTAGAACTCCACTGGGCTGGAATATGCATTGACCCATTCTCTATATTCACCATAAGTGGCATAGTAACTGGAAATGAGTAAACTGGGAAGCTGACAGTAAGCCAAAAAGACTAACAATGTTACCGATGCTTCAGTAGACATCATTTTAGACCCATTCCTAACCTTTCTGATAAGAAAACTAAGTCCAGATACCATAGCCTCTTTCTGGGAGTTTGTTTTCAGTATGAAGTCAACATGATTAAAAACAATGCTAACAGCATAGACAGCTCTAACTCCACTGTCTCTGAACTTCTCAAATGGTATCTGTTTTTTGATGGTTCAAGTCTGGACCATTTATCCAGTAGATGGCTATTTCACTATACTTTCCATTTTGGACTTCTAGTAAAGCCTAGTTTCTGCATATGTTGAATTAAACTCAGATAAACCTGTAGAACAGAGAAACCCCACCCTAGCAACCTTAATGGCAGTTTTGCCATTGATTTCTCTAGTGATCAGATTTCACTCCTGAAATATGAAATTTTATACTGAAGATAACTTCAGCAGGCTTTCAACAAATGCAGTTCCCCGAGACATATAGAACTTGATCTGTTTCACACTCTCTTCAATGACAACAATACTGCATTTTTTTTTCCCCCCTCATTGTTTCCCTTTCATTTTGGAGGTCAAAAATGAGCTGACACTTAAGGATATGCTAAGTCTCATTTTATGATGATATTTATTTTTCATACCAGAGGATAAAGTCATTCCAATTGCAAAAAGGCTGAAATAAAGCAAGCCTTTATTCTGCTGCATGCAGTGACTAGGTACTTTATATACTGGTTTATCACTGATGCTTTCTATTAATAACTCATGCAGAATGACAAAAAGGTACACAACAGTTAAACAGATCCAGATATGTTCTCTACCCTAACAGGGGTCCAATCCTGCAATAGTACTGAGCAACTGTGTCTACTGAACTCCTCCTGTAACTGTTGGTGCTTGCATGCTTGTGACACCAAATTCAGTTTTGGGTATTTCTGGAGGGCATTAGGGGACTCCCAGATATTTCAGAACCTTGAATTCGCTCTTATGGCACTAACTCTGAAAAGCATCTATACAGGTAGCAAGCATTTGCTGCATCAAAACCCATGTATCTCCTGCATGCATGGTATTTTACAGCCTCATTGCATTTACTAATATTGGACAGTTGTGCATGCTACATTTAAACAGGGAATCAAAAGGCAAACAGCTGGGGCAAGAAGCTTAACTAATTACTGTAAACATTTTTACAGTATTAGTATTCCCTGCACAGCACACTAAGACCAATTTTATTTACAGGGTATTAATGCCACTTCAGAGATATTATGTTACCTTAACAAATGCGTTTTAGAATTGCAATAGGCTGCAACCAATACATGTGGCCCATAAAATCCCGTGCATTGCTTGCTTGTCACCCTCCTTGGAAAAAAACGTATTGAGAGCACTGGTCAACTTTTGATCAAAGGTTCTGCTGACCAGTAAACTCAGGCAGTGAGCAGTTCCTAACCATCTGCCCGGGCAGATACAAGTACAAGCAAGCGTTCTGTTTGAGTAAATTTATATTTTATTTAAAATATGCAAATGCTAGTTGTTAAAATAAGTACATTTAAGCTGTAGGTGAGGCACCACCATTTTGGCACCCCTACCATGCACACTGTGATCAGGTATTTTGTTAGCTGGTAACAAGGACTATACAGGCTCATCTGTGTATTTGCCACCAAATTGCTTTCAGTGCATTATGTTTTCCAAAACCAAGCAGTCTTGGAAAATTGTAACTGGGAGTTGCTCTGTTTGGGAAATTCTGGAAATTCTTTTGACACTCATTTCTCTTCCCTTCCTCATTGTGAAGGAACAGGAAGAGACAGTGGGGATTTCAGCTACTGAAGCCAACATACTGAAGTTACCAGAAATTGATTGGAGGAACTTTTTTTGCAAGTGTTCATTGAACACGAACATTTTTGGAAAGTGACTTGAGTGCAAGGACACAAAGAAGGAGTTCTCCAACATGTTCACTTTGCCTCTTAAAGGTCAAACTAACACTAAGTGAAACCTCACTGAGAAAAAAAAAAAAAAAAACAAAACAAAACAAAAACAAATCCAAAACCACACAAACACACACAGAAAAACCCCCAAACCAACCAAAATAAGAACAGTCATGCTCACTGGCACCTGCCCCTCCAGGTATCCCCAAATCAGCAGAACAATGGCAAAGGAGCACAGAGCAGCTCACACTGTCATGACCCATGCAATCAGCTGTCAGAATAGGAGGAGTAAAGCAAGCAAGATTTTTTTTTTTTTCTTCCCTGCCAGTACATCTGGTTTACTGGCAAGGACAAGCAGTCCCCTTACTGGTTTTCCTATAAATATTTACCTAACTAAATTGAAGATCTTTGTATTGATTCAGACACTCTTTCTATGGGACAATAATACATTGTGCTTCTCAAGACTGTTGCATACCTTACTTCTAATTTAACTATTTGCTCTGATGCCCAACATAGAGCATTCCTGGTCAAATCCCAAACCATTTCCTCTATATATGATCAGTCTGCAAAAAAATTAATTCAGAATATAAGGAGTAATCGACTCAATATCACAGTAACAAAGCAGTGCTATGTGTTAATATTCAGACATGCAGTTCTCCCTCTTATTCACATGAGGATCCCCAAAATATCAGTTGCTTTTCAGCATGCTTGACAGCCATAAGCTGCAGCTGTGCTGCATTGAAAATTGGCAATGCTGACATTAAACTGAGGGAGCTTTTTGAAGTAATGACAAAGGCACTGATTGCCTTCTTCCAAACCAGAGGGATTTTTTTTTTTTTTTTAACATAGGAGAACAGAGACTGGAAACACAGAGTGGGGTTGCCCAATGTCCTGAGACCAACCCCTAATTTATAAAGGTCTACACACACCTTCAGTCCTGCCTGCCTCCCTCCCAAATACGGCCTCCTCTCTTCAAGAACACATTTGCTTTCCCATTACCTGTCAATTCCCTCCTATATCAAAAGGATTCTGCACAAATCAAGAATGCTAATCAGCCATTCAATCCTTGAGTTTGAGCTGTTGCATTCCAGTTGCTTGCACGGCAATATGAGCAAAGTAGACAGACCAGTATATCCAATTTTCACAAACTGCTGACAACAGCAGCACTAATAAGGACCTAATGGTATTGAGTGTACAAAGAATACTTATACTGCAACCAAGAAAAATTCAGTGACAGAAAAAATGTAGGAGAGACTACCCTGCAGAACTCTGTCTCTTATCGTAACTGTGCCTCATACCAAGTGAGCTTTGAAATACCCAAACAGTTCGATGCAACGAGACAAATCACTAAGGCATATCTTTTAGAGCTGTACTCCCTGCTTGTTCTTAACAAGGAGCTGGCATTACTGTTTGCACACACAGTGATGTATTAAAATCTAATGTCAAAGAGGAAAGACCTTCAGAAATCAGTTGCAAGTTTCCTATTTTATATCCTTTGACAACTTTTTATGCAGATACTTAAAGAAAAAGAACCACTACACTCATCTGTAAGTACAAAATATATTTTGTATTTTGACCGGAATTACATATTATATACCTTGTCCTCATTATACTGCACAGCATGAGCTCTAGCACCTGGGTGAAATCACTGAAGTAGTGCTAAACCCTTCACTTAAAGAGGTTAAAAGTGGTTCCTTCAGTAGAATGAGAATGCCACTACATGGGTTTAAAGAAATAGTTCATTTCTATAGAAATCCCACCCTTCATAGGGGAAAGTTATGCTCCCTGTAGTTTTAAGAACTGAAAAAAAAAAAAAAATACCCTGAGCCTTGAATTTTGGCTCCCCTGCTTGTGCCTTTCGAAAAGGGAAAAGGTCTTTGCTAACAATGACTCCTCTATGACTCCAGAATGTAAAGAGCTTTTGTTTACTTTGCAGTACAGCAACACTTTTATCACTTCTGTCCCCTAAGGAAAATAATGCTTCCTCCTAACCACATGGATGTTGGACAATTACAAATCAAGATTCAGAATGGCCAGCGCTTAAAATGTCATAATTGCACTTACCATCCCAACATTATGCAGAAGACTTATGAACAAGAAGAAATAAAACCACAGAACACACACATACATGTACACACACATTCTGTATGCAAACAGGAGTGCATTTGAACTCAGAAAAAAGAACAAGCTTATTGTTGATGGGTGTATTTTTTTTCCTCCTCCAGAAAATGAAATGGAGATTTCACTACCACCAGCATCATGTTAAGATGCTGTAAAATATTAATGGTGCAGCAGGTCTGATAATTTCTAACATCTATGTTAGTTACTTATTTCAATTAATCAGAAAATAGCAAAGAATGTTTTTAATTATTTAACAGTGCTTTTTACAAACAGAAACAATCCAGCTGCAAAATGCCTCTATTACAAGCACAATCAACATGTGAAGTACACAAAAACAGTCAAATAGACTTCAGCTTTTATTTTAGCAATGGCTTGATTAATACCTTCTAAAAATACATGCAACTTCATCATTAAGCATTCGGCCTACTCATTATTTCATCTTGTAGTATTATTTTTTTGCATTCTAATTAGCACCACATTTTATTAGCATGCTCATATAATGTATTAAAATACGTACGTACCAAAATTTAAGTCCACGGGGACTGCTAAGTGCAATAATCAAAGGTGACTTTTGCCTGTAAAAGCCCTTTCCTGTGGTTATCTCAGTGCAGTCGGAAGGGATATTTCAGCACCATAAGAAACAGATTTGCAGTTAGGCTCAGTTTTTTCTTCAGTTAAAGTGCATTAAATCTTGTTGGCAAAATTGCCCAGATTGTAGAATTCGGCATCACTAGAAGTCAGTGTGTTACATTACGGATCTTCTTAACATACGATTAAAACGGCATGGAAAGTTTGGCTTTTTAAAAAATACAGTGGCAAGAGAAGACAGGTGCTTGCTTCTTTAAATCCACATTCAGAGAAGAGACGGTACAGATAATGGGAGGGTATAAACAACACCCTGCTTTGAGGTCCAGCAGAGAAGAAACTGGATGATTTTTACCCACTTTACAACATAGAAGATTACAGCACCATCATACGCACTAACACAGAGATTTCTAAGGTGCCTCATTTGAATATGTTCTGTGGAGACAAAAAGAACGGAATGTAAGGAATAGCAAACATCCTATCCAAATGGCTTCTTGCGGCAGGAAAGACGCTCGTTCTCTCATCGCCACTTAGATACAGAAGGTCTGAGGCAGTCTAGCTTGTGGCATCGTCTCTCTCTCTCTCCCGCGACTACAGGCAGGCTTGCTCTCTCCCGCTGCCTTAGTCTCTTGATTAATCAGGGATTCTCAAACAAAGAGCAAGCCTACCTTGGGGCGCCGGCAGGACTGTGGGGCTCCGGGGCCGCGGCGATCCGGCTGCCCTGGCCCCCCGCGCAGCCAGCATCCTAGCACCTCGGACAGCTCCCCCGCGCCGGGCCCACGGGCGGGGGCGAGCGCTCGGGCGGCGGGGGGCGCGCCGGGAGCCGGGGGGCGCGCCGGGAGCCGGGGGGCGCGCCGAGAGCCGGGGGGCGCGCCGGGAGCCGGCGGCTGCTTCGGTCCTCGGCGCCGGGGCCCGGGCGGTCGGCACAGCCGCCAGCTGGGCAGCGGGCTCGCTCTTACCGCCCACCGCACTGGCGTCTGGTTAGCAAGCGATCCAGTGGAGAAAGAAAAAATACATCTGCACGAACAGCACCGTACATCACATTTAGTCTATAGGTAGGAAAGAATATGAAACAACGCCCTTCCCCCCTCCTTCTCCCTTCCCAAAAAGGAAATTGTTCTTCCACGGAGAATGTGTAAATTAACCTTTAGCCCGTGTTATGGCTCAAGGAAATGAGCAGCCACTTAAAAGGAACATCGAAGCCTCAGTTTGATACCTCATATTGATGGATCTTTTGCACTCACCCTCACTGAAAAGCAGTGCAAAGCACACAATTACTGCTGACGCACAGGCTGCTGCTTGGGCTAAGCGGGGAGGAGCTTCTCAACCTCATCAAAACAACCTCCCTCCACCTGCTCCCATTGCACACAACCCAACCGCGCCGCTTGCCCAGAACCCGCCTGACATTTACACCGCTTTACTTCTATTGATATGCGCGCTCTGGAAGGAAGCCTTCTCTTTGAAAAGCATTCAGGGTGAAACTACACAGTTATACATGCATCCAGAATTTGTGAACGTAGAGGTTTGGAAGAACACTTCCTTTCTTCTCAGGTGGATCTAGCTGTGTTACAGCTCCTCCTGGCAGAATAGGTGCAGTTTTCCTTTCTCTTGCCCAAACCTGCATCCTGGACACAAAGCAGAAGTGTTCACTCCCTGTGCAAAAGCCAGGAAAAGGGGAGATGTCTGAATGTGCACAGAATGTGTTACCCCATCGTTAAATGTCATTTCACTCTTCCTCTTTTCTTAAGTTACAGGCATATTTTTCTCTTGCGTAAGTCTTGACTCTGATGTTACAATAACAGCTGAATTTATTTCTAGAACTAATAAATCATGGTCACGGAATAAAGTCCTTTCAAAGTAATGCACTTTCACATGAAAAGCGGTGCAAGTACACTAACAGACCTCACCTACAGAGCACAGGAGAACTGCCTGGAGATTTACTGCTTCCCAGCTGGAATATCAGTATTACTTCATATGTGAGAGGACTCAAGATAGCCACCTACACACACTGCAAAACACGGTGACCTCCTTCATGCAGCAGTGGCCAGCACTAACATTGGAACCATAGCCTGAGAAAGCCTGCTCCTAAACCTCTCTCATACTCACTAGTAACTCACTCACTGCTCACCGTGAAGTACACGCCCCAGCACACCACTTGCAACACTGCAAGACAGGGCAGCAAAGATTCCACATAACATCTCTATGAGACCAGTTCAAAAGGAGGCTTTAAGAAGGGTTAGAAAGATAGAAGAACAGGGCTTGAAAATACAGAGGGTTTCTCTTTTTGTCAGGGAAAGAGTTATGAAAAGGAAGTACCTATTGTGTAGAACTGGAGGTAGCCCAGGAAGGAGAGAGTTCTGCCCCTAGCCCAGAGGCTAGCCCACAGCTCTGCTTCTGATTTTTTTTCTTCCTTGAAAGATACCTTAAGAAGAGCTGTGGCTGTGTGGTAATTGGAGAGTTATTTGATTTTCATCAGCTGGAGATTCCTGTCACATAATAGCCTCTTATTTGAAATACTCCCCCAGAATTTCAGATCTTTCCTGTCTCTACCCCAAGTCATGCACCGAAAACAGAGAAATTGCTCAGTCAGATTTCTTTCCATGTTACTTTAACAAAGATACCACTGTGAAGTCCCTCATAAGCAATTTGAAGAACTACATATTTTAATCCACACACGTGAAACACTTGTCGAAGTCTTCACCACATGGTTCATCCCAGTAACTGAACTAACCCAGATATAATCATCTTCCAGATGACAGATGTTATTGCACCTTTTGGCCTTTTCCACATCTTATTATTCTTGTGCTAAGGTTCCTGGGGACCATATCTCCATCAGTTCGGAAGGAAATTTTCATTTTTCCTTCCAGTAGCACTGTGGGGATGTCATGAGCTCTGCAAGGCTGGCAGTTCCATCCCTGGTTAAAGCACAGAAAATCTCATCTGCATCCACAGCCAGACGCATCAACGCAGGAAAAAGCATGTACAGAATCAGTCATGGGACTGTCTGTGTGGAGGGCAGAAGAGCTGGATCAAAACTTAGGTAACTTGTTCTGTGGGGTTGTTTTCCCCAACTGTCTTACAGAACAGTGCTATGATGATCTTTAAACATGTTTAATGACAACCGTAAAGAAGCCATGACCGGCCTTCACTCCTTAGTTAAAGAGGACTAAGCAGTACAAATATACATACCTCCACAAATTACTAGGTGTGCTTTCATGTTGCAGAGGTCTACACCTGGCTTCCTGGTTTCCAGAAAGATTGTGGTGGAGAACCATTCCTCACAGCAGCTGCCAATTCCCTCTTCCCAAGTCATTTGCTCCACACATCCTTTCTGGAGGTTATAACCACACAGAACTCTGACAGATGTAGATTATTTGTGCTCACTTTGAATTTCTTTAAATAAAAAGGAAGTGCAAGGCTTCATTACATAGCACACAGATGAACAAATTCTATGTTTATTTATGTGTATGTACACATGCACATACATATATAAATGAAGACAGGGGACATGTCACTTGGTTTGTGGCTGCATTTGCACACTAAGAAAAGAGAAGATAAACAATCTGCTGTGGAGATGCACACCAGCAACTACTCAGCCTTGAAATAGTTGCAGGATACCACAGCCCCTCTCTGGCCATGCTGTAAGTAAGCTGGAAGCACACACTACACAACAGGGAGAAGGCAGACCTCTGCAGGAGGCTTCTTTGCCAAGGGGACGACAAGCCTTTTCAGGCTCAGAGACAAGTGGATTTTCTAGGCCTGAAGACTGTAGGCAGGAGAGACAAAGGGCTTTCAAGAGGAAGAGACTATTCAAGATGCTAACTGGTCACTTAAGTGACTTAGAAAGTCTGTCCCTGAAATAAGGAAAGCTTGAGTTCAGTGCTATTGACTCTGTTCCTGTTTGGTTGGTGAACAGCAGAGGAAGGCTCTCCAAGAAAAGGAAACTCCATTGTTTCCAGGTCTGAACCTGGTAACACGCCTGACTTGATGCGGGGACCTTCATGTAATTATTTAGATTTATAAGGGTCAAAAAGGACAGATTTCTTCACTTTAAATGCATCACTCCCCAGGTCATCTGAAGCTTCTCCTGAGAAGGCAGTCCCATGACAGATTTTTGTATCTGACCTCCAAGGCCACATTCAAGAGTTCCATGAGAGGACACTTCATAAAAGCTAAAAAACCTAAAATTAAATCCAGAAATGGATAACTTAAACATGGAAATTCCTGACACCTAACCAGGGGGAGTGTAGTATGAACCTACATCCCTCTACCCAAACTCTGCATCTCAGTGAATAGGAGAGGCTACTGAACAAGACCCGTCCATGCAACAACCAAATGAGACAGGGTTCCTATCAGCCCGAGGGCTAAGACCAAAGGTTTACCAAGCCAGACTTACCACAAGGGATGTTATGGTTTGGCAGTTTAACCACACTTACAAATACAAGGCCATCAAGATTCTGACTTTGGCTGATTAACATGCCCCTTGGCTAAGCTAAACTAAGCTTGGTTTGCTTCTTTCTCCTTTACCCTGACTCCTTAGCTTCAATTACTTTTTCCTGGCTTTTGTGTGCTTAGTCCCAAATCTTAGTTTCTATTGCTGCCAGTCTGCAATTGCTTGAGCTACTTCATGCCCTGTGCAGTATGGATTCCTCTCCTGATCTCTGGCTACATCTCTTAACCTAGGCCTTGCTACTATCCTTGACATTTCCAGCACTTCCATTTGGCCTTTCTTGACTCCAACACCTGGTACCTGGTTCTAACCAGTTCCAACTGTTAGGATCAAGCTAAATGTCTTAATTTCATGGTAAAACAATAGTCTCCTCACAGAGACTATCATTATTCTCATATGAGTGAGGCAAATTAAATTTTCAATTACAATCTTACCTGTGGCTGCATCCTAAATCTTGGTTTAGCAATCACCATCATGTGTCTTTAGCACTGAACGTGCATGCATGGAAAAAGATTAACCCAGGTTAATAAAAATTTTTAACTGGCAGTGGGTTAAATTAAAGGGAAATGCATAGAAAACAAACTACATCCAAAAGTGCTCACCATAACCTTGACCTTAAGGAACTCTCAGATTTGGTTTATTCATGCTCTTAATATCCACCTAGGATCATGATAAGCTAAGTGAAAACCTAATGATCTATTCACAATTAATTTTCAACATGATATACTAAATACTAAAGTGAGCCTTTGAGGCCACCTTTCCCAAATTATTTCACTCCATGCCCCAGATAAGCTTTAACATTCATGTCTTTTCACCTCAAGCATTCTTAAAACCCTGGAAGTTCTGCAGTTGCTCCTTCTTCCAGCTGCATTTGGCTTGTTTTGCCCCTCTCTCCCTCCACATACATACAATGCTTCCACAAGTAAACTATGCATACAGTAAGAGTAAAAGAAGCTCTAATTTCTCCACCTCCATCTTGGCATTTCTTTCAGCTGTTTCACATCCCTCTATGACATCCTTTCACTTCCCTGGAGCACACTGGTTCTATTCCTCCTAGCAACTGACTATCAACGTCGCACACATTTCTCTTTTCAGAGCACTGAGGATGTTTTTTCTAAAGGTACAACAGTAGAGGGGTCTCTGCTCATGTAAAAAGCCAATTAAAGTTAAATACTTAACTGCCATCTGTGCCTTTAAGAAAGATCTCCTAATTTTCCCCAGTGATCAATTTTTTTCACATGGGACCAATTTTGTTGATATTGCTTAGGCAAAATTCCCTTGAAGTCCATGGGGAACTTTGCCTGAATACAAAATGCGGAGCAAAACCCTGTGCTTATTTGCATAGACCACAAATCACAAAGATCATGTGCTGATGCAAGTGATTTATCCTACATGACAGCTGCTACAACTGGGCTATTTTAAACCATGATTTGTTTCATGATATTTACCATTCAAAAAAAAAAGTAGTCAATTGATTCTTTTTTTCTTAAACTGGATTAGATTGAAAGATTCTGGCTGCTTTCCAAACCCATTAATTACTAAATGGTACATTTTCAACAGAAACGTTAAGCTATAAGTAGTTCTTCTGGAGCCAGTTAGCTCCTAGCTAAAATCAATTAAAACTGGTAAAGATACATTTCTATGGTCAGGTCCCAAATACAGACATTTGTATTTATAGTATAGTGGATGCTGTCAGAATCCTCCAACATAGATGCAGTTGTACTAGTAAAACTGTACTTTTACTGTTTAGCTCATACAGGGGGTAGTAGGTGGATTTATTATTCCAGGATAAACCCAGCTGTGTCAGTATGGTTGCACTCACACTATGCTCTATTGCTGCTATACTAGCATCAATTTTCTAGTGCCAAAGAGGCACTAGAAATCCTATGGAGTATAAAGGCAAGGCAGTTTAAGCTTGCTTGTCACCCCACCACCCTGCTGCTCATTCCCATTTGTGTGGCCTTGCAGGGAACTGGGTCATGGAAATGCTCCAGAACAGAAATAATTTTGGGTGGGAATGAGGGGGAGTCCAAAAAATCAAAGAGGAGGGTGTTCTTTTCAACCAAATCACTTCCTTGCACTACACAATGCAGAGGGCACTTCACAGCGTGAGAATGGTACTCCTGCCAAAGTAGTTGGTGACTTTTAAAGTGAAAAGTCCTTATGCTACAGACACTACTAGTGTGCTTAAGCTTCTATCTGAATGACTCCAGTGCCCAAGCGGCACACATGCCAAAGCTGTTGCACAGAGACTTGGTCTGCTGAAGCCTACAGGAGCAAAGAGAATCCTGCAGGCAGTCAGGGAGCTGACAGGCAGTCCTCCCTGCCCTAGAAACTCCACAACTCCGACAAGCACATGCAACCACTCAGTTACTTTAAGGCAGGCAGAGAAAGGTGTGTACACAGTGCACAAATGGGACCATGTATGTAAGTTGCAAAGTGCTTTCCCAGAGCACTTGACTCCAGGCATTTCAAATTTGTGTAAAGCCAGCACTGCAACTCAAAAAAAACAGAATCAGGAATGCAGCTCTGCTTTTGTCCCACCCCCAGCTATTTCTCTGGCCTTGTGCTGGCACAAATGCTGCTTGGCCGTGTGGTGAAGCAGATTGGGAAACCAAGCTGAGAACTAGCCTGGGATTTTGGCACACATAGATGTTATTATTTGAGAGGACCACCCTGCCAATGCAATCAGTGGGCAGCAGAGACCCAGCACAGCCCAGCAGATGGAAGGCAAGCCAGTTGGGTCTCATTCAGGAGCAGCCAACTTCTTGCTTTCATCCAAGCTACTTGGAGAATCAGCCATGAACCTCCAGCAAGCCCCACAGCATTTCTGAGCTTTTTTTTTTTTTTTTTTTAAAAAAAAAAAAAAAAAAAAAAAAAAGTAGAGCCTGGAAACCCACAGAGAAAAAAAAAATACCTGTAAAAGTGACCCATGAAGAAGCCTAGAGCAAGAGATCTGGGAATAGAAATTGAGAAACTTCTGTGAAACTTGAAGTCTCCTATCTGCTCTCATTAATATCATCTGCACTTTTTTTCCCAGCACTACAGGTAAGTCAGTCCCATGTAGTTAGGAAATGGGCAAAGATGGGGAGAATCAAAGTTGCTCACTTTCACCAAAAAAGCATCTGAGCCACTAAATAAAGGTATGGTAAATACTGAAAGAATGGAAAGGCTCAGAGAAATTCCTCTTAAATAATGTAATTGTGCTATGTACATTACGATAGTACTTAAGATGCTGTTGACTAAATTATTTAAGGTATTAACTTTATAAAGAAACTGAAAGGTGTTATTTGTTAAATGAAATATACTTAAGCTTTATAAACAACACAACTACAGAATATATTTTTCAAATGTGTTTGGTTTTGGTACATAACAAAAATCAACGTGAAATATTTGTTGCTCCACATTTCAGGACTGGACAGGAGGGCAAGTGAAGTTTGGATGAAAAAGCTGTTAGACCCCTAGAGAGAACATGCACAGGAAAGAAATTTGAGAATGCAGGGAAGGTGACCTCAAGCCAAAGAAGAAATAGCCACAACAGAAAAGAAGAAACTGAGGGCATGAACATGTGTCTGTTTGTTTGCTTTTCTTAATGAGACAAAGACTGTCTCATGATCTCTAGAGTTGAAGAAACAGTGACCTTTGGTGGAAGAGGAAGGTTTCATCCAGGGGATTAAGGGGCAAGGGAAGCTAGATACCTCACGTGGTTCACATCATCCATATTAGCAAATCGCACTCAGGAAGTAACTAAGGAGTTTAGCTGGTCCATGACCAATGAGGGCAACAGGGAGCAGAAGCCCAATTTGTTCCCATCAATTTAGAGAGATAAGCCTCATTTTAGGTGTCTGGGTGGCTAGATACACACTGTGTAAACACTTCCCTCACCACCTCAGATTGAGGAAAAGGAAAGAGCAGTAGCTTCTCTTTTACATTCAGAAAATCTTTATCCCCACAGAGAAAAGGGTTGAAGGTTGCAAAAGCATGTAAGTCATGGTAAACACTTTGACTGATGTGAGCTATTTTTCACACACTCAGATATAAAGCAATTGAAAAAATAATAAATGGAATTCTCCTAATTATTATGGAAACAATAATTTCCTGCAGGCAGTCCCTAAATAAACTGTTAGGAAAATCAGTTTTCTCCACAGCTCTAGCTGGCTAATCATCATATGTCAGTTAACATATTCCTGGTTTTCCCTCCTGCTTATTTTCCTGGAGAAAATATAATGATTCGCTCAGTATAATAGCCATTCCTATCAGTGGATGAGCTCAAATTGCCACCACTCAGGAAGAAAGGAATGCAAATGAGGAATACCAATTAACCCCTTCACAATTAAAAATATCTCTATCTATTATAGCACCCATTAGTGATACTCTAGTTAATGGTCTGTCAACATTTCTATTAGACCTTTTCCCCCTGCTCCCACACAGAACTAAATCCTAGCTAATCACCTTGAATATACCTCTATGGATTTACACAATACATACACACAGCTCAAATGAATCAAAATATAGACTTCTCTGTTATCTTGAGCCATTACATCCCCCTAAGTACCTGTTTTCTAATGTATCATTCTAAATACTCTTTACTCCAAATACATTGAATAATTCTGCAGGATTTTTTTTTTCAGCATTACAAATACTTTGTGTATAAAAAGACCCAATTGCAAAGACCTGTCCTAAATATACACTGTGAAAATTGTAGAGTGCAGCTCAGTTCACAGCAGATTCCTTTTGCCCATATACTTCACATTATTCCATCCTTTTTTTACACTAGATGTGAGACAGTGGGTTACATTTGCTGCCATGTACTGTAATACCCAGAAATGACAGGGTGAATTAAGGACAAAGCTTCAGCCTTAATAGCTTAAGATCCCCTGACATCCTTATGATCAAACCACATTCTCCACACTACTGTATTTTCTTTTTTTTGTGTGTGTCAAATTCATTACAAATGGATCACATTCATATATATTTCATTTATTAGTCCTTTCAACTCTCAAAATACACTTAAACATTTTATACTACGCTCATCGTCAACCATTTTCAGTTAAAGTGCTGGCATACTAGGAAGAATAAAAACTCTCTAACCGATAACCAGATGGGAAAAGTGAGAGGTATATAACTGCATCCTAAGCTATAGTTTAACCCTTATTTTCACCACAAGATTTCTCAGTAAATTTACAATGGTATTGTTTGGTATCTATGTGCAACTTGGCACCATTTTGAGCACTGAGCTTGCACACAGCAATTCAGCTATGCCGGGGTTTCCTGGCTTGTTTACAATCCTCAAATAGAGGATCCACAGCTCTTATGAAAACTAATTAAATACCTCTTGTACACAAACTACCCTTCAGAAACAAAAACTGCACTCCGCTCACCAGAGGTAAGTGTCTAATACAGAATGACTGGCTTTTGTTTGGAATTACTGTTTGCAAACTCTAATTAGAACAACTGAAAATTATATTTTTATATATTACAGCTGATAAAATACTGGCTGGAAAAACTACACTTTTCATACTCAGTCTATAGGCATGCAAACCAATGTCACCACATACGTAAGTGCTAGAAATACTGCTTTCTGGCAGCCCTACAAAGGTGGCCTTAGTATTACAGGCTAGTTGAATTTACAGTTCCCCAAATTCATGAGGCTACTCAAGTTCATGAAGTCCGAAACAGACAGAACTGCTTGTAAGATCAGGCCTTTTGTACATTTGTAATACTAACTTTGGTCAATCTATATTTAAGAATTCTATTATTTGTGACATACTTTCAACGTTAAAGTGTTTTGCTTTATCATCTGAACTACACCAAGTACTCACTAAATGAATCCCATCCAGAAAATGATAAGCAACAGTGCCACGGAAGTTACAGTTCACATCTTCCAGTGTAAAACTCCTGTAAAACTGAACGTCCTCAGCTTCCTGGAAAACTGGCCTGGCACCACTAAAGGCCAACCACAGAATTGTAAAACAACCTGTCTTCCTGTAAAACATCCATCTGTCTATCAAACTGCCCCAGCACCAACTAGCTTTTTGCCCAGCTATAACAATCTGAACAATATTTATTTTTTTTCTTCCAGAAACACTAAGCATTACACCTAATATGAATAACAGTGTGTCATTGTTTCAGGGTAAACGCAAGAAGTGGGAACAACCTTGTCTGCCTTGAGTTTAAAGGCCAGGTACTCTTATTTTCTGTAAATACTTCAAAGCAAAACCCTACCAAACTGCTAAGATATAGGCTAGGGAAGGAGGAGGGGTAGATGGAAAACATAGAAAAATAGGATGTTTATCTTGGCTCTATCATGCACAGAGCCAACAAACTCTGAATGGGATTGAGACTTTTTTCCCACTCTGCTATCAGTGGCATTTTATTTGTTGTGAATGTGGGATGAATAAAGCAGAGGTGGCATTAAGAATAAAAAAATGATGCAACTGCTGTTACCTATCCAGGTATGAAGAAACTGCAATATGACCTTATTCGTGAGTACAAGTCAAAGGACAAGTGAATGTTAAGGGGGCACCAAAGAGAACCAGATCAATGAGAGATTCCATATGGGAAACTTAAGTGGGAAATGGCCCTGCCTTGCTATTTCTTTCTAGGCTAAGAAAAAAAGTATAAGAGAGAAGATGGCAACATTTCCAGAAGGAGCATGGCAACAGTCAGGAAATTAAATGCAGAGTTTACATTATAGCACACTTGACTCAGTTCCCCCACCTTTCTTGATATGAAAAAGGAAAGAAATTAAATTTCTGCCCTGGAAGGGGAAGAGAGAGGGCTGAGAAAGCACAATTTGGAGTATTTGTTGACTTGAGACAGAACAGATGACCCCATAGCAAAATAGATCCTGTCACCTAAAGACAGCAATGAGACATTTCAAAACTAAATATTAACCTTAAATAATTAATCCTTTCTGTAATCCCTGGGAAAGAGGATCAAAAAAACCCATGTGAAATAAACTTGTGGTTTGCTTGAACTTATTTCTGGTTCCTAAAATCCAAAATAGAATCTTTTTTGAAAGCCAGACAGTCATCCTGATGAAAGAAATTACAAATCAGCACATTTCCCCAAAATGTTTTGGCTTCCGTGAATCAACACTTTCCAACTGAAAAAGCATTTAATTAAAATTGCAATCAGATCCAACTCAAGTGAGGCACAGGAAGTTGGGAAAGTTTCTCGAGCAGGGTAAAACCACATCTGAGGGACATCCTTCGCTTAAAATAAAGATGGTGACTGTGAAGCAGTGGGCAGAAATTACAGGCATTTCTGAGCTTTTTATTCTCAGGTGCCATTAACCTGGGCCACTAAGAGATCAAAAACAATGATTAAATAAGTAGCACAGTCCAAAAATTAGACAGTGATATTTAGACCTTTTATTATCTAGATTAAACATTCAAACTCCTTTCAAAACAGATGCCATTGCATACCTGTACCTACAGATCTACACAGATCAATTCTGATTCAACACTCAGACCATGCTTTTCTTAATGGAAATTTCATCATAACTTACACATTTTGCAGGAATGTAATGACAATGCTTTTTCCTCCATTATCAGGAGAATCTCAGAACTACTTCAAGACTTTCTAGTGACCAAACAGAAATTTAAACAAATGAATGTTTGCCAGAATTCTCTTCTAATGGGAAAAAAAAAAAAAAAAAAGGGGAGGGCAGGGGAAGGTAGGGAAGATTTTGCTCTTATTCTAACCAAACAGCAGCAGCAATGGCATAGCTCTTAAAATCATTTCACTACACAGGTCTCCTAGATTCCAGTTACTCAAACTACAACAAGCAATCAAAATAAAAAACACTTCCTGGGTATGGACAATTCAAAAGTCATTGCCCTACTGTAAGCTATACAAACAAGGTGATGCCAGGCACTGAATTTGTTATTTTCTATTGGCTTTATTCATAAAGGTGAAAAAAATATTTACAGCACAATTCCTCTCTTTTACAAACTCCTTGAAAGATGTTGTTCCTCCCTACCCAGCATATCTATTCTTAGATTACTTACCATTTGCTTCTTCCTTTAGGGGAAATTATCTTCTCTAGAGTTACTAGAAAAATGGATGACTTGGACAAATAGAACTTGGTCCAGAGTGTATTGAATTCAAGGTACTGAGACGGCTTTGCTAAGAATTGGATTAAACAGTTTCATCTATGTGGGTGAGATCAGCAGAACTGCAAGCGGTTTTCCTTTACATCTTCACAGTGTAAGTACTGCAGGCAGTTACAATCATGGGTCAGTGGAAAATCAACTATGTCAGCTAACAACACTACCTATGTTATCCATCCAAACAGGGAGATCTCTCTAGGAGGTCAATACTACATGCTCATGATGAAGTTGCCGCTACAAACCCATTTCTGAGATGCGACTACAAGGAATTAAGGCCATTTCCATAGGGTCTGATGCAGAGTGGGCTTCTAGATGTAGCAAGGTTTTTTTCTACTTGAATAGAATAGTTACACTGTAGGTCTCCAACATACCATCCGTGGAGTCTGCTTTCCCTAGTGCAGTATAGAAACCAAATGTGAAGTGCTGGTATCTTTTAAAGGCTCCATAGGATACAAGTTGATTATGCACACACAAAAAAAGAAATTTGTGATTAAAAAGAACCACAGATTCATTTTATAATCCAATTTTCTTTTCAGCTTTGAATACCTTAGTTAATGCTCATTACAAGTCTTATGGCAGGCTGCTGTTGTGAACACTGCTGAAACATTGCTCAGTTATGTTCTGACAAAGCATTCTTCAAATCAGAAAACACCATCTCTATTAAGCTAAAGAGATTTTGAGGCAACACGAAACTGCAGTAAAAACCTGCCAGGTTAGTGGCAAGCAGTAGGGGAACTCAGATCTTTGAAAAACTGAAAAAACAGCTTTAGAGCTCATGACAAATTATCAGGCATACTACCACACAATTTAAGAGACTCCTTTAGGGCTCCCATCTCTTCTATTACAAAGATCACCAGAAACCTTCTGGGCTGCTATATAGCCATACACAAAAAACACAGCAGTTGGATCAAACTATGTGCTGATTATCTCATGATAATCCCATGCCATACTTAACTGGTAGCAAGAGGTCGAGTTGCAGCACTCTGCATGATTGATCAGTGTTGTGCTACATCCTTCAAACACCTTGAAAAGCTTTTCAAGCCGTTATTCTTCCCTACATAAGACTACCCTGTAGCTTTTGGTCCTTCACATTGTATATTTAGATTGTTTTTTCTCCAGAAAGTTTTGTTGAGTATCTCTGCACTACCCCAATTGTTCAGAGTGTTGGAAAGTCAGATCTAATGATTCCCTCCTCATTTTTCTCACTGCTTCTCTGTCCACACTGACTTATGCAAACTCACCCCTTCAGCACACTTTGCAGAAATTTTTAATAGGATTTTTATTCCTGCTTTCCAGATTGTTAAAATCAACAATCAACTAAATAAATCATCTAAATAAATAGCACAAAACTAATAAATACCACATATTGATGTACAGAAGCATCCCCAAAATAGTGGCTAGGATCTTTGTCATCCAGACAAAACAAATAATTCTGTGAGCCTTTATAAGTTGCCAAACAACACAGGACTCGCATTTCTCACAGTAGTGAGAATTACCAGCAAATTTCACTGAAAGCAAAGGAGAGACATCCCTGTAAAACTTGTATAAACAAGAAAAGAAACAGGTACACTGAGTTTTAGAACTCCAACATGTCCTTCTCACATAGAAAAATAATACAAGAGCTAAGAAAGCTGCATGAGAAGTCTCCAGGTCCCTGTGATCTCATGCTCATTGTTCACTGAGCTTCGCTTTTATATTTACCACAAATGCACATTATCCATGTACACAGAACTGTCCTAAGCCAATATCTGGGAAAAAATAAAAAGGAAGCAACTTACGATGCTGTGTCAGCTATACTCAAGCACTGCTCAAAATGGGCATATCCAAGAAAAATACATGAGAGTCTCCTCCTCTCCTTCCTTTATGCCCACAGTTCCCTAAATTGAAGTGCACTAGCAATCTTACATAAATACTACTTAATCTTTAGCAAAAGAGGCCTTGAAGTTTCTCATTTCCATAATTTAAACAAATCTGAGGACTGTTCTTTGGTGGGATATTTTTCCTAATCATTCCTGTGACTCATAAATAGGATAGGAAATAGTAAAAGGTGATGTGAACTCCTCGCCAGAATAGGCACTCCAGAATGAAAGTGGCATTACTGCTTCTTATCTTCTGCTTCTCATTATTTATCTCTTTCATGCCTCTTCATTGCCAAGATAGTTTAACATTTCTAATGCTTCATATTTCACTGAGGTTTAATTGCAAATAGATTCAAGGGAGCAGAAAAAAAAGGCAACAAAGACAAACACGGGCTAAGGGATTTTAGTTTAAACAGTAAATGTTGTCATTGTACAGTTTGAAACAAATTAACTGGGAGGATGACACAAAGGATTGAAAACAGATTTGACTGTTTCCTGCTCTCTAGCTGATGAAGGTCAGTATGACAAAGGTTAATATATCCAGTGCAAGATTTTGTGTCCAGCTCCCCATTGTTGTGGTTAAGTGCCTTAAAATAGACAGACTTTCATATTAAATAAGATAGAGTCACTGAATACATCTGCATCTGCTAAAGTGGAAGGGTTTTACAAATATGAGAATAGAAGAGGATTCTCCAACAACAGTCACAACAAACGGAAGGATACAGCAAAAAAACTCTGCATCTAGATTAAACCTGAGCAGTTGAAATTAACTGAAAGTTACTTGATGGATTCATGCAGAAATACTCACAGCCAGCTCAAGCAAGCCCCTGTTTTTCTACCACCCGTCAGCATGATGTAGTCAAGCAATACTACTACTAGCCACTTCAAAAGCAATACATGGGATGCTATTGGTGTTTGATGTAGTTACTGCCATACTCTGCTCCATAAGCGCAGTAAGCAGTCTAATGTGACAGACCCAAATCAGCTTCTATGGATCATGATAGAGCTGACTCGCCTGAAAAGCACAGAAATCCCCTCCCTGCTATGGATTTCCCACAAAGCTTGCTTCCCTCTGAACAATGGTGTACGATTTGAACATCCACTATAACATCTTCAACTCCCGTGTAGGCATACAGGCATATGAAAATCATCTCACAGGCATCCTAATAGGGATGTGACGTGTCCCCCTGCACTCCAGCATGAAGCAAAATGTTTCCTATCCTGCAAAATACTGGGAGTTCCATCTTAAGCATTTTGTTTCTGATTAGCCTGACCACCTTGCCCAGCCTTCAAGGAGACCCACTCATTGCCTGCCTATTCCATGAAGAGCAGAAGTGTGTAGATAGGAATGCAACTCTGATCTTCCACTGCTGATCTTGCAGATAACATCCCGGAGATTCTGCTTCACCTGTACAATAAACCAAAACCTAACGAATAGTGAGACATTCCTAACAACAACCAATTTCCTGGAGATTTCTCTCCTGCTGTGGAACAAATTGCAGAGGCTTAGAAGAAATAAAGGCTACCAGTAGGAAAGTGAGGGAGTCCCACTGCTGGACCCAGGTTTTGGTCAGGTTTTTTGTGACAGGCTAGGTAGGAAGAACTACTCTTCCAGCAGATCTCTCAGGGAAACTCCTACATCAAAAGCAATTGAGTAAAGGATGAGGCTGCTAGCACAGACACTGTGCTACACTTCATGCAGAGTACAAGCACTAATGATAAAAGGTAATATCATCACTGCTAACATGAGGACTATGATGATTCCTACAGAAATTAATCTACTCTGAGTTTGTCTCAGATCAGACAACTGCTTTTTCTGGATTCAGGAAAGGCCCTTCAGAACTGTAATTTGCCATCCCAGAAACAAGACCTCAGTGGTGGGTCAAAATTATCCCAAATCACTGCCTTCACCCAAAGTGCTTCAGATTCCCTGGACAAATTGAAGTTGTTTATTACCTGGAGTAGCATTGCTCAGAGGAGATTAATCTTATTATCTACAGAACTTCAAGTATGTATATTACAGTTTCTTTAATCTGTGGTAACATCTCCAACAGCTTTTAAGTTATCCTCTGTTGTCCCAGCAGCAAAATTCAGTCTTTCACATTTTATTTTTATATATTCAGGAATTGTACATGACTTCTTCAGCTGCAGGTTTTGAATAACCAGAATAGACCAAAATGTCTAGTAGCTGAATTAAGACACAGTTATTAAACACTACCAACATGTGGACACTCTTAAAATATTTTGTGTCTATTCATCTATAATTCTGTTATTCATTAATATTTCAAACTTGACTTGGGCTTTCTGTAGATCAGATGTTTGACCTTGTGCTAGGTGTATCTGTCAGTGAGGTGTCATGTAAACTTAGACTCTGAACTTTACCTTCACTTACAGGGCAAGTGGTGTTTGTGACTACAGAACACTTCTGGAAATCTCTGCTGCTTACTACTGCTGGGAGAGACAACTGGTAGCAGGTTAAAAACTAAGAGCTACAGAAAACTCTGTGCTGATTTAAAAGTAATTTCAAAATTGAACCATTTTTAATAACCCTTTATCTATTTGAAGCATAAATCTAAAGCTGTTAGATGGGCCTCTTTACTTCCTAATATTTTCTCAGAGTTGTGAATCACCCCTGTACTGAAGAACAAGAATCACATCTTGCATGCCTTCACACAGATTTAGCAGTTTTACAATAAACCTTAATCCATTTTTCACTCTCCCGATCTTCCTTCAGCCCCAACGCAGCATCTGGCATTGCTGTAATATATAACTGCTCTAAAAATATATTGTTGTAGGCAGCAACTCTGACAGTGAAGACCTGATGGAAAGCCACCAGTCCAGCCCCCGCCACATCTCATTTGTGATTATGCCTTCTTTGCTCTCTACATCAACTAGAGCAAGGTATATAGAGCTGCACCCACTCATAGCCTTCCTTAGATACACAGTGACTTGCCAAAATGGTATTTACACTGTCTCACATGCCACAACAGTTCATGGCACTCCTGAGCAGATGGGCCAAAAGATGAGGGTAGTAAGGAAGCCTGGAAGAAACTGTGCAGAGGGACACACAACAGTAAGCCACACCAGTTTTAATTTACACCATACAGTTTTCTTCCCACATTTTGAATCTCAAGTGTCAACAGTACTTTAAACTCACTTGTCTCAAGACAGGAAGAAGTGGTAAGTTTCTGACAGTAGCAAAGTGACTCTGCAAGCAAGTCCAGGCTAGGACTACACAAAAAACAGAGCACAACTTTACCTCCAAACTGAGACAGAGATAGGAAAAAAGTAAACAGATCTGACTGGAACAAACTGTAATCTCCTCAGCTCTCTCACCCAACTCAGAAACATACACCATCCACATTTCTATCAAGGGCCTTTTGAACCAAGACAGTACAAAGGAAATGGCAGTTTCTGTTTAGGCACCATTCATGACACTGGATAACTGATAGATGCATTTTCCAAAATTGTATTTTTGGTGGCAGTAATTGATGCTAGCCTAGTCTTCAATCATTGCCTTCAAATGTGTGTCCTGACTATTAAAACAAGAAAGTACAGGAAATAATAAAAGGAGTTTTTTCCACCAAAGCAGGAGGTTGGCAATGCAGTAACAATGCAATGGCTGTCCTTTTATATATCAGATGAAAAATCCTGGATACCTGCAGGGAATTTTGTAGATTGCTCCCGGAGGTGGCTGGGCTTCTATAGAAGAATTGTGTTTTCACATTTCCACTATGCTCTTCAGTTGTTGGTGGTGTCTGCTTATTTATACACTTTCCTCAACTGTTGCTCATCTTGCACAACATGGTTCCAGACAACAAGGACACCAACCCTGAAGAGGGTCCCAATAATAATAATACGGAGAGTGGCCCGAGTAACGACAATCACCCCGATGCGGCTACATGTTGTCCCCCTTTATTGCCCGAATCGCTTGGTTATATACTTTTCAAAGCAAGCACCCGCTGTTCACGCGCCCCATACCCCTTGATTATTGGTCATAAGCAACTTACCACGCACCCAAAGGGAAACTGTGATAGGCAAGCATCTTGCAGTTTGCTGCATACTTGTGCTTAGCTTAGCCAGATACATAGCTGAGAAAATTCCTCATTAACAGATACAGTTCCTCACAACACAGCCCTTCAAGGTCATTCTCATAACACAGCTGTTGTTAGCAGTCTGATCTCAGGCCTGGATTGTCCAAACCTTGCAACAAAATATCGGGGCCATTCTCTGTCAGAAATTCTACTACACAACCCTACAGACGAAATTGAAAAATACAGTAGGAGCAAAACTACATGCAACAGCAATGGTATCAGGAAGCACCGTGTCACGTTCAAAAAGTTGCTAACAATATCCTTGTCCACATTCAGAGCTTTAAGAAAAGCCTGACAGACTGAAGTACTAATATAGAAACAAACTAATTTCCTCTCCTGTCCCAAATAACCCCCACTACGTCAGTGTATGATATCTAGCCAAAACCTGACCTTGTATCTTTGATTTGGGGCTAGAACCAATAAGCACAAAATTGTCCTTAACCACATTTTTGTTCAACTTTGATCTACTAGAACACATGCAAAGCAAGTTCAAAGTTACCATTGCAAAAGCAATAGAGAAGAAAGTCTGGCTCATAAACAAAGGACTACAGCTAAGTGTATTTAATGCACATATGTATGGCTGAATATTTTATTTTCATTTCAGATGCCAATATTCAGCCATCTGGCTTTCCTTGAGGCATCTCTTTTGTGGCCTTTTTTCTTTTTTTTTTTTTTTTAATAGACACTCTTCAATAGCAAGGCGTTAAAAATATAAAAGAAAAGAAAACCAAGTTCCTTAGTGTGAACCACTGCAGGCTACCAACCACCACTTCATTGTTAAACCTACATGAAACATAACATCAAGAAAGTTTCTGTTTTCTAAAACAGTTCTCTTACCTAAAATATTAATTCCCTCTTTATCCTACTAAATGTTAGTCTTAATGGCCATATGGCTGGACATTTATAATTAACAGCTTTTATCTAAATAAATACAGTGCTTTGAATTTTTAATAGGTTTGTCCATTAAGAACCCTCAATGAAAGGTGAAAAAAGCTCTTTCTGAAAGAAGAACAGAGGGATATGAACTTCATGAGGTGCCTGCAGGCAGGGAGCAGTACGTCGTATGTGACATTGACCATTCGCACCAAACAAGTACTGCATACCTGCATGGAAACGTCACCATATACGCAAATAAAATGCTGGATGAATCAAAAGGAGGTCCAGGCAATGAACAAACCACAGACCTACTGCTTGTACAGTACAGGGGATCTGCTAGCTTAAATTAATTTTGGAGACATCTGTACCCAAACATTAGTCTACAGCACAGCACCACAAAACCTCAGTTTTTATGGGACTTCATAATGTAACCATCTGATTAAATGTGTCTTCCACTTTTGATATAAGTGTGAAAGGCAGAGAACTGCAGTCATTCCTCCAACTTCCTCACACAGGCACAGCATTGTGAACATTTCCAGTGGGGCACAGTACATTAGTGCTGTCTCATCACGGATGGGGCTCTCAGTTTTCTCTACCCACACTGCCACAATGTTTTGTGCTGTACTAACAACCAAATTCTTGTTAGATTTCCACATCCACTCATTATTTCCTTTCCTTGTTTATATAAATTACCATGGCTTATTTGTCAGGATTCATATCTGTGAATTTAATGGAACTGCACTTCTCAAAATTACCCACACTGTCAACAGCTCTAATTTGTTTATGTCAAATCAGTCTTTTTTTTCTCCCCCCATCTACCCTTCTGTTTCATACCATTTATATTAGCTTGTCAGCTGAGATTTTATTTATTTATTTGATTTGGAAGGTTTGCTTCTGTGAAACCCTGATGGCAGAAGTAGTGCACAACTCAAGGAACAAGTAGTAAGATGTAAATGTTTTCAACACCAAGCTGTTACTCCCAATTCAGTCCTGGTCAAGAGCAATGGAAGTTCTGGCCAGTTTTTGCATTTATTAGAAAAACAGATATGAGGTAGGTTTGTTTTGTTTTTTTTTTTTTTTTTTGGCTGGTTGGGTTTTTTTTTGGTGGGTTTTTTGGTAGTTTTTTGTTGTTGGGGGATTTGTTTTTTTGTTTTTGTTTTGTGTGTTTTTTTTTTTTTTTTTTTAAATCCTGCAGCTTGCTCTTTCATACTATTTTATTAGCCACCACCCTAGAAAACACTTAAGAAACACTAAGCATGTAAGTGGAAATGTAAGCACCTAGAGATTTTTATGAACTCTTCCAAACACCAACATTGTAAGAACCTAAAAGGCTTGCTAGGCACTCAATCTCCCATAGCAATCTAAGCAGTAGGATCGTACCTTTTCCTCTCACAAAGGTATCAGGTGAGAGGACAAATACTCCAATATTTCTATTTCCATCTAGAACTTTGCAAAGAGGTTACAACTAAGATATCAAAGCATGTATGAAATTTAATACATACTGAGAAGAAATGAAAATCACTGCTCACACACATGCATAGCATTTGCTTTCCAGTGTCATCCAGGGTGTGATATTGTACAGTGCCTGCACTGTGCTTATTGCTTTAGAAACCCAAAGCGACAGTCACAGCTTACACTGATCAGTTAGGAAGGACTGAAATAAGCTGCAGCACAGCAAAGCAAAACTTACTCCATGAAAAACTAGAAGAATACTTAAAACAATGTATTTTTGTCCAGATTTAACACAAGTTCTGGGGAACATTTAAGGATCTAAAGATTTAGAAGGGATTGAGAGGCAAGGGAAAAACACAAGTATTTTGCTCAGCCGGATCCCTGACCCTTAAAGACACAAAAGGTGATTCTTGTGGTTGTGCACTGTTCAGTATTTCCAAGGAAAAAAAATACATCAAACCCAAGCCATGCTTTGGACCATAACACCTGTGAGAGATGACCAGCAGGACATGACAACACCTCTTCCTACTCCATGGAGCAGCAGAGGCTGCATCATTCCTTGCAGCCACTTCCCATTCTCTCGCCCTGGCCTTCCCCAGCTCCGTCCCACCGTGTACAAAAGCCTGCTAATAGCCATATGCAACAAAGGGGGTGAGCATCTGGGCTCTGCAGGCAGACATAAAGAACTGTTCTTTCAGTTCTCCACCCATTTTTGTGCTGCACCAATTTAATCAAGCAGCAAGCTACTTTTGTCAGTGCTCTTAAGCTGCAGCCTGGCACACCAGCTCATTTGCTGGCCAACCTGCTTTTTAGACCCCTGACAATAGCTGAGCAATCTGAATGCTCAACACATCATATATTGCTATTGCCATGCTTCTGATTTCCATTTCATTTTGGGTAGTAATTTTTTCCAGTCATGGCAAGATTTACATGCTGGCAAAGCCTTAACGAAATGATTAATGGGAAGTATTTCTGGGTATTATGGCAGAGTTCTGTTTAGAAAGAGAACAAAAGTCCTGTACTTCAGTTATCATGCTGAAATCAACAAACTCTTATTTCTGGTAAATCGCTTATTAGAATTTGTGTATTCTTACTTTCCGTAACTTTTCTCCTAAAAAAAATCCTAGACTTCACAACAACAATATTAGTGCAACTACTGTGTCATCAGTACCAAAAGTTGCTATTTTAGGTGCTTATTGATCTTCCCAGCTTAAAAAAAATAAAAAAACCTTTGGTCTTTGGGCTAAATTAAGATCTCAAGAGTTTAGCATTTATGTAGGGGAGGAAGAGACTTTGAAGTCCTGGTGTATCTGAAGTCAGTGTGTGTACTTTCTGGGTTTTAACAGGACAGGATTTACTCTGTTCATATCTGCTGAGTTGAGGATAAAAAATAAGATAATAACAACAAATACAACGGACCAAATCTTTTTGCTCATTCAAACAACATGCCTTCAGCTGCAAAGAAGCATAACATGCACTAATTTTACAAACAATTTGTAACTAATTTAAGCTCTGAATGAGAAATATTCTGAGTACCTCAACATAGAGTTGCAATCATCATTATTCTCCTTGCAGCATACTGAGATGGGACTGATCCCATCTGCTCAGCCAATGAAGCCAGAAATCAAAGTTGAGATAATGCAAAATCTGAACTGTTTTTTCTGCTTGTGTCAAAGACATCTAATCCTTGGGACAAAACCCAGGGTGGTTCTTAATCTTGAAGTCTACTTTAATGAAGTTATAGCTAAGGTTTGAAAACCTGCATAAACAATTCAGCTAGACATTGAGATCATCACATTGAAAGATTCCACATGCCATACAATTCACAGAAAATAAGCCTAGAAAAACTATGTCATCCATTGCCCTGGTCCAGGTCAAGAGAGGGATACATAATCCAACACACGCAGCTGCTTTTGACCTATCATTAAAGGCTTCCAATGATGGAGAACAGACCATCTCCTTGTGGAACCCACTCCAGCCTGAAAATTCAGCCCACAACTCCGTACTCTGCTCTCAGTGGAAGACATAAACTAACAGGTCATCTTTCTGTTTACAATGAACTTTCATATACTGTAAATTCATCACCTCATCTTCCCCTTATAGCTGGGGATTTGTCTATATCTTTCTCAAAACACCGCTCCCAAAAGAGAACTCCCACAACTGTAATGTCTTGCATAAGACAATCCTATTCATTCACCCAAGAGCAATACGCTTGCCTTTTTCAAGCAGCAGCATAGTACTGAAGCTTTATGTTCAGTCTGTGGTCTGCTAACCGCTGTTTTCAGAGTACTGCTGCCTACCCAATTTTTCCTCATTCTATATTTGATCATTAATCTGCCCTATTCTTTTTATATGCAGCATCACCTTGGGTGAGATTGGATGAATCTGGCAGATGTGTCATCATTGCTCACTGATTCCCTTTTAATGTTGTGTGGGAAATTACCATTCTTGTAAATAGGCCTTTTATACAAATTGCCCACTTTATACCAGAAGCCAATGGTCCAGACAACCAAGTAAACCGCAATATTAGCTGTTGCCACAATAGCTTTACTACTAATTCACATCAGCCTTAGTAATGACTTTTCCTTCATTATTACTGTTCCATTGATATTAAGCACCAGTTAGCCTCAGTTCTTCACCAACAGAACCCTGAGCAGACAGTGAGGACACATGAAGTGATAAGGCCAGAGCTGGCTGTTCTAAGAGTTATAAGCCATATCCTAGGATAATCACAAGAAAGAAATACTGAATTTATTTTCTACCATTTCTATTCTTCAGAGGGGAGTAATTCTGGGTATGTACCACTCAAATTGAGACAAGAGCCCATTTGAGTCAATTAGTTATATTTGTGTGTATAAACAGACTAGTTAAGTCAACAAATTTGCATCCATGCAGAAACCTCAATCATAAAAAAGGTTTTCATTCTTCCATTGGGAAAGAACCAGAAATATTATACAAGATTTACAAGAGAACAAACTTGGCTTACTCACATTCTCTAATTGCTTGATACTGCTGTGGTAGAGGCCTGAAGACCATGAACTGCAAGGGTGTGAAAGTACTGTAGCAGGGAGATGTGAATGCAAACCTTGCACTGAAAACCTTTCCCTTTCAACCCAGTTACGAGAGGTCTTTCAAGACACAAAGTCAAAAGTTAATGGAAATGATATTAACTACAGCACTTCTGTGGCTTCTGCCAATCACTGACCTTGGCCAGCTTTAACCAAGAAAAGGCACAGGACCCCACCTGGCTAGCGCACACAATCAGCCTCTTTTGACCAAAGCCATAAAGCAGTGCAGTTTCCTCCTCCTCCTCCCTTTCCCTGCAGTACAGAAAAATATATCACTGTTCGAGGCTCACATTTAGATTGCAAGTAAATCGATGTTGACTGCTGACATGGGTGTTGAAATTTGGAAGCTTCACAGAGTCCTTTAAAAAAAGTCACCAGGAGGGATCTCAAGCATATTCAAACCAGGGAACGTGATTTAGACCTATATGAGCAGAACAGGAAAGGATGCATTTTACACTTCACTGTAGCTGCTAAGTTATACATCCCCACAGCATCATTACAGATTTTGAGAAGACCCAGTCTATTACATTTCTGACGATATTGTTAGCTTACATGGAGTCAAATAGGGCCATAAAACAGGATGATCTGGCTCCCCATTGCAGAGATGACACAGTAGAAGTCCAAATATTTACTTTGCTGCCTGTAATATGGCACTTCAATAAACAGTTGAAAGTCTGCAGCACAGTTGGCAGTGAACATTTGTGTCCAATAGCCCATGCTGGTTACATATCCCTGTATCTGTAGCAAAGGCTGCTTCTGAATATCATGGAAGGGCAGGGGGAAGGAGCAGGGAGATGGATTGTCTGTATTATGAGTACACATTCACCCACAACTCTGTTCCTTTACATTCTCACAAAGACCACAAGAATAGCAGCCTGGTTATCTGGCTATCTTGCTGCTCTGAACTTTCATATCTAGATCAATGCTCATGCTTTAGTTTCAAACATCCTCCACAATTATCCCAGGACCTTTGCCAGTTTGTGGGGTAAGAGAATGGAGCAGGGGGGTGTTTCAGTTAGGCTGGCAATCAAAAAAATCAGGGCAGACCAGTACTCCTGAGTATTTATCTTTTAAAATACAAAGAAGTTGTAAACTATAAGTAGTTGTATACTTTGTAGTGCTATTTCATAGTGGCTTCATTTAACAAAGCACTGGAGGAAACATTTAAGACTTACATCTTGGTCCCAGCTGGGATCATTGCTTTCAGTTACTAAACATATGCAATGTATTCCATTAGGCAATTGCTTGCCTGTCAGTGTACAATCTGGGTTAATACATGGCCCCTTGAAAACATTATATTTGATAACAATCGTAAGGACTGATTAAATTGCCTCAGATACAAGTATCTACTTCCATCAGGTTAGCTAGTTATGCTAACACCATGTGGCAGCAGCTACGAAGCAGATGAATTTGTGAAAATTTCTACAGAAATTTTTAGGCTATAATAGCAGTGTCATATTGACTCTTGAGATTAACACACTTCCCCCCCCAACTGCTGAAAAGCACAAAATTATAAATACATTAAAGCCAACAATTTCTAGATTGCCTTTTTATTTAAAACTTGCTTAATTAAGGCATTTATATTTCTGCAAATTACTGCAAAGCGAATGACCTAGAGGTTGCTCTGAACCTTACAGATGAAAGAATTGACACGAACTTCTCAGCAGCTTTTTTCCAAGTTCATTTGGTTTAAAAATCTTTTCAAAATGCTTCTTTTGATCATTACCACTAAATGAAACTTCTTTCATTGGACAGAACAGGAAAATATTTTACTATCTCACTATGAATCTGCTCCTTAAAACTGATTAGTTCCTATTTCATAACAGCTCTAAGCACTCCATTATCAGCAGTGACTCCCAAATAATCATGTTGGACACTTACAATGAAGCAAAATGTACTTTAAAGCAAACAACTGCAAATTCAGCATGCTTCAGATTTCCTAATGTTATTTTAAGTATTATTGCCTATTAGGAACAACAGCAGCACAGCTGAAGCGGTTAATAGAAATGAACACAAGTCACAGTTTTCATTGCAGCCTAAGAGCCGTATTCATTAGAGATAAACATGGCCCCTTCACATTGCAAATGGGATGCCTGCATAGATGATTTCAAAAGTGATACACCTCTGCACAGAATATTACTTCTGTCTTCCCACACCTATTTGATGTCTCTGATCAAGACAAGAATGCTTCTCCCCTAAACTTACCAGCTGTATAGTGTAAAACAGTGCACACCTAAAAAAAAAATTACACTTTGATATGTCTTTAAATAGAACAAGATGTAATTTGAAGTAACATACATAGATACATAAAAATGTACCAATTTGCTGTATCTGTCCCATTGTAAGAAACCATGTATTTCCAGTGCCAGCTTTAAGAACACTGCACCTGTCAAGGAAAAACATCCTCAAACTCTCAATACTATCCCTTCAAAACATCATGTAACATCTTTTTGTGTTGTTTCCTGTGCTGGTGGAGGTCAGCTATTGCACAGGGGTCATTTACATCTCTGGAGGAAAACCAGTACTTGTAGAGTTCATAACACCACCCTGTTTATGTCAGTTCATGCAGCCTTCAAGGATACAACATCTTGTATGTTTCCTCGGAAGCCCCAAAGCAGAGTTCTGGAACTACAGCTGGTAAAAGAGAGACTGGTGAGCAGCAAAAATCCAGGGAACATTGTATAAACTTGAAAAGGATCCAGTAAAGGATCAGAGTGAATGAAGTGGGAAACACGACTATTTGGCTGTTCTGAAACTAAATCTGTCAGTCCATGACATCTGTCTAAAAAGGAAAAAGATTAAAATGCAGATCTGGAATGCAGCACTGCTTACTGTGAGCTGCTAGCTGTCTGTAAGCAATTTCCAACCTTCCAGTCATTGGACTTCAGGGAAGATAACTCAGAGTAGATGAAGGAAAAACAATAGACTGGCAAGCTCTTCAAATGAGAAGAGATGAAACTTTGAGGATGCAAACTCACAATCAGAGTGAAACATTGAAAGCAGAACAGGGCAGACATTCATTACACCCCTCCAGGCTTTTAAAAAGTCAGGAAGAAACTCTAGTGACCAAGGGATTCCTGAGTTTCACCTTTGATTTATCTGCCGGTTGGAAAAGCATAAGCATGTTACTCTACACAGGTCAAGTATTTCACATACTCAGAGTGCTACGAGAGTCCAACAGAAAACATGTACAAGGCATGTGTTAATAATGTTATATTCCTCTATTCCTGAAACTTGTTTAAGAGGAAGTATTATATCAAAGAAAAAGTAATTAAGCTTTTAAAATAAATATCTATATAACTACAGTATTCTACACTTGAGCTCTGAAATAGGGTTCCTCTTGCATTTCTTTTTCATTTTCTACTGATAGACATGGCTAAATAGCTTGTAAGGGTCAGTGTAGTCTGATAAATCCATATATTACCTACTACAGTATACTGAATTAGCATGTCATCCACATAAAGTATACTTTAAGGTTAATACAGTATGGTTAGCCATTTTTTTAATTATATGTTCAATAATTTTATTCCTTCAGAATGAACACTAGTTTTCTCATTTGAAGCTCAGTACAAACATGAAAGGAAAATACAAACTGCAGAAGAAATATGCAACATATGTTGAAAATAAATTTGGCTATAGTACCAAAATATTTCAATGACTTGCAATTTACTGGAGAGAACAACTGCCAATTTCACCTGGTGAAATTCATTCTCTTACTGTTACTACTTCAGCTGACACCTGTATTGGCTTCACAGGTCCTGCCTCTGTCTCCAACCTTATCAAGCTTTAAAGAGTGGTCTCTGAGGAAACAAAGGCCTTTCATTCTTAACGCCAGTTCATCATCTTCATCTCTCCATAATGTATCTCAACCTGAGCTGCCGAGTGAGGAAATTATGCAAACAATAACAGCAGCGCACACAAAATGGCAGAAATAGACTGCAGCCCAAGCTCTGGTCCTAAGCCTTTTGCCTTTCTATCATAGTGTTGCAGCTCCTCTAAAAAAAAAAAAAGAAAAAAAACCAAACCAAACAACAACCAAAAAAAACCAACAACAGAAAAACACCAAAACAAACAAAAAAAAAAAAACAGTTGAACTCTGGCTACCAAGACTCTCTTTGAAACTCTGACTTGAATTCTAGATTCTCTTCCTAGCCCACTCAAGCTCAACATCCTCACCTTTAAATATCCAGTTTTGGTGCACGCATTTCTTCTGTTTATGATTTATACAGCCAGTTCATGCTTTGAATTTAAGACCTCACACACCTCACACTGTCCTTCCTGTTTTGTGGTGCCATTCCTCCTTAGCCAGAAAAAAAAAGTAATTTAAAAAAACAACCTTAGACTACTCTAGAGAATATTCCTTCAGTGGTATGGACTGTGCCCTGAAAGCACTAATCCAAAGATCCTCTGTAATGAAATTTAGTATTCAGTCAAGCCATGGAACAATACTTGCAACCAGTCTCTTTATATTTTTCCAATTCCAATTTGTCCATATTTTATATTTTTTTTTGAGGCACAAATACAATAGATTAAAGAGCAACAAGAATTGAGAAGGTTCCTGGTACTCGGCTCCAGAAAATATATCATAAACATCAAACTTACACAACAAGTTTGGAAACAAACTCCTCTGGGAAGTCAAATTTCTTTTTCGGTGAAAAATTTCAGTCTTACTTGCTCCCACATCAAACTTGCTCACCTCCTGTTACAGATTTAAAGAAACAGTATATGTGTATTCATAAATACTAAGATGACACAGCTGAACCACAGAAAGCACCTCCAATGTTCTCACCCTCCCCAGCCTTTCACCTTCTTTTCACAGCTGTTTTTGATGATAGCCTCCCAAGACTGAGAATTTGGCCTTGACATGACACACCAGACACCAAGTCTATGACACAGCATGAAAAGCAGTAACAGAAATTTCCAAATAGTGAAGTCAGAGAAAAGGCAGGAAAAAGGAATTCACACAGTTAGGATCTGCTCTCCAAGATGCTCCCTCATCAGCTTCCAGAGGGAGCTCTGCATCCACAGAGGTGGGAGGACTGGGCCCCCTGCTGCTCTCCGAATAGTTCATTTTGGTATTTCCCTCCTGCTCCCATTTAAATGTAACGCACAGATGCATGCTCACCAGCATGTCACCCTCCAGATGGTACACTTCTGCTCTATCTTTTTGTATTGGAGGGACAATTTCCTCATTAAACCTCTGTGACCTACACCAAACTGATTTGGTGTCTTACTCCAGTCTGGATATCTGGTCCCTTTTCATCAACGTTTACCTGGTATTTCAGCCAACAACCACTACTGCTGTTTTTTATAAAATGCAGTAACACAAAGCAGCAGAGTCTCTGAGAAATATGGGAAAGAAGAAGGGAGAAAAAATGGACAGAAGAATGATGTTTACCATGAGTAATTCACAGACCTGAGGCAAGTCACACAGCATGATGTTCAGAACTACTGAAAAAGAAGCACAACGTAGAAAACGAGCCATGTTTGCACTAAGTATCTCAATGAAAGCCTCAGGTCATTATGATAAATACAGGATTAGAAACAGTTTGTTTAAGTGTTTATCAGAATTAAAGCATAGGAAGAGCTATCTTGGATCCTTCCCTATCACATCACCATCAGGGATGTGGACGCAGTGCAAAAGTTTGGACTTGTAAAAGGCTTGGGAGACATGCTCTCTTACAGATACCTTTACATAAGGAAATTACTTCCAACCCAAGAAATGTAGGTGCTGTGGTCTTCTTTTATGTTTACTCAAAGAAGGTCAAATCCCTAATTGTAGTCCAAACTCACCTTAAAGCTTGATTATCTGGCTTCATCCCACAAGATGAAGCAAATCCCCTTTCTAGTCAGCAGAAAACCATTTTCATGCCCATCAAAATCAGAGAGGAGGGGAAAAAAAAAAAAACCTAGACATAACCCATTCCTCCTTACTTACAAGATTAAGTTTCTAAAAAGTTTTTTTAAAGTTATTAGCTATTATGTCCTTCCTGGTAAAAAGAGAGATGTGTGTATCAAGAACACACGAAGAACAAATTGAAAGGGGAATACTATCACAGATTTCCCACTGTTTCTCCAGATTCTGGAGGGACAGCAATAAGCAGTAAGGCTGTCCAGATCCCCCAGGTACTCTGCAGTCTTAGAAGGAAAACCAAAAAATTACAAAAGCCATAGTTAGAGCCATCAGAGATACTCTTTCACAAAAGCTGGTAACACCTTATTCCAGGGTCCCCTGCTGTAAACCACTACCAATAGAAGAGAAGAGGCCTTTCCTCAGAGCAAAGCTGCAGCTCTGGGTGGCATGCCTCAGCCTTCGCCTCCTGCCCCTGCGCCGGGCCTGCTGCTCCTGCTCCTGGCATGTATGAAAAAGCAGAGAGAATAACAACGAGCTGTGAGGGAAACAGTAAAAGTCAGAGCAGTACACACACAAAAAAGGTGGTAACACTGACAGTATAAAGACAGTACATTCATTGTTGAATGCTTGTCAAGCACAAAATGTTTTCTGAGGAAAGATGGTGGACTCTTCCAATAAAATAGGAATTGCTGACACCTAAACCAAGTGTTTTGTTCCTAAAAGGCACCAAAACCACAGAAAAGCAGGTTAGAGCTTGGACCATCAAAAGCACTTCCTCTGATGGGGCAACTACTTGCACTTCCACACATGAAGCTATCCCAGAACTAGTGCTATCCTACTGTTCTGGGTGCAGGAATTTTTTAATTGCAAGCCTCTCCCACTCCACTCCCCTCAACGTACTACTTCTCTAAATGTAAGGCATACCAAAGCGGGCGGAGTATGCTGGGAAGCACGCAGTAACGCCAGCTCCAGCAAACACCAGTGCTCCCACAGCGGCAGCCGCAGCGCGCGCCGTCCCTCACAGGCCGCCCCTCTCACCGAACCGGTACACCCAGGCCCGACGGGACGGGAGGGCTCACCGCCCCCACCTACCTCACCGCCCCAGGCAGCCCGCCAACCACCCACCTCCTCAGCCATCGGGCCGGGCCCGCCCCGCGGGGCTGCAGCTGCGCCGGGCGGGGCGAGGTGTCAAGTGCCGCCTCGGCGGCGGCGGGCACGCGGCAGAGAGCAGCGTGAGAGGCCGTGGCTGCGTCTGCGGGACCTGTGCTTCGGGCTGGGCCGGGCCGGGCCGGGCCAGGACGGGTGGCAGTCGCGGCGTTGGCTCGGGAAAGGGGCTTCCGCCGCCCCCTCAGCGCTTTCCTGGGCGCGTCCTGCCGGAGGAGACGCCGAGTGAGCCGCTGCCACCTGCGGAGATGGGTGAGCTGCGTACTGGGCCCTGCCCTCTGCCCTGGGCCGGGCGGCGGGGTGAGGGCGGCTGCGGGTCTGTCCACAAACGGCGCCACATGCAGCGGGAGCTACCGCTGAGAGGCCGGGGGTGGGTGTGGGAGTCAGGGAGACAAGGTCTGCAGACGGGCTGTGTTTCTTATTCAACCAGATGGCCTGGAAGAAGCGGAGAAGCTTGTAGTTACGTGCACCGTTACTCCTGGTTCAGTGTGCCTGCTGCTGTGTCCTGTGCGAGGAACAGGATGGAAACGGGAGATCTGGAAGCAGAGGTATTTCCTAGTGCAGAGCAGGCCCTGGGAACCAAGGGAAGTAATCGGTAAGAGGCTCCTGGAAGCAGAGGTTTTTGTCTTAGCAGTGTGTAGTTAGCTGCATCCACAGGCAGCCAAGTTGTCATGTCTCTTTCTCTCTGAAAGCCACCGTGGGATGGCTGAGGCCTGTTTGTGAGCAGTTTGTGTGTGTGCCCATTAGCAGTGGCTTCACACCACGCTTGGTAATGGCTGCACAAAGGAGACATTGGTGCCAGCTGGGTACTGGTGGTGGTTTCCGATGCTGTGGGGGCAACTGGGAGTGCTCACAGGTACCCAGACCCAAGGCCTGGCTGTTGTGCCCCTCTCCCGCCGCGCCTCAGTCGCCTGCAGGGTGAGCGTGGTGTGTTGCTGGGGGGCACTTCCCTCACCATGGGCTGCCCACGCAGCCACCCAGCCTCGCCCTGCCCGGTTTGTGGGATCACAGCTTGAGGTTGTATGGCTGCAGGATGTAATACTGGTAGGCTGCTGCTTTTATAGTGACTCCAAATCTTCCTCTGGCTTAAAGAAGGTGGTGAATGTCCCAAGAATGAATACAAAGAGCAAGTCACTTGCGGGAGCCCCTCACTAGTTACTGAAAATGGAGATGCTTAATGAGCGTATATTCCTCTAAGGGCTTTTTCTGCTTAATTTCTTGGGACCACTTGAGGATATTCATTGACAGAAGAATACAACCTAGGGCTGTACAATTGTTTTCATGGTTCCTTCCCTTCTCTCCCTTGTGTTACAGTAACCATTCTTTTATGTATTTTTACAGTGTATTTTGGTGACATAATGGATGATTCTGACCATCTTTTTTTGATAATCCTCCTTGTGTCTGGCTTCGCCATAGAGGTTAATGGAAGAGATTAGTCTTCTTTTCTGCTTCAGATGTAACGCTGCTTTCCTGTAAGCAGCTGTGGGCTGGGCTGCAAAGTCAGTATTTCAATTTAAAAGTGCAGAAGCTGCAATAAATGCATCTGAAAGGTTTGGCAATCATGAATGAAAGGCAACAAGCTTGTTGCTTTGTTCTGCTTCCTTAGAGAAACTGAAAATGTGTAGCAGTAGTTTAAGTAAAAATTTAAGGGGTTTTTTGGCTCTGTAGTGCAGATTTTTTTTAAGCAGCTGTAACAGAAATGACAAATATAGCATAATGGGAACCCCAGGAGTAGTATATTTTCCGTGTGCTAATATAAATATTATTGTGGACAACAGGAATTATTGCTGATTCAGAAAGGTTTGGACAGCCTGAGATGCAATGGTCAGGACTCTCAATGTAGGGTTAAACTGAGCAAGTCCACTTCTTTTCCATTGAGAAAGGGTGAGTTTCTTTGCAAGGAGTTATGAAGAGTATAAACTTACTATTCCTTTGATGACAGGAGCAAAAAGCTGGTTACTGTTTGACACATAGTTACCTGAAGATTCTGGATATTCATGTAGTCAGTAACAATCTTTTACAAGTATATAAACACAAAATGCTTAGGGAGAGTGTTTCTGGTTGTTATTTGTTTATACAGGAAGGTCTCTTGGAGGAAACATGACCAAAGATAATCCCCTCCTGCTCCATACAGACAGAATGAATTATTGTATTAGACTTGGAATTCATTCTCTTAAATGATAACTTTACCTTTGCAAAAAGACAAAAAGATTATAGGTACCACAGTGTGCAAAAGAACTTCCTCTGAATCCTATTCAGTGCTCTTGCTGGAAGGCAGGTTCTAAGAAAAAGATTTTTTTTTTTTTTTTTTTTTGTGAAGGGGTCTTGGGGATGAGGAATTTGTCTCAGAGAAGTGTGGAACTGCAATTATTTATAATTTTTTATTTTTATAGTGAATTTAGTGGTTATGAAAGGTGACACATTTATAGCTGTAAACAGAGTGGGACTTTCAAGGCACTTGGTGGGAAATCAAGCACTCAAAAATTGATGAAGCAGATGTGAAGATCTTAGTCTTACAATTGTTATCCTCAATCCTCTGTGTTTTCTTTAGAGTATTTTGATTTTTTCAATATCTATTTCTTTTACTTTGAAACAAAACCAGAGACTGTTAAACATTGTTTTGATGGTATGGTTTCAAAAAATTTGTTTAGCCGAGACCTTTTTTAATTTGGAGATGCATAGAAGATTGAGCTCAGTGTGTTTCCTAAGTGAGGTCAAAAAGGGACTTAAAGCCCTACATCTAGTCTCCAAAAGGCTGTTGTATGTGAAACATTTTCTCTTTCACAACAGCCTTCTGAACAGCGTGGCTTCAAAAGAGCAGTGTGTTCTGACCCGCTCCTCTTGTCTGCAGCAACTCCACCATACTTTTTCTCTCTATACTTTCCTTATGATTGACAAAGATAACTTTCATTCCTCTTCAGTCTTTGGCCTTTTTGTTGTGGCTGGCAGTAGGAGCACTGCTTGTGCATAGAGTGTCTTTGTTTCACTACAGGCCTGGCCAGATACTCTCAGGAAGTTGTTTTATGCCTCTAGCTCTGTTTCCTGCTCTGTAAAAGGGAGAAAATGTTATTGCATTGTAAAAAAATGTGCAATCTACTTATAAGAAGACAGAATTGTTAAATCCCTTTTGGTTTGAAGAATCACCCTTGTGATACCACCAACTTGCTTTGTATATTTCAGGTCACCCGTTTCTCGTATTGGTAAACTTATTATTAATTAGATTTATTACAGATTTTTACAATATATAATATTTTTGACACTATAAAAACACTACGTGCTTATATATAGTACTTAATATATAAGCATATACAGGGAGATTTAATTTCTTAAAAGAAATTGAGACACTCTATTCCTCTTTATCATGTAGGATGTATTAGCTGCAGCTGTTTGCTGTTACGACCTGAGACTCTATTGTAAAAGAGGGCTAACAAATGCTCCTTCAATGATTGGGTGCATAAGGGTGATTGGACTTTTTTCCACCTTCATTCATATCTATTTTTATTAACTCTAAGCATGACGCAAATCATCAGCAAATGGTTGTGTAGTCTTAAGAGTACTTTATTTATGCTACATACTTTCAAAATGACACTGTTAAAAAATCCCATAAAATAAAATTTATTTTTAAACCACCTGAACTTATATACCAAGAATTGCAGTCCAGTTTTAAAGTGATTCCTTTTATTCTCTATTTCATGCATGTGGTCTGGGTTTTGAGGTTTGGGGTTTTTGTAATTCTTTCATGAACATGGAGACACAGGATGAGAGGTGTTAAAGGTGGAAAAGATCTCCTGGAATACCCAGTAAGAAAATTACTTTATGTGTTTCCAAGAGTTTTTCTTAGTCTAATTCAGTAAGACCAAAGTGACCGTGTTTCAGCTGCTTCCTCAGAAACCATATTTTTATTGCTTTCAGAATTTTACCTGGTATTTCAAATATGTGGGTTTTTTCTCATTCCTTTAACACTATTTATATTAAAATATTTTATTTTTTCCATGGTGATGTTTATTCTATTGTAAATTATTTGTGCAATCCTGTTTTGTTGCTTTTCAGCCTTCAGTTGGTCAAGTATTTAGTGCACTTAATCTTCCTTCATTGAAATTGAGGTATGATGTTATATGTAAGGACATATGCATGTATTTCAGTTGCGTGGCAGCATTCTCCTAGTACAGCATAAACCTGCCGAGTTCTTTCAGAGACTGAGCCTTTAAGTTTAGCTCACTTGAGCTGCTTTATGCCTATAGTGACCGTTTTGTAGCTGCTTAATATGTTTATTTTATTTGGTAAGTGTTAGTTTCTGATGTGCGTGTTTTTCCATGTTCTGTTCCAAGAGGAATCAACCCTTCACTCATTTATGTTGTTAATTTTAGGAAACCTTTCTCAGTCTCACTGTTGTGTTGGGGAAGTGGTGGCTATGATGGTATGATATTGTCAGTCTTGTCAGATCTGGGTCATCTGGAGCAGGATTCACGTGTCTGCCTTGTGGTAGTGGGTTTTGCCTGTGGAGCTGGAATCACGGCTGTGTTTGCTTGTGTGAATATTGCTGCATACTCTTGATGGGCTTATAGTCTGTGTTTGCCCTTAGTTCTTGTTCAGTTTTATTATTGATAAACACCCTAGATCCTTGTCCCACTTAGATAATGATAGACATCTTTTCAAGTGGAATAGTAGGGGTTTTGTCCCAGTAAGTCCAAACATAGTATTTTTCCTCCTGCTTAACTTTTACCTTTGTGCCCTCCATAAACTCTGCCTTCCCTTCGCTACACAGAGGAGTGATTTTCAGCTCTTCTCTATTCTTTAAGTACAAGTTCTAGTTATTTTTTTCGAAGTGTCTCAGTGGCTGAAAAAAAGAACAATGAGTTATTTACAAATCTGTATTATTCCTGGCAGATATTCTCTAAACAGTGGATTCAAGATAAAGCAGTAGTTCTTGCAACATGTAGACTGGAATGGCCAATATAGATATGCACTGTCATGTAAGGCTGAAATACCTGTGAATACCAATGGTTTTAAAAAAATTATTATCTTCTCTTTTTTTTTTTTTTTTTTTTTTAGCTTTTGGCTTTGGTGTCTATTTTGTTCTGCATAATAAGCTCTTTTCTTAGGGTAGGCACTAAGAATTTACCTGTCAAACAGTTAAGCTTGCAAAAAGACTTGGGCATCATAGCTCCACCGCAGCTTATTAAAACAGAGTTTTCTCTGAGTATCATCTTCTATTCTTCTTAAAATTTTAGAAGGTTTTGAAGCTAGTGATTTTGAAAAAGCTGCCCAGGTTACAGAGCTAAAGGAACTGTATATTTCATAGAATTGTTTAGTTTGTTTATTTCCAGTACTTTGGTCTTTCCAGTAACTGGAGCATAAAGAATCATACTCTACCTTAATGCATCAGAGGCAATACTTTTAATTTGTCTTTAGTTTCTCAAAAGGCAGCAAAGAAAAATTGAAAGCCATGACTTTTTCTGGGGAATAACTCCTCCAAAAATAGTGTGAACAATTAACTTGGGTTTTAGCTAGTCAAAACATTCTTGAATGCAGGCAGAACACCCTTCATCCAGAAACATATTTCTGGTTAAGAAATGTGTCCTCCCTTTTCTTTTAAGATTATTAACCAGCTTGTACTCAAAAGTCCTCATGATCGCAAAGTCTGTTTCCATACAACTGTGAATGAAATGTCACAGCTACTCATGTTGTAGTAACAGCAAAATGTGATCAATAGGATTTTTTCTTTCAGCTAGTGATGAGTAACACATACTTGTGAGTAATTTTTATTAAGTTGCACTTTCTTCTCTTCACACAGCAAAAACCAAACAATGATCACTGAGTGATTTTATAGAGACATTTATATTTCAGGACAGAGATATTCTAATTAAAAGATCTTGGGACTTTCATATTATTTTGATTTTTGTCCTATGGTTATAGAGTATGCATCTGAGTCACAATTAATGCTATCAGAGGCATTCAGTTTCCTAGAAGCAATAGCAAAAAGAGACAAGAAATCCTTCCCCAGTTTCAACATCATCACAGCAATTCCCAGCATGTCAAATATTTATTCTGTGAGGATTTAGGATGTACTCTTCTTTGGATTTCACTGTAGCCTGCTGAATTTAGGCTTTAGAGCATCTTTCAGATATGTTCCTGGTGAATGGAGGCTCTTGTCCAGCTGGAATTAGTCTACTTGAAGGCTTCAAATTTTGCAGAACCAGCTAGAATGCAAAGCTGCCTTTGAAGCTCAGTTTTACATAGTTTTGTACATTCAGACATCCCTGGAATTACAGGATTCACCACCAAACCTACAGGTTGGGGAGTGTCATTGGCTTGATGACTTACTGATCTCCAGGAAGCAGGAGTTAGTTCTCTATAACCCTATGCAGACTGGCTGGGCAGCAGAAAACTACCTGTATCCCAAACAATTGTCCACCTGGGGCATTAAGATGAGTTATATGTTCCTAAAAAGTTTTGCCTTTGAAATCCCATTATAGCTATTACGAAGGTTAGGTTTTCGTGGGTAGACAAGAGCGTTGCTGTTAGTGTTGCTAAAGCATGGCTGCGTGTGCTTGTCGAGCATTCATGATCCATTCCGATGATGAGGGAATTTGGGGACAATGAGTAACGATCTTCTGGGATGAAATTGGAAGGAAAGATTAAGCATTTATAAAACAACTGAGTAGTGATGAAGGAAAGGCTCTGACTGTTGTCTTAATGGTGTTTGAAATTTGAGTAGGGCATGGAAGGAAATTAATTGTTTAAAATACCAAGACATTTTACTGTGTGTTGGGAAGAGAACTGGAAAGGGAATCAGACTTCTATGAACCCATAAGCAGAGACAGAAAATATTTTTCTCTTAGTATGTATTGTAGTCAGCAGAAATGTTGTAGTCCTTTATAGAAACCTTTTTCATTCCCCATTTTTTTTATGTAAAATAAGCCATTTTGCAGTTTGATCCTTGTGCAGGTAGAATGCAACACTCCTACCTTTGCCATTCTTTCTCCTGAGACTGAAACAGACTGAAATTATCAGCAATGTACTATGATGATAATCTTTATCACATTACACTTTTTTTTTCCTTCCATGGGTTAGAGGAAGGGTGATATATCACAGGCATTGGTATATTGTAAAAAACAGAATCTGTACAAAGAGCCCAGTGCACCAACAAAGGGAGCAATTCTGTTGTGATTTCTGCAAAGTTCTGTGATGTCTTTTTGAACCAGTCATACAGTGATTGAGTGACTGATATTTCAACAAAATGTTGAAATTTTATGAGAATTGTAGGCCAAAATTCATTAGTCAAGAATAATAATTTTTAAAGACATGTTTTTTTTGAAATTTTTTATCTCATTCAAGGTGAAACATTTATGATTGACAAAAATGGAAAACTTTCCTCCTTATTTGCACTATTGCTGTCCCAGTAGAAGGCTTATATGTCTTTTGGGACTCTGTAAATTGGCGTTTGAGCAGTTAAAACTCATAAAGCATTAACTGGTAAAATTTCTCATTTGTCTACTCAGTTTTAGCTGTTTATGAATTTGCAAAGCAGCTAGAGAGTTTCATGCAGCACTACATATAACTGCAGATCTGCCTCCCTGGTTGCTCATGACATCCTCCCAAGGACGACAGAAAGCAGAAGAGGAGGAGGGATAGGGCTCACTCATTTTGTCCAGAGAAGTGGAACTGTTTTTTTTTGATGAAAAGCAGGGAAGTAAAAATAATGAACTCTCATCTGCCAAACTTGAAACCATATGAAACAAAGTGGTATCAACAGATAGAGGAAAGGTGATTTCTTTCATTTCTTAGTGTGAAGGTGTCCAGACAGAAACATACGTTTCCTGACTTCCTCACCATCTGTTCTAACCTTCATGTGTACTTCTTGTGTCTGCGGGGAATAAAAGCGCTAACTTCCAATCTAGGTACATAGCAGCTTTGCATATGGTGTCAAACTGACACCTTTTAACTTGAAACCTGGTTAGAGGAAATGAGGAGCCTTTGTGACAAATGTTCCACTGTATTATAAGGGAAATGCTTTTGTTTTCATGGCTGGGAAATTTTCCAGGCCTTCACCATGAGCTTTTGGCAGAGTAGACCATGAGTAATTACTTACTGATTTCCTCCAGTGAAGTGCTGAGCTCATAAGAAAAATAATACGGTTTTGAGGTTTTGAAGAAGATACACTGCACTACAGTTTAACAGTTGGGACATCAGGTTGTGTTGCATAACAGTGATCCTGAAAGATCTGAGACCAGGGACTAAATTTCCTGGATTAGCAAAACTGGCACAAATATGAAAGTTCTTTCAAGCCAGAAAGAGTGAGCCTTATGCATGGTCTTCAAGTTATGTTTAGATTTGGTGACTGCTGGTAAGCTCCAAAGAGCTGATGTCTTTGAAACTGAAGGATAGGAGGGGAAAATGGTTGAATTGTAAGTGACTATAACTCAGGGAGTCAGAATGAAGCATTTAGATAATTTAAATGGTCCAAAGTCTAATCTAGTTCTGTTATCTCAAAAGTAGAATATAACATTTTTCCAGCTGGCTGGGTATATTGAGACCTACAGGAGGACTTGAAGATTTGTTTGGTTTTGGTAGAAGATAGAAAATTCCTTTTTTAATCATGAAGGATTGATTCCTTTGCGTGGGATATCAGGCATGATGGATAGCAAGTCCAACCTGATGTAGTGGTCTTTGCCTCCACCCCCTTCAATGATCTGATTACTTGATCCCTTTAAAAATATGAGAAAGCCTAGACACAGTTTATCGACAGTTCTTATAAAACAAGATTCTCTTTTTCATTACTCAGAGAAATTATGATATTTTCCTTTATTTCCATAGCTACACCACTGACATACTAAGCCTCTGTGGTCAAAATCATTTTTATGTACTTTACAGAAATAAATCATTTGTAAATGAAATCATGACTATATCTGTCTCCTATAACAACTGAGTCATTTGCAGCTGTGCAAAATAAGAATTGACACTAAAAGCCAAGAATGATTTAAGGGAGATTACAAACTCACGCTCTTGCAATAGTAAAGTACCATGTATTTTAAGACAGGGGGGCACCTAGACAAGTGCATGGATGCACATTTCTAATTTATCATGAGAATCTGAAAGGCATCTGTATAAAGTCATATGAACCTAACAGAACAGTACCTGAAAGTAGGGTTTGTTTGTATCTTGAATGTGCATAACACTCATTTTTGCACTCCGTATAAATAGTCATGTTTTGTTTGAACATGAAATATCCATAATCCATATAGAAGTCTGTGAACGCACAAGAGCAAAGCAAATGAGTCTAAGAATGGAGCTTGAACCGAGGAATGCTGGTCCTGTGCCTGCAGTGATGGCCCACATTGGTGGATAGGAAGGAGTCAGCCTCTGAGGATTCAGACAGGTTGGTCTTCAAGCTCTCAGTTGATGGATTCTTCTCAATGTGTTTGGCTTCCGGAAAAGACCTTCTTGGTAATGCTGGCACATGGGGGCTGGAACATGTAACTTTGTTCTAGAAACAAGCAATGAAGTGGGATTTCTTACTGTCCTGGTTTGAGCCCAGAGGGCAACTGAGCACCACACAGGTGCTCCCTCACTCCTTCCCCATCAGCTACAGGGAGGAGAGTATACAAGAAAAGCCTTGAGAGTTGATAGAAGCACAGGGAGGGATGACTCACCCATTATGGTCATGGGCAAAAGACAGACAGACTTGTTAGAGGAAGAAAAACATCCAATTTTTTTTTAAATACCACCACCACTTAATTTTCCAGTCAAACAGAGTAGGACAGTGAGAAATACAACCACATATTAAAAACACCTTCCCCCCCACCCCTCCCTCCCTCCTGGGCTTAGGTTTACTCCTGATTTCCTCTGCCTCCTCCCCACCAGCCTCACAGGGGGTCGAGGAATGGAGGTTGTGATCAGTTTATCACCTGTTGTCTCTGGTGCTCCTTCCTTCTCACGGGGAGGACTCCTCACACTATTCCCCTACTCCAGCACGGGGTTCCTCCTATGGGAGACAGTCCCCACAACTTTCTCAAACATGAGTCCTTCCAATGGGCTGCAACTCTTCCCAAACTGCTGCATCGTGGGTCCCTTCTGCAGGTTGCAATTCTGCCAATGATGAACTGCTCCAGCACAGGCTTCCCTCAGAGTCCTGTCCTTCAGGTACAGATACCCGCTCTGGTGTGGGGTCTTCCACAGGCTGCAGGTTGGCATCTGTTCCACCACGGACCTCCATGGGCTGCGGGAGGACAGCCTGCCCTCTCACCACAGGCTGCAGGGGAATCTCAGCCCAGGAGCACCTTCCCCCTCTCCTCTCTTCCACCAACCTGGGTGTTTGCGTAGGCGTCTCCCTCACAACTCTTCCTCCTCTCAAGTTCCCCTTCTTAAATATGTTCTCACAGAGGCACTGCCACCATCGCTAATTGGCTCGGCCATGGCCAGAGGTGGGTCCAACTTGGAGCCAGAGGAGCTTTGAGAAGCTTCTCACAGGAGCCACTGCTGTAGCCCCCGTCCCCCACTACCAAAACCCCACCACACACACACAAACCCTATAGTCTGACCTCTGTATTTTTGTAGATGTTTATTTTTTGGAGCTTGTCATCTGTTTATCAGGTGAATTCAGGTATTCTTTTCAGTTCCTCACACTGTGATCTGTGTCATCTGATCAGATTGGCTACATAATTTCCTTGGAAGTAGGTTCAAGCTTCAAGTGGGAATCCAGCCTCTCTACTAGCTTTTTTTTCCCTCTTTCCCTACTATTGCAATGTTTGTGTATTAAAAGTAGCACAATCAGGGTTCCTCACTGAGTTGCTTGGATACTGTGCATAGAAAATGCTGTTGCTTCTGAGCACCTCATCTATCTTGTTGGAACTTGGCAGTGCTAAAGGATCCAAGTCTTTTTTGCACAAGTGTAAGTCAAGGGTAACTCCTCTGAGGACAGGGGTGTTACCTGCTAAGAAAATGAAGACCAAGGTGCCCTGCTGCATTCACAGCTCCCCTTTCCCCTTTTGCAGCTCCTTCTATCCACTGTCCAGCCAGCTTCTCTGTGACATATTACTGTCTGTAATCTCAGAGCCTGACTGTCTCAGAGCAGGGTACTTTGTTGTTGTGAACTCATTCCTGATTTTTTGTTTTGTTCTCAAGTTGTCACTCATTGGTGCAGTATTTAGAGTAAGATCTGACCTTGAGAAATGATAGAGGAGGGACAGCAATAGGGAATCAATGAGCCTTAGAAGATAGAGACTAGAGGAAGCTCTTCAACCTAATCACTGAAGTAAGAGACTTGGGGATGGGGTACCAAAGAGTGCTGAGGAAAGGTCTGGTTTCTCGGTATCCTGCTTTGTAGATTACAAGAGATTTAAGTTCAGGGTAAAATCCAGTCTTTGAGCCTGATAATGGGGAGAACGAGCGTACATTCACCTTGTATTTCCCTGTAGTTTAGAGTGAGAATGCTTAGTCTACAGCCTGTGGGCCAAAGTTGGCCACCAAACCAATTAATCTGGCTGGATTTTTGCTATCCTCTTTCCCATAGGTTTAGATGTGAACTTGGCAGAAGTTAGACAAACTCTTTCAGGAGCTTGATTCCTGCTGCCTTCTTTCTTGAGCCTTTCTGGCCCCTTCCTTATTGCTTGACTCTAAGAGCTCTTGGGATGACTTGTCCACTAATCACAATTCTTGCAGATTTTTCCAGGCTTGGGCCCCTGAAAAAGTGTATTTCTGGAGTGTAACTTTACTTTTTCTTCCTTTATTTTTGACATGGGTGATGGCATTTTGACAAATTACCTGTACTATTGAAATTGCTATTTGTTATGTAAAGATTATACCCATACATGGCATTTGCTTGAATTTTCATTTTATTTCTGGTTATAATGTGAATGCCAGCCTAATTAAATGCTATTTTCCTTATGGAATGTTACATCGTTTCAGCCAAATATTTAGATTGGCGGCTGATCTGTGACATACAATTTCTTTGTCTTCGCATTTGTAGTTTGGTTTTGGGGAGCACAACTTCATTCCAGGTCTGTCACCAGTCAAAAGCTTGAATGCAGTCAGTGACAAATACTGCGTATTTGTGGGAGAAGGTGGGCATGAGTCTTGAGAGTCTGGAGCTCGCGATGGGGAGGGCCTTCAAAAAATTTTGAGTTGCTGTTGTGCGTTTGACGTTACCTTTGCAAAATCAGATGGTGTTTCTTTCTTCCCATGTTTTTTTTCTTTCTCCTTCAAAATCAAGCCCTACACATTTTATTAAATGAAATCTAATTACTCTGAATATCCTGTATTTTATTGAAAATAAGAAAAAATATGAAAGAAAAGTAATTATGTGAGAAAAATAAGCTGTGCTTCATCAGTGATGCTGCTTACTCCAAAACCTGACTGCTCTTTCTATTGTATTTCTTCTTTCTGTCTGAGCTGGACTTGAGAAGGGACTGAAGGTAATGGGAGAAGTTTGTGCAGATTCTGGGGCTTGGTTCTCATAAAAATGAGCAAAACTCATATCTTCCTGTAAACCAGAGGAGGAAGCTGAAAGAGCTCAAGTGCACTGAACTTAAACACTGCTGTATGTATACTGCAAAGCAGATGCTCTAGCCCATCTGCTGTGCTTTTCTAGTGGCATAACGCGGCTGGCACGGGCTGCCTTGCACCATGTGAAATGTTCTCTCCTGTCCAGCCTGGGAGTAAACCAGATGCAGTGTAGGGAGGAAATCATCGATCACTGTGCCCCGTGATGCTGAGTGTTTGCTGTGTTGGGCAGCACCAACAGGAGGGAAAGTGGGCTAGACCCCTGCCCTCCCAGAAGATTTGCTGTGGGCCAAACAGTGGTATTTCTTTCTACCTTCTGCTTTTTCCATTAGCTGGCACCTAAGTCCTGCTATCCTTTAAGCAAGGCCCAGAGTTTTCACACCAGGTGAAAGCTCCAGAGGTGCTAGGCAGGTTTTGTGCATGGTGGGACTTTGCTATTCCTGTTTGATTTGTAAAAGGATAGACGGAAGGAAAGCAGGCTTCTCCTAACTGAATGTGTGAATACATACATTTTAAGGAGTGGTTGTTGGCAAACAATTTTGGCAACATATTTTACTTTTTATTCTGTCTTAATATACAATATTATCAAGTCATGGTTTTTATTGCTCAAAAACCTTTTCAAACTAGGAGAAAGGCTGCACCATTGGTTTCCATGAGACATTTTGCAGCAGAAAGACATGTGGTTAGAGGGGTGTCCTGTTTGGTAGGAGCTTCAGTCTGAGAGCAATTAGAGCATCAGTTTCAGTATATAGGTTTATTTTGTTATATGCTTTAATTTTTAAATGAGACTGTCCTGCATAAAAATTAATGTCTCCTATATAGGCTTCCCCCCTGCTGTTTTCAGTAACGATAAAATGGTTCAAGTTGATAACTTAGCTTGTGTAGAAATACTCTTCAGCAAGGGAATTATTCATGTTTGGTGCTGGCACCAAGGTCGCTGTACATGTACCAGTGTCAGGATTTTTACCTGTTTTACAAAGCATTCTCACCCTAACAGAGACCTGATGCTGCACTGGAAGGCTTCAGTCTCAAAATCATTAAAATTGATGAATCTTTTCACTGTATTTTAAGAGGATTCAGATTAGATCATAACTTCATTGGCTGCAGGTGCAATACCTTAACACAGAGGAAGGGGAAATCACTTACCTGTCCATCAGTTGATGCATTGTAATTGAGAATGGATCAAAGGAAATGTCTAGGCTTACAGTGCATAATGAACAGCCCTATAGAGCTACATAATTCATTAAGTCTTTTATGTACTGTGGTAGAACTAGGGAAGTCAAAAATATACAAGAGAAAAAAAATATTTTTCCAAACAGCTTCACTTAAATTTTCTTATTTCCTGTTTGTCATTGTTACTATTAAACAATATGCAGCTATATTATTTTTATTGGTAAGGACATTCCTTTTAGAAAACTTGACAATGCTGATTTGAATTTTTATTCTACCTAACATTATTTATAGACCCTTAATAAGCTTTATCCAAACTTTTCCTTAGGTAGATAAGCAACCATTTCAGATAAAGCAAAGAAATGGGTTAGAAAATAGAAAAGGAATGGATTACTTTGGGATTTTTTTTTTTTTCTTAACATACCATTTTAAAAAATTTACATACTCAAAAGCTTTCTAAGAATCATTAAATATTTAAAGTTAGTTCATTAAGAGTAATAAAAAAAAAAGAATTTAAGCCATTAAATCCTTTCATCTGCTCTGACATGAACTCGAGTGTTTAATCATAGAAACCCTTGGATGCTTGCTGATGATGCACCTGTCAGCTTTCCTTACAAGTGTAGAAAGCACAGTACGTAAGGGTAATTTTTCAAACTGACAGTCACTTTTGAAATCAGTTCTAGTGTGTTGAAATGAATCTACAAAATGTAAAGAATATTCTTTTAAAGGAATATGAAAAAAAAAAACATGATTGGAATTAAGAAAAAAATTTGACTAGGAAAATTTCTTAATCATATAATCTGTGATATTCTTGCTATGTTCTAGGAAAGAAATAAAAGATCAAAGTAGAGGAAAGGAGGGGAGAGCCATCTCCATGAGGATCTTAGTCTTGTAAAATAGAGGGCTTGAAAATGGCAAGAAGTGATAACTTACCAGTATTTATTGTGCACAGGCTAAGCAAATGGGAGTCAAACACTGAATGATATTTTGATATGACACTCCTAAAGGGCACAAGGCTTTGTTGTAGTAAAGCTGAAATTCTTTTAAAAGCCTGCTGATCTGTAATCCCATACATACGTACATAGCTCTCACTGACTTCAAGTCAAAGACACCTGACAGTCCCAAACTGCATGGCTGCAGTGGCCTAGAAATCCTCATGCAATATCCGGATGTGCCTTCTACTTCTTTGCTTGCTTTGTGTTTCAGACTTGCATCTCTCCTTCTCAGCAGGACCTGCTTTATGCTGTACTGCGCTGTATTGTGCTACTGTGGTGATTAACTTGCTTGCTTCAGAGTTTCACGGTGTATAGTTTTCCAATTAAGAACTGACTGTTAAACAGTAAGTTAAATTGCTGCTCTGACCTTGCTGTGAAAAGCCACAGGGTAGTCCCAACACAGACTTACGTGTCAGAATTTCTTTGTAGTGAAAACTTTGGTATCAATGCAAGATAGTCTGTCATAAGTGTGGAAACCAGGACCAACTATACCAAATCCCTTTACCTTTTTTCCTGGAAGAATCCTAGTTTTTCCTCAACATCCTGGGGAGGGTGAAAAGCAAATTTAGCAGACAGGTGAAACAGTTGCTACCTTAGATACCTGTTTACTCCTTCTCTCCACCCTTCCAGAGCCAGCTGAATGGAATGTGTGTGCATCTGCTTCCAAGCATCCCCAGAAATACATGTATGTATTTTCTTCAGCCTTCTCTATTATGGGGTCAGTAATTGTCAACAGGGGTGACAAGCTGTTTGGGCCAAGTATCTATCTTGGTAATTACCTCAGCTAAAGAATACTCACTTGTGCCTGTGAAATGGGACTTTCCTAAGGCTTGGGACTATTTTATGGCCCATCTGTTTTCCCAGGGACAGCTGAAAAAAGTGCATGGGAGAACTGGGGAGACTTGGGGCTATTTTACAGTAGCATTTCTCATCCTTTTACTGAGGATATTTAGCCAACTATGACTGCAAAGCAGCACTATGTAAAGGTTGCCTGTGGTTATGAAAGGGGAAATGTGTATGAAGTGATTACAGAATCAGAATGCACTGAATCATAGAATGTTTTTTGTTGGAAGGGACCTTAAACATCAACTAGTTCCAGCCCCCTTGCCATGGGCAGGGACACCTTCCACTAGACCAGGCTGCACAAAGCCCTGTCCAACCTGGCCTTACATACATCTTTCAAACATCTTTACTTTTTTGTTGTTAGGTATTATGCATAAACCAGAATAGAAGGTAGAATACTGCACAGGAAACAGATCTACAACTCCCATCACTATAGAGCAAACCCTCACAGAAATATCTTCCTCCTCTCCCTCCCAATAGTAACTTCTTGAAAACAGAGGTTGCCAAGATAAGCACTCTGAACTTAAAAATACTTTTAGCTCTATTTTTTTGGAAGATTGTTTTTTTAAAGTTTTACCAAATTAGTTTATTTTGTACAAGTGTTTTCCATTTTAGCAGCTTTTTGGGACAGAGAAAAAAAGTTTTAACAGGAGAGTTTTCGCAAATTTGACTGGGAAAATTTCTTCAGTTGTAGTTAGTAGGCACAGGAACAACACTTTATACGGGAATTTTTAATTGCTAATTAAAAGAGTGGGAAGAATTTGGATATACAGTCCCCCACTAGTCTGGAACAGAAGTTAAACATGCAAGTCTCTTAATGTGGTGATTGGAATTATTTGTCTTAATAATTAGTAAACACAAACTATTTCTTCATGCGTATTCCATGTTTAACACCCTTGTGATGGTCAGACTTAGCTGATCTTCTCAACTGAATCTTTCATTCAAGTGTCTCCTTCGTATAAAGTGTTGTTCCTGTGCCTGCTAACTATAACTGAAGATTTCATGTTGGACTCCTACTGCCCTTGTTTGGATTAGGCCCTTGAGCGTGGTTCATATGGATACCTCTGTGGTCCTGGTGGTCTCTAAATTTGCCCTTGGCAAGCAGTGGTGTGCTGTGAATTTCACTGGTGCTCTTTAACTTTTGCTACATCCTGAAAAACCAGGACATCACTCAGACCTTTTGCTTTTAATACACAGTGACTGGTTAGATCAAATGGAAATTCTTTTCATGCTTTTGTGCTGGCTTTTTGAATTTTTACATAAGCCATGATTAATAGCATAATCTGTTACTGGCAATGAGAACTTTTAAAGACTCAAAATTTATTTCCCCACAAATCATTCCTGTCACAAACTGAAGTATTGCACACAGGATACAGTTCTGGAGCCATATGGCTCAGATGTTAACCTACCTAAACAAGATTATTATTTTCCTAAATTATGTTTAACTATGGAATCATTTAATATTACTTAAAAATAGTGGTTAGGTAACCTATGGCACATGTGTGAAGGATCAGTCAGCTTTGGAAAAGGAATTAAATTCAGCAAATGAATGTTTCATCAGAAATATTTCTCATCCATTTTTGGATAAGATTGTATAGCTATATAGCTATGTGATGTGTAAAATACAGTCAGTTGATAATGACAGCTAAGAGAAACAGGATCCTAGAGGTTTTTGTTAGGTACTGAGCCACAAATAGGATCAAATCATACTGGGTGAGCCTTCAAGTGGAATCTGGCACAGGAGGGAGGCAAGCACAAGAACTGCAGTAAGAAAACTGAAAATTTAAATTCAGAAAACTGAAAATTTGAAAAATTTCCAAAAGAAAAATGTTTCAAACAGAGAAGACTGCTGTCTAAGTTGCTGCAGCAAAGCCACAAGCCAGTGGCTAGAAAGATATGCATTATCTATAGAGAAATTTATTTAGTAATTCTGCCAGTCAGATGTCCTGACTTCTATAGAGACTTGTAAGAATCCTGAGTACAATTACCTTTCATTTTCCGCAGATAACACTTTCATGCTGGTTCCTGGAGCCATCACATCAGGCTGAGTCCTGCCAAACTTAACGCACACAATTGGCTTTCCTGAAACAGAAGTTAACAAGTCATGTGTGTTTAAACCTGGCTGCTCAGAGGACCTTGCTATGTGTGGTACAGGCTGGCGGAAGGGCGATAAATAACAGCAGACAATGGGAAAAACAGGCCTAAAAGTGTCTTTGACTACAGAAACTGCAGGAGAAAGGCTGGCATGTGAAAATATTTCCCCATTACTGCTTGCTGAAGTAAGCAAGAGCACTGGTGACAGAAGCTGTATAGATTTGTGTTCTTTCCTCATTATCTGCTCCTATTTCTGATGAGAACATCCCCAAACTGCATAGTAGGCAAAACTCCTGTTGTGTGCCAGGCACTTGGAGCTGCTAATGAATGCTGATATAGGAGAAGTGCTCCAGTAATTTTTTCATGTAAATGGGATCGACAGTAGGTCAGAGACAAACATGAAAAGGAAGGCAGACATTTAAAGAGAATGATTCAGTGAGATAATTTGTATGATATTTTATTCCTTTCATACACAAAAAGAAGAGCCTCTGAAAAATATAAATGAGGAGATTGCAACAGTCTGTGTCTGGGAAGCTACAAGACTGTATAGGAGGGTGACATTTGAATCAATTAAATAACTGTCACATGTGATAGCTAGCCTTTCAGCTGAGTTTTAGTGGGCAAGAGCACTGCTCCACCCCCCACCCCTAGCCCCTTTCCTTCCTCTGGCTTCCAATCTAATATATGAAAGAGGGAAAAAGGTTTGGGACATGTCACTCTCACTCAAGCCTGCCACAGTAAAGTGATACTAATTGCATGCTATGAGTCTTGTCTTAAGTCAATAACTAGTCAGATTCTCATCTGGTACAGATTACTTAACCCCATGGAGGTCATCATAACAGGACATCGACATGAGTGGGCAGCTTTGTCCTGTTATGTCCTCTGATGGATAGAATAGATTTTTAGCTTCTGATTTGTCATTCAGTAGATAGATGGTTTCCGTGATCACTTTCTGCACTGTAGCGATGTTCCCCAGTGTGCAACTGCGGGTACTTGGTCTAAAGAAACCCAAAGGTGGACCATAGTACCAAAAGAAGGATGCAGTTGGGTAAATCAGTTTCATAATTAATGATATTTATAAAAGACCACCTGAAAAGGGGTGTATTTAAAGCCAAGATTGTAGTTTGCCTTACTCTCTAATACTATTTATGCAGAAAAAGTGTGGCTGTTTTTATGAGAAATTGTTTTGCTCGCCTTACAGAGAAGGAGATGTCATTGCAATACTGCTTGAACATTTTACAAGCGTTCCTGTTTGCATGTGTAATCAAACCATTTTTTCCTAAACAAAGCCTGTGTGATTTAAGCATTGCACCAAGTAGCTGAAGGTTAGTATTTAGTGCTTCAAAATATACAGACCTCCTTGAAAATGGGAAGGTGACTAGTTCTGTGATGATGTGTGTCTCTTGTATCTGTAGCATAATACAAAATTCAAAGTTATTCTGATTAGAATTTTTAATGATCAGAATAATTGCCTTTAGCTGCCTTATACTTAATGTCTGTGTTCTGCATCAGTATGCAAGTGAACTAAATACATAACTTCATCATGCTTTGAAATGATTGCAGCCCTTAACAAATAAGAGCCTGTTCCTGAGAGATACTGAGTGCCTTCACTTCTGTCAACTGCAGTGTGTGTTCAAACAGCTTAGAGCTTCTCAAGGAACTGCTCCTGAATCGCACTTGATCAGGACCTGAAAAAATTCAGAATAAGCCACAGAAGAAAGCAGTCTTAGGACATGACCTATACGAGCCCTGCAGGGGTCAGTTCATTACGGATTCTATTAAATGAAGTGCCTGCTTCAGTGGGCAGAAAGTTGAAATCAATCTGTGAACATTTGATTTCAAATTCCAATGGTCGCAAGGAACACAGCATTTTCCTAGGAGAATGCTCTTTCCTCCCTTCTTCACAAACATTTTATCTCACTAAATGTTTACCGATTTCAGTTCCTTTTTTTACCCTTATCCTGCCTCAGTTTCTAGGGAGACAGCCCCAAGGGACTGGCCAGTCCCTTGGGAACCATGAGCCTGCCCTCCAAACCCTTGTTCTGCCCGGTTTGCACTGACAGCTTGACCCTGGGTAGCCTCTTTTTTTGCTGGGTTAATATTTATTTGTATAAAGTAGAAGAATTCTGACAGAAGAAATAAAAAACATGCAAGAGTAGTTAATAGGATGAGTGGATAATTACTGGGATAAGCAAAACAGGTCTAGTTTCCCAGTTGGACACAGCCAGAGCAATGTGGATTAATTAGAAACTAGACGATGCTCTAGTGGCCAGAGTTATTGACAGTCCTGAATTTAATATCTCATCAAGGCTAAGGACCCATTTTCCAAAAAAAATTTATTAAAATCAATACTTCTATGAAATGTTTTCATTTCAACTTATCAGCTTTTTCTCATGGGGAAAAAAATGCTCTGTCAGAGTATTCACTATTAGTTCTGCTCATCAAGCTGAATTTGTAAGCCTTGTTCAGGGTTTGGGACACAATGAAGGTGATGTCTAGGTTGCTTAAATTTTCATAAGGCTCTTACTGATGGCTGTGATGCTGAAAAAAAGCAGGGCAGTGTAATAAATCAGTACTTTTTTTTTTTTTAATTCAGTGCAACTCATGCTTCCTTTCCCCTTATCCCAATAAAAAACTTAAGTCTTTTTATAGGTTCTATTGTGTGACCAGTTAAAGTGACATTCACGATGAAGTGTGAATCCCATTCTCTTCTATTATCTGTATCCCTAAAAAAACCCTTCGTTATGCTGGTATAAATGTGTGCAGACTGCATAGCTGCATTGACCACAAAGCTGAAGGAGATATCTGAGCTCAGAAAGTCTGCTGAGTCTCAAAATGATTGAAAGCTGAGGGAACACTTACAGTAAACATTCCATCTGTGTTTTCTGTTTGTATCATACTCACTTTTGGCCACTGCTGAAGACAGGACTTTGACCTAGATGAACTGATATGGGCAGTCTTACATTCTTACAGTCTGCAGGTGACCACACTGGTCAGTTCTTAGGAACAAAGTTAGGAAGTCAGCTTTGGAATGGACATTTATGAGATGCTGAAAACAGAAACCCATCATGTTTGTGGATACCTAGCTATTGCAGACTCACTTTTGTAGCATGACCAGAATTATCTAACCACATATTTCTTAGTTTCTTGGTGCACATGCTAGAGGGGACCTAAAATCAGCCATCTTCATTTCAATATGTCACCTATCCTTTGAACATCTTCAAAGACCCTGTAAAGCCAAAATGTCCCAGGCTATAAAAGGGCATGGCTTTGGTGATATCAAGAGTTCTCTAGTGATTTCTGTGAACCACAGATCTGGTACTACCTTAAAAAAAAAAAAGTGGAATAAAGGTCTTCCATGGCAGGTATGAGCTTATTCTGTCCTCTAATGAACTACACAGTGTGCAAGACTGAGATGAATTGCCAACACTTAGATATTGTTGAGATGACAATTGTAATAACTGATCAGGTTATGAGTACTAACACAAGTCTAATCTTATCTAATCTTGGAGTATAGATGTAGATCTAAAGCAGAAGAAAAACAAACCTGAGACCACAAACATCTTTATATATTTACAGTTAGTTATCAAAAGTAACATTTTTGAAGAGTATTAAAGATCTTGAACACAAATCTAAAACTATTGTTGCTGAAATTGTTTTACAGAGATACAGGAGTTTGTTTTTTTGTTTTTTTTTTTTTTGTTTTGTTTTTTTTTTTTTTTTTTTAAAAAAAAGCTGGAGAGAGGCACGTGCAGAAGCAAATAAGAAACTTCTCATAAATAACTGAGTTCTATCTGTTAATAATGAATGAGAGCTGAAACTGGGCTGTATCTGTGTTATGCAGATGGGATGGCTTAGCCATTTTTATTAAAAGTCAGAATGTGTGAATTACAAATATATGCAGAGACGATCTTGCAAAGGATATTAAAAATCCTTGTGAATGTTTCTGGCATGAGAAAACTTAAAAAAAATGCTTTCATCCTGAGCAATAATGACAGTTTAGCTTTAAAGTAATGGAAATCTGAGTGTATGATCTGGTACTGCATTTGGAAAAAGTGAATAGGAGAATAAGGGGGGAATAGGAGAGGGTGATTATTTACTATTTGTCACAATATTGAGGACAAAGAAATGAACAATGATATGATCAGGTATCAGATTTAACTACTAAAAGATAGTGCTTCTTATGCACACCAGGTAATTAAATCTTGGAGCTCATCACCATAGTTGATATAAGATATAATGAGGTTTTTTTTTAAAAAAAAAAAAATTTAGCAATTGGTAGCCTTCAGTCATCATAGTGCAGTGCAGAAATCTTCCTTCCAGTGGATGGCAAAGCCTTCCTAGCAAGGGAATGATCACACTTCAGTTGCCCTGCTTCTTACAGTCTTTTTTGAAGTCTCCACAGATGGCAGATGTTGGAAGTAGGATGTTGAATTTGAAGGACCTTTGGTTTTATAATCTATAAGCACTTGTTTACAGTATCCTGGGGACCTGGATATGATGATAAATTTTTCAGTCTGTGTTTAAGAACGGTAGTCTACTTGCCTGTATGATGTGTATGGGCACACAGCATTCCCATGAGTGGGTGTTCAGTGTATAGAAATGGGAAAAGGTGTTTCAGTGGTTGCATCTCATCCTGTCACTTAGAGCACCTTGGCTGTGTCTCAGCTTTGTGATGGGAGAAGAGCAAATGGTGCTGTGGTGTTCTGTGTGCCTGGATTTTCTTCTGCAGAAAACCTGGGTACATGGGCAGAGAATTAGTTTCTAAATAGGTTACTCAGAGAACAAGGGTACCTTCTCTGCACTATGAGACACAGCCAGTTCACATGTCCAGGAACCAGGACTGTTAAGCTACGGCGAAGTGCTTCTTGATGTTGATTTAATCTCTCTGTACAGCAGTGGCAGCTTGGACACTGTGGGAAGACAACAAAGACTGGCTCTGTGACTGCTACTGACTCGCTGAATGAATTTGAGTAACTGCTTGGCACTTCCATTATTTTGCCATGCTTTTCCTGCTTTGGCTATTCAGGGTGAGCAAGATTTATCATTCCCTGTCTAGAAGACACAAGCCTACATTAAGAAGGCTTTTCTTAACCTTCAGTGCAGTTCATTAGCTTGGGTTTGGTACAATGGCCAGTTTGAAGTGTGCCGTGTGCTTACTAACATCCATCAGAAAAATGACACCTGTATATGCACTTACACAGGAGCCTCTTCAGGACAGAGTCCCTTTTGCTCTACATGATTGTACAGTGCCTCATACAATGGACCTTAGCATGGTTGCAGCCTGCATGCACTACTATTATATGTCATAAATTATAAAAAATAAGAATAATTGATATTTTTAAAGGGAAAACCAGTGTCTCCTCTTACTATCCATTTTTTTTTTTATTTCCCAGCCCATGCAGCAGCTGAACTATGATATGCTAACTTAGTAATATTTTTTTTCTACTGGGCTTTGTGAAAACTTTACTAAATTTCCATTCCAAGAATTAGACTAAATGCAAATGCTGAGCTCTCCATGGAATTATAACGTATTTAATCCCATAAGCTAATGCAAAAGATAGCAATGTCATTGATGCTATTTTTAGGGACACAGCCTAAAATTCTATGAGTTTTTGGAGATGTTATCAAACATCAGAGGAATTTTACAAGTGACACATGTGGGTATGCTACTTTTCCAATATATTTGTGGGACTAATTATCACAGCTGCTCAAAGTATCTAGATTCAGTGGCCATTTAATTTTTCTCCTGTATCCCCCTGACTCTTGATTTTGAGGATGGTTTCAGGGATTTCAGTCTCTGCATTATCTTTGCTACTTCATAAACAGTGGGAGGCTTCTCATTTTGCCTTCTGTACTGATGGAAAATGCTTAGCTGAGATATTTATATCATGAGCTGGAGCCATAAGCAAGCCCACTGCTTGCTGTTGCTGTTGACCATGTATTAAAGTTGTTGTACGTAGGTGTACAGCAGAGAATCATCTTTCCTGACCCTGATTCTATGGCATAGTTTAGAGTTACACATGTCCCTGATCTGTAGCAGAGCACACTAGTCATGGATTTCTTTCCTGCTCCTCTTGCCCATTTTTGGGGAACACAGCAATGTTGTGCCCTACGAGTGAATGCAGATGAATTTAGACTCCAGTGATGCACTGCGGTGGCTCACAGATTAGGGAAGGAACCATGGTGCATTGAGGGACCCTTTTTTTTTTAACTAATTTTAGTGCTTAACTTGTCTTTTGTGAGCCAGCAATAGTTCTTGGCTTTAAAATCCTGAAACTTGAAGTTTGGGGGGTTTATTGTTGTTCAAACTGAACCCAGCTGCAGAACTGAATATACAAATGAAAACCCTGAATGAGGCTACAAATTTGCATTTTAAGCTGGTTTCTAATTTGATGTTTCCTAGGAGTGGCAGAACTCGTAGGGTTTTCCAGGGATTCAAAAGAAAAACATTTTTATATTCTCTGCTTTGTTTCTGTATGTGCAGTGATTCTGTAAGTACAGTGATTTTCTTTAGAAGCCATGTCTTTACTGAACCTTGGTCATGCTCTGAGGGGGTCAGCCTGCAACCAGCATGACTAGTGTAATTCTCCTGTCTAGTGCTGATCCCAGATTTATACAATTAAGATGCAAAAAGGTCTAGGCAATTTAAGAAATTACCCAAATATTTTATGACAGTACAATATCCAGATGTTTGCTTGGATTAGAGTGGGCTAATAGGCAGTAGTAGTGAGATTTTTATTCTGTGTGCAAAAAGCAGATTTATAACTGAGGTAGGTCACGAGTGTTTGAAAACTGAGATAAATGTTCAGAAAGGAGGTCAGAGAGAGATGTGGATGGAAACAGCAACAAAACCTTGTTGAAGACTCTGAGCCTAGATCTTGCATAGGACACACATTCTTGTATCACAGTGTTGCTTCTGCTGCTGGGTTGAAAGGCAGCTGGCTCTTCCACTTGGCTTTTGGTAGAGCCAGTAGAGTAGAGCCTAGAAAGGAAGGTCTGTTGGGGGGGAAATAGTGTTCCACAGAGTTATATATTGCATTTGATTTATATTTTCAATCTCAATTAATCCAGGCATGTGGACATCCATAAATGCTTCATACACATCCTAATTTGCAATAGAAAAGCTTGCATATTGCTAATACTTAGTGCTTATGGTAATTAAAGTTATTATTGCCCAATGTTAAAAGTATCCTATTAATCCTATTTTCTTGACTGTATTTCAGTCTTAGCAATTATACTATCTATGCTTGTGTAAAAAATCCTATCTGGTGTCACATTCTCCTCCTTCTATTCCTGACAAACTACTCATATAGTGTTAGTATTAAGCACCTTTTAGGTAAATCGGTCATTTGCAGATGGTAGATACCTCCTCTGGATGAGTTAATGATTGTAAAGGAAGTGTGCATTCTGGAAGAATAAGGGAATTGCATAAAGAGTTGTCTTCCTGAAGGTCATGAGTTCAGATCAATGTTCAGATCTAAAGCTAAGCTTTTTATAAGCCATGCTGTTACTGAGATCCATTTCTATTCTCATACAGGAAGTCAGATCTAGAATACAATTTCCATAAAAATCTAGATCATATTCTTGAGGATTACATATGCATTTATGGGCTTAATTTGCACAAAAGTAGTTTTAAAATTATGTGCATTGTTCCCTTTAAAGCTCCAAAACAAAGTTCTTTTGGCTGCTATGCAAACCAAGACCAAGATAGTTGTGGCTTGCATTGTGTGGTATCTTTGCTAACAGAAATAGGTATGAAAATGAGCACTAACTTTCTACAGGGCAGGTTTTGATGCTTATTCTGTATATAGATTTGTTATGATGGGCCATTAAGGATTAGAAAAAATTAGTGTAGTTGTTAATGTTAGATTGTAATTGAAAACAATGAGGAGTATTGAAGTGTTGCTTACTTGAATTGTTTTGATCTCAGTATCTTCAAATAAAGTAACTTTCTTGTCTGTATCTATAATTAGCTTTACTAATGAAATGTAATAAACTAACCAGAAGAGTTTATATTTTCAAAATGTGCAGTTGAAACAGAATCTCCTTTGAAGAGCTGTTATATATACTATTAGGGTATACATGGCTACATATCTCAAACTGTTATACTTTTTCCAGCTTCCTTAGACTGGGAAGTAATTTTTATGGCGTGTGGCATTATATACCCTAATATGTCATGTTATCAGTGACTACGCATAGCTGCTGCCCACTGTCATTGTCAGTACAGTAAACTGGATCCACAGTGGACAATCTTGTATGTGTGCATGAATGTGAATACACACATGTGTTGAGTTAGTTTGCATATGCCTGTGTGTGTCTATATGTGTATGTATACACACAGATTGAAACTGTGGTGTTTGCCAGTGTGAAGTGTTTTTTAGCACATGAAAACAAGGTGAAATTATTGCCATAAATCTGCAGTATCAATCTGTACTATTACTGTTTATTGCTATAAATCTACATTAACTATGTTTTTATTATACAGATTTTTGTGATTTTTTTTTCCCCAAGTGTTTATATTGTGTGTTTTAAGAGATAATAATGTAATCTTTACACCATACTAAATTTTCCCTGGATATTTCTTTAAAATAAGCTGTTATCAGAGGACTTCTAAGTTTTTAATTCATTTTCTGCTTTAGAAAAATCTGACACTTCAAAATAGCAATCAAGAACTTCAAACTACAACTCATGAGTCATGTTCAAATCCTATTAGTTCTCCTAACATGGCTCTGATTTACTCATTGAAAATCACATTGTTTCTTGCATTCTCCATTTCATTGAGAATGGTATGAGATGCCAGAAATTTTTATTGTGAAGAAGCTGATAACTTCAACCTACATTCAATGGAAAATATAGTCTACCCTTCTGCGGAATCCCATAGATCTGAATTCTGAATTCATCCCAGCTATCACAAATGAAATGTGGGGAGTCTGCTTAGATAATTTTGAATATTAACAATTAGTAAATTTTGTAGAAATTCTTTTGAGGTGATAAAGATTTGGTTGAAACCACTTTGGTAATAGCGAACAGATAAAATGGAGACATTATTACAAAACATCTATTCTGGACAGCTTAGTATTTCAGTGTGGAAAACAACAATGTTCTACTCTTGTGTCACCATTATAAAACTTCTCTATTCTGAGACTGATAATGCTGTAAGATTATAAAAGAAGTTCTTACCCCATGCCCCAGTTTACTGACATTTCATCTGTCCTGTTAGAGGTCAGGACTTTAGGGTGAGTCACAGAATCAAAGCAGAACAAAACAAGGAACACCTTCAAAAACGTTTGCTTAGTTTGTTTGTTACAGGTTTGTGAGTGGGAATGAGCAGGCAGAATCAGGGAACTTCACAAGATGTTTTTTTAGCTATATAAAGACTACTTGGGGCCATTCCCACGTGGCCTTCTCTCCTGGGTTGAGTGAGTGGTGGGGCTTTTTGGTGGCAGGGGAGGGGGCTATAGGAGTGGCCCTCTGTGAGAAGCTTCTCGAAGCTCCCCCAGCTCCAAGTCAGCTCCACTTCTGTTTGAAAACTGAGCCAATCAGCTGCGCCTCTGCGATAACTTATTTAAGAAGGGACGTGGTGACGTGCAGTGGGACTTGTGAGGAGGAGTTGCTGCAGCTGCGTGAACACCAAGGTCAGTGGAGGAACGGAGGAAGAAAGGAGGGGGGAGGTGTGCCGGAGCAGAGACCCCCTGTATCCTGTGGTGAGATGGCAGGGTGGCCCCCCCTGCCACCCATGAAGATCTACGGTGGAGCAGACACTGATTTATGGCCTGTGGCTTCCGCCTGATTGATCAAGGTGCTGTACCCAAAGAAGGCCGGGGTCTTGTGGGAAAAGGTAGCCCCGCTGCTGTAATTCAGCGCTGGGAGGATTGCAGCATGTGGGGGTGTCCCACGCCGGAGCAGCTCGGGAAGGGCTGCAGCTGTGGGAGAGAATTTAGTTGGAGTAAGTTAGTGACCCACGACAGAGCAGTGTGGGGAATGCTGCAGCCCATGGGAGGAACTCGTGTTGGGAAGAATTTGTAGAAGACTATCTCCTGTGAGAGGGGAACCACAATGGAGCAGAGGGAAAAGTTCCAGAAGCTCCCCCCACTGAAGATGGAAGAAGCGGCAGCACTGCCTGCACCCCCCATTCCCTGCCCCTGCGCCACTGGGGGAGGAGGTAGAGATATCGGGAGCAGAGCTGAGCCCGGGAAGAAGGGAGGGGTGGGGGGAAGGTGTTCTCAAGATGTGGGAATGCTTCTCGCTGTCCTACTCTGTTATGTGGTGTTAGTGTCTCTAATAAATGTATGTTCTTTTTTTTCTTCCCCTAACGTGTCTGCCTTTTGCTTGTGACCATAAAGGGGAATTTTTCCCCATCCCAGTCCTATCTCGAACCCCAAGCCTGGCTCTCTGTCCCTTCTCATTGCCGGAAGAGAAGGGAGAGAGAGTGGCTGCGTGGTGGTTGACTGCCAACCAGGCTCAAACCACGACACCACCTGATGGTCACCATATGAGTTGAGGCTGGTGCTGTGAACCCAGGGTTAACTTTCATGGCTACCTTCAAAGTGATGAGAAATACCTTTGTTGTGTTTAGTTTGAGAGTCTGATTTGACAAACTTTGGAGTCTGAACCTTTGTCCCTGGATCCACTTTTGTGCTTCTGAGCAAAATTCAGTTTTGCACTGGAAAGCATTACTGATGCCAATGCATTTGATCTCTGTTGTTTTAGTTATTGGATGGTAATAAAAATTCTTGCCATATGAGGTGAATGTAACATCATGTAAACTTGATATGTACAATGTCATAATTTATGATGACAAGGATACAAAACCCAAGAAGCAGTGTGTACACTGTGTAAATGTGACACATGGAAAATTAAAATGCTAGTATTATGAGAGTCATAATTGTTTTAGATTGCAAGGAAACTATCTCCATCCTTTTGGGCTTCAATGTATTTGGACGTAGAGTGGTACATATTTTTTGTGGCTGAATTTTGCAGTCTTCCATTAGTATTTTTGTAACACTCCATCACTTTGAAATATGTGATTTCATTCTATACTTTATTGTTTCCTTGTAGAAAATGTCAAATTGATTTATGGTGCTTTTTAACAAAAAGGAATATTACGGCTATTATGACTGACTACTTTGAAGTGCTGCATAACATATTTTGCCTTATTATCTAGCTTGTTACTGTTTTTGTAGGTGCAGCATGCCTTTTAGAAATACTTAAATATCTCAAGTGGTGGGAAATATCAGAGCATCCCTAGCTAAGAGATCCATGAGGTTAGCCTACCTCACTGTCATGTTTTGAAATGGCTTCTCTCTTTTTTTGGCCTTAAATTTGTTAGGTAAGATGACAAACATGGCAGAGTTTGTTTTTTTTTTTTTTTTTTTCCAGCTTTAAAGCATTTTTAGTAAAACCAATTCTGACTTTAAATATTTCCAGATGTAAAGTGATAAAAAATTAAAAGTTAAAAACTCTTCATCAACAAGTGTTTGTTTAACCCTGGGAATTGTTTCAAATTACAGCAAAATTGAGAATTACTCCCAATGCCAAAATTTCCCATAATTTATTTTCATTTCCCGGTTCACTTATATGGCAATATTCATGGTAGTTGCTAGATATCTAGTAACTCAGTAAAAATGAAATTTTCATGTTTCTCTGATGACAATTGATTTGTGCTTAGGATCTTAAAAATATCCCTTATGAAGTCATAGATCAGATATATAGCATTGGTAAAGAATCACAGCCAGTGTTGCGAGAGATTGTTGTGGTTTTTTTTCCCTGTGTTCCACAGGAAAAGCTAGTTTCTTCAAACAGTGGATGAGGTACCATATCAAATAAGGTAATGGACAAATCTCTATTTTGTATGTTCCTGCTTTGCAGCAGAGCTTATGCCTAGAGCCTTTCTTAACTAATCTTAGCTTGCTCCCTACTGCTGACTTACTAGAAGCTATATGCATTGTTTCTAAGATCCTGATCCCTCTGAAAATTTTTCCATTACTAAATAAAATTTTAATGGGTGGATCCAAAGAAGCTATTCTAACTAGTATTATGAAGTATATGTGTGGCCAGAATCAAGGAATCTTAAGTCATGGTAGTTTACCAGAAAGCAAGCAATCATTCACTTCTGGTCAATGCAGTTCATGCATGCATCGACTTTTTGTTCAAGCTCTGAATGGGTGTACTTGTGAGTCTGATGGCTGAATATAACTGTGGTTAGGTTCCTCAATGGTGAAAGCGATCACCTCTAAAAGCTAGGATCGCTTTTGCCAATCTGTAATGTCAAGCAAGCATTTGGGGAGGAAAATAAAAATGCTATAACTGCTTTGAAAAGTCTCAAAACAGAAAATGTCAAAACAGCATGGTTGAAGTGCACTTTAATGAATGTGAAAAATACAAAACCTATTTCTGAAGATGGGCTTTTCAGCTGAATAGTCTCTTCAGTCTACTGCATTTCATTTTGTTAGCTTATCACTGACATTTTAACCAATCTTTCCCAGGGTCCATCTGGTGGTCCATCTGTCTTCAGCATCTACAGTTCACTTTGAAAAATGATGTATAAACTATTAAAGAATAACAATTAGTTACAACATTGAACAAAAAGGTTACATAAATTGTATACTTCTGTTAACAAACAGTGTCACACTAAGGCAAGAAGAATTTGGCAAGTCAAACAGTAAAAGTATACTTTGTATCATGGAGCAAAACATATTTAGGTCAAAGGATTTATTATGAGGGTTTTTTTCCTACCCCTCAGGTCTTTTGAATAACAGATGTTGGCTGATTTGGTGATGCAGAACCTTTTTAGTACAGTAGTGTTCATTGTAAAGGTCAAATTTACATGCAAAGGAAAATACTCAAATTATTCAAATATTTGTCATTCACCATATATTACTCATGTGTGATCATAATCACCTCAAAGCAGGGTAATTACAGGACCTTTCTCATTTAAAACAGCATAGCGAATTTCCTGTATAGCTGCAGTATGAGCTTAACACTTGTTCCACCTCTTCTGGTTCAAAATAATCTCCCCTGATATAGGGAGACTGTGTGTGGTCTGTGACAAGTTGCCTGAGACCAAAAGAGGGAAGAGTGAAATGAACTTTCTTTGACTCCTGAATCTCTCTGCAAAATATGAGTATATATCTATGCACAGGGAGAAGAAGGCATGGAGGATGGCCACAGCATTCCATGTATCAAAAAGGTGATGGAGAAATTTCTCCGGGTAGGTTATTGGCGAAAGGTAGTACAAGAAGAATGGTGACATAAGGTTGAAAAAGAAAACCAGGGAATGCAGCAGAAGGACAACCTTTTCACACAACACTGTCTTTGCATCAGCATGGTGTAGTAGCTCAGCCAGTCTCTTTCAGTTCATGCCAAAAAGTGGCATTCATGCAAATTCCTTGCATGCTATTGATACATTCTGGTAGGTGCAGCTTTCCCACCTGTTGGCTCCATTTACTAAAATATTGAATGCTTAATGAGTACTTCTGACCTGATAGAATGTGACTGGACTTTGCAAGCACAACCCCACTGTAATAGATCTTAGGAAGCAGATGGAGAGGACAAATCACATCCATATACTTGCAGAGTTCTGGGTTTTTTTCATGTTTTTAAGACCTCTTCTGTTTCTCTCTCTCTCTTTTTTTTTTTTTTTTTTTTTTTTTTACTTTATCATTCAGGACCCCACAATGAATTGGAAAAGGGAAGTGGTCTTGATAGATGAGACTGTCTTTTATCTTCTGATTGTTAATACTGTCCCTTTTCATTTTTGGAGAGACATAGGCTCAGCTACTGCCCCCTTAATTTCTCTCTTCCCCTGTCCTGTAGCTCACCTCATCACCATCATCTTTGTTAAGCTTCGACTTCTCATTGCAGGGCCTGATGACATACAGAGAGAAGGCATGAAGCTACTTACATTTGAGTACTCTGTTCTTAAAGTTATTATTTCCTCTTGAGAAAGAAAGGTGGTTACTGCCTTGAGTCCTAGGCAGAAGAGCTTCAACCTCAGCTTTCAGAGATTAAATTATTATTGTTGTTGTTGCTATTATTATTTTTAAGAAACGTGTTTAAAAACACTACTCTTCTCTGATTTATCCTATGGGCAGTAACAGGGTCTTTGTCTGCTCTGCTAAATGCATCAAGTGAAAATAGTTGCACGAACTAACCCATGTTTGTTAGTGGTCAGTGAGAGTGTATATTACCAGTATATCATACAGTTTTTTGACCCTCTCAGGGCTTGGCAAACCACCCTGGAATATGTAGCTGTTGCATAACCCAGATTGTTGTAGTGAATTAATATGCTCTAGGGGAAGCACAGATATGACTCTAGATAGATAGGGAACACATACAAGGTGGCAGAGATGTGTTGAGAAGGATAAAGGTATAGTCAGCTGCGAAGACCAGGTTATACATATTAGGGGAAAGGCTACAAGGGACAGAACTAAGGGAGACAGTGGAGAAGGATTACAAGCTAATCACAAAATTGTCATTTTCATTTCTCCTTTGGTGTCAGACAAAAATGAAAAGTTGGGAAGAAACCATATGTGTTTTTAATTTCCTATGAGCAAAGAGGGGCTGAGATGACCTGGAAGGCAGCAGGAGAGGTTGGCGTGAACACCTTCCTAGAATGGAGGTAGAGCCCCAGTGAGCGGGAGGCAGCGCATGGCAGCTGCACTGGATGAAAGTCAGACCTGTCTGGGGGATGGAGCAAAATGAGAATTTTGTCACACAGTTGTAACTGTTCTGTTTTGAATAGCTTCTGAGGGTTAACCGTGCCTCAGCCCCTGACAATGAGAACATCAGACTTGTAAGCAAGCTAGTAGTTCTCAGCACGTGGAAGCAACCCTCTAAAGGCCTCTGATTGTCCTGAAATAAATTCCCCTCAAAATTTTTCCTTATGATATATCATGCTAACACACTTGGTTCACCTGCAGCTAGGATGTATCAGTTATCTGTTGGGACTGTTTAGGACACTAGGAGCATTGAGAATTATATGCCTCATCCTGTGTTGCCAAAAAGGCTTGAAAATAGAAAGCAACACACTCCTTGCATGATGCTTGATGGAGTCAGTTTTAGTGTAGGAGGACTTTACATCATGTCTATGTGCCTTGAATAAAATAAGTATGTACTAGGCATGCTGCAAATATCACACTTTTAATGCAGTCCTGAAGTATTCTGCTAAACCTTTAAGTTGTGGTAAGACGACAATAAAAAATAAAAGATTCATTTTGAAGGTGAAAATGTGATTAAAAATTGCTTCCACAGCCACCCATGCAAACATTTAGGCTGTGTCTGAGTGGTACCAGCCCCAGCGGCGTTGGAGGAAGTCAGCTTGGCTGCTGCTCACTTGTGGACCAGAGCTCTGGGTAGGGGTCAAATAACAGGGAAGGCAAGGTCCTTGTCTCTGATGAGGAATAGCTGGTCAATTTTCAAGAGCAAGAATTAACTGCAGGGGTGAGCTATAATTTTGTGTGTGGAGTGACACTTAATATTTTTATTGGTAATCAGGTAAAGAGGATGAGAGGAAAGGTGACAAAATTTTCTAATGATGAAAAATTAAGTTAATTGATGGAATCTTAAAGAATGCTGATGGCCCTGTCAGGGTGATAGTGATTGAAAATTAGTGCTGATGGACACAAAACTATGTGTATTATTGTCAAATTGCACACTTTTTCATTGTAGAAGTTTACCGAAACGTCTTTCTATGCTGCAAAATGTCCAACAACAGCAGTATCCATTGTTCATGGGATACAAGTGACAAGCAACATGTGCTCTGTAGTAAATGTTGATAAGACTTGTGCCAAGTGACAGATATCCCAATAGTGAACTTCATTATGTTAGGTTTTTCCCATCTTCTTTCCTGTCCTACAGTATTGGAGGAAAGTAATGTTGGTGCTCTGCACTGCAGAGATGGCCTCATTCTACTGGTGTGTGAAGTGATCTGTCTTAGTCAGCTTTGTGCATTTGGAAAATGTGTAAACACTCTTGAATCCTGTAGGATGAAAGACATTCGTGAAAGTCAAGGCAGAGTAATACAGACCACCTGACTGTATCATAACAATATCTAATAATTTTTAATACTAATAAAATTTCTGTCACTGTTTTAAAAAAACAAATTGAAATATCAAGAATGGGTGTAGTTCTTAGGATTTATCAAGGCCACATATTTCTATCCAAAACATGTAAAATTGATTGGTTCCAACAAAAACTAGTACAAACCTTCAGACTTCTAAGTACACAGTGAATTACATGTCTGTGGAAGTACCGGTGAAATACTTTACTTATTTATTCAGTTTCTACAGTCCATAGTTGACATAACATTTGTTTTCCCTTTGTTGATATTTTTTAACAACCTGAGGCAGAGTGCCTAAATGTTGCACTTAATTTATTTTTCTGCTTGAATGACGAATGCCAATTTGTCTTGAGGCAACAATTTCGCTGTACCACCAGCTAGTATCTTGGCAAGAAATACAGAATATTTTTGAAAGAAAATACGCAGTAACATTAAGAAAAATTACCACTCTTGCAAGAAAAGTTTTAGAATAAAACTTGAAAGTGTCAAAATTGCTGTAATAGCTTCTATATCTATTTGAAAAAAATATGATCAGACATTACATTTTATGAATGAGATTTTTTTTTTTAGGTAATATTCTTTGAGAATAGAGAGTGCAACGTCTAGCATTGTTCTCAGTCTTCAATACTAAAGCAAAACAGATTAATACTTAATATGTATACCCTGCAATGATTCCTGTGCAGTCATGGTCAATCTAGTTCAATTCAATGGGGTTAGATACCAGTGGCACTTAAAGATCTGATTTCAGGAGGGGTTCAGGCAGTAAGCTGTGCTGAGCAGAGTTTGAATGTAATCCTTCTCTTCTGCCCCTTGTAGACCTGTGTGTTGTACCCAGGACATCAGATTATCTCGTGTGCCCGATCTGAAACGCACATTGCTGCGGCTGTGTTGCTGTTGGTAATGGAGCTAACTACTCTGTGCATGTCTACACCCCCTGCAGTCATCCTGCTCAACTGCAGTATAGACATGGGTTAGCCTTGTTTGTTAGAGTCTAATGAACTGTGAAGTTCAGCAAGTGCAAGAAACAACTGTCGTTGTGACTGGATGTCATCTCTATCAATGGGCAAACAATCCACATCAAGTCTGATTGCGTGTGTCTGTGCAAGGAATTCAAATGATGTGTGGTTAAGAAGACTGTTCTGCATGGTCTCTGGCCAGGGCTAGAGCAGATCAGCTTCAGCCACCCCTCCCTAGCCTCATTGCTTTCAGGTACTGCTGGACTGTGAAAGTTCATAATCTGTTCTTAACAGTTCGTAATCTTCATCAGGTTCCCCATAAGTTAAGGTCTAGGTTACCTGTGCCTGGTACAAAACTAACCATTGCAGAGCTGCTAGACTTTTGTTCACTTCATCAATGATCTTGAAAAGAAGGTTAGGCTGTATTGCTTCATTTTTTTCCATTGTTGCCTGTAAAGTTGCCCAACTGATAGTCTTAGAAGATAAAATCCTCTTTTCAACCACAAAGCAGATAGCTGCGTGTGAAACAGCAGTGCAGGTTTCAGTCTTGACCTGCAAAGAGATGAAGGAATACCAAAGACTGGGATGTTTTCAGTTCATACTCACATGAGACTGCCATCCAAGGTACTAAGTGCATCTGGCAATGATGTCATATTACAGACAACCTGCACTTCTGGGATAGACTGAAATTTCTGCATGTGTTTTTGGAGCTGACAGAACATCTCTGAGATATTCTGAAAGTTTTGAATTTTTACTTGTTTCTGATTTGAAACAAAAGACTTTTTCCTATGGAAAGAATAAGAATATTCTTTCCAGAAAGATATGATTTTTGAGCTATGAAATACTATGTTTTTAAGTAACTTGAAATGTATCTCTATAAGATGGAAATTCATATTTCAAATGAATGGCTTCAAATTAATAAAGTTAGAATAAGAAGTAGTAGAACATTTGACAAAACTATTTTCTGAGGAGGAAAATAGAGGCACTTCTTTTGGTTTGTGGGTTTTTTTTCGCCAGTACTGTTTACTTAGAAAACCCTTCAGCGGTCGGTGTTTAGCAGGATCAGTATTCTGGTGCTGAGTAGAGAGAGAAGTCAGGACTGATGTTAAAGCAGCAACTATTCCTGGTCATTGCTGGTCTGAGGTAGATTCAAACTGACAAAATAAAGGTGAAATGCCGTGGGCTGTCATATTGCTTGGTATTGTCCATTGAATGACAGGCTGGGTGAGGAAATGCCTGTTTTCCTTGTGATTCCTAGTCACTTCTGTTCCAGTGCTCTGCTCTGTCCTGACAATACCTGTTCCTCTAACTTACGAAGACCCGGATTTCCTTCAGTGATTTAAAACCGATTCTGTACTGGCTGGGCTAAACCAACTACCAACACAGTGTGCCCAGTATTTCCTTGTGTTGTACACGGCCTTATAGCTTGTATTTTTTTTAGTAAACTAAAATGTTCACTGCAGATTCAATACTCCATTTTCACAGCGCTTGTTGCCACAGAACTTCTTCTTTCAGGCAACTTTCACATGCTGTAATCAGGTAGAAATATTGACTATCTCTGTGGCTGCAGCAAAGGCCTTGGGTAACGTGCAGCAATGGAACATCAAATATAATTGATAATCCTATTTAAACAAAAACAGATCTCCCAGTGAAGGACTCTGTCTGTAGTAGAGGTATTTGTACCAGTCTAGATACAAGTATTACTGTATAAAACAGTCCTGAAAACAGTTCATTTATTCCTAAATGCTTACAGTCATTTGAAACCTTTTTCCTTGCTGTCAGTTGATCTTGCCACTTAGCTGATTTCAGGAGTGCTTGAGACTTTTTTTTTCCCCCCCCCCAGATCAGCTTTGACAGCATGTCCAAGCAATTTTTTAAAGTAACAATACTAAATTAATGGAATGGGATTTGGTCATTTTTCTAGGCTCAGCTCTATCTGCATCTCCTTTCTAAACACATCAAAAGGCTTTCTAGGTGTCTTGCTTTATAATACTGCAAATAGTAAGCTTCAGATTCAGGAAGTGAATAGGAACCTCACACAAGGGACGTACATGTCATTGCATGTGGTGGAGCTGACTGACTGCAGTGCACAGTGATTCATGAACAAAGCTGCCAGGTCACATCATTTACTTCCTTCGAGCATTCAGCACTACCCTGATTCTTGTGGAAGTGTCCCTTCAAATTCATAAGCAGGAAAGCCGCCATCATATTTTTCCTTGCTTTCTTTCTGTCTTTGACCTTAGTACACAGTTGGTTTTCTCCTTTTCTTAGTAAAAACAGCTACAGGATCTGACCTCAAATTCCCAGGATTCTGCGTTTGTCAGCAGGGAGCTACCATCAGTGTAAGAGGGAAAACCTGTGTTTCTCTGCCAGTTTGTTTCAAGCTCAGTAGTAAGGTTCCATTGCTACAAGGACTGGTCTTTTTGGTGCATGTTTGTGCACTGGGTAACAGTGGGATTCCCATCAAGGGCTGGAGCTCTTACATGTAATTGTAACAGAAATCATGTGAGAAATGATAGCTGTGCTGGCAGGGAACCAAACAGGAGCTCGGCAGGGAGTCTTTCCTCAGCCCAGGTCCCTTTTTAAAGGTGTGGGTAAGCTAGCTGTGCAAATTAACTTGTCCAGCTTCTGGTACAGAGGTAACAAAATGATTTCTGTAGGTTTTACCTATTGGTGTTAATCACTGTGCGACAGGATGTTTCCTGTGACCTCCACAAACACCAGGTAAGGCTGTTATGTGTGTGGTACAGTTACATTTGGAAGTGAATTCAGAATAAGGTTATGATGATGCCAAGAGTGTTGCTGTATTGAGAATGTTCTCCTAGGTGAATTATTTGTTATTTTATGTAGAAAAGATCATATAACTTAAAGGGGAGTTAAAGGGGTACTGCACATTTGAGAAAAAAGCATGAGTGGAAAAATACTTAGCCATTTCCCTGATGGGCTAATAAAAAGCTCAGAGTTCAAAAGATTTTGATGAGACTGATTCAGCCACAGTTTCTAAGGCCCTGGCCCTTCTCAGCCTGTGAGAAGCTGAACTGGCAAGAAGTCAAGGTTTGAAGAGTCAACAAAGTTGACCCTGGTCCTCAAAACTTTTCTGTTTTGACAAACCTTAATTTTTTAAGAGAATGTTCCGTAAGAAAATTCTGAAGTATGCTTTGGTGAAGGGAAGGAGGGAGAAGAGGTTTACTTTCTTCCTTCTGCTTTCAAAAGCAACAGGCCGGAAAGATGTTCTCATTGTGTGAGCAGGGACTGAGTCGTGGGGAGTTGGAATAAGAAAATTATTTTAAAAGGGAGCGGTCAAGGTTGTCAGTATGGTGTACTCTGCAGGTGTGATTTGTCTGTTACACGTTTGCTGCCTATTTCTGAGTTAAGATGGAAAGCTCTCTAGAGTAAGGGCTTCCTTTCTTCTGTGAGTGTCCAGCCCCCAGTACAGAAGAGCCCCGTGCTGCCGGGAGGCTCTGGGCAGGCTGTGCGGCAGCGCACCGCGCCAGCGGCCAGGCTCTGCCAGCACCCAGCCGAACCCCCACTGCCAGCCCGGGGGAGGCTTCCCGGCCCATACTCCTCCGGGAAGGTGAGTTTGGGTGCAAACTCTACCAATTACAATCCTGGAAGAGGTCGTAGATTTATTTGCTGCATGCAGATTTGCACATTACATTTGGGGCTAAGGATTTTTAAGAACTACTTAATTAGATGGAAACAGTTTTCTTTCATGAATTAACTGGTTAAGAGGCCCAATGATTTAATAGTTAGTTACAATCCATATAGTGTAATGCACAGGGCTCTAACTAAATTCAGCAAGTTACTGTTGCTGTTGACAAATTGATAGAAACAGAAGGGTCCTGTGACCATTATCTGGTTCAACTTCTGGATCAGAGCAGGCCAGTTCCACCCAAGGGAGGAACCTTCTAAATAAGGTACCTATTCATCATTTTCAACATACGGTGAGGCTCAAGTTGAACGTGAAATTTTACCAAACTTTCATTTATGTCCATAGAATGAACATCTGCAATGTGTACATTTAATTTTCTATAAAGCTAACCACAGAATTTATATACCTATAAATACAAAATTGTCAATTAAACTGAAGCCAGTGATAAACAGTATGGTGAACTAGCCAAAAGCAGACATGTGAAGTGAATGGGAGTGTCTGACCTCAGTGTGTCCTTCAGTGCGACCTGGACTGTTCTTCCTCCTGTTTATCAAATTTCCATTCACTTACCCACAAGTTGTTTTTTGTTTTGTTTGGGTTTATTTTTGGTTTTGTTTTGTTTTGATTTGGGTTTTTTTGTTTTTGCTTGTTTATTTTGTTTGTTGTTGTCTTTTTTTTTTTTTTTTTTTGGGGGGGGGAAGGAGTGGTGGTTGCTGTTGTATTTTCCTTTTTTTTTTTTTTTTTCCTAACTAAAAGAAAAAAAAAGGGACTCCCTAAAATAGAAATGGCACTGACAGCGAAGAGGTCTGAGGAAAAAGCTCACTGACTTATGTCTGTTTGGATTTATTTTTAGATCTGTAAAGTATTTCTTGTCTTTCTGCATTGTGTCAATGTCAGCAAACCTAGAGCTGGTGCATTTCATGGAGTTCCTGTTAGTTATTAGCATTGAGACAGGAGCATTAGGAAGCATTTGGGATGTGATGCTGTGTTGTGTGATGCTGTCATTTGAGAAGTCTGAGGGAGTCGGAGATCCTGCAAATACAACTCCTATTCGTCTTACAAAACTGTTTTCATGTGCAAAGCAGATTAATGCTAATACTTGTGCAATGAGAAAACTAAATCTCTGAGACTACACGTTCAGCTTCTAAGGTGTCTGCAGGTTCTTATTGCATCTTAGCTGATTATGTCAACACCAAGTTGACACCTGGACCGTGCCTCTAGAATTGTCTTTGCCCTAGACAGCACTACGTTGCTTATTGCATACATGTGCTGTATTTATAGACATTTCCTAAGGTGGATTAGTAGTTGCTGTGAGCAGATAGGAAAATATGTTAACTTCTCAGTCATAACAAATATATGCTGTGGGCCGACAGCATCTGCAACTCCTATACAGTGGTGATAGGCTCTTTAGAAATCCAGAGAGACAGAGTGAGATCAAAGAGCATGCTTTGACTTAGCTGTGGTTCAAAAACTAAAATGGCACACCAAGCCTGCATCCTACAGCGGCAAACTCTGTGATCTGATTATTAGCTTCTGCTTGACAAATGCATGCCCTGAAAAACAAATCAAAGTCATGCTGTAGGCATAGGGGAGGACAGAAGGCAGAACTTCTTCCCCATGTTAGCAGAAGTGTGGGACACTGCCAGCATAGCATGCAGGATGCCTTGAGCTTAAATAACAAATTGGTTTGAGAACCACGGGTTTCAGCAGCTCTGCACTGAAGTAGTAAGAAAACTGGAGAGGATCCTGGAAGTGATGAAATTCAACTCCCAGTCATTGCAGGCTTGTCACTGCTTTCTAGGAACTCAGCAAGCTCTTAATACTGGAGAGTTTAGGTCCACTGTGCCTACAGGGAGGCTGTTCCTTGTAGAATGTCATTCCTCTGGTTAAAAACCTTCTGTTGACATCCAATTTTCAGTTTATTCAGGGAAAGCTCACACTGCTTTATTCTTGTGCCAGCATCTTCTATTTTCACACACAGAGATCTTTCACCTTCCTGGCATTTATCCCTGTGATGTATTTATAGACACTAATGGGCTTCTATCCATTCTCAGCTTTAATTTGTTAGCAGAAGTAAGTCAGGCTTCACCAGTCCCCTTCATTTGAGTAAAATTACAGGCAAATAGAACATCAAAGCTGTTCAGCGTTGTGTATTTTTTCCCCCAAGCATTACCTGCATGCTTTTAACGAAGTAGACGGAGATGTCTCTTTGTTACTTTCACAGGTGTCACTGTGGCAGCTTGTTGTCATCTTACATTCAGATTGTATGCCCATATACTTCTCAGTCTCTTCTACCCTGATGAGCTCCTATTTTATATCCCGAGGGTTTTTTTATTAGGCCATTATGACCTGATGTTTTATGATACTGAGTTTCATTCTGTTTCTATTACTCTAATTCTTTCTGTCTAACCTTCTAATCTTCTTCTGTTGCTGATACAGCCTAAATTTGTGTCACTGGCAAATTTCATTAGTATGCTTTTTGTGGTAAGGTCATTGAAAATATTAAATAAAATTTCAGCATAGCTCATTGTCATCTTGTATTTATCCATTTCCCTTGCTCTCTTACAATTAGTTTTTCAGCCCTCCCCTTCTTCATCTCAGCTAATGAACTCCCATGTGGTGCTCTACTGAACTCCAGATAGTCTAGATCTTTCTTTGGTTTAGAAAATCAGTTATTTTATCAAAGAAACCTAGATGAAGCCAAACTATAATCTGATATGGCCTGTCATTTCTTGTCCAATCCACTCAGAAATTGGGGCTGGAAATAACTCAATTCCGCCTGTTTCATTTTCTCAGTACAATATGTTCATTTAAGTTTTAATTCCATACAATTCCTGGTCATTTCTATGTTTTGGTTCCTTAGCCAATCTGCTTTGATGCCTACATTCTTTTCCATTTGGGCCATGCTCTATTTTCTTTCTATACTGTGTGATATGTGGGGTTTTTGAAACAACTAAATACCAAACTCTTCCTGTGGCAAATAGTATGGTAGAGTATAGTTGACACATTGATTTATATAGTCCAGGATGATGCCTCTTCCTAGTCCTCATGGTGTGTGGTTGTGGATAACAGACAGAGCAGTATAAACTCCACATCCTAGCCATACGTGAGCAGAAGATGGTGATAACAAGTCACCACAAAAGCAGTTGTGCATCATCAAAGAATACAGAGGTTTTAATTTTCAAGTGAAGATCACAGTCAAAGGTTCAGCCACAGTCAAATACCCTATCAGAGGGATGAAGATAAGATACGTCATGTGCTGTGATTTATGGCACATGAGATGGCAGGTAGGGTAGCATCCAGCCATCTCTCCCCTGTCAGCCGTGCTGACCATGGTCCTTTTACTTATTATGGTTTTGGGTCTGTAGTAGGAGGCTTCAGTTGCCATACTCCACATAAAGAGCAGGCAGTCAGGACAAGATTTGCAAGAAGAATAAAATAGGACAAAAAATCTGGAATTTTTTCCTCTTTCCCTTCAAAAAATAACAGTTATAATAATAAAAAAGGCAAAGGGGGGGATTATGGAAATAGCCATAAATTTATTTACTAACAGTGAGACCACAGGGAGTTACAAAGTAACCAGGTGCTCCCTGTGTTAAAGGTAATAAATGGGTGAGTACCTGCTCGCTATTGAAAGTGTCTGCTAGAAGAGATGAGCGTCATCTCTGGTAGACCTGACTGATGAACTCTGGCATGAACCCTCAGTGCAGAAGATAATACTCCGTCCTGGAGTGCCTGTGCAGTTTGGTTGCATGTTATGCCTTCCAGAATCGTTCTCAAATGTGCCACCAGCTTTTTTGAGTCCATTTTCCTCACCTTTAATTTTTACCTTTTTAGAAGGAAGAAAGAGGGAAGGCACTTGGTGCTGCAGTTGGGATGTGCTTTGAGACCCTCTGTAAAAAGCAGTGGAAAACTAAAAGGAAGGGATTGATATGGACTTACATCACAGCCTTCAGTTCATCATTATGTCCACAGCAAGTTTTACAGCATTACTAAAGTAAGGAAGGATCTTAGTGAGTCCCTCACAAACAGAAATTTGTACGGATTAACTTTATTACTAATGATCTTGGAGAAGTCTCTTTCAACTGGAATTAATCTGACCCAATGACTTTGAATCTCTTAAGAAATTAAATGCAAATTTCTCTTCTATCTGTTAGATCATATCTAAAGTGTTTATTATAGACCATCTTTGATATATTAGTGGTGGCTCAAAAAAGAATAGTTCAATAGTTGTTACAAAACAACCATTTATATTCTTACCTTAATAGCTATCACAGTTTTGGCTTAAAATTCTGTTTTCATGGATTTCTCATTTGGCTGTAAAATGTTCCAGACTGAAGCCTGGCATAAGGACTCAACTAGAGATTGCATTTATTCAACTAACCTGTCTTTTTTTTTTTTTTTTTTTTAATTTCAGAACTGCCATATAATTAAAACAAACAAACAAAATGAAGCAAACAAAAAAATCCTGCAACTATTTTAAAGAAGCTTTTTTTTGTCCCTAATATGAACTAATGCCACTGGGTATTTAAATATCTCAGATGCATTTTCATTACTAACAGGATTACTGTGTGGTGCATTATTATTTTTTCAGGATGTATTATATGCATTTCTGTCACAAAGCACAGGACCAAAATATTCTGGGCCCACTTCTGTGTGATATAAAGGTAACTTTGCTTGGTTTTTGGGATGAAGAGTTGTTGTGAAGCTAACAGTAATGGGAAGATGAATCTAGCTGCTCAGGAGTCTTCAGATGGCAGGGGCATCAAGGAAGCTTGCACACTAACTTCATAGCTTTAAAGCCGTGGCTGGGGTCAGTGATTGTGTTGCTAACCTTGCCTTTCTGTAGATACTGGCTGCCACAAGCCAATGTCAGCCATCCAGTATAGCTGCTCCACTGCTGAGAAGTGGCTTGAAGCCTGTCAGTGTACAAAAGCAGATTAAAATTGGTATTCATTTATCTTTTTTAATTCTTTCTTTCCATCTTCTCCAGGTTTAACTTCATGCTTTGTAACAGGAACAGAAAATTGGAAACAATACCTGGAGTTCAGAAAATTGTTTGCAAATCCAAAGCACTGGATCATAGACTTGTAAGTTTAAAAACAACAGCAACAAAAAAAAAAGCAACAACAAAAAACAAACACCAAAACCTTATTCCTGATGAAAGAATTCTTTCTTAGCACATACTTTACTCTAAGCATAATGTCAACAATGTATGCTTGTCATGGAAGACCACAGTCAGGATCCCCAGCTCAGGGACTGACAGGATCTGTCGCAACAGTGTCTGCACAGGCTCGCGTGGCATGTGTGATGAGCAGCACTTGAGCTGCTCAGGAACCAAACACAGCACAGGGACAGCAGCCTGTCTCCTGCTCTTTTTTGTCCTTGGGTTAGTGCAGTATTAGAGCAAAGGAGATGTTGTTTTTGTCTATATCTGTAGAGATAATTACAAATCTAAACTATGTATGTTAATGCTTCACATATTTAAGTAGTTGTTTATGAATATGGATTAGCGCAGTCAGTGAATATTAACAATGATAAATATCTAGCGTCATTTATCAACAGGTATTCAAAAATTCATTGCAGTTTTAACCTTATGATTTATACAAACTCTGCAATGTTCACAGAAGTCACTCTAACAAATTGCAGGCAAAACAAAGCAGCAAATTAAGTGTAGCAGTTAATGTATTCAAGCACAGTAACGAGGTCATCTGAAAGTAACAGACTTTAGAGAGAATTCAGCATGTCTGAACTACCCTATTTTTGTATCAAGTTAACAATAATAATAAAACTCTGGGGTTCAATGGCTACAAACAGTCCAACAATGTTAGTTTCTAATCCTGTGGAAGTGTTGCTTTCCAACTATAGTAACATATACATGGTACTCAGGCATGAACTTGGTTCTGCCACTCTGCTAGGTTTTGGTCACCTTTGTATGACGGGTGTTCTTTTGAGGGCATGTGCTGTCTGCTGACCTGCATGACCAAATTTAACCTACTCAACGGAATTTATCCGTAAGACGTCTGCAACAGAGCGAAGTGGATCCCTCTAAAAAGAGTCACCTATTGCTTTACCAGTATAACTTTCATTTGTACTTCTCTCAGAGGCCTGCCACTCAACTACATACCCACTTATGAGTTTTGACAAGATCACAGCTGGAGATAGTATGGCTGCAGGCATTATGCATTTTCATGCACTCTGAGTACTGTTTCAGGATAAGAGTGTGATTACAAATTTTGACATATTGAGGAAAAAATGAGGAAGTTACATGGACTGCAATTTAAAAGTACAAAATAATAAAAAATAACAACAATAGTGAGTGTAAAATATTTTTTGGTAACCAACACTTTGAGCCTTTGAAACTGTTTTATTACACAGAGTAATTGTGCTTCAGTGAGAAGTGTCACAATTATTCAGTGAGAAGTGTCACAATTATTCTGCATTTTGCCAAGCTTCTTGATCTGAGAACTATCAAAAGTGTCTTTTCAGATTGATTTGTACATTCCAGAACAGGAGATACATAAAAGTCAGGTTAGTTGTAATAATGATGAACTCTATCCTTAATATTTTTCTTTAATACCTCTGAAGTACAAATGCATGTTTAAATGTAAATAAAGGTTATGCCAGGATAAAGAGACAAGAAAAGAGGTATAAGGCACAAGAACAACAGAACAGTTAAATGGAGCTGAGGAATGTGTTACATTAATCCGGGGTCATGGTTGATTTATATGGTTATCGGTTTGGGTAAGAGACACCATGCTGACTGTGTTTGTGTTGACGTCAAAAAAAAGAAACAGAAGGAAACATGGAGCAAAGGTATGTAAAGGGGCTGGATACAAGTCTGGTTGGGTTTGTGTATCATTCATCATATTTGCATAGACCTAATAAGCTATTCCAAGATATTCTGGTCAAAAGTGAATAAATCCCTTTGGCACTGGACTGTGTAGGCATACTGGCTCTGATCTCAGGACTTAGCTCTGGATTTTCTAAAGTACACTCTATTTCTTTAATGTGGACATGCCTTGAAATGATCTCTTGGCTCACTGTTCCACCAGCTGTGAGCTGTGAGTTGCGGGGAAGGAGACGTAACCATGTTGTGTCACATGGAGCTTGTAGTGGTTACTGTGGTATTACATGAAACATGGAAGTTTGGGAGAGTGAGGGTTACAACTAGAGAAGACAAAGTAGGTAATTTTGCTTTCCATTCAGAAGAAAAACAAATTTCTTAAGGCATGTTGATATTTTAAGGTTCAGACGGGAAGTGTGATTACTGCACATTATGTATCATGTATTCTGTAGACTTGGGACTTGGAGACTGTAAAGTGGTATATTATAGGTTTCTGTGTAAGAACAAATGAGGTCATAGATTAGAGGCAACTGGCAGAATTCAGCTAATTAGAATTTATGATGTTATAGGAGATGCTTTGTGCTACTAAGAGGCATCGGACTGCCTTGTGTTAAGTACAGACTGTGTATTTAATTGCAGTCCAGGATTTTGACCCAGTGGTTTCTCCTCTGTGCAGGGTTACAAGTCTGTGCTATTACATATTTCTATACATTCCTGTAGCTTCAGCTGATGTTGTCCTTTTACTGTCTCACGTTCTGCTCAGTGTGTTGATGGCTCAGTAATACCATCACAGGGAGAGGTGGGTTTGCAAGCATTTGCTCTCCAGTTCTGAGTACAACCTGTGGTAAGAACAGACAGTCAGTCCATGCTTCTGTTTCTGGTAAATGTTTGTACAGAGCTGCATAAAGGGGGAGATTAATTTCCTAAAAGATATTTAAAGCCTCTTACCTTCTCTGTTTCTTGTTAGGAAACACTGAAGGTGAAGCTCATTCCTCCAGAGCAATGCTTTAAAAGATCCTACTATATAGGAAATGGAAGTTTGTGCCAAATTCTGAATGTTTCCAAATGCCTGGGTACTCCTGCCTCAGTCTGTTCCCTGGTGCCAGCTCTGTGATTCAGTGCTGTTCTGAGCAATTCTTGCTCATTTTTTACGTTCCTTCCTTTCAGATCATTTATGTTTGGACTCCCTGGTTTTACAGGGAGATGCAGCCTTATTTTCTGCACTGTAGGGATTGTTGGCCAGTATGCAAGGAATATAGCAACAGTGCTAGTGATTTTTTTTTCAGAAGTCCTTTTATAACTGTCACTACTCTCTCTATTTTGCTATTGCTCTGAGTATGACATAAAAAACCAGTGATGAAAACCAAAATACTGGAAAAACACTTGGAGTGCTTTAGAGGAAAATCAAGGCCTTTTACCTGACATGAGAAATATAGAAACTGTCTTCCAGTTATGGACGTTAGAGAGCTGATGATAATTTTGTAAGTAGAGCCAAGTCAATGTATCTGGAAAAGTAATCAGCTTCAATAGTGTATGTGTTCTTTCCAGAAAAATAAATGTATGCTAGCTACAGCCAAGGACTATGAGATACCTTTGTGGAAAATAATTTTCTAAATGCTTGAGTTTTTTCTCCCTTGTTACATCCATGTAGCGCTCTATTGAAATTTTAGATAGAACATTTGCTCTTGAAGATGGTTTTTCCTTGTATGTGTCCAAAGGCAAAAAAAAAATCACATCAGCAGTAGTGGAAATACTTGAAGTGAAAGGTTACTTGTTACCTGTGACTCCATATTGCCACTAGGATGTTGTGCTCTGTGTCTTGAATAAAAGCCAAGTCAAATATTCACTGGCATGTTTGCAGCTCCAAGTCATTGCTAGTGCTGCTTCTTCTACTTGTGTTTGTTCCTGATCCATTTGTGTGAGGTATATTGGTGTGAATAGTGGCTGGCCTTGTGTGAGCACTGTTCCTATGCAGGCAGAACATGCATCCACTACCAGTCCCTTGGTTGGTTAGTAACTGAATCGAGTCAGAACTGGCAGAAACCCTAGCTTTGGTTTAATTTTGTCAAATTTTGTTGCATCTCCTCCAGATCCACTTTTGAAAGTGTCTTTAATGATTTCAACATTTGAGCCAACCTTGGTAAAAGAATTTCCCCCAGACTAATTGTCCTGTGAATGAATCTTGGAATTTTTGATAAGGCAAGTATTTTATCTGAGACCACCTTCATTAGCATAATCAAAGTATTGTCCGTCTGTTGAAAGGCACAAAAGCCTCAGACTGTACAGGCTGAAGCCTTAGAGTCTTTCTGAAAACTTTCTGGTGTCAGGTTTACTGGATTTGTGCACTGAACTGGTAGGGACACAAATTTTGGTCCAGAAGTCCTTACACTTCAGATCTGTCTCTAATCCAACAAGGCTGGAGCGTAAGCAGAGGAAATTCAGGATTGTCTTCAAAAGCCCATGTGTATTATTTTGGAAGGGTTTTGCTACTAAAACTGTGCTGTGTGGAAGCTGAATGATTCAATTCCTGCTAAACGACTGAAGGAAAACATAGTGCATTTTTCAGTTATTTTAAATATTAAATATTTTTTGGCCTTTGGAAGGAAAGACCTTATTTTACCATTGCTGATATACGCTGATACCTGAAGAGAAGGGGAAAGATGGGAAAAGGAAAACTGAGATATGAATGAATTGGTGTCTGACCAGATAAAAAGCTATCATAAATCTCAAAATTTATTTGGTATTTATCTTGCCTCAGTCAAAGTTATTTTTCATAATTAAAGAATTTAGTATCACCATTACTGTCTTCCTAGAAATAAAGCACTGCAGTCTTTTGCTGTGGTGGTGGAAGCTAATTCTCCTGCAGTCAGTGAATATAAAGAAACGGAAATCGTGAAATGTGGTTTTCAAGTGAACTGGATACTTTCCAGGTTTCTTTAATACAACTGAAGTGAAAACTGTGTAGGACACCACTGAGTCTCTCGAAAAGGGAATTCTAATGGAGCCTGAGATTGTGAGCTTTCTGTTCAGGCAGAACAGAGGAACTTTTCAAAGGTTGTCAAGGATGAAACTTAATTGGGTGCTGCAAGAGACCAGGAAATAATCATTCAAACTGCTTGACATCTAACTCCTGCAAATATAAAGGCATTAAAGGCCAGATGTCATGCATATAATCATAGAGCACTAAGAAAACTTGTATGAAGTCTAGGCCAAGAAAAACATCTAGATATCATAATGTTTTCTGCCTTTATGGTTCTAGAGATCTTGGATGTGAATGACACTGCAGTAAGAGCAAGAAAAGTGAAACCAAAAAAATTTAAATCCCCAGTTGTCACAAGACAGCCAAAGATCATGCTGGGCATATGAAAATCAATGAGTACTGTCGTGGTTTGAGCCTGGTTGGCAGCTGAACACCACAGAGTCGCTCACCCACCCTCCCCCCACTTGGGAATGGGGAGGGAATCGGAGGGGCAAAGGGAGACTCGCGGGTTGAGATAAAAACAGTTTAATAACAGTGACAGAACAATACGGTGACAGCAGTATCAGTGAGTAATGTACAATACAGCTGCTCACCACCCACCGACCGACACCCGCCTGCTCCCAGCCGGCGATCCCGAACACAAAGGCACCGCAGCCATGCTCCTGGAAGTGACAGCCCCTCCCAGCCCACTCCTGCCTTTATATAGTGAGCACAATGTCACATGACATGGACTATCGGCCAATCCGGGCCCAGCCCTCCAGCTGTGCTCCCCCCGCCCCCGCACACAGGCAAGGGCTCTAGGACCCAGAGAGCCTCGGGGGTCTCAGTGTGCTCCAGCACTCCTCCAGCTACCACAACAAACATGAACTTTATTCTAGCCCAAACCAGGTCAAGTACCTACTATGTGTTTTCAGAAAGCTAACATTTACACCATGGCAGTTAGTATCAGATAAACAAGCAAATAACATTGGTACTGCAAGAGGATGTAGAACGCTGCTACAATTTTTGTAGAAGCAGACAAGGCTTATCTCTTGTCACTATAAACACATGCATTTTCTTACAAAGAAAAAAGAAGTGAATGAAAAAAGCAAGAATACAGACCAATTTCCCAACATTGAATGAAATTTTCTCATTTTTGAAAAATGCAACCACCAAATTCTTTTTCCTCACTTACTGCTCCAGCTGGTTTCCTCCCACACGTCATCAAATCCTTTTATAGATTTCATTAGCCCAGTGTCTCCTTCTTTAACAATGTCAGTCTCCTTTTCTGTGCTAAACAAACACAAATGAATATTAATACATTCTTCTTTTGTTTGACTCTTCTAACTTAGAGCTACAGCAGATGCAAATTTTGTTCACTGTGCTTGTATTCCATTGAAATGCAAAGGACAATAGTTTTTTTCATAAACTTTAATAACAGTAATTTAGAAACATGGATTAGGTAAGGTAAGTTTCTTGGTGTACATGTGGAACAGCTCTATGTCTACAAACAGAAGATGATCCTAAACAAAATCTCTTTTCAAAATACGTACAAAACTGTGATTATTTCATACACCAGAAGTTAAATCTGCAAGGAATCCTGTTGATAGATAACTGGATAGAATCCTAGTTCTTTTCCCATACACGTATCAAAAAGAAAATCCTTAGATAACACATTGTAATGCTATCCCTTAAGGCTTTCTTTTGTCACAGCGATATGCAAAATATTCAAGGCATCACAGACATAATTTTGCCTTTGTTAAGGCAGAAGAAAAAAATCCATCAAATAGGAGTCAGACACTCCCAGCAAGAAAAGTATCCTACTCATTTATTTTCCATACAGTTGGATTCTCTGTTCTTCAGTAGTATTTGATTCATTTTATTTACAAATGAAAGAACTTCCTTGTTCATCTATGCAGCATTTTTGGTATCATGTAGTTTCAAATATGAAGACAGGTTATATTATTTGTCCTTTTCTAACAACAGAAGTGGAATAAAGTTGCGGTGGTCTGAGATATTATTTTATCCAGCCTTTCCAGTTGATCTAAAGAACCTGAATTAGTAGGTCACTTGAAAGTGCTGGGGAGAAGAGGAGGACACAGGAGAAACTGAGCATGTTGTAACTCAGTCACAGAGAACAGGATTTGTTAAATTGTATGGTTCATTATATTTCATATTTTGATCAAAGGTGGAAAACATCGCTGAACTGAATTGTACTCCACTTCTCTCAGCCCCATGCTAGAGGATGTGCTAGCATATTTTACTTCTACCTGATTTGTGCCACACCAGTTTGGAGTTCTCTGCTTCTGCCCTGTCCTTTTCAGTTTTGCTAGAGAATCTTCATTCTGTCTAGCATCACTACATATTTCATTCCCATGCTTGAAACTTACTATGGCTGTTCGCAATCTGATTTATTCTTAAAGCATCAGTTATTTCTTTAATGCTTGTCCGACCCAAAGTAATGTATCTGTAGAAAATTAACTTGTGAGAGAGTTCTGCCCACAGATGTAGAAAGCTTATGTTAGGATCAGTTCTCAATTATTAATAACAACGTAAATTTGGAAAGGTTATACTGAAGACTTTTCCATTTAGAGTGGTTTTAAATATCAGGTAGCATTTGTCATAAAATTATGCCACAAGTTGGTAGTACACTTCATTTGGTTTAAATGGATTTCACTTTGGTTAGGCTTAAATTAATGAGAGACAACATTAAGCTATAGATACACATTAACTTAGTAAACAGCTCTAGCATTTCAAGGTACTATTTCTTCTTATGTAGTGCTGAACATTTAGTCCACAGCTCTACCAGCAGATCAGAACATGTGAGCACTTACTAATCCACTTCAGCATGAGTTGCAGAGACTTAGCTCCAGATCTGCAAAGATCTATCATAGGTTGTTTTTTTTTCACTCATTACATATGTGCTGAAGTTAGACTGAATGACAATTTATTCTGTCTTCACTAATATGAAGATAGCTGAAAGAAGAATTTGAATCAATTATTTTATTTGCTCTTGATTCCAGCCTGAAGTTCATGCTACTGGCTCAAAGTAAATTATTAAAAAAACAAAACAAAACAGAGCAAAATCACATTTATAGGCTTCACAGAGTGCATATTGAGTAGCATATTTGGCATGTTTGAGATCAGTCTTGTTCAGGAAAGCTGTATTACTTTGCACTATTAGATTATTTTAAAAGCATCCTGCCAAGAGAGTATGTAGCAAGAAGATCATTCAGTTATCCTGATTAAGAACATTTGCAGATGTAATTTGAAACTTGTATACAAAAGCCATTTCTTTTGTTACCATTTCTGTAGTAGGCATTTTCCTTCTCCATATATGTGCATGTTCTCAGAAAACTGAAGATCTACAACCAGATCGTGTTTCCCAGTTCAGCTGGAGTCAGAGCTGAAACCTTGCTTCAGGTCAGCACCCTGTTGTGGTGTGCTAGGGTCAGAGCAGCAGCCCCAGGGGCTCAGTTACCTTTGGTTGTGGACCTGAGTTATTCAGGTTGTTGCTACATAATCTCTCCTGCCTGGCTCTGTCTCGGGGTGGAGCATGTGGGTGCATTCCCATGATGGCTGTGACCAGTAGCTTTGAGATGTCATGTCTTGTAACACAGCTGATTTGAAGAATATCTATGTGTAAATGATAGTAGCAGATCATTTGCTATATCTGCTTCACCAAGAAAAGCATGATCAAACAAGCTATAAATATTTTTCTCTTAAAAAATGAAAATAATTCTTTCCACCAAGTAGGAAATTGATACAATTCTTCATCCTTTCTAACAAGACACATTAGCAGTGGGATCACAGTGAAAGTGAGGAACTAGGCCTTACTACAGAACAAGCTTCGTTAAAAAACAATCTCTTCCTGTCCATTTAGAGGGAGATAGGCCTAGCCTTAGATATGGACCCATGTAAATTTTATTTTTCATTGATTTAGGATAACTAATGATTCTAGCACTCTATCTCTCTTACTCTTCAATGCCTTTTCTTTCTGCCTGCTCACTTGAAAGTGGCAAGTTCCACCATGAGAGGGTTGACAAAGACACATCACACTGTTCCAGGGATGTATGAACTTTTCTCTTGCATCATTTAAGATACAGTAAATCATTTGTTTTGCTCAGAGAGTTAGTACTTGTTTCCTTTAGCTTTGGTTAAAGGCCTAGATACAGGCAGAAATTTTAAGAACTGTAATATAAATACTAATTAAGAATCTTGGTTATTTGGGATATCAGGCTCTTGCCAGAGCTCTGGTTTGCAGCAGACAGGAATCCTGGTCTTAGAATTCTCCTTCTAAAGATTTGAGAAGGGTTGAGGCTCTTCCAGCACACCTAACTTCTGGAAGTACACAGCACTTTTAAATTCGTAAGTCTAAAATTAGCAACAGTAAATTTTAGTGAGATACATAAATTACTGATACCAGGAGCTTTCTACCTGTTCAAATGATCTGAGTGTTCAAGTACAGAATGAATCATCAACTTAGTCACCAGTTTTTCAAAACTTGCACTGTATATAATTTGTTGGAATACTGTTTTTTAATGCTTTGTACTTTTTTTCCTAGGGGTTGTTAATTATACCACCAGATTAAAAAAAAAAAAAAATCAACTTATCATAAAATAGTCATCTTTCTCCCTGAAATATTTCTGAATGCCGAATGCATTGCTGTGCTGCATTTTAACTCTAAAATGCATTTGTTAAAAAGGGAAGAGAACACTGGGTAGACACATTTCATTAAATGTCCAATTATATTCATAGCTGGAGCTGTAGATTCCTCCCTGACTTTTAAAAGAGAAGTTGCTCTCCCAGTAATTATAATTGCTTGTTAAACTAACCTAATAGTGCTGTCCTAGCCTATAAAGAGCTGTTTAAATTTGAGATTCAGGTAGATCTTTCTAATTCTAGGCACCTCTTTTGTTAAGGCTAATTGAATCATAGAGGTTATTCCACCGTCCTCTAAGAGGAAGCATTCTTGCTTTACCATTCGCACAAAATCTTGCTAAACAGTAATGCAGCAACGTCTCTAGCTCAACTGTATGAGGCTTAAAATTGTTTAGGAATATTCGCTATTTTCTCTGTAAGAGTTTTTCAGATATACCAAGTCATCCAGTTGCCTGAATGTGGAATACCCCAGTGGGAATGGGTTCAGATCAAAAGGATAAAGGAAGTAGTTCGTTCAATGACAAGATTGCTACAATGGATAAAAAAGAGAGGAAAACATAATGCCAGGCAGGAATGCAGACTAATATTACGCTTGGGAATTTCAGAACAAAGTCCTTCCTACAGTTTAGTTAAACAACAGTAAAGGCTGTGCAGAGCTGTCCAAACTGATGAGCTTTCAGTTTGCAGATTAAACTGAGTAAAATACATGGATTACATTAAAAACAAACAAACAAACAAACAAAAAAAACCCAAAACAAACAAAACAAAAGAAAAAACCCATGAACTTTCAGTTGAATTAATTTGTTTGGGAAAGTTCGTTTGGTTTTTGTGTATCAAGTTGTTTCCTTTTGAAATAAAAACTCTCCCCATTTTATTTCCTAAATTTTCTTAGTCTTCCTTCCCGCCCATTTTTTTTCAAAATAAATTAAAATTTCCAGTCACTTTGTCTGACCTGAATCTGTGTCTTTCAGCAAATTCATCGTTTTCTTAAAGAACTTCCTCAACTCAAAACACAAGATGAAGGACTAATTCTCCTGTTGGAAGCTGAATGAAAATCTACAACCATACTTGTAATGAAATGATAATTAAGAGTAAGTTCCGAAAGGATTAGTTCAAAAAAGACTAAGAGTCTGCACCAAGTTATATGAGGGGCAAACTTGGGTAAGCTATTCAAAAGTTCAAAGTTACTCAGCTGGAAAGCTCTACAGAGCCCTTGCTTCTGTGTATTGACCACCTTGTTTACCTGTAAAATAAGAGGAAACCAGAAATCTGTTCAGAAGCTCGTGTTCCTGCAGGGAATGGTGAAATGAGCATCCTGTTTGAGGGAGGATGTGGTTTGCAGGTGGCAAAGAGGAACTGGAGATCTGCCAGTGTGAATACCAGTATGGCATTCAAGTTAACTCCATCAACCTCCCAGCCAACTCAAAGTAACACATGCTGCATGCTAATAAACATCATATGGCTCTTCAGTCTGTGGTGGAAAGGGCCAAAGCTGCAATTTTTCAGATAAAGTACTGCTCTGGTATCAGAAGGATAATTTAATTAACAAGATTCATTGTAAAGGCAGAGTATGAAGAAAGGAAAAGATTTCAGAATCACAGCAGTGTCAGAAGTTAAAGTTTGGGTGGGGTTGGAGGGGGGAAGTGGCTAACGAGCTCTTGTCAAGCGGAGATTCAGGTAAATGGAAGTCTCAACAGAAGGCCCCTGTAATGTCTAGATACATCTTCTGCAATGTCTTCAGACAGTTGGCAATGGCGTAGTAGTGAAATGCAGGAAAAAGTGAAAATACCTTGTCAGTAAGACACTGTCAGTGACAAACCATCAGTTTCTTGGTTGGGGTTATGTTACTTCTTATTTCAGTACACAGCAGACACCAGGCCACATGAAATTCCTAAATAAGATTATAAATTAAGTAATTTTACTGGTTTATCATGTCTGTCAGCTTCACTTGGTGATGTCAGTAGAGAAGCCATAGAAGGAGATGCATGTCTGGAGGGGTTTGGTTCTGTTTGTCAGTCTTTTCCTTTTTTGGATTTTAGTGGTCTGATTAGAATGTGTTGTCCAGTATAAATATTAGCTAGATACTTGGAAAGGTTTTAAATGTTTGCCAGGAGTGTTAACAGTGGGACCCAGTTACAGTAGAAAAGGTAGAAAACAAGTATTCAAGATGTAATCATCACAAGTGTCCATTACCAGTCTCTCTGATTACCAGGTTTTTAGCCTCCATAACTGCAATTGCATATAATCCAGGTGAATCAGGCAGTATAAAGGAAATTAAAGAAGAAACTTATTGTTAGAGGGAGTATGTCAATGTGGATTATAAATGACAGATACAAAAAACAAGGGCATATGAGTAGAAACATATCAGTCCTTCTGTGGGACATCATCATCTGATAGCTATTAATCAGGGAAGGAAAACATGGGCTGGATTCTTAGGCAGCTTAAATTAAAATGTCTACATTAGTGTGTGAACAGAAGGGATTTACACCAGCTGAGACCTTGTCCCACAAGTTTGAAATGTCACATTTAATTTTATAGCATGTCAGAAAGCCTTCATTCTTTTTCCTGAAAGAAAGTACCACTGGTTGTATCTGCAGAAAATTAAGCTTGTCAGAGGTCATCGGCTGCTCTTACTACTTTGTAAAAAGAAAAGAGCTTACAGTTGACTGTATCTTTAGGGGTACACATTTAGGATGCAGTGTGGTTATCTAATGTCTAGCGGTGGTCTGTAGCTGTGGAAATAATTGTGGAAAACTTTAGCAGAATTCAAGAAAAAGGAACATATATGCTTTAGTTATGTGAGGGAAATGTGAATCTTCCAGATCAGAAACCATAACAGGTACTGCACAGGAAGAGCATTCAATTCAGGCAAGTAGGACATGAGAGGGTAAAGAAACTGTAGCGTAGTGTGATCATAAATCAAGCTTTGCTCAATGCACAGGCAGATCGTGGCATCATCAGTACAAATTGGAATATTTTGAGGCAAGTTACTCAAGAATTACCCACTATATATAATTGAATAAAACATACTATATTTCATCTAATAGAAATTCTCGTATCCAACTTTCTAGGCCTTTGTCTTCAATAATTATCCTGGAGAAAGGAGACTGTACAGAAGCTAAAGCTTTACACTGTTCCAGTTTGGAAGGGTTTAGTATTAAAATCTTACAAACCTTATTTTCCATAGACTCTCCTAATGGCAGTAAAAGGAATGTAGCAGCCCCAGCAGAATCCGGCTGTTCCAGCACACATGCTTTATGTTTTTCTAGTAACTCTAATACACTGAGGCATGTCAGTCCAGGTAGAAAACTTGGCTTTCCAAAATAAGCCTATTTAGGTCAATGTGTCAAAGAAATTAAATCATTTTAGGTTGCAAATATTTTTGGTGAAGACCTGTTAACATTGAAAAACTTCAAATTGCCAGAGATTCATAGTGTGTTTATTTGAATCTGAAGTTCTACTGTCATGGATTTTTTTTTGTTATTTAAAAAACAAAAATACGAATGCTCTAAACTATTTTAATTCCACTGTTTGGTTGAGGATATAAACACAGCTGTATGGAAATTCAGTGTGGTGGTTCCCACAGCAACTGTAGTTCCACTATAAAATGCACAACAATATTCTTATATTTTCTTCTGAAACTGAAAATCTACTATTTTCTGTAAAAATCTGGGTGATTTCACATGCATAGGAGGAGTTATATAGTTTTGAAGGAACAGCACTACTAAATTTTGAGCTTCAATAGTCTTTCATTTCTCATCTATAATTTCTTATTAAGATAGGGTTTTGTACTACTGTATTTCTATAGAATGTGACAACTATTCCTTTTACAGGCACTTATTTTTGTAGTATTTCAGATATGAAGATCAAAGTGATTAATGAATTCCATTTCACTGCAGAAGTGCTAAAGAGAATGCTTCCTTAGATGAATTCTATAATCAGATTTAATTAAAACAATTTTTTGTACTTCACAAAATGAGATTCAGATATTTATTTGAATGTAACTATAGTCATTTAATTAAATCATTAGCAATCACAGAGATGACATTATTAGTTCAAGCTCACTTAGCGTGTGTTTTAGCTTGAGGCAAAGCCATGGGCTAAATTCAAGGCAGGCACCAAGTTTTTTTCCATTACATTAGCATAAAATCTTGTGAATGTAGTGTATTATTATTGTAGTTGGAGTTACAGCAAGCTCTATCGAATTTTAGCCAGGACGGTAATCCAATGTGCTGGGCGTAAGAGCTGCTTGGAAGAGAGAGCTCCTGACAGTCACAGTTTGTAGTTCAAGTAGACAGTACAAATAAAGAATACGAAGGAGAATAGGCAAGATATGCTGGTCACAGCATATCTTCAGATGGTCAGGTATGATGCAGTAACCAATGTACCCTCCACCAGCTCCACAGCAGTTCTGAACTTGTCCTTTTAATTATAAATTAACAGCTTTATAGCCATTCATTTTTCCTCTGCCTGTATTTTGTTTAACTCAAAGGTTTGTCATTGCTACTAATATGAAAAACTTGAGCATCTGTTAGTGTAAATTTGTTGCTTTGTCATCGTCCTTCTATTCTATGTCTTTATGCCACTGAAATGTTCACCTGCTTCTACTGACACTTACCTTGGTTTTGGTGCAATGGGATATAAAAATCTGGACGTGAATTGGATGCAAGTAGTACTTCTAATCAAGAGTAGAGATTAGAGAAAAGGAGAGAAAAATCTCTTAGTGAGAGACACTTTAGAGATGTAGCTTATCAAAATTATATTCATCAGGGCTTTCCAGGACTGTATTGTACGAGGAGCATTGCATTATGGTGTCTCACTGCAGAGCCCCAACCCCAACAAAGGCCATTTGTTCCTGCTGTGCAGTCAAAATCTACATGTTTAAAAATGAACCAAACAAATTGTTATTAGGGTATAGAAGAGTTCCAAGAGGAGATGCAATTTTTGTATTGCCACAGTCCAACCCTAATTAGTGTTATAAAATGTGCTATCTTTGAGGTGAGAGAGCAGACAAAGAAATTTGAGAGATGGGGATGGGAACCAGAAGCCAAACTGTAAAACATTAGTGTGCTAGTGTGGGAATGATAATAAGAGGGTTCTCCTAAAAACTGGAAAGACCCATGGGGAGAAGTGGAATACTTGGCTGTGGAGGTCTTGGACACGAGTGTAATATACTGGCAGTTTACTCCAGTTCTCTCATTTGCAATTTATGAATAGATGAAAAGAGCAACTAAAAACAAAATAAAAGTGCAATTGCCTTTTTCAGTCTTCATTAGCATTCTCCTCTTGAACAGATGGGGCTTCACTGGATATTCTTATATTAAGTTTTGTTCTTTTCTGGGAAATATTGTGTTATTTTAATTATTTACTATACTTATATTTATAGACAGAGTATCTGAATTGTCATGAACAAAAAGCATAGAGCTAGGAGAAAAACATCTTTTTCGTGTCAACTTAAAATTCACCTGAATTTTACCTATTTCTGAGTTTTCGTATCATTCTGAAACCAATGCCATGTTTAGAAAAATATTCACTGTGGTTTACAGACCACATCTGCTCTGATACCTTCACCCCTCTTAAGTTTTGTTACCAGTTTAAAATTCAGCTCATGTTTTCTAAAGTGGTTGCTGAGAACATAGAATATGTCTGCAAACTGCACCAGCTTTACCATCTTCAGATACATGTGTTGCTGCTCTTTACATTTTGCTGTTTGATTGATCTGTAGGCAAGAGGGAAACTCCAAGACTGAGATAGATAAACAGTAAATTTAAACTCCTTTTTGTCCTGTTTTTTGTTTTTCTGATTGCAGTTATTTGCATTCACATGGCACGATGTTACTGGGTAAAAAGTTGTTTGTGTTGTCATAACAGCTGTAACTTTTAAATAAACACTTATTCTCAAAAAAGCAGAAAAAATCTGGAAAACCAAAACTACATTTGTCAAATTTGGCAAATATTTTCTTCAGGAAAAGGAAGTTGAATTCTAAAATGTTAGACTTAATGTTTCATTCTGGAGCTGACAAAACATTTGATTTTAACCTTTGAGATGTAATTTGAATGTGTGATTTAAGTAATACCAGTAGGCTAATGAGGCGCTACATTTATAAGGAAAATATCTAATTTTGAGTCAAATTAACTGGTTTCACTGTTTTCCTTTTATTGAAAGCATCTAAAATGTTTAACACTGAATCAGATTTCTTTCAGAGCTTTCTTTTCTTTCATCTATCAAACCAAAAAATCATTCTTTCAGAAAGCAGGTAGATGTGATAACCATAGACTCTTTGCTGTTGGGAAGGCAGAGTAGGAAAGAGATAGAAGGAAAAATACATTTTCCTTCCTCATTTTTTTATGTTACAATTTGACCTTTGTGCTTGTGGCAGCCCCATTTTGTGGAGCAAATGTTCATCATCATGAGATCTGTTCTGTCAGTTACACCAAACATTGGCTTTCTTCAAAAAATCCTGACAGGCATCCATAATTCAAAATGCATTAAAAAAGAAAACAAACTAGTATGATGCAAGAGGTTTCCAAAGATACTTGACTGAAACTTGCCAAAGTAAATGAAGATGGTGTTCAAAAGGCAGAATTTGGGGATGAGGTGATCATTAGTCACTGTTTTACTAATAGATATTTTCTAGAAAACACGAATCTTCAAATTTGCTTAGTCTCTAGAGGGGGAAGAGTACGAAGGTAGTTTGGAAATAATTCAAATTAATTCTCTCTTGAGGCAAGTGGTTAGAAGGCAGGTATCAGTCTCTTCAGACAGCACAGGGTCACTGATACATGGAAATACGTGCAGTATAGGTCTTCATATGCTCAGCAAACTACTGCTATTGCTGATGCCATTTTCTGATTTTAATTATAGAGGCTAGTCTTCTTACTGTAATCAAGCAAGAACCTTCAAAGAAATGAGAAATGTGTGAAGAAATGCTGGAAGTTTAAACATTTCAGACCTTGCTGGCTTCTGTGTGTCTTGGTCAAGGAGGGCAGGCAACCGGGTGCCTGCTCCTAGGCTGTTGGAGGGCGAAAGTAAGAGGACAGCTGGCTCCTGAGATGCTGCCCGTACCTGGCTGGAGGAGGAGTGTGGGAAACTAGTTTGTGTTCAGTGCAGGCAGGGGTACGGGCAGGCCAGACTCCATCTCAGCTCTTTCTAACTGAATACCTTTCATTCTTTTGTTTTATTTTTTTCCCATCTAACTTAATGTCATATTAGGTTGGCTGTTTCTCTCATCTCCCTCTCTTCATTCCTTCTGCCGCTTCTGCGTTAACTTTACACTGGTCTTCCTTCAACATCCTTTTCCCATATGACTAACTGTCTTCTTAGGCTGTTGTTCAATTTTCTGAAACTAATCCAGCATAGTCCCTCATTCCACTGCTCTCAAAGATAAAGGATTTGCTTCTTTTAAAATTTATGAGAATGAGAAAGGGAGGGGAGGTGAATAATCAGGAAAAAATAAAAGAAGACATCAAATGGCTAGTTAAAACCAGAAATTTTTAGTAGCAGGCAGGTCTCTAATTAAGTCAGGAAAAGACTTGGCTGAAATGAAATACATAATCTTGCCAGTGTTTACTAAAAATGAGCCCAAGAACAGGTACACAGATCCATACCAAAGTTCTTCCTAAGCCAGACTGCAGCTCAGGAGCTTCCTGAGGCAAAAGCGGTTTCTGTATCTTTGGTTAACCCTTGGTGGATTTTTCTGCTCTGAACTTGTCCTGGCTCTCTTTAGATGCACAGGGGCATTTAGCATCCATGGCAACTGTTGCCTTTTGGACCAAATCTGGATCATAATGCTTCTCTTTTGCTCCTCTTCCCTGCCCCGCCCTTGATCTTTGCACTGTTTAAGGGCCCGTTTCCCAGCCAGTTGAGAGCCTGCAGCTCTTGCGAACTTCAATGGGAATTTGAGGAGCTGTCAGAAAATTCAACAAGTCAAATGAAATTCTAATGAAAGAATAACTTGAGAAATTAATCATTTCCTCTCTGCCATTGTACACTGTTTTAGGATATTCCCCCCTCCCCCAAGAAAAGAAAAAAAAAAAAAAAAAGAAAAAATAAAAAAAGTGCAGCCCTTTCAGAAGCTTTTTGTAAAGAAAGTTTGGGAAAACTCATATCCTCTCTCTGCAGTGACTGAAATGAGAAGTGTCCCAGGTACCTGACATGGGGGCTGTCTCTGGTTGATGGTAATTTTTAGTTTAGTGTAATCTGAATATTATCAACAAACTATCAGAAGAAGTTATCATAAACAAAGCAAACATAAGTTCTTTCAGCATCTTAGTCTGGAGACCTTAGTGCCCGACACACACTTCTTATTTCATGCAGACTATGGTGAGGATACAAAAGTGATGCTAAAATTAACCCACTGGACATAGAAGATCTTCTATAGGGTAATCCCATCTTTACCCTCTCACAACTACATTTTTGAGGACCAAATTAGTTAAATTCTCTTTCACCAAGGAATATCTATAAAGATTCTCCCAAGAAGAGGAATGTGTGATCCTAACGTGTACTTCGGGTTGGTTTATTTCCTACAGTTTTGGAGTTGTTTTAATTTTGCTGCTGATTCTCCCATCTTCATTCTGTCGTACTTCACTTCTTAACCATTAGCACTCTGGGTTGCAGGACCAACACCTGTGATAAGAATAGTGCGTACTACTCTCTAAATGAGAGTGCAATGCTTAGGGATGTGATACATTTCACTGCTGCATTTTTCAGTATGTTTTTTTCCTTCCTCACTTTGCTCTTGCAAGTTTCTTATTTTGAAATCCCTTTGTCACTCAGCCTGTCTACACATATCCCTATAGCACACAGTATATAACAGCTCTCTAGCTTACCTCCCTACTGTTTTGAACAAGGTATTGAAATGGAGTTAAATTCAGAGTGAATTTGGCCCAATATGTTTAAAGGGTGATGTATATTTTATTGATTATTTGAGCAAGATTTGTATGCCAGCTTCCAGTATATACCTAATATGGATGTAACCATTAGAACAAGATCTGTGGCTTTCAGCTGCTGCATGTCTAATTTTCTAGGCTTACAACTGTGGATTGCAGATACTGCCTTATCTGGAACCTACAATGATCAGTAAAAGCAAATATGACACGTTCTGTCTTATACAGTACCAAAATGTTCAGCAATTTTCCTGCTGTTTCTGGAGAAATAAATTCCTCCATCAAACTGTTTTTTTGACAGAGGTTTTTTACTATGTGTAGAACAGTATCTGACCTGCCAATTGTTATGTACTTTTTATTTGGCATCTCTCTGAAGATAATCATTGCAGTGAGGGACCTCATTGGGAGAAACTTTTTATCAGTATATGGGTAACAGCTGTCTATGGTTGAAAGACTGTAGCATCTTTTTTCGGTTTGTTTTGCTTAGAGGCATTTGTAATTTATTTCAGTGTTCCACAGTCTAAACAGTGTAATGTAATATTTAAATTCTTGTTCTACTTCTTTTCAAGCTTGGTGTAAAGTACGTATTTGTATGGAGGCCTTAGGCTCACAGGTGGAAAAAAACCCAACAGGGAATCCAAGATATTCTTTGGCCGTCCAGGGACTAGTCTGTGGAATCTTTGTCTGGTTCTTGAGGGAGAACACCTTACTCCAGGGAAGCTCAGCACGCAGTGGTTTAGATCACACTGATCCTGCATGGGGTAGGGAGGGGATTAGGTGCCAGACAGAGGAGCATCTGTCTACCTTTTTGAACTTGGAGACAGTTTCTTACAGTCCGTTCTAGTTCAATGTTCTGTGATTGCACACGAGGGTAGATATAGAATCAAGGAGTAAAGCCTAACTCATTGCCAAAACTTTTCTTCTTTCTGTACACGCAAAGCAATTCTGCTCACAGAGCATGTAGGCAAAGGGAGGAGAGCCCTATGTTCAGCTGGGGAAACGTGAACTCCAGCTGTAGTAACTTGCCCAGTATGTAAGGCAAAACATTTCTATATCCCAGGCTGTATTTTCCCAGTTTTGAAAGTAACTACAGTGATATTAATGTGTACTGTAAAGCACTTGGCACGTTTCAACAGTCAGTATCCTAAGCTAGGTGTTGCTATTACTGGGAGCAAGCTGCCAGGGTAAATGGAGTGAACTGCTATCACTCCAAATGATTACTGGAGCTAAGAGTAAAATATGGTTCACTGGTTTCCACTCCCTTTTTCCTATCTAGTATTGTAATGGCCAATGTCTGGTTTACGTTTCTGGAGCCTCCCTTCTGACCTGAACTTTTCTGTATCCACCTCTCCCATTTCATTCTCCAGTCTGTCAGCATGCAGTCTTTCTTCTTGAGCTGCAGCTGTGTGTCTCTCCTGAGAGGCATGTGGCCCACATAGGTCCCCAAACTTTAGTGGCCATCTTCCTTGTAACATTAGTTTAATGTAGTTATTAAACATCAGTGAGCTCAAGTTTCTCAAGGGTCTGTGTGGGTACCAAGGAGTCTTTGAAGAATTACTGTTGCCTCTATTGACCACAAATGTGTTCTCAGTATGAATCTATGGGAGAGTTGTTTTAATTCTGGATGGAAGGTCTTTTCTGCTGGAAATCTGGTATTGGCTGCCAACAAATAAGATAGAAGTTAGGAATTCCCAGACTGTTCCTACCATATTACAAATCTGGCCTCTTGAGCTATATTCTTGGCATTCTTCCTTACCGTAAAAAGTGTGTGAACATCTTGTCATACTCACCAAACCAGGACTTTGAGAAACATACTGGAATATTCATGGAGGGAAACCATGGAACTTGAAAATATGCACATCTTGAATAAATCATTGATTTTTGAAAGAGATGGAATAAAACTCTTTCATCTCTAGTAGTTATTATATTAATATTGTATTTTTTTGCCCTTTGTAATGAAAGGGAGTGGCATTTTAGCTTTACATTGTATTCAATTTACCCTGTAGATTTGGGACAATTTTATTCTTAGTTTGAAATGTGGTGTAGGGAACATTCACAATGAAATCATGTTAGTAAGTAGAGCTTTATTAAAGATCTATATAAAATAAAAGGGAGGATAGCCGAGCCTTCTCTGTCTTTTTTAAATCCAGAGAAATAACACGGATGCTGCTATGGTAATGAGAACTGCATATTATACCAAGGCTAAGTTTATACTGCTTCTCTTGTTTCTTTACCTTGTTTGTGGCTGCTGAATTTCAAGAATGTAAAGATTTCAGTTGAGGGCCTCATGGCCAGGCTAACCCTTCAGTTTGGGTGGGGGAAAAAAAAAAAAAAAAAAGCTGTAATTTTGCATGGGAGCGAAACTGATTCCTTTAACATGTTTTTTTTGAAAAGAGTTTTCCTGCCTTGGTCTTCCTGTTTGCCACTCTCTCTATAGCCCTCTTTAGCTCAGTGAATATTTAATTATCTACCCAAAATGAAACAGTTCCAGCAGGAGAGACAAACTCTATAAAGTCTACTGTTAATATTATAGCTTCCATTTACAAAAATACATTGAACTTACAATTCTCATATCAAAATGTGCTTGACCATGACTCACAAAGGTCTGATATTTCCCTCTCAGATGCCTGTTATCCATTTTCTGTCCCCTGCTAGCTTTTACCAGCTAAAATCCCTTTGCAGAGGAGAGTGGTTTTTACTCCTGTTTCTATATGGGAATGGACCATTTAACCTGCTCTTGAACTTAATTGCATTATGTTGCTAAGTGCCATGTCACAGATACAAGTATGAGCCTCTACACAACAAGAGAAATTGTGTGAATTCATGTTCAGGACACTGACCCAAACAGAAGGGGATCTGAACATTCCTTTCCCATGTTCCTCTACACCAGGCTATTATTTAAGAGCAAAATTCTAGTTTTGGAGACCTTGCGTTTTCCAGAGGAAAAAAGTTCCATCAGAAACAGAAATTCCATATTAGTTCTCTTAGCAGTTAGCATAGAAGACCTAATAAAATTATTTTCTGGATTTAAAAGAGAGTGGTTAGATATTTCCCTCAGGACATATTTGCTTGGTAAGTTAGCTACGTGGGTGGAAGCTTTTCCTTACTGCTGCTTTCCAGCCAACCACTGATCCAAGCCTCTTTGGACATGACTATTCACCTTTTTGCTATAGAAGCTGATGAAACTTCCAGACAAGCATGTTATTTTGGGGGTTTTATATTCCCTACTCTGTCTGTCCAGGCTCTTTTCCAACTCTGGAATAACTCCAAGTGGAGGACAATAATACAACTGCTACCATCTAAATGTAGCTGCCTTATTTAAGGGGTTTGTTCCTTATGTTCCCTGTGTTGCTTCAGCATTTAATAGGCTCAGAGTGTCTTGGTAGTCTCCTGGCCAGCATTGTCCTCTGCAAAATTACTAACTAACAAACAGAAATGTATTAACTGAGGACTCTCAACTTCCTCAGTCAATAATCCAACTTGAGCAACTGAGGTTAGTCTGTGCAAATATCCCACAATTATGGTCCTCCTGTTCCTTTACAAGACAATCCAAGTTCAGCCCCAGAATGTACAGGAAGAAAATGCACTAGCCCCTGACCATTTTGGTGGCCCTCCACAGAACTCACTTTGTTTTATCAGTGCATTTAATTTGCTATGAAGGCACCCTAAACAACCAGCCAGCTGCAGATAACAAGTCTAGCTAACTGTGGTGTGTCTACCCTCTATGCTACAATATAAATGTGCCCTAATATTGTCACACAGTCATTAGGAACAGATGCCTCTATCTGGCAGCTGCTCCCTGGAGTGGTTGGATGAATGGCAGCCATCAGCTCTGCCTGCATGCCTTTGGTGTGCTCCAGTCCCGTGCTCTGTCAGGGATAGGCAATATCGGTAGTGGACAGGTATAATTCACCAGCTCCTTAAAAGAGCTTGTATCTTTCTGTGTTTGTCTTGCTTTCAGGCAGGTGTCAGTTCTGTAACACTGCTGCGTAAACCCTTGAATAGCACAGTGCACAGCTGCTCTGGATACCATTTGTTTACTGGAACAGGGATGTGCCAAGGTTCCTATAAAATTATGTTGACCAGAGGCTCCAGGTTTTACCAGTAGAGAAGCATGAGTCACTAAGCCTTGATCTTTTCCCTTGCAACTGGAATTTCTTCTGCCCGCTGGCTTTATTGCTAGCACAGCAGCACAGAAACAGGGACTTTAGATGAGAACATGATGAGGGCAGAGAAGAAACTGTGAAAAGAAAGATGCTGTTATCAGTACCAGCATGGTTATGTTTATTTTTTCACGTAGCCTGCTGGTTGCCTTAAACTAGAAAGACCAGTAAAGCTTTTATCAGATGAAATATCTGTATGAAGAAGTATCTGCGTTTGACCAGTTGCACAAGATCATTTCTTGCAATGGCAATGCTTTTAATTTGCCAGGAATCTGTGCTGCCCGTTGAAGCATGATACTTTGGAAAGGGAGTAACTCGATACCTTTAGAGGAAGGGTAACAATCTCCTCAGCACTGAGTATTCCTGTTGTGGAATACAAATGAAGGATTACAGCTGGTCATTCAGTAAAGCTTATTAGAGTGAGCTTCATTAGCTCTTTTGTATGATTTTGCTAAAGGCTGAGCAGTATTCTTTATGTCTTTGTTACTTTTTGCGCATGCTTGTATGCAATCTAAATATAGGAACCTATAGAGATGCAATTGGTTACAGAAGACACAGCTGTGGAGTTATTATTTACAATCAAATTAGAGAAAAAGAACAATTGAAGGGAACAGAGACCACACTAATAACTGCTGAGAGCTTTGATTGAAATACTGGTTTTTCTTATATCCAAATGTGTCACCAAGAGAGAAACAATTCTGTATGGTGGCTTTATTATTGGAGTACTAGAATATGTTGGGTTTTCATTGCCAAAATTTACTTTTTATCTTTGTTGTTCACCATGTTATACAACTACTGTCTCATATTAATCCATTGCTTTTATTCTTCTTATTTTCTTTCTCATAAATTGATGGATTCCACTGTGGTACTCTAAGGAGAAAAGAATCCAAACCCAGCATCCCCCTTCCTCAATCAAAACCAAACTGCAGAGCTGGTACCACAGAAATGAAAGGAAGCATCATTTCCCAAATCAGTGATGTCATTCCATCACGTCACTGGCTGGCAAAGAGGCTCAAAGACCAACATTGGCATCCTAAGAAAAAACAAGCTCTGGGTGTATGGTTATTTTAGGCCCACCTTCTTACTGTTCAAGTTTGTTCAGCAAAATTCTCCCAGATACCACTGTATCACCATATTGACTTCATGCACATTTTGTCACAACAGTATCCTGTGGTGCTCCTGTCCTTTAACACCCTCGTTTCAGGTTGTATTTAGCACTCTGCTGCAACCTACTGATGCTCTGAGGAACTACATATTAGGCAATCCATACTAAACTTCTTCCTTCCTCAACCCCACCCAAGCATAAGGTTTAAAATAATTTAAACACTCCATTTTCAGCACTTGTGGCATCATTGTTTGCAGGGGAATGCTCTTCTATTTTGGCATTTCTATATTTGAAGTTCCCTATAATGCAAACTTAAAATGAGATAGAGGTTCTGAAAATGGCTGTCAAGTTTGATGAGCACAGCCGGGTGAACAGATTGTAAAGTCACTAACATGACAAATTGTTTCCTTCACTGTTACATTCTTTTCAGAGCTTCAGTAAGATGTCTGAATTTATGCAGAATGATTAATAAAATCATCTTTGATAATGGTTAGTAAGCACTCACTGTTTGGGAGCAACTTGTTCTATTAAGCTACTGAGAATGATAATATGCATAGAAAGTAGCAGAATTTTTCTCTAATAAGATGCCTTAATACCATGGTGCTGGGATTTTCAGTTGTTCTAGCATGGCAATTGCTATGTGCCCCTGTTAGCAGTTTGTCTTCAAAAAGCTGTGCAAAGATAAACTGGAATTCTCAAAGGCACATAGATGCTAAGTCTTGTTAATTTTAGTAGAAATGGGGAACCCAACGCTGAGCTGGCCTGAGAGACAAGAAGATAACTGTTATAGCCATACAGCTGAAATGATGGGTGCCTAAGAATATGACCGGTAAACGTTAGGTTAAGACTAACAAGCAGGATGTGTAGCAAAGATCTACCACATACACCTGTACAGAGGTGCTAGGTAGATGGGGAAGTATCCAAATTCAACTTTTGAAATTATACTATGTACACTGTTAGGTTCAGGTGATGATGGGAGTTTGAATGTATGATTATAAGGAAAATGTGTAGAATGATGACTAAATAAGGGGAAAGGGGAACTATGGACTTGTCACTTTGGATCTACACCCCCAGGTAGTTGTACTCTATGGTGTGCTTTTGAATGACTAGACCAGCAGTCCTGTGCATCTTTACATACTGTCTGCACATGGCACCTGGCTGGAGGCCATCCCTGAATCAAGGCTCTCCCTAGTAGGGAGAGAAGCAGCTGATGAGGGGGCAGACTCTGGAGAGGTGGTTGTTAATTGGTCATGGGCTGTGGGTTATGGCCACACTCAAAAAGTCCTTGGGACCACACTCACATGGCGCAGTGGGAGAGGCAGGGCCTGGCAGGGAGTAGTGACTCACAGTCAGTGTTTTCGCAGGTCTTGTTATATGCCAGTCTGCAAGTCGCCAAGTTGGTCTTCAGCCTCATTGCTAGTGGAAGGCAATCACATGTTTCCAGGGTCAGCCTAGAGCACCAGTTGCTGTTTAAAATGAGATCAGCATTAGTCAAAGGATCTGGAGAAGCTCACAGTCTGCCGGAAGCTGTTCTAGTGTACTTCTTTGGGATTTTTAGCATTTAAAACAGTTCCCAAATGACAGACTACAAAATTGATTCCAGAGGGGTGCCATGCTTTCTAGTTCAGTGTACTTGAGCAGGAGCTGAGGAAAACTGGTGTAAAAAAACTGGAAAGGTAACCATTGCTCTCCCATTGGTGTTCTGACTTCACCAGCCTACAGACCCACCTCCAAGCTTAAGCCTCATTATGTCCTTTACATTTGAACTAAAAAAATTCCTCGTTTTAGGGGAACACAGATCACTAATCTGAACTGTAAGTCTTTGTCCTGTGTCTAATTTTTACATGTTAAATCCACCACAGTGCTATTGTGTAATGCCTGCATTTGTGTGAAGACCTTTGGAACAGCAGAGCCATGGCTGGATCTGATTTATGTTCCTACACACTCAGCATTAGTCAGAGAATGAGAACATGCTTCTGTATTTCTTATAACATACATCAGAAGAGAAACAGGGAGGAAGCATTTCAAGGTTTAGCCTGAAAGGAGAACTCGGCAGTCTGCCTCCTCACCAGAAGGGACACAGTCACTTTTCTCCAATGATCCTTACCTGCACTAGTTATCCTGATCATGGGGTCCATCAGAGATGAACATGTTCAACGTTTCATACAGGCCCAGATCACCATCTCAAGACCTAGTGCTCACACCCTGTGACTTATCAGTCACCTCACACTGATCAGACCTTGCTGCCAGTCTGGCAATGAGAGCCCTGTGTGATAGGTTTACTATTGATTGGTATTTGGCTCAGCCCACACACTGACCCCACACACTGACCCCACTCAAGATACATCATATAACCTTATTCCTTCCTTCAAGTAACTGAAACAAGCAGCCTGTACCTGTCTGAGAGGTTATATTAAAAAGTTGTCTGTCTGACATTGTGTTAAGTGTGGAAAGCAGTAAGTTGCAAGGTAATGTAAAGGAAGTGGTTCATGGACCATGTGCTCCAAGGGAGACCTCATATGACTGTAGTTGCAGAATCTCTGTGGGTCTGGAAGGCAGCCAGGGGGTGGCAGGACATGCTTGAAATGTCCTGTTCTTCTCCCATGTACTTCCATGCCCTACCACCTGCTTCTGTGTCTGAGCCTGAGATATCTTCTGTTAGTTTTGGTACCAGCAACCAAACCAGAGTAAACCAGTTATTTCCCTATTAGGACCTCGAAGTGTCTGTTCTGCACAGAATGGTCTAGAGGATGAAAAGCTCCCAGAGTGTAATGACCTGGGAGCACAAGTTTATTAGGCTTGGGTAAGGACAGCTAGGAGACAGAGGTTTGAAATATTTTATTAGTTCTGGGAGGTAGGGACCTCTCCATGATATTCTCTAAAGGGAAGATGATGCCTTTATTTAACATTGGCAGTAGAAGATGGATTATCTGAATACTTGGAGGAAATTGTGTGAAGAGATGAGTTAAAGGCTATTAATCAACAAGGACTGCTAAATTGAAACAAATGCAATCCAATATACTTCAGACTGTCCTGGGCACCAGAACACTTACACAGATTGGGATCACAAGAAAATAATTTATGCTGGAGAAGTTTCAACCCAGGAGGAAATTGTAAGCATATGTTTTGGGGCAGCTGTAACTTAGAGCATTGTGGAATATGATTCTTGCTAATTAATATTGCAAAAGCAAGGACACCAGCATCTGCAGTGCTATCTCTAGTATATTAGCAAATTACTCTTAGTAATAGGAGTACTCCTAGATAACAGCGGACTTCGAGCCTGATGCTGGCAAATTAATTATTGGATCGGAGAGAGTGTCCTGCTGATTAGACAAAATGGCTGAATAGAAAGAGGATAGACAATGTATTCTATAGACGGAAAACGTATTAGAAGAATGTACAACATATGGAAGGCATTTTTAAGACTGTGAAGGGGGAAAATCGCTGGATCAAACTTGTGGAATCTGAAGTAAGAAATGTACTCTGTGAAGCGTGGAAGTTTTGAAGCTAGAGAGAGACCTTAATATTAATGGTTTTATGCCTTTGTTTTTTTCTTCCTTTCTTCACTTCCGTATAACTGTTCTTATGGGAACTTGCAGATCACAACCAGACACAGAGTAGTGCCAGCCCACAGTTGCAGCAGTGCCAAGTGTCACTCCCTTCCTACATCTGAAGGCAGTAGAACTTCTCTTTCCCGCACTGTGGCAGCCCTGCACCCATCCCACCTTTCCCAACCAACGTGATCTGTGTATTTTGCTAGCAAAATTATATATTACTTTGACTTCTGAGTCAAAGAGCTGAGATAAGGTTATAATTTAAGTTTGTAAATAGGTAGAAATTAAAGTCTATGAAAGAAAAGAATACCTGCGAATGGTGCCTAGGGGCAAAGATGTCCTATAAATGCAAAGCTTATGTGTGGACTGTTTGGTAATGGCTTACACCTTCCTTGGTAATATGCGGCAAGTCAGGCACAGAAAATGATGTATGCATTTTTGTAGGCCACTGACTCTAGGTAAGTGTTCTAATGTTTGCCATTCTGAAAAAGCAGTTGTGATACTAGAGACCATTGTTTCTTTCCCATCTTTTCTCTTGAAAACAGTGCCAAATAGTTTAAAATCTCTGACTGTTTGGGGGCTACTAAGAGTTAACAGGAGATGGCACCACTGTGCCTGTTAAAATCCAAGCCGGTGGGCTCTTTCCTGGAGGGGCTGCTAACCATCATCTGTGTTTGAACACAGCAGGAAATTTGAAGCTAATTCCCAAAAAAGGGATTTGCCACCCAGCATGCAACCAGGTGGAGCTCAGGTGATTTAGGTGTGAAGTTGTCATGCTGCAAACCCTGCCAACTGCTGCCTAAGCATCTAAGCAACACAGACAGCCCTGCTCAATTTGATAATGCCCTGTGTGTCTAACAGTATGTTTCTCAGAGCACACGTAGTGCATATTGATAGGAGCAGGCTCAGTTGTGGCTAAGTGTTTGTTTCAAGACACATTTCTTAAAAGGTGTGCAGGAATTCCTTGTCCTAAACTGTCCTATTTAAACCACTTTGCCTTTTGGTATTTTGCACTTGGACTGATTGTGTAGAAAACAGTAGATTGGAATAGTTTTTCCTCTTCTGGAGAGATTTCAAACCCATGTATCCCATTGCTTTGGCTATACTGTAAGTAGCAGGAACTCCTCTGTCTCTTGGTGAAGCCCTACCACTGTACAAAAAATATTTCAGATCTCTGTGGAAATACAGAAAGAGAACACACCAAAAAAAAGAGTGACTATGTCCTTGTATTTTGCCTTTCTGCAAGAATGCTGAAGTATTCTATGGCAAGTAGTACAGGTACATTTTTAACTATATTTTTTATCTGATTCAAAGTCATTCACTGGAATTTGCAATAAAAATCCATGCGGAGGCTGGAACCCCAAACCAAATTTCCTGACTTCAAGTCTTCCCTTTGTACCTGAAAGAACTGTATTCTGATATTGACCATTTGGGAAAGTAATTTCCTGCTTATTTTTTCATATCAATCCATGTTAAGAGGAGATATCCCACTGAAGATCGAGACGCACTTTTTTTTCACCTTGTTAATGTTATTTTCTGACTTAAATACTTTTGTTTCTGTTGCATCAGTGTGCATGTGGCATTTGTGCTTATGTGTATGTAGCTTCAGAACTTTAGAGGAAGTTTGAAAACATCAGATGAAAAGCTGTGAAAGCAATTAGCTGCATCAATAGGGTGGACAAGCAGCTTAAATACTATAATAAACAATATGGAGGGTTAAATATAGACTGAAAGTAGTCAATTATAGTTGTAAGTAAGCAAAGACTGGGAGGAAGTGGCTTACCATGATTAATATGTGGTATCTGGTATAAAACTAGACATGAAACATGTCACGTTCTCACCAGCAAGATGATGTCAACAGGGCTAATTTACTCAATGGTATGCTGAGTTTAATGTGAAATAAAGAATCATGGAACGTTCCAAATTCTAACCAGGCTTTTTCCCTCTGATATTAAATGAAAGTGATGTCAAATTTTGAAGTGTATGATATTTCTATTTGAAAAGCTTTCACTGGGAAGAATTCTTAAACTTTTACTTATTTCCAGCATTTTTTATATTACTTTGCTCTCCAATGCTCATGTTGCCTGCAGGACAACTCTTGAATATTACTGTCCTATATATATATAGATAAAGATAATGTGTGTGAGAGGGGGTATATTTTTTAGACTCTGACTTAAAATCCTCAATCTTTCAAAAATCATGTACAGAAGTAGCTAAATGTTACAGCACTGTAACACATGTATAAATGCTGATCTCTACCATGCCTCTACAAACTGGATGTAGTTCTCTGGCAAGTACACAAATCATATGATTGAAAATCTTTGGGAAACAGACCACATTCACTTGGTGGTGCAGTACAGGATCTCACCCCTGCATTTAAGCATGCAAGAGTTCTGTATTTTATATCTTTCCATCATAATTCTGAATTCTCCATTGTTAATAGAATTTGGCTCACTCCAGGCCTTTTGTTGTCCTATTGCCCCCATCTCTCAACAGAACTCTTTTTTTATTATAGAAATCCTCAACCAGCATATTAAATCCCACTGTTTTCCAGATGCAGAAATATAGTGTCTCTAGGAGCCCGAATGCCCGTTAACTCGAAGCATTGTTGCGATCAATGCTTTAGCTCTTGAATAGCTGAGCTGTAGTTGACTCCTTTCAGCCCTTCTGTGCTATTCTGTCTCTTGGGCAAGTGCAGTGCTAGCTACACACTGTCTGGAAAAGAGTATGCAGTGGTCTCAATAGGAAACGCGCTCATTTTTAACTGTAAAATAGACAGACTTTGACCTTAACAAGAACATAACAAACTTGTAATGCTTGTTCCTTGATGCTATTCCTTAAAACTGTTCTACAGGAATTGTTTTGTCTGTTACTGTATCTCCTTCATTAGCTACTTTGGATACATGCATCACTGATTAGATGTTTCTGCCCATTTTACTGCTTTGAACCGGTGCCTAACTCTCTTCCCCACTCCAGGCCTCTGGTTCCAATCTGAACCTTTACCCTTCATTGTTTTGGGAAGGATATGGATCTGACTGGCTTTAATTGTTACTTGGAATTCCTCACTCTGTTTCAAAATGCTGATTTATTGAAGTGTCTGCCAAAAGCTGCTGTGTGTCCCCACCAAATAAGACAAAGAAGGCACAGCATAAAAATCTCACTGACCCAACTGTTGGATTTAGCACCATTTAAAGTTGAAGTACCTGGCTGCTACTTCCCTAATACAAAATCAAAAGTCAGAAGACTTTGAGTCTGCTAGTCTCCTGCCGCTCTCTAAATTTAAACTAGTGCCCTAAGTCATCACATTTTGGCTTGTTGAGATGCCCCAGAGTATCTCATTCTAGGCAGTATTAAGTACCAGTGCACAAAAGTGACGCTTAAACCCTTTTAGGATTCACAGTCTGCATCCTGATTTATTCACCTGCAGAGCACAGTCTGATACTTTCCAAGTCTGCCTGACAGATTGGCGCAGGGTTGTTATGGAGAATATCCCTCAACAGTGAAAGGAAATAGCATGCATGCCTTATCCAGCAGCTCAGTGGTTAGGGCACTCATCTGAAATGCTGGAATTGTCAGATCAGCTTAATGTTTAGGTGAGTTCATCTGAATGCCTTTCTCCCAGAATAATGCCCTTAATCTCTGGCTATGGGATTGAGATACCCAGCATACAGACTGGAGTGTCTGCAGCACACCGAGACATTGCAGCCAGTCTGTGGCACCCTTCCACTTTTCTGGAGGATTCTTCAATCCCTTATTATGTGACTCCGTGTGTCACTTAAAAGCAGGAGGGTTCTGGAGCTGCACTTGGGCATGGGCAATAAGACTGGTCACAGGACATAGGAAATGTGGGAGCTTACGACCTCAAGTCTCTATTTCGCTGCTGCAGCAGAAAGCTGAAATACTATTGCTTTTTTGGTGTGTGCAGCAATCAAATAAGGATTGAGACAGAGAGGTATGAAAAACTTAGAGGTACTGGCAATTACCCAGACGAGGTCAGGCATATAAATGTGAGATTCTTTGCATCTTGTTTCTTCTCTATGCACTGTGTTGCCCAGTTTGCCTAAGAAATAGACTTGTCAAAACATTTTCATACAGACAGTGAAATTTTCTTCTTTGACAGACCAATTGGTCTTCCAGAGCAGGGTTGTGCTATATCTGATATGAGTCATACTCATAACACATTCCCACATGACATTCTCATAAACAGACTAAGGCAGCATGGTCCAGATGAAATCATCATTAGCTGAGTGCACAACTGGTTGAAAACTGTCCAAAGGTCAAGTATTAGTTGGTTTGCTAAAACAGGAGGAAATTTCAAGAGAGATGTCCTGAGCCTAACTGTAATATTTTTATTAGTGACGTAAGAGCATAACAAAGATTATTTATTAACATTAGTAGCTGGTGTTGTACAGAGAAAGGGTTGCAAGTGCTTTGATGCAGAAGATAATAATATTAAGAAATTTAAGAAATGGTCTGAAATTTACCACTTGACATTCAGTCCACGTCCAAAGCATTGCATTTTGGAGAAATCAGATGCACAGATATGAAATGGGAGAGTAACTGGCCAAGCAGCGGAAAGTTGCAGGAGTGTCTGGCACCTAGATAGAAACACTAACATGGTAATGTTACTGTAAAGGCAAATCTCTTAGTGATGAGAAAAACTAGAGAGCTTAGTCCAGGAAGAACAGAAGGTGGGAGGGTATGTGGAGGGAGGGGACATAATACCAAGCCTTGGAGCAATCCTTTACCCTACCTCTGAAAAGGTAGATAAGGTACATGAACACTTACGACTCCTATGACCATACACATTTTTTATACATAAAGACTTCCTTAACTAACCTGAAGCAAGTTGAGGAAAAGAGAGAGAATGTAAAATGGAATAAATAATGACAAGTGAATTGGGTTTTTAATATTAATGGATTAATATTTTTTTGTGGTTTAATTATCTAATTGTAACTTAGCACTATAGGTGGGAAACCATTTACAGGGGCAGAGCTTAATGTCCCACCTGTGACTAATCAGCTGGCAAAAACTCAAGTGTCACCACCCCAAGTGAAATCTGGGTAGGGGATAGAGCTTTAAAGAGGGACTTTGTAGTGCGAGCCTACAGAGAAGGGAAAAACCGGTAATCCACGCTTTTGTTTATGGCATATGTTATGTCTGATTTGCATGCATCATTCCACTTCTATTTAAGTGTAACATAATGAGAAAATGGGCCTAGAAGTTTTAAGCTGCTGGGGTCCACGTGAAAACAACATTTAACGACAGTCAGGGACTCCCTGCATGTTGAACTGGGAATTGAGAGAACTATAATTATTAATGTGCCATTAGTGATAAATAATTATATTCTAGTCATAAAAGTAATCTTGATGTTAGCCCCTGATGCTTTTGCTATTATCTCTCAAATGAGCTATTAAGTGTCACAGATCCGTGTCATCTTATGGCTGAGTAAGGAGGAAATGTCTTACTCCAAAGAAAAGCTGAAGAAATGGCCTTAAGGAAGGCCAAGCAGCTCAAGAAACAGAGCAGCAGTGTAATTGTGCTGTGCCCAGGGGCACGGCCAAAGCCGCCTGGCCAGCTTAGCCTGTAGGCTAAATGCTGGTGCTAGAGACTTTTTTTTAGAGTTTGGTATCTGGCTACTCAGCACACTGATCTAGAAGGAATACATACGCAGTATATGCCTCTGTACATGTGCAGCATGAAATCCCAGTTAGTACACTGATGTAGCCTGTAATATTTGTGTTTTCTGATATTTTTAGTGCTCTTCAAGTGTTACATGTTTAAAGTTGCATCTTTATTCAGCTTTTCAACTGTAATTGTCTTCTAAGAACAGTTGTTTATGACAATGGCACCTTCTCAGCATCTAGGTCTGCTTTTTACACTTCTGTGAACTCCACCTGCTGCTTGCAGTGCCAAAGCATTTTCAGTTTCCTAGTCCCATCAGCTTTCCAGATGTTGGTAGGAGGGAAGCATCTCATTTCTGTTCCCGTGCCTCTGATCCAGCACTAATTCATTCCCAGTTGAATGTTGCCTTATAAACTGCTGAGAAACAGTGGGGCTGTAGTGGAACCTCATTTGGACCTGGATGCTATGGTGATTTGACCTGCTGGGAATATCTGTCACAGTTGATAATAAATGTTGCAGTAAGTAAATGTAAAAAAAAAAAAAAGGTGACTTATTATCATGGGTGCTGAGAGCAAAAGCTGGACCTAGAAAAACATTCTACAGGACTGTTTGCACTATGGGAGGTAAAAGTGAAGGCCATCTTTTAAACTTAGTTTTCTGCACTTGGGGAAATGAGGGGTTCTATGTTTCACTGCACAGATGATAAAGTAAAAGGTAGCATATAGATAAAAGGAGGTGGTAATTATTGTAAAAATCTTTTCTTAAATGATACGGCCACATCTTTCCCCCTGTGGAAGTTGAATGAGAATACATGTGTACATTTCAGGAGGGAGTTTGTTCCTCATATTAAAAGTGTACTTCATTGGTAAGTTAGAATATTTTTGCTTATGCAGGGGACAATGCTAAAGCCCAATGAAATTAGTGGATTTAGTCCTGTTAACTTTAATGAGATTTGATCAGTCTCAGTGTGATGTATCATTGCTATCAACTAAAATCAAGAATCTGATAACAGCTTCAGAGTACAGTTGCAAGACAGTTTTTTAACACTCCTCTCTAGTTACATTAAGTATATAGAGTTACCCTAGGCAGAGTACGTCTTACTCCATCTTGTTAAATGTTTTCATTTGTGAGTACAGAAAAGGAGAGAAATGTTGGCACCTGCCATTGTTACAGTCAGTGGGACAGTATTATTCTGCTTTGACTGATGTTGGCAAAAGTTCACATTCAGATTTTCAGTTGGTCTCCTTGGGTAGCTGTCTCCATAGGAAGTTATGCTGCTGCCATGCCCATCTGTGCTTTCATGTTATAACAAATCACTTCTTAATATTATTAGTATTTTTCTACTCTGATACTATATTAATACTTTTATTTATAGATGCTATCATATACCCCCAAAGATTCAAGAAATCTATCAGAAAGAAGACATTTGATTCTCCAGTGTGTAATATGCTCACACTGCCTGCTGCTTTCATTTACACCATATGAGTTATAATCTGAGCTTGACCTCAAATTGATCCTGTTGCTGGATAGTTGAAAAAGGATTTTTGTTTAAAATACAATCAGTCATTTTAGTTTATTATATATCTAAATTTAAATTAAAAGTAAGCCTATTGCCATTCTAGTGTTGCTGTTTGTAAATAGAAAGTGATTGCTCAAAGGCATACAAACCTTAAAAACTTTCATGATACAAGCAAATGTGTCACAGAGGCAGCTTCTAAACTCAGAATTAGATTAAACCTCATATTTTCAGTTACATATGTCAGTTATAATCAGCTGCTAGGCAAGGAGTTTATACTTCAGTGAGGAACTTTTCCCCTCTTTCTCCTGCCAATGCATCCTTGAGAATTGCTGAGATTTTTTTTTTTTTGACCTGATTGTGACTGGATATGAGGGGGGAGACAGGGAAGATAATTTTATTATTACTCTTTTTATTCTTCAAGCTCCCCTGCACGGGGAGAACAAAGCAGCAGCCTTTGGCGAAATAAGCCACTAGGAAGTAAATTTCAGAATGCCTGTTTACATTTTTTTTCTGACGTATTTATGGTGTAGCACTTTGTTCAATTCGTCTGACTCGGAAGTGGCGGTGGGCTCAAGAGTCTTCCAGCTCAGAAAATGCAGGTCTCGATGTTTTACAGAGTACCAGATTACCTCAGTTTGCTCTTCAAAACTACTCTGAGTATTGTCCACAAATAAGTCATCTCTGGCAATGGTGGTTTTGCACTGTCCAGATGAGATTGCAGAGGGGCTGTGTGAGGCACCTTAAATCTTTCTGTATTTTGGTGGCAAAGTGATTGGGGAGACTTGGTCTTACAGCCGGTGTTTGTGCATATAGCGAAACTAAAAGTGATTTCAAACCCTTCATGTGAGAGGTGAGAGGAGAAATAGAGAACAAAATTACCCCAAAACCACATGATGGGGCGACGTTTGTGCTTTGAGGAGTGGACTTTCAGAGCTGGCGTGTGTGTTTGTGGTGGGGACTAGGCTGTGCCCTGAAGGCGAAGGTAGATGCCTCCTGTGGCACAGCCCAACAGTTGGGAGGGCTCGGGCTGGTGCAGTGGGTCCTCGCCGCTTTTCTCGCATGGCTGTAGAACAGCAGTCTCAGAGGGAGCAGAGGAAAGGCCTCTGCTTTTCCTGCAACATTTGAGGATAATCCTCCACCTGTGCAGACGGAATTTACCGGTGGGAGGAAGGCAAAGATAAGGGGAGAGGCCAGTCTCTCCAGTTCCTGGCTGTAGTTAGGGATGTGCAAGCTGGTGGGATGCATTCCCTGGTCAACCTCTTCCACAAGTGGAGTGCTCTGACTGCAAACTCCAGCAGGCAGATTTGCATCCACTCTTCCACTTCTTTTGCTCAAATGGAGCAAAAAGGAAAGAAAAATGCTTTCCTCCCCCAAAGAAGGTGCTGTATCATGTCCCATAGATTTATCCTTTCCACTCGTGTTCTGCCATGCAGAATTTGCAGCCTCCAGGGTAGCCATTGCCCACCTCTGCTCCTGGCTCTGGCAGCAGCACATTGCTATGGGCATCTTTCTGCACCCCAACCAACCACCACACGAAGTGGGCAATGGTAGTCTCAGGCTTTACTTCCTACTTCTTTGAACTGGACCTGTACTCTATTGAAATTCAGGCAGTAGAAAAATCAAGCAGACTATGTGTTTAGAAAAGAAAAATAAGTCTCCTGGAATGCAATCCTAAATGCCAAGTACACTTTGTATAGAGTACCATGGAAAAACAGCATTTAAAAATGGAAAGGTCAGAATCTTGACCTGGTTGACTTCCACAAATGGTAAAATATGCTAACTGTGGAAGAATATGTGCCATGAAGGTACAGGACATGAAAGTGAAACGTAATAGTGTGAAAGACAATTAATCTTGCTTTTAGTATCATCTATAAGTACAGTCAAAAATGTGCAGATGAAGGTCTTACTAGAGGTTTGAAGGTGCTCTGAATATTCCTAAATGAAGACTGTGATCACATAAAATTACCTTAAGCTTCTGTTATTTTATATTTAACTTTTCTGCCTGTTTTTCAAACTAGAGAGATAGCTATAATGATGCACACTTGACAAGGGCTGTGTGGAACAGGTGGAGTTTCTTACTTCAAAAGGTAAAGCCTGCTTGACCTGTAGTTTTATTTGTGTGGTTATATGCAATTTCACAGATGCAAAATATAACATGGATCTGCACATCATGACAACTGACCTCAGTCTATTTACAAATGGCTTGGTATTGCAATTAAATCATGAACAAAATTGTATCAGTCGTACCAAATGGAGTCTCTCAGCAATGTATAGTTAATTGTTAATAGAGAAATACTTTGAAATTGAGAATACATCAGTGATCCAGTGATTAAGATAAACTTGAAATTGATTTGACATGATATTCCTTGCAGCTTCCATGGTAGAATTTTATGAGAATGCCTAAAATGGTCCTAATGACATGGCAGAGATAGGACATGAAGAATGAGCCTGAGAAGGGCCGCTCTGCTCAGTGCAGCCACGCCTGAGAATTTGTAACAGCTTTGCAGAGTGAAACTTATAAACACCAAACTTGTTATTTTCTGCATACTTAAGAAAGGCACTCTGTATTTAAAGATGCCTGTAGTTCTATGGGTGCCAGAGCACTTACAGGATAAGATGAGTGTATTGTGAATCACTGCGTAATGCTTCTGCTCCATAAAGGTGCATAAATACATGTGTGAATCTTCTCCTAAGAGGCTAATATAGCTGTTGCAAATTCAAGGGCTTACTCTTGCACAGCTGAAGTGGAAAGCACTTTTTTTTATGTTCTAGCTAGGTATTTATAATGCAGTTCTTAATGTAGTGTCTGGATGTCTCATACACAATATTGATCTTGCCCTTGTGCCATATTAAAGGGGAAAGTATTGAAACCCTTTTACTGGGGAGAATGATTAATGGGAATTATACATCTGGCCAGAAAATGGTATACAGTATTCAGATGAAATTTTTTAGTGAAACTCCAGATCTGAATGAAACTGATAAACACTTTAGAATAATTAGCATCAAATTAGCAGTAATTCCTTTTGTTCTTAAAAATACTTACTTACAGTCCTATTCAGCCTTGTTACTCATTTGAACCTTGTGAACTAAATGTTTGAACACCTTTAAACTACATCCATGGTGAGGTAGCAAAGTGCTATTTTTCCCATCTTTCAGAGGAAAGTCAGAGTAAGATAAATTCTGCAGAATAGGAATCAAGGTGTCTGAACTGTTGCCTTAACGATTAGGTAGTACCCCCTTTACATTTAACATTGAACAAGTTTAAGACCACGCAAATGCTGCCACATAAAAACTGTCAGTAAATATAAAATCTTCAAGAGATGCAGCTCTAACGTTATAGCTTCTGTAGGGGGAAGTTGGAGGCCATACAGCTGAATGTGCCCTCTGTCATTAAATAACTACATGGCAATCTCGCATTTTACATCTCTTACACCAAGTATAATTGTGGGTAAAAATAATTGTTCCTTAATTTTTTTGCTATCCTTATCTTTTAAAACAGCAGTTCCACCTGTCCCATGAGGCACTTGTATATAGACCTAGGTTACTACTTGTGTTGCATCTGTAGCTTCAAGTAGCAGATGACTTTTCTTGCTGTGTTATTGCAAGAATATATGATCCTTGATGGAATAAGAATAATTCCTCCTCTTTCCTGGGGGATGCCTGCTCTTGATCTAACAAAGGGAGAAGGATTTTTCTCTTGACTTCAATACACAATTTATGCTTCATTCTATTCACAAGGCAAAGCCAAGTTACCAAAAAGCAACTGGTTTATACGAGTAAATATTTCTTGTAGTATAAAATCTGGGGGATGGGGTAGGGGAGGAGTGTATCTTTAGAGTTCAAAAGTATGGCTGAGGTCAGATCCACATGATGCTTATTTTTCTGACCAATTATCTGACTGCATGCCCTGGTCAGAGATACCATTAAATATGAGTACGTCTTTGTTCTCATTGAAATTGTGTACTTGAATCCTATGATATCCTTTCAATATAGCAGATTTTTACCTGCAGTGTTCTTTTCTTCTCAACTTCTTACATCTGACACTCTAAAAGAACAAGAATTTTGACCCAGCAGTGTAACCAAATATGAGGTCAGATCTGATATTCCATAATTAAGGAAAACTATTCTGACCTCAGTGAGCCTGTACAAGTACAAAGCCAATCTTCCACAAGCAGTGTGATTTCTAGTAATAAGTCTTTGTAAAAAAAGATACGTTTGCCTGGTGTTTGAGGTTTATGCTTAATTACCTACTTGATCCTGATTCATTAAAGACATACATATGTTAATTGATTATTAATAGTTTCACTCAGATCAGTCAGTTGTAGCTCTTCAATGATCAGCCTATATCCTTACAAATCTAGCAGAAATAGTTGAATATATATAGAAGCAATACATAGAGTAGGCCATAGCAGGAATCTTGAAATATTTAGAGCCACCCTGTGACCCTTTTACCTGCCTTGCTAAAATAGCCCTACTGATGCCAGTGATGCTTCTACTCAAGTAGCTACACCCATCTGGTCCCTTAGAGAAAGGTTAGCTAAAGGCCTGGAAACTTAGTTCTTTTAATAGCCTTTAAGCTAAAAGCCTCTTTTTACAGCATATAATCTTTGCAGCAAAGTGGACCTATAAATGTAGATATTGAAGGCTTTTGCAAGAGTATTACTTCTGTAGTTTTTGAGTGCTGAAGGAAATATTTTGTGTGTGCATGTTTTCATTTCCTTACATCGTTTTGTGTTTTGACATGATTGGGTCTCCATTAAAACTTCAAGTAAGCGTATCACTTTGAATTTGGTAAGTTCACCCACTGTCAAATGAAAATGCCACAAGAAGTCAAGTCTTGGAGAAGTAACCCAGACACAGTGCAGGTAGCAGCTACAGAGGGAGAAAGTATTCCTCAGTCCTGTGAGGCTGCATTCTGCCTTGGTAGGCTGAAGTGTGTTCAAGAGCAGTTGTAACCATCCTGTAAAGGGTAGGTGCCTGTGGGCTGTGTGTTCTGCAGGTAGCAGAGTGATTAAAGGTTGTGCAATGCTGTCATTTGTAGTAAATTGGATGGAGTGGGAACTAGTTGGGAAGTGGACAGTGAAGTCTTACAAGTTTCCGAATTACTGGACCAATTTAAAAGACATTTGCATTTAAAAGCCTGTTAAAAGAGTTAACTTTCTTTTGCTATCAATAGTGACAGATTAATAAATTCCATGTTTTACAAACGGCTGTGTCAGCAGTTAGTGACAACTTAAAATTGTACTAGAAGCTATGGAAGGCCACGTGGACAGGAGAATTCATTTCATTGCACACATGAAGAAATTCAAAGCCAAAGAGAAAATGAAGCTACATTATACAGTATGTTTACCTTTTTTGCAGCTCAGATAGTAGAAAACCGCAGCAGTTAGTTTCAGTTTGTAGTTAGGATGTGCTGATAAGAGTGCAGAACTAAGGTTGTGAACAGTGACAGGAGAGGCAAGGGGCTGTGGGAAGGCATTATGGCTGTGAAAAAAAAAATGCTTTCATTGAAGTTTGTGTGCATCAGCTTAGAGATAAAAGAAAACCAATGACTTTTTCACTAATTCAATTAGTGACCATTTCAGGGGCAAAGAAAACGTAGGTAAAATATTTAAACACTCACACTCCTGAGTACCCTTTTGGCATGATCTGGAATCCCCAGATAACAGATGAAGAGGGCAGACAATTCTCGGCTTCACAGAGATCTCTGCATTAGAAAACTAAGATGGTATACTGGGTAAGCGTGCAAGTACAGGTATATAAAATGACAGATTCCTGTAATCTGCTTCAAAAGGCAGTACTAGAAATGTTAGGTTACCAAACCTGTTAAAGAAGCAAACATAAACTGAGTTTTGCTGTATCTTTTGTTTTTCTATATGCCTGTGGGAAATTACTATGGGGGAGCGGGGCGGTGGCGATTCTGTGTTACATTTGTGAGAAAGTGGAACTATTGTCTATTTGATCTATCACACAGCTGTGAATGAAAATAGTTTTCATGCTCTTGCTAAAAAGAGACAAAACTAATATGGTCTTGCTATTTAGTACAACTGCAGATTGAAGATTTTCCTTCTGATTAGCAGTAGTATTGAAACAAAATTGCTCCAAACATTCCTGAACTTTGAGAAAGAGTGTTCCAGATCCAAATCTGGTTTTCAGTTGGAAACCCAGTCCAAACACTTACTGCCAGCCATTATATTCAGTGCTAAAACTGCTCTCCATCAGTGATGCTACAGTCATCTAACTCCTAGGGTCAGTCTTAACTACTTGTAGGAATAGAGTTCAAACTCATGTTTTAAGAGTTATTTGTTTCTATAGCTCCACATTTCCAGCTTAAGACTTAATGAATATCCAAAGTTACAACTCTGCTGTTACTGCTGTTTTACTAATGCTAAATATATGTTTATCAAGCCAACAGTTTTTTAAGGGCAGAGACTTAACAGGATATACCATATATACTTTTTTTTTAGCAGTCATGCTAGAACTATAGTAGTATGGGATACTCAAAATCAAATGGAAAGACTCCTACAAAGTACAATGGCCCTGTGTAACAACTGACTGAAATCTGAAAACTAAAAATCTTCTGAAGTACAGAGGAACTCTGAGACAAGTTCCTGGACACTTGTGCTTTGCGCTGCGCATGACAAGTTCGGAGGCAGCAGACTTGGTTCATCTTTGATACAGCTCCTTGCCCAGTGTATCACTGAGAGGATGATAACAAAAAAAAAAAAAAAAAAAAGTGTTATATTTAATTCAACTGCATTTTTTTGCTCATTATTTCAGTATTTGTGGATATTTCTTGCTTTCCTGCAGGCTTGAAAGTGTTTGTGGTACAGAAACAGCTGGCTCTTTTACTTCTTGATGTCTACTAAAAGATTAAGCCAACTGCGTTCTGACAAGAAGTATCTGCATATTCACTCAAGCCCTAGCTTGCCCATGTATAGTTGCAAAGAGAGAAGCAGTGATGAGGAGCACAGGCTGTTATTGCCTGACCACAGAGCTGACCACATCTGAGCTGGAGCAACAGTACTGTGCCCCAAGCCAGAGGTGGCTGCAGGTTCCGGACCTGGATTATGGTGATTATTTTCTTAAAATCATTTTCCAGAATGTACACGCTCATACTAAATGGAAGAAACCATTAATTTTCATTATTCTCTCTCACAGATGCAATGTGTGTTTGCTTTGCTGTCTGCAACAAATTGCAGTCAAATCTATCATAAATTACATCTTTGTGTTAGAGGCAGAATGCTTCAGTGAGTCACTGAGGCTACTTTTTTTTTTTTTTTCCCTTTCTTTGCAACATCAAGCTGCAGTTTCTTATAGTGAGTCTTATCTGGATTGTTCGCAAAGTGAATGGAGTCTCCTTTTTCCTTTCTCCTTTTCTCAGTGGCTTTTTGCGTCAAGTTTTTCAAGAGCAAGAAAACTTTTCCAATTCAGTAGTACTTTCTTACTGAGCTTTAGCTTCCAACAAGTGTCATCTCCAAGAGGTTACAAGATAACACCTGTTGAATGGTAGAAATATCTAGACTGGTATCCTTAATTATTTTAAATCTATCACGGGGCACTTAACACACTTCAGATAATCCACTTTACTGGGAAATGTTTCCCTTGCAGAGGAATACTTAAGCTGTGATCTCCTGGGTTATGATCTCCTGTTATTGTTGCTGCCTTTGGTATCTTTAGTAAATTTGGAGGAGGGAACTGGGAGCTGTGCAGAGGCTGCAGTGAGTTCGTGGTACACTGGTACCTACGGTGACTTACAGACAGCGGGCTCCTCCCTGAGGATGTGAGCCACGAGTTCTTGCAACATTTCGTTCCGTAATGCAACAGTCTAACTAAATGTCGACCGATTGTTGGGTTTTGTGTCTCAGCGCCTTTGCCTCTTCAAATGTTGCCGTCGCGCTTATGCAGCATCGTTCCCTTGTCAGGGATTACACCTGAAGTTCCTCAGGCTTTACTTCAGTCTTGTCTTACAGAGGTTGCCATGCACTCAAATGTGTGATCACTCATGGTTGCCTCCTTTCCCACATCTAGCAGTGTAACTGAATGGTGAAAATTTTTCATCACAGAAGAGAATGTAAGTGTTCTTGGGCGAAGAAATTCAGACACGGCTTGCTCAGCAATCCTATGTTCTCCACATTACAGCCTGGTGCTAAGGCACAAAGTCGCGTCCCTACTAACTGAAGATACGATTGTTCTCCCGGGGGGGAGAGCTGCGACTGTTGTGTAACTTCTGTGGGCTCAAATGGCTAAACTTAATTGTGTATCGGCGGAGTTTTCCACAGTGAAGAAACAGGGATGCCACGCCAACTGGCAGAAGGGCTGGAAGACATCCAGCCTCACTCGGGGCAGGGACCACAGCAGCTTGGCAAACGCTTCCCAGCGCTCCGAGGTCGGCGGGGCTGACCAGAGGGGCTGATTTCTCATGCGACCTGGCGGCCGGGCTCCGGGCGCGTCCGGTGAGCCGACGTCCCCACCTTGGCGAGGGCTGCACACCGAGGGTAGCTCTTCCTCCGTCGAACCCACCCCGGCAGCCTTCCCGGACGAGCGTCCCCTGGGCACCGCATGCACGCAAAGCGGGGTGCCTGCGCTGGCCCGGCTCGGGCTCCCCCCAGCCCCCCCCCCCCGGGGGCCGCCGCCGCCGCCCCCTCGGCGCGCAGCCGCCTCGGAGCTGCCGGGGCGGGAGCACATGGCCAGCCGGGGCGGCGGGGGCGCGACGCTCCCCCGGGGAGGGGCCGCGAGCGCGGCGGCGGGGGGCGGCCCCCGCCCCGCACACCTCCCCCGCGCGGGGGGAGCGGGGGGGAAACCCCCGGTTCCGCTTCCTGACGGCGGCTCGGCCCGGGCGGGGAGCGGCGGCCGGAGCGCGGGGCTGCCGGCGCCCATGGCCGGCGAGCGAACGCGGCGCTTCACCCGCAGCCTGCTGCGGCCGGGGCAGGCGGCGGAGCTGCGGCACAGCGCGGCCACGGCCGCCGCCGCCGCCAGCGGGCGGCTGCAGCACCGGGTGAGTGGGTGGGTGGGCGGGTGGGGACAGCGCCAGCGCCGCGCCGGGGGGCGGGCACCGGCCCAGGTGCGGAGCGCGCTGGGGAGCCCCGCGGGGAGGGGACGGGACGGGACGGGACGGGAGGGCACCGCGCCGGGCCCCCCCCCGCCGCCCCGCACCAACCGGCCGGTCCCGCCGCGCCGCCCCGCTCCGCTCCAGTGCTACAGGCGGCTGCTGGCGCCCCTCGCTCTGCTCTCCCGCGTTTCGCCGGTTTCCTTTTCGTTTGAACGGGCTTTGCACGGGCAGATGAAGTGAAACGCGAAGACCTCGCCATCGGGGCCAAAATACGCCCGGTGTGCTCCGGGGGACGGGACCCGAGCGCTCCCGCTCTCCAAGTAGCTGTCAGGCACGTGAGTTTGAGGTACTTCACAGCCCACATGCTCGTATGGAACCGTAACTACCGAGATGCGTGTGCGCTCTCGGTGATTTCCACTGGAAACCCCATGGAAGGGGGCCTGAAGTGCTGCAGAAACACAGAGCCTGGTCTTCCTAGTAACAGTCACTTCTGAACTGCACTGCATGGGGCTTCAGTCCCCGGGTCTCTCCATCAGTGGAATTGCACGAAGGGGCTGCAGACTGTTACCACGCTACTTTAACAGTATTTTCTCTTCCCTTTACCTGGTTGTATGTTAAACCTTAGCTGATGGGCACGGACAACAAATTGTTAAGGTTTGCAGAGAAATGTCCACTAGCCTTTTCGAATCACTAGCCATTTATGAGTCAGTCGTTAGCCATTTTTATATTAAGGTCCCTTTGGACTTGATGTGTTATCGGAGATAAATGATTCCTTCTTAGATGATTAAGCATATCATTTATGTGAATCATGTAATTCAGATAAATATTTTCCTTTTCTAGTTTTTCAGGCAACATGTTTCGCTAAGTAGACTAAAAAGCTGAAAGAGGGAAAGTTGTAAGTGAAATGTCATCACTCATCAAAGTTTGCCCCACACCAGTGCCTAAGTGTCATGCACCCTCTCTCTGCATAAAACGGGAAATAATTCTGCAACTGTGTTCCCATAAAGTTAGTGGGCCGTTTCCGTCTTCTGAGGGGCCTTGCCTGCTAGAACTGGAGAGCAGCGCTGCAGCGGCTGCTCTGCTTGGAGGCAGCAGCCAGTTCGCGCCTCCTAGCTATCTGAACACCAAATGCGAGTTGTTTTCTTTACCCCACCAGTTTTGCAGTGGTTTTGCAGTCAGCTTTGAAGGTCTTCATAAAGCATTTCCAAGCTTCTGACACGTGAAAAGCTTGGTAGAAGCTTACTTACTTGTCTCCCCTGACCTCCCACAAAGGTTGTACCTGATTTGACCCTTGTCAAATCCTGAAGTTTCTCTACAACTGTACTGCTGGCAGATTTACATGGTCCTGCCCTCTGGGCGCATAGAGATCAGAATTTGGCCCATTGTCAAACAGGATACACTACACTGATGAAGCTTTGGTGGAAGCATTCGAGGAATCATCACGGTTGGTTTGGGCTCTGCCCAGACACTGTGCTCAGTAGTTGTCCCCTAAGAGAGTGTATTTAGGTCTGTATACCAGCTAAACTATTGTATTGTCTAACTGCATCTTAAAGTATGATAAATTAAGTTCTATTAGAAGTATATTTTACTCTGCTATGTCACTGCTGCAAGAATGCAAAAAAAAACAAACCAAGCCAGAATTATTTTGATGAAGCAAGTCTGAATTTGATGGTCGGTTTCCCTTGAGGTGAGTAGGTTTTTAAGGTGTTGCTAACAGATCTTATACTGCTAACTTAAGAATACAGCATTTAATTACCGCTTGTGCATTTGAGTTATATTTTATTCAATCCATCTTTAAAACATCAAGACTTCAGTTGTGGGAAGGCAAAAATCATCTACCACTTCTATGACTGATTTCCTGTTGACTGAGGAAACGTACTGGTGCTGGATTTCATCAGGGATTTTGATTCAATATCTGAGGCAAATGCAGTCAGACCTGCAAAGATGGTCTTTCAAAGATACTGAAGTTAAGATTGGAAGACGCCAGGCCAAATTCTGGTTTCAGTTATACTGCTCAGTGGGAACACTTAGGGACTTCCAGATGTTACATTTTATTCACCAGCAGGCACAATGGTTCTGAAGTCTGGGTTGCTTGCTGTGTTGAATATGCATGGCTCTGGGAAAATTCATTAAGTTACCATCTTTTTACCATACTTTTTGGGTTGCCAGTAATGTTTTCTATGAAAAGCAAATTTTTATAAAATACCTTATGCTGAGGATTCATGCCAGGATACAAAGCAGTTTTCTTCAGGGTTAAATCTTTTCTAGCTACATCAACTAAGAATGAGCAGAATTAACCATTGTACCTTGGCTAACAGGCAGAAAATCCCTTGGCAGCTGTAACTGGGGTTGCTGGTTGCCCATAGCCAGGTTTGGGGCTGCCACAGGGAGCTGTGATGTTGTGATCTGGGCAGCGATCGTTGCCTCGGGATCTGTAACGCAGAGTGCTGGGGCCAGCAGGTCTGTCGAGGTGAGTTTTCCAGGGAAGCTCCTCTGGCCGGCGTGCCTTGCACACGGGGGACACTGGGTTGACGCTCTTGTGTTGCTATTGTAGAAAATTCCCACAGGACCTGAAGCTTGTGGCTGAAATTGCACTGACTTTTTTGTACCAGAAGTGAATATTCTTGCAGAAGAGAAAAATCTGGTTTGTTCAGTGAGGTGCGTTGGTTCTCATCGCATCTTGCTCTGGATGTATCAGCACCTTATATTGCAGTTATGCTAAATCTGACTTAATGTTGGAGTGTTCTGTAAGTTTGGTACAGCTACTGTCAAGAGTCTGCAACTAACTGGCTGCTACAAAGTAGGGAAAGCGTAAAGGTGTGAATTGTAAAGAATTAAGCCTTCTAGTACTGCTTTGTGTGTCTTGAATTACAGCTGGGCCTCTGTCCACAGGATTTGGAGCAAGCACCTGCAGTAGGGGTCCTTCGTGTCTTGGCAATTTGGTGAGCACCTAGGGGTAAAATGCCTGTTCAACATCAACTCTTAGAGATAAGTGGAATGTTGTGTCTTTTAGCTCTTCAAGTATATTGCTTTTTCTTTTGTGTACTTTACCTTTCATTTTGCTCTTATTTATTCTTTTAATATGGGGAAAAAAAAAAAAGTTGCTAGCATTCAGCACAAAAATCTGTTTGTAGAAAGAAAAAAAGTGTCAGTGTAATCAGGGGAAGGGAATGGCAGAAGTAAGGATGTTTATGATGCGGTGTTATATTGTGTAGGAGAACTTCTGTAAAGCCCTGAAAGATAGACAGTGGAAACAGAGGTTAAATGTGGAATATATGTGTATATCTTGTTCATAAGAGGTAGTCACTGCAGTGTTTCTGCACAAGAAACACATTCTACATTTATTACCCAACCCTTCAGCAGGTGGAGGGAGTGGTACTATCAGGTGTTAATGGTGTGTGGCAGTACTTCAGGTTGTTTCCATAAGTGCCTGATTAAGCTTTCATGTAGAAAAGGCAATTCACCAAACTAGTCAGTGAGATGGATCAGCATCATCTAGAAGGTAAATAATTTATTGTATTTTGAAACTTTGTTGTGAAATTCTTTGTCTTCTCTAATAGAAGAGGTTTGTTTGAAAGCTGCTTTATGAACACTTGCTGCCACTGCTGGTGAAAAAGGAAAGCCGAATAGCTGTGCAGAAGAATGAGAAATTAACGTGCTTGTTGTTTTGTTTGTGTCTGTAGCTGCATCAGTATTTCACTGGAATTTTTTAAAATAGGGATGAGCTAGTTAGTGCTCCTAGAAATCAGTTTGCTAGCTGTTTAGCTAATACTGCACTTCATGTTATGCTATTATTTCCAGATCTCAATTAATTTGGTTAAGTACTGCTGGCTGCAGCACTCATCCTTAACATAAAGCATTGTGACACTGTTCCTATAAAAGATCTGTGGGGGGTCTTGCTCCTCATCTCTCTTCCATACTTAAACAAGTTAATAGCAGTCTGGAATTGGGTTGTTGTTCCACGTGTCTTTTTTTTTTGGCGGAGGTTTCTTTCCATCACATTGCAGCCAAGCTCAGAGAGTTGTGGTATCCAACAGGCTCATACTGGCTGTCTCTCTCAAGTGGAAGGCTGGAATACATGGCTTTCTCTTCTCCACAAAATTGTTTTCTCTCCTTGTTATTTTACCTGGGGCCACTGTAATTCCTCCCTGAAAGAATAGATTCCATTTGTTTCCAATGTGTGGTTTATGTGGCATGTTCTTTGCAAATAATAAAGTCTCTATTTATTTTGTAGCTGTGTATTTCTGGTTTTGGGTAGGTAATGAACCATTGGTGGGGATTTTTTGTGACTCCAGGGGCATGTTGTCTTCTCTCAAGAAGAGTAATGTATATTGTTTACAGCCTCACAGATAGTGCCTGCTGCCTTGGTACCATGGATAATAGTAAAAGAGCTTTGACTGTGCTTATACTGTAGGATCATATTGTATGGCCCTTTCTCATTATGTGGTCATGCTTGAATAGGAATTCCATGTTGAGAATTAGGCCAGTGAATGAAATGACACTGAAAACTTGATCTGTTGAGAAGGCACGGTGTTAAACGAGCTATCCCAAGACAGAAAAGGCTCCTTTCTTCTGAGGATATTCTGATGTCTACTGTTTGTCCAGGGTGAATCAAAGTAAGATGTTTATACAGACAACAAATATACCATGGTGCTGTATACAAAATAGACTCTATGTAGTTCTACATACATGTACATGCACAGTCTTCATAGGCCAGCTAGTAGAATTTTGTCATTTTCCCTGCAGACTTATTAATGTATTGGCTCCTTATTTTTGTCTTTTCTTTAGTTAAGGCTGAGGTGATAGCCTGGTGAAGTAATCTTAAAAGCATGTGCAGAGAGTGAAAGTCTCATCCCATTTTGGTAGTTGAGGAGGAGAGAGAGAATTTATTCATGGCACAGGCAAAAGGGAATATTATCTGCAGTCTAGAGCTGGTAGTTCTGCTTTTGTGAGCCTTTGCATTTGAGATAAGTTACCGTTTGCTCAGGGTGGACAACTTGTCAGGCATATTTAGGATATTAGAAACTTTCTATGAATGCAGTGCAATATTGAAGTATTTAATAAACTTGTTTATATTTGTTTTTTACCTGTGAACCTTGTTCATGAATCTATATCCCCAAATTTAATTAATATCATGTGCAACAGCCCTCACCTGTTCAAACACAATATCCACATTGTTTCATTTCTCAGCAATATTTTTGTTTTGAAGTGTCAGATGAGTAATTTTGTAGCCATTCTTCAGTTGGAATATCCCAAGGACACTTGCAGTGGTGTGGCCCTGACAAGGATCTGATCATTTTCAGCTGCCTGCTGGAGCCCAGATGTAAGGACAAACCAAGTAAAGGGCACAGGCAAGAATGCACTGCTTGCACATTCTCCAGCTGCTAGGCTCCCTCCTCTGCAGGCAGACAAAGGGCCAAAGTCTTCTCCTGAACAATTCTAGGAACTCCATCAGAGGCTGGCACCAGCTCTTAAAGTGGTGCAGAAATGAGGAAAAGGAGATAAGGGAAGAAAGCCTCAGAGAGGGTAGAGACAGAGAAGGGGAGAGAATGGTTTAGAGAGAAGTTAAAAGCATTGGAGAAAATGGGAGAAAAGAGAAAAGACTTTGTGGGGAAAGACAGACTGAAGAAGACGATAAAACGAAGGAAAGAAACGAAGAGAGCTGCAAGAAAGATTTGTCAGGTTGGTGAATAACTTGTGCAACTGAGTCTTTAATATACAACCCCAGACAGTCATTTAGTAGGTAGGAAGACCTAGGTACTGGGTTTTAAATGCAGAGCTTTTATTGTTTTGAATCTGTCACTTGACTAACGGTTTGTTTTAAATTCATGGGAAGTGAGTCAGCTCGAGTAACTCAAAATGGTCTCAGTTTATAGGAGTTGCATTAACTTTTTTTCTCTTTCTTACAAGGTTAAATAAGAGGTCTGGGGAGGGAGAGGATGAACAGTAATAGAAGAGAGAAGGAGAATCTGGAAAATTAAGCCTTGTGTTGGCTTTGGAGGAGGACGGTTGCGCAGAGAGAAGGTTTAATATTGTTGTGGTTTATAACAGGCAGTTCTGCAGTGCCTGTGTGTCACTTCCAGAAGTCAAAACATGTTTGTAACTTTTCTAGCACAAGGTCAAAAGGCAATGAAATAGTGACACAGATGTGATTATTAAACAATTAACAAAGACTTACTTGCAGTGTATGTAATGTTTCCAGTTTAGGATTGCCTGCATTTCATGGAATACAACAATAATTTTCTGAAGCTAGATTATATTCGCTGTTTTATACCACCTGTGTATTCTTATATTAGCAAATGCCAACTTTATCCCTGTTTTTGTTGATATAAAAAGCCAAAATACTACGAGCTAACTGTCTGAGATCATGCAATAAATCTATAGTAAGACCCTTAGAGCAATTGTCTCCCAGTTCATCCCCATCACGGGCTGTCCGGCTTCATATGGCTGAATAATTTGTCTGGTTCTTAAGACTGTTTCATAGTCTGCCCCACTATTCTTATTGCTGACATGGGCAAATTTTTCCCTCTCCTGTGAAACATAAGAAAACTGAGAGCTGCCTGCCCTTTGTGTGCTTGTTTAGTGTAAATGTCTTCTGCTCACATTGTCCCTTTCTGGGCAGAACACAGTGAGGCTCCAAATAGCAGTGTAGTAAGAGGGCACCAAGCTACACTGGTGTTAAATGGTGGTTTGTGTCAGTGAAGCCTTCCAGAGCCATTATTCAGAATTTTTCCTGTAAGAGGGTTTTTTTAAATTTTTTTCTTCTTTTTATTTCCCACCCCTCTCCTTTTCTTTTTTAGATCAGGCTCACAAAGTAGTGTTATTATTTTTCCCCTCCATCTCAGTGACACATATGTACAAACTAAACACATTGCTTAAATATATTTTTAGTAGATTACTTGTCATCTCTAGGACCGCTTTTTTATCCCCGTGATACACACAGTCAAGAGGTCAATGTTGCTTTTCGGTTCTTAAATTTTACCCAGTGTTTTACAAATACAGAGAGAGAGTTCCCTTGGAGTACGGAGGATGGTGCTGCCCAGCCTCTCTTCCCAACTTGTACCCTGGCAGTTAACATCCAGCCTCTTAGCTTCGGGACTGTAATGCTGCTTTTCAGCTGGAACCCAAATACTACATGTTTTGGAACACAATGTGATGTTTTGAGGTGACCTAATGTAGATGTGCATTAAGCTTGTATAAAAATACATCAGATGAGGAAATCTGCATACGTTTGTGATCTGCGTGGGCTCATACTGAGCCAGCAGCAGTGCAAACGGTAGCTGCTGTCATTAGGATACAAGGCAAATAGAGGAAGATGGAGATAGATGCCTCCCTCCAACATGAGTCTTCTGCTGCTTCTGTGAAGCAAAGCTTTATGCCTGCAGACTTAAAAAAACTCTCAAAAATTGAAAAAAATGCACTGTATTACACTTTAATTCACAATTAATTAACAACTTACTACTACACTTTCTTCCCACTATTGCTGTTGTGCAGTTGGTATAACATGCATTGTACAGAAATTTAGCTGTCAGCACTGTAGTGAATTTCTTAATTCTGAGTGTAGTTCTGCACTTCTGACTTCATGTTGTGTGGAGGAAGTACAAGGGGATTCTATCATCGAGTCTGAAATGGGCTTTTCATCTTTGAGAGTAATGTTGACTGACTTTAAAGCAAACATGATTCTAGGTTACTTTGACATGTTGACCTAAATTAAATGTTGTAGATATAATGAAATTTAATGAATGCAGTGGAGTTGGATACGATAGAGGGGAGGAAAGAAAAAAAAAAAAGCTTCCTTTTTTAAGTGTTATTTATCAACCAGTGTAGTACAGAAATACTCTCTCTGAAACCAGAATGACTTGATATGTTTCACATAGCAAAAAGGAAAAAAAAAAAATCTTTATTATCTTTGGTTTTGGTTAGCTGTAGTGGATTTTAATTTTTAAACTGTCATCCTTTAAATGCATTGTTTGCCCATGTATGTTTTCTGCTAGATGTACCTGCTTTTGCAGCTGTGAGTAGGCTGATGTGTTTCAGGTGATTTTGAGGAGTATAATTCTAATTTATAGGCAATAATGAAATTCTGGACTCTCAAGTATCTCATGACACATGCCTCTGCTTTTCCTGGGACTAAGTTAAAGGCTCACTGTGTGGGGAGCACAGTGGATCTGCAGAGACAAGACCTAGAAACATCTTTTATCCAAAAGATTTCTGGAACACTAACTATGTCTTAAATGTGTCTGTGCTTTGATGCAAGTTCCTCAGTGATCTTTGTTCTAGATTGTTTTGGATTTGTTTTCTTGGTTTAGGGGAGAGGTTGACATGGTTTGAAGAAAATACGCTTCTCAAGTGTGAGAATCTTATCCTGTGATTTGAGCTTTTGCTAGGCTCTGGGACAATTTTGAGAGGTTTGTAAACTTTACTAGGTTTCAAATCTTGCCCTCCCAATTCAGATTCTTCTGATGTGCAAAAAATTATTTATTAAAATTCAGACCAGAGTTTTTTGTATTTTGCATGAGTTAGAGGAATCCTTTAAGAGCTATGGGTGGTTACTGTCAATTTCCCTGTGACACCCTTACCAATTCCTTTGTTTTTCTTCTTGATATTAGAATTAAATAAGAACTAATTCCTCTTGCCTTTCTCTCCAGTGGTCCATTTTCTACATTTGTGCTGTGGCTAGAATTAATGCAGTATAAGACCAATACAAAGTTTAGCACTAGAAAGCTCTGAAGTACAGCCTAGTTGGGATTAACGTGGGCCATTGGCACTGTGTGCCTGTGATGCTGGGCATAAGCCCCACTTTTCTCACACCTTCCATTTCTTGCCCTGGTCCCCCTCCCTCCTGCCCATCAGCTGTTTCTCTGCTGTTCCCTTTCTACCCCAGACCCTCTCTTTGTTCTCTCTTATGTCTAGTTTATGTTGGATTTTTGGACAGATCCTTTCCACTGTGTGAATGGTAGGCTGGCTGAGCAGGAGCAAGTGTCTTCATCCTGCCCCTTGCAGGCTCCTGACTCTTCGCTGCGGGTGTGCTTGGTGCTGCTGCAGCTGGGAGGTGGGGGAAATGAGCACACTGGGGTGCTCTGGTTTGCAGATGATGTGTCCCCTAAGGTGCATGACAGAAGTGGTATTCTGGGAGAAGGGATGTGACGAGAGGCAGGGGGAGGACAGCTATGGTATCTTCTGGCCTGAGTGGCTTCTAGCCCTGAAATTACTTTTTCTATCACTTCTGTTGTGAGACTCTTGTTGCTACTTCCTCCTTATCCTCTCTCCACCCCCTGCCTTCTTGCCCTTTTAGACCTGTGCAAAGTCTGGCAGCCCCAGCGGAGAGTCCCAGCCAAAAAGTCAGCAGAACATGGAAAGGAAAGGCTGCTTATGCCCAGATATTGCCTAAAACGTATGTGTAGTTTAAGGGAAGGAAGGATGCCAGTCCTTCATATCCTTCTTCCCTCTCCTTTGGAAGCAAGTACAGCAGTCCTTTCCATGCTATGAGCAGGTGCAGGATAAAGTATTCAGAGCTTGTTGAGGCTTTTAGAGTGGAAGTGATGGGCTGAAGTCAGCCTAGGGACTATTGTTTGGACTGTGATGGTTTAGATAGTAAATCATCCTTGGAGTCTGTCCCGTGAAAGAGCTTTCTCCATTGCTGTGTAAGTACCATGGCACATGTGAGGCTTGATGCCCTTTGATAGGAAATGCCTCTGTTGCCTTTCACAGACCATAAATTAACTTGCAGTATATGTAGCAATATCAGTCTTTCTTTGAAGACAGAAATGTACAGCCTTTTTTCTAGATTCTTTTTTTCTCCCTTTTTGTTAGTTAGAAGATTCCCAAAGTGTTTCAGGGGCCAAAATTTGGCTGTCCTTGGGATGGAACTATTTCATGGCTTTGAACTTCTAAGCTATGCTGAACAAAATACAGGAAAGTGCACGGTACAGAACAACTGTGCATCGAGAGGGAGGGACCTTGGGAAAACAAGTCCTGGGTCACACCTCTGATTCCACATGCAGAGAGAAAGGGAGTGATGAGTAAGTATTGAAAACAGTAATGAGCAGACTTTGATATTTATTCCAGAATATCATGTGGTCCATATCTTTTGTATTCACATATTTGCAATGCATACTAAGATATGTGCTGAGCTATCATGTCTCCATTGTCAGTATATAGGCACACTTTTTTTCCTCCATTCATGTGTGGCAGGTGGACTTCCAGCAGTGGATAAAGAGCAATAAGAGTAACAATGCAGAAGTGAAATATCATACACAGCTCTCATCTGAAAGCAAGTTACTAAAAGGCATCTGCCTGTACCAAAGCTCACATCTCACTTTAAGCATCAGTTGCCTTTTACATGAGTAACAGTTGTTTTTATTTTTAAGCTGTGTGATTGATTGTATAGTGCTTCTGCTCTGCTGACACCATTTCATTAAATGGCTAAAATTGCAAACACTGGTGGAAACTAAGCCATAGAACATTAAGTAGATTTGAACGTTACTGGTCTCTTCAGCTGCATAAATTTATCCTCATAGTTTCCCCAGAATCAATGAGAAATGTTATGAAGGCTAGTTAGGAGAACCTACCAAACAAATTCAGGAGCAAAAATTTAGCTTATCTTCTTTCCTGGCCAAATGATAACCCATGGTTTAACAGCAACGTTAGGAAATCCTTGGTATACACAACAAAAAAGTTGCAGTCTAGGTAGATTATAACTTTTGTTTGGGTGTCTTTCAGAAACCTCCTGCTCCTTCTTTTTATATTTCAAATACATACCCAAGCACTCATGTGTTCCTGTAGACTTTGGAAAAGAATTGAAGGTCATGAAACACAGCAAATCAAAGTGGATTATGTCTTCTGATTTTGGAAGTAGAAGAAAAGAACGTGATTTTTTTTTTTTTTTTTTATGTAGGAATGATAGCTCCAGTTTGCTGTTGATGTTGGCAATAAAATACTTTTTGCCGCCTATGTATCATTTCTCGAGGAAAGGGGATAACTGCAGACAGGTTTCAGGTGGAAGTTACTAGTTACTTGCATTGCAGATAGCAGGATGAGCAGTAGTACAGCAGGACACGATAACTGACATGCCTCGGTATGAGGTTCATCTCCTTTTTTTTCTTTTTAAAGTTGTTCTTGCAACGAGAACCCTTCAGATTGACTAGGCATGGCCTGCATGTCACACTTAAACACTCTTACTCTCTTTTTTTCATTCTTCTATCTACTCCCTGTTTTGCTGCCCTTGCCCTTTCCAGTCCTCAGTCCTTGTTGCTCTTTGTCTCTGAGCCTCCGTTAATGCCCCTCTGTGTGCAGGAAACAGTATGTCAGTTGTCTGCCAGGCACCAAATCTTTGCTTGCCATCCACACCGTCTTAAAACCCACTTCTTCTATGAATTATCTTTGCCAGTTCTTCAAATTTATAATCTCTCTGCTCCTTCTTTTCACTGAACAGCTATCCTGTGTTGTTCTGTCTAGCCATGCTGTCAGTGGAAAGTCTTTGGGTCTGGTGATATGACTCTCTCCTCGCTTTAGTGTAAAGTTTTACATTAAACAAATGGTTTTGTATAGATAATTGTTATTTCAATGGCTGTTCATTAGATAAAATGTCATTCAAATAATAGGTGGTGGCTCTTCTTGGAAGAAGAACCTCTCAGCTATGTCTGTTTCCTTAAAGAATTTGTGTATCAGTGGTTCCTGTTCAGTAAGGTGACAATGCAATATCTTGATGTGTGAATGTATCCATAGATTTATACATATTTTTTTAATAGACTTAAGTAAATAGGTGGCTGTCAGGGCTAACATCTGTTTCCTTAGAATAATGTGGCATGTGTGTTTTCCAGGGTTTTAAACAGAGATACTTGGCATTTAAATTCCATGCTGATGGATACCGAGATGTGCTAGAACAAGCTGTAAGGTCTACTATTCTTGGTCTTTATGCACTGACACTTCTGGGTTTCTGTTTCCTACCACTATTTCCCAGTGTGTTTTTCAAAAGAGCCTGATTCCTAATCTTAAAGGATCTGTCAGGGATTCAGATTTTAAAATGTGAGTTTCTTTACTTTGGAGAACTGTTTGTCTGATAAAGAATGGGAGTCAGCAAGTGATTTACACCTCAGCTTTTCAAGCTCTAGTTATAAAACCTGTATGCTGCAGCAGTGAGGGGCCGCTGCTTTATGTGGCAGCTCACCCACAGCTCCAACTGAAGTGACTGGATCTAACATCGCCCCAGCAGCACCTCTTGAATCCATCTTGTGTCGTCTGCATTGCACCTGGTAAGCCTCAGTTGTGTTAGTGTGTGGAGGTGAAGATGGATGTGCTTTAAGAGTAGTGATAAGGGGAAGGTCGCTGTCAAGGAACAGCAGCAAAGTGGACCTTGCCATTTTGCCCCTCAAAACCAGCTGCAGTTTTACAAAAGGACACCCATCAACTGACTGTTGACAGTTAAAGACGAAACTTTTATAAAGAAGTTGTCCTTACGTGTATGGTTATTAATAGTTTAAAATACAAGAATTACAGGAATTAAAACTAAAGAAATGAAATCTGAGTCTTCCCTCTCACGTGTTTCCTTCTCTTTTTTTTTTTTTTTTTTTTTTTTTTTCTCCCCCTTTTCTTTCCCCCTCCTCCCTCCCTCTTTCTTTGCTTGGAGGCTTGAATCAGTGGAACTAGATATGTTTGCATATAAAGCTACAGTACTTGGGTAGATGATACTAAATGGGAATATTTAGGGACAAGATCATCTTTTTCCTTGTCTCTCAGTTGTGGCTGTTTAGTGATCCAAAGGTTTACCCTTATGTCTGGAGCTGCCTGGAAGTCTGTCTACTTGTGTTTCTCCTGCTGTGCTTTGAGGGTGTGTGTGAGTGCACGTATGTGTTATGTTTTGGAGTGTGTGTGTTGTTTTTTTAAGTCCGGTTAAATGCTATGTTTTGATGTAACACCTTTGTGTACTGACACAACTGTGCCTCAAGGGGAACCACATTGAGACTGGTCCCTTCAGTACCAAAAGCCTAGCACATTAGCACACCATTCTCCTCTAATTCTTGTTTATGAAGATATTTCCGTTCTTGAAGAAAAATACATGGAAGTAATAGGCAGTTTATGATTTCAGTTAATTGCTGTTAACATATATAGGGTAAAAAAATTAAGGCAGAATGACGGTGGTCTGATTTTTTTTGCCTGTGTCAGAACTCCAGGTGTTCTCCATAGCCAGTCTGCCAAAGAGATTCTGCTATTGTTAGCTAACAAGGACAATTTAAAAATATTTTTCTCTGTCTCAAGGGTACAAAAGTAAACAAGAATTGAATCATGACTAAGGAATAATACTTTCTCGTTACTATTATCATGGGCTCATTTTAGGAGATTTTTTAGTTTTTTAATGTCTGTCTGTAAGATAACGGTAGTAAAAACTAGTGAAGTGTAAGTGCTAACAGTACGACTGCTTTCAGACAGTTTGGCAGGAAACACTACTTCCTGTTCTGTTTGATGTTCTGTTGACTTTCTCAAATATTAACCCATCTGGGGCTTCAACGTTTGTTACTACAGTGAGATAGACAATGTCAGTAACAGCTGAATTTAAATACCATTGTCACTTTAAGTAGATTGAGAAGATGCTGGTTAAAAAATACAAATTTCCCATTAATTCTTCCAGTTGCAGTGTAACATCATTGGTTTCCTATCTGCATAGTGGAGTTGGAAAGTGGGATTCTATTTACCTTTAAAGTATGGGCTCGTACTGGTGTGGTTTGCTCTTCTGAATCAGGTTACAGCTTCTAGAAGCCATGTCATGGGCAGATGCTGGGTTCCTCAGCACTCCTAAGTCAAATAATAATTGTGGTGCCATTTGATGATGTGCTTTCCAGATTGCCAGATAAATCTACATGTGCAGTAGGATGATGGATCCATCTTCTCCATTACTTTCTTTAGATGAATTGTAGTCCTGTCCCTTGAAACTCCAAGCAAGTGCTATCCATAGTCTGAGGGTAGCAGCAAAATAGAGGTGAACCTCCCTTAACCTTTCACCATGCCTGTTTCTCTTGGCTGACAGTGGTGTGAACACTGGTTCAGCAGGATGTCTTGTCTTAGTGTCGTATCTCCTACCAGGGTGCAGCAGTCTTTTATGGCTGGCATTCAAGCTTGTGGTTTTTTCAAATCAGATGCTGACACATGAGATTTGAAAGACAGAGGGTGCTGCTTCACAGAGTGGTGAGATCCGCTAATAAGCTTGTGCTGGGTGGAGGACACGTTCTCTAGGTGTCTCACTTGAAATGCTGTGGCTTCCATTTCCTGGTGCTTATGTATGCCACCACAATCTGCCCCCGCGTTCTCCTCAGTAAACTGCCAACATGATCTTTTGTGAAGAGTAGTTGTGTTGAATTTAGCATTCCTACATCAAGAGTAATACACTGATACTGTGAGTGAGTAATTGTAACCACGTCCACCCTTATGCCTGACTGTGTGTGTTTAGTTATGTGTATACGCCTTTATTTAGATGTAACTGCTCCTAATGTGCTCAGCTGCTTGACAAAAGCGTAAGTGACAGCATGGTGAGAGCTCTTCTGTTGGCTGCAACTCTGGTACGATGAAATCATTGTAACATTACATATAAAGTGATAAATGATCGTTAACTTCTGACTTGAATCTAATTAGAGCACTAACTACACATTAGGGTAAATTTCAGCAGAAGTTAACAGTGGCTATCTCTGTATCTTAATTTCTATCAAAATTTTAAGAGAAAAATTGAGAATATTTTTCCTTGGTCTGAAAAAGGGGTATGTTTAAAGGGAATCTGTATGTATCATCATGTATTCACTTGGATATCGTATGCTCTAATGAAAGTTTTGGCAGCATAGACAACCAGAGTGGTTACTTCATTAAAAAGCAACAATAAAGCAATTTTTAGGGTTAAAGTTCCAGTGTATAGTCTGTAACATTTCAATTATTTACTTACGCACTTGCATTTTTTCAGCTGGAGTTACTTAAGAACATAAGCCTGTTGAATGCCCAGCTGCCAGCAGAAGAACGAGGGGATGGTTCAGGAAGTTGGTCATCTATTTAAAAATCTAATTGTATGTTCAATACAATTAGAGAACTGACTGCTTCCCTGAAATAAATCAATACATTTGTAAGCATAAATAATTACAATTTCTTGAAAAGCACTATCTGGCAGCTTTGTCCTTTATTTCCTACTGGTATTGAGAAGTCCTGGAAGACTAAATAAAGAGATCAATGTTTGGGTACTGCCTAAAATTAGTAGGATCCCTTGCAAGTTCATTTGAGATGTCATAATAAAATAGAGAATGACATCACTTCTGCTATATAATAGATTTTTTTTTTTTTTTAGTAAAGTTCTGTTCTACAAGAACAGGATTTTTAAATAAATATCAGTTAATTAAAAAAAAGTCAGAGAGCAGATATGATTAAGACTTCAATAATAAAACCAAATTACTTTGAACCAGACATTTCAGTCAGTGAGAATGAAAAGTCTTTGTACATATGTGTATTTAGCTCATAGTTTCTACTCGAATTTTAATCTCCTTTGGAGTTCAGTATTAATGTTTCAAAACACACATGTTACTAATCAAAATATTACTCTTCTAAAGATTTTTGCCTGAAATACCAACCAGAAGACATATGTTTTTAAAGACTGTGTTACAGCTTAACAAATACAGACCAAACAACTTATAGTTGGACTGGTTTTGCTAATTTTGTATTTAGTTGAATAAAGAGCCTTGTGGATGTGAATGCTAATTGATACCAGCAATGCAGATTCGTTAGGTTTGGGTTTTGTATGATTTTATTCTCTTCTGGAGTTCAAGTAAAAGAAAGGGAGTGAAACCCTGACAAGAGACATGAAATGAAAAACACATGTTGCACAGAAAAGCTGTCCAGGGGACAGAACACATCATTAGCTGCTAAAATAGCTGTTACTCAGTTTGATATAGTGAGCACATTATTGTGCTGTGAAAAGAGCAAAGCAAGATCACTTTTAAAAAGTGCAGGATACTTCTTTGTTGTTGTCTTGGTCTGCCTTTTGGGGTGCTTTTTCATTTCCATGGTGATAGAGGCAAACTGTTTTTCAGACATTTCCTTAGGTGGGGCAGGAGAGGTAGGAGAGGAGCTGTGCATGAGTTGCTCCAGGCATATCCTTTCTGAAAGGGTTATGACATCCCACTGAGGACTGTTGGTCTGAGGGACCTTGTGGTTTTTGCATACCATTGTATGGGTGGTCTCACTGCTCCATTATGCAGCTTGGGCTTTCTGGCTAGCTTAAAAGGTGGGGGGATATGAGCCTTCCCCAGGTTCTAGATCTGCTAAGGAAGGAAAGGTTTTGGGTCTAATTAACCCCCCGTTGTAATCAAGAGGATAACTTCTGTTGTATGATAGTAGCTGACACTGCGTAACCACAGATCCATTTCTGTGAAATGACTTGTGGAGGCTGATGCTTATGGCAGTAGGATTCTGTGTAGGTGGCTATCTGTGTAGAAATTCATCATTTGCCCTGTGTGCTTTAGCCCCAGAAATGTCATGGGTAGGGCATATGTGGCATGATCAAATGGGGAAAGGCTGCTTGGTTTGCTACCGCTGGACCTATCAGGTTTGGGGGGGAGGTTGAGCAATATAAAAAAAAAAAAAAACAAACAAACAAACAAAAAACCCAAACAAACAAAAAAAAAAAACACCAAAAAAACCCCACAACCAAACAAAAATCCCAAGACCGTCCCTTAATATTTATAGTCTGAAAAGCTTTCAGAGTCCTGATTCTTAACTTCTTTATTTTGAGAAAAACTGCCATTTGGATTCTTGGCACTGATGAAAAAAAGGATCTGGAGCCACATTATTATACTGCTAGTGGAAGTAATCCATATTCTTCTTGTGGGATCTTTCCTGTCAGATAAAAGGATACATCTGCAGCTGCTCTGTCTCAGGGAGTGGGGTGATGGGATATCAGCACCTGAGACGACACAGTTTTTGCTGGCCCCTGTATGTACAAATTTTATTTTGCATTTCCTTTCTTACTTTATCCACATTTTATGCCTCATTTTCTATTTTGCAGCTGGAGAAGCTTATGCTCGGAAATTGAATGAGATTGTTCCTTGCTCCTGGCTGAACTCTTTGCATATGGAGCCTGCCTTGAAGTGAAATTCCCTTGAAATAATAAGCAGGGATTATACATCTGATTTAAAAGAAGCCTGATTGGGAGCCTCTTTTGCTCGTTTCTATGTTAGGTTAGAAACAGAGTCTTCTACGAAGTGAAATTGTATGGCCTAAATGGCCAGTTTATAGCCTCTTGTTCTTGTCTTTTTGTTAGCCTTTGGCTTAAGTAGCTCTTCCACCTTAGTTATGTTTAGAGCTCTCCCAGACAGGGCACAAATTCAGTCTCTGGCCTGCTAGGCTGAATAAGCCGTGTTCTTACACAGTCATGGAATAACTTAGTTCGGAAAGAAATCCTGGGGGTTGTCAAGTCCAGCTCCCTGCTCAGAGCAAGTCCAAATAAATAACGTTGCTCAGGCCCTTGTCCAGTCCGGTGTTGTGACTCTTCAAGGATGGAGATCCCACAGTCTCTATGATGCCTTGTTCCAGTATTTGACCACCCTTCATGTGGAAAACTTATTTTATTGTACTTAATTGTAATTTCCATTCTTGCAAGTTCAGTTCGTTGTGTCTTATCCCTTGCTAGTGTTTCTCTAAGAAGAGTCTGTCTTTTCTGTACCCTATCTATGAGTAGATTGGCAAGATTTCCCATTGGCCTTCATAGCTTAAGGGTGGACAAATGCGTTTTTCTCAGCGTTTCCTCATGTGTTGTGTCCTCCAGCCTCAGTCAACCTTGTGACCTTACACAAGACTCAATCCAGTGTGTCAGTGGGCTTGTACTGGGTATCTGAGAACCAGACACATCGGCTCAGACACTGTCTTCAATGCGTTCGTTCCCTGGTCATGATAGTGGGTCTTTTCTGCAACTGGTTCATTCTTCAAGGTGGCCAGACCAGATCATGTCTTCTCAGTGATGTCTCAACAGGTTATTCATGTCATTTACTGTTAAATGCAGTAGTATAAGTACTTCCTTTTCTAGAGATACCTTGCGTTCTACCCAGGACTACACTGAACTGCTCGTGCCAGTGTCGTATTGTTAGTTGATGATCATTTTGGCACTGGCCACTGCTTCCGGCTCTTTCCTCTTTATTTTCAGCTGCTGAACTCCCAATTTGCAGTGGAAATTCTTATCCTCAAGGAATTTGATGTTTTGAATTAAAAATTTATTAACCTGGAATGCTTCAGGCAACTGAACTCTTAGCTCCCTGGGACAGTCCATCATTCTTGTAAGGGAGTGTGGAAAGGGGTTTCTTCACTTGAAAATCTGAACGCCCTCTGTGAACAACACGTGCAGAGCAAGGTGGGAATTGCTGCTGATCTGTCACATGCATAGTTTGACTCAGAGGCAGAAGGTGTTAGATACTACTATTGTCCTGTAAATCTGGCTTCTGAGAGAGAGAGAAAGAAGGGAGATAGAGGAGAATACCAAAACTGGGAGGCAAGAAATGAGCCAGTTTAATTTCTCTGGCCTGACTTCATATGCAGGGAAAAAAAAAAAAAAAAAAAAGTGTAGTTTTTTTTTCATTTTTAATGCAGACAAATAAAAAATGTGCTTGACTCCCAGGTGGTTATTTTAAATGCTGATGTACTAAAGAATAGGAGATTGCTGGAAAGCTGTGACCTAGGTGAAGATGCTGTCAAAGTTAACTGTCTCTGCATAAGATTCAGTGATGTGCTGGGGAAAAAGTTATTGCAGTCCCCGGTAGAGATTGAGGCCACAGGTCTGCAGATCTGGTGAAATTCTGTGTGTGTTGACTTCAGGATCCCAGTGAAGGAGATGGAGTAGAACAAAGTCTTGTGTCCTTGCATCCTGCATGTGGCCATTCCTCAACACGTGCCATGCAGGCAGTCACTGAGTGCCACACTGCAATTCTCCAAATATTTTTACCTTGCGTTCATTTGTGATCAATGCAGTCCTTCTCTGATAAAGCCTGTGTTTGCATCTGTCTTGTGTAAACAGTTAGGATTTGTGTATGAAGTATCTGGTGCCACTCTTTCTTGATGGTAAACAGTTCATGTTTTTCTTTGTTAAACAATATGAGAAACATAAAAAGAAATAATTCACTTCTCATTTAAATTCCTATCTCAATTTTTAAGGCATGTGCTTTTTTTCCTACTCAAGTGAGTTGTTTGAAAAGTAAAGCAGCATACAAATAGATAAGAGGAGGCCAAGAGATACCTTTCCTTGCAAGCACTCTTGCGAGCTGAAAAAGAGATATCATCTTTTCAAAGAGTTAGAGGCTGAAAGTGTTCTGGTTATGGAGCAGTTCTATTTTTTTTGTTATTGGTTCTTAGCTGGATTGTAAGTAGAAAGATGTCATTGGCTTGGACTGGAGGCAAATTGGAATAAGAAATGCATTTTCTAACAAGATATCACAGTCCTAAAATTCTTTACTCCAGATTTGGGTGGCGTCTTTTTGAAAGTAACTAGTCTCTCTGTTCTTGCTTTGTATTTCTAGCCTGTATTTGAACAGAAATACTAATTCTAGAGTGTGGCAAGCTGTGCCTGTTTGAGAAATATAGACTAGGTTGCATATCCTGACGATGACATGTCGGCAATACAGGTTTTTCTGGCTCTTGTCCAAAGTTTGTTCATGTCAATGATAGTTTCTGCAGTGTTTTGACAGGCTTTTGATCATATTTTAAAGGAGAAAGGGGTAATTCACTGTGCTATTCAACCCATATTGAGGCTTTTTAACGTAGAGAACATTGCTGTACAAATGGCACCTCGTCCAAACCCATGTGTTATTCTTAAAACCTCAGTAGCGGCTGATGACTTCCCTTGGAGCCACGCAGTGTGCCACTGGGAGAACAGGCTGAGGGACGACTCTCCCTGGTCTCTGGAGTTGCTTGTTTCTCTTCCCAATATTTCCATAAGCAGCGGGGCTGGTGCCAGTCACCAAATGGAGAATGCGTTTGCTCTTGTGTGGGAACAGTGGCTTTCTTTGTAGCTGGGTGTGTTTCATTCTTTAAAATTGACTTGTGAAACATCCAGACAAAAGTCTTTGGAGTTTTTGCATGTCATTAAAATATTGGACTCTGACAAGGTAAGACACCAGTTGTACTGTTACAGCTGTAAGAGCTGTCAAAAAAAAAAAATGTTAGAGTGAAAACAAGCTAGTGTGGTTTGGATTTTTTTTATTTTACTCTATGCCAGTTTTTGTTTCCAGTCTCCCATTGGGTTGGTGAAATGGAAGACTTCTGGAAGCAGGACCAGCTGCTTGAGGGATTGTGTGCAAAGTGAACGTGGATCTTTCTGAAAGAGGGTAGTAATTTGCTACCAGTTCTTTTGGGGAACCAGTGGGATAGTGCCTGTTTTTTCTGCTGTGGTTTACTTGTAAAATCTTTGCTTCAAAAGTGTGAGCCCAGCATTAGTTGTAGCTTCTGGTGAAAATTCTTCACGGTTTCTCTTAATACATGTTTTTATTTAATGCTGTGCCAGAGAAAGGATCAATTTTGGTAGCTCCAACTAATTTTCTTCCAATTTTATGGGACAATAAAAGTACTTTTAAAAAAAAAAAAACCAAACATTTGCTTTATAAGTTAAGCAGTTATTTTGCCTGGTATGAAGTTAAATATTTGTTTTTCCTATTACATGTTTAAGGAAACCACAACAATGCTCTTAGCTGCTCTTTAGAATGTTTAGTGCTAGATCCAGAAGCCACCAAAATGCATTGAAATAAAGAGGTTTTCATCACTGCCTGTAAACTACAGTTCTCAACATTTTACTTAACCTAAGACCCGAGAATAGTCCCATTGATCTCATGGAGGCTGTAGTTGTAGAAAGCTACCTGTCAAAGTGAAAAGCTACTTGAAAATCAGCAGGGTGCTTTACCTGAACTGGAAATAAGAATGAGGCAACTATCTGCATTGAAGCTGAATTTATTTCATATTTAGCAAAAAAGATTATATTCTTGGAAACCCCTTCGGGGTTTGAAGCACCGTAGATGTGGGTTCTAGCCCAGCTTCTGTCATTAGCCTGTTGGAAATCCTTACTTTATTCCTTTTTATCAATTTGTCTCTGTTTCCTTATTTGTAAAATGGTTGCAATATGTTGATGCCATTAGTTAACTGCTGTGGAATCTGACAGGGGAAAAATCTCTGTATTTTGCCCACGTGATGTGGTACTAATTAAGAGTATTCCACATAACTTCTGTATAATACTTTTCACCAGACATCAACCTGAAAGAGAAAAACAATATCGAGAAGAGAAAGGCAGCATTAGCACGTGCAGTCTCGAGGAGCCTGTTTCTGTGGCTGTCAGACTTTCCCTCCGCTTCCATGTCCATACATGATGGTTTCTGTTTTCAGCAGGTAAAGTCAAGAAACAGCAGAGTTGTAAAACTATGTTTTGCAGTATGAGCTACCATGAGCTTGTCGGCTGTGCGGCAGCCCCGTGTCTGCTGTTGCGCGGCCCTTGCGGGGCTCCCCGTTCCGGGCGCGCGTCCCCCGTCGAGCAGCCTGCAGCACGGATGGCACGCTGCCTGCTCTTAGAGCAGGCACAAGTTCTTATAGCCCGCTCCATCTTTCTGTGCCGCGTGTAGCACTGCTGCGTAGGCAGCCTTCATGTGGTCACTTATTTATTTTTAAACGTGAGTCTGTGCATAACTGGTCATTCAATTTGAACCATGCAGTATTTTGAAAGGTTATACAGAAATGGCCATCCTAATCCTGCAGCCCTTCCTTTGGGCTCTCTCCCTAGCTATGGTGGAGAGCACCTTACTTGTTTTTAAACATTTTGGATAATGCAGTTACTTCTTTTTTTGTTTTGTTTTGTTTTTTAATTTAAAGAGATTTTATAAACACAGTCATTTAATCTACACTACTCATCATACCCAGCAAGGAGAGCTGTGTCTGGGCGTGAATTTGTCTTTCATGTACTACTCCCTAGAGGGTGCCATACACTTACTTTCTGCCGTCCTGTTTGTTCTGTAGCCAGGTGACATTGCAAGGGTTTTGTGACCGCTCTGGGAAGGTATCTTCTGAATGCTGCCCTAGTGTAATCATTGCTTGCTGCTGTAAGGTACGATGAAGAGAAATTAGGCGGTTGAATGGTTTAAGCCCCTCTCATACAGTTATAACTATATACTACTAATAGGGCAGTTTGCACTGAGTGTAACTTAGTATGGTTAAGAATTGTTTGCATTGGTCAAGGATAGCTTCATGAGAAGGAAATACAGTTTCAAGATGAAAAAGCTGTGTGTCATGCAGGAGCTGTACCGACCGGTTACTGCAGTAAATGACTACTTTCCCACATCGCTAAAGAGCAGCTGGTGGAAACTAAAGAAATACAAAGCCTGTGTACTTCTGACTCTCTTAGTCACCTTTGGCAAGACCCTTGGGCCTGCTCTGCTGTTTGAGACCTCAGTGTGTCTGATCTTTAACTGTTTTAAAGCTAATGTTTTGAAATACAATGTGTGAATGTTTCTAAATGGCAGTAAGAGAATGTTATGAGTGGAAGGCATAGATGCTATTTATGGCTTTTAGCAACTGTGAGTGCTTAAGCTTTCTTTGAAATAAGTGCATGATCATCATGTATGCTTTAAAGATTTTTTTTTTTTTTTTTTTTACTTCCTCAAAGTCTATAATGGCAGTGGTTCAGCCTAGCACAGCACAGCCTCTTATAAGCCACTGGCCTGGATGCAAAAGCTTTGGGACATAACTGTGTTGGAAGAGAAGACAGGGCAGCTCCTGAAGATGGGTTCTCACAGTCCCTCAGACCTCTACTAGCAGCCTGGCAGCAGACAGAGAACAGGAGGTGGTATTGGAAATGCTGCCTCTGTGGCAGTGAGAGATGCCACTATAATGTGGTATCCACCATGCTGCTTTAAGGACATAGTCATTAGAAAAAGCGCACTGAAAGTTCTGAGCATATACTATTCCTCAAGCATAAAACATATAAGGAAAGGGGGCATGTTAATGAGGGTTTCTATCATCAAGCGAACTGCCATGAAGACTACCTCTTGGAATATTTCACCTGTTTGTTCTGGGTGTCCATGCTGATTCCTCAGAGGCTAGTTAGGATCCCACTTTTTTGATAAAGAGCATGAAGAGAGACTTTCAAACTTGGGTATGTTTTTTTTTTTTTAACTTCTGCTTTCCTTGCAACTGCCTCCAAGCCTTTATGAAAACAAATACTGGAGATGAGGACCTTTGTCTCTGAGGAAAATTCCTTTTGCTAAGATAATGTCTATCAGCTCTTCCTGTTTTAAAAGGGTGGTGTGAGCGATAAATTATAAGCCGCTGAGAGATGACACAGTAGCTCATCAAAATGTGAGTGATCCTCATCTGCATCAAGATAGAGACTAATTTTGTTGTTGTATCTTGCTTCAAATGCTTATCTGCTACTTGTATAGGCTAGATCTTAACAGAAATTTTACTGTAACTGTGGGTCTGTGTGTGGAGCTGCGAGTGACAGCCACTGGCCATGTTGCTTATGTGTTGTTGGGAGCTGCTCATCATCTGTACTAGGATGATGTATGTGGAATAGGTACTCGGGTAGGATAGCCGTGGAAAACTGAAATACTCACTCTACTCTTCCCAAGAGAAGAGCTTTAAAACAGTCAGGGCTTGCGGTGGGGTCTGACTCCAGAGGTGCTTAAAGTGTGCACCAGAACATCACCTGGACTAGAATCATCCCAAGCTATCTCTGATTGAGCTATGAAAGGTAAATAGCTCACCTGGCAAATTTTTGTACTATCTCTGAGGGATTTTCAGTGAATGGATGATGTTTTACCAATTCATTAACCACTCTGAGTTTAGGTAAATGGTCCTGTGAGTCGGCTTCAGAGTGCCAACAAATTGCTCTCTGTGACAGTAGCTTTGTATAAATGCGCTTTACACCAGCAAGTACCTTGCTCAGCTGGGTACTCTGGCATCCTTTGGTAAGTCGTAATGGTGGCATAAGAATTATCATCTGTAACAATGCTGGTTTTGTTATTTGTACTGTTATGCTGTCTCTAGTTCCTGTTAATGGCTTGGGGTTTTTGTGGGCCAGACTGAACAGACTATCCTAAGCAGTTCCAGGGGTGTCTCTATTTTCGTGGATGGTTCTTACAGTCACCTGTCATTGCTGCTTTTAGGATCATCACACTTCAAGAGCGTCTGAGTAATGTGTCAGTCCATATCATGCAAACACATTTTGGAGAGGAGGGCTTGTTTTCTGGAGAATAAAAAACCCCCAAAACAACCAAAATGGTGCATGCCATCTTGACAGCTGAGCAAGTGTGGGCAAAAGGTTCTGCTAACCTGCAGTCATGCTCCTTGGCTGAGGAGAGAATGCAGCTGCCTCTGGGTTGGAAGGAAGGATCAGTGCTTCATTTGGAAAGTCTTCCTCTCACTAAAAGGATCTTCTCTAAGAGCTGCCATTCTACCTTCCTGTTTAAAGCCCTCAGCTGAAGACCAGTGTACCAATAGGCTATATCCTGTTTATTCAGATGACATGAATTCAAATGACACAAAGAGAAAGGAAAATTAATGGAATAATAAAGCTGTGGGAAGGAAGCAAACCTTTGATGTGGTGTGCTAAAGACATATGAAATAGGAGTGTTAGAAACTGTTTGGTAGCATCTTTAGAAAGTCTTGCAGCCTGTAGAAACTGAAATGCAGAAATATTGTGGAAGAGAAATAACTCAATGCTTGGAAGATGAGGGGTTTGCTCTCAGCAGCAGACCTCCTGCCAGAGACAGTTTACCTTTTCACGCCCTGGCTGCCCATTTGCAGAGCTGGCATTTCTTTCGTGTGGAAGCTGAGGCTGGAGGATGGATAGGATGCAGATGCCTTCGAAATCATCTTTCTTATCAAAGACTTTATAAGACATAGTGAGTGTGACCCAATTCTGCTCTTGCACAGCTTTGCTGAACAGACCCAGCCTTTGGAGTTGCCAAGGACTGGATCGCTGAAGTTATCTGGGTTGAAACAACAGTCTTGTCTTTCCAACTCTTTTCTATTATTTTTGTTCAGTGAGGTGCCTTTTGTTATCTGCTTCCCAGCCTGTTCCTGTAAACCATCATGCTGGTGTCATGTGGCTACTTAGCCTTGCTGAAATAAGTGGTGGTTAGGAATGGAGTACGAGTGGGCAGCGGATGGCTTCCAGTGTGGATATTCCTTAGCCCAGAGTTGTTGCCAAAGTCTTCGTAATGGGGAATTAAGAAGTTGCTTGCACAAAGGAGTATTTTGCTTGCCAGAGGGTTTTACTGAATTCAGCTTCTGGATTAAAGTGCTAATTAACACAAAACGGCGCTTGATGCTTCACTGTAAGACTAACTTAGACTGTTGGTAGTTGGTGTGTAAGCATAATGTATGCTGATGAGATCCCTACATTTGAAAAACAAAACTGTTGATAGTGTGTGTGCGTCCAGGCATTTTTAATGGCTGGGAGGTTTCCTTTCCAATGATAGATCATGTTTCTGTGAGATTTCCTTAAAACAGAAGGGGGGTTTTTAGCTCTTTGGTTTATTTTCCCATGTGCATTAGCTGTTTTTTCAGTTCTTGAATTTTGATCAAGGCCTGGAGGCTACTTTTAGCAGGCTTTGGCTTGATAGTTTACTTGTTTTCGGACTCACTGTCACTTCTGTCTCCTAAGAGATGAAATGCCAAGATTATGTCATTCCTACTTGTATCTAATAATAGCTTAATCCACAAATATTTGTAATGAAGTCACTTGGGCCACTGGCAGAGAATAGCTTGATCCAGAGACCACTGAAATGAATGGGATTCTTTGCTGAGAGTGAAGCGAAGCTTTGGGTCAAGCCCTAGGGTGCCATCCCACGTCTGCATGCACACACACACATGTGCGACAGCGTTGGGCTGTGCTATGGAAACCAGATTTCATAAAAATCCCTGCCAGTTCTCCCAGCTGAACACTGGTGAGTAAAAGAAGATGCCATACAGACAGACAGAGGATGCGTTAGCAGCCCCCAAGGTAGCCGAGCAGTTGCCATAACAGCCAGCAGCAGACGTTATCCAGGTCCGTGTGGCTGCTGCTGGAATTGGAGTGGGAATGTAGGTCTCCCAGCTGCCAAGTGCATCTTTTGTGTGGCCAAGGTGTCAGTCACTGTTCTGGAGCAGGCAGGGGACTGATGAAAATGTAAACAATGGCAGCAGCAGCAGGCAGGATTGCTGATTTGGTGCAGAAATTACTCAGCTGTGCCACTGCGGTCTTGTAATCGCATTAGAAAAGTCAAACTAATAAGCATGATATGAGGCCCCCTCTGCAGGGAATGACGGTGGATAGGCAGGCACATCACATAAGCTTGTGAAGCCTGTGCCTGGTGAGATCCAAGGTGAAAGATCCGGGTAGGTGCATTGGCAGAGCTGTGGGTGAGTTTGGGCAGTGCCTGCCAGTGCTGTTAACTATTTTCTGTACGCACTCAAAGCAGCTTACTCTAAAGAAACAAAGGCGAGAAATAATGGCAATGAGTTTGTTGCTTTTAAAGGATTTAGCTTTTCTGGCAAATGCTTTAATTAAAACAATGATGTCTTTTGCTACATCGTTGAGCAATGAAACCCTAACCAAACCCAGAAGAAAGTACTTCTACGAAATGTTTCTGGTGCAATTCCTGATTGAGATTATGAGGAGGAGTATTATTTACAAAGGTCTCGTTAACAGACATTATAAGGTTGCTTATGCCCCCATGGGAATTGATGACAAAACTCACGTGGCCTCCATTAGAAATCAGAGCCTTTTGAAGCAATGTAAATATGGTTTTGGGTACACATATAACAAAGTTATACATATCAGCTTAAAAGCAGCTTCTATGGAAACCCTATTGGAAATTCTTAGTTTTCCTAATGTGTAAGAGAAATCCATTTTCTGTAGATATTTTTAGTGTTAACTTCCTCTCAAGTGCTATTATCTTACTCGCTCTACCATTAGCACTTGCTGTGTTTCCAGGTCAGTCATGTGATTGCTAAGCATCCCTGCCTGCTTTCTGAATGACTTGTCAGGCAGCAGCCAGAAAGGCAAGTTGTTACTGCTGACTGCCGGCAGCTGCTTCTCCCTGCCTGCATCCTGACTGACACAACACCAAAACGCTTTCCCCTTGCCCTTCTTGGAAGGTTATTGGCATTTGGTTCAGTATGAGTCCCTGTCAGCAGAGACCCTTCCCAACACAAGTCTCATATGTAGATGTGAAAATGTACTACTCTGCAGAAGGCACGCGTGTGTGGGAACACACAAGAACTACGCTACTGAAAGGCAATTCAGAGCTGCACACTGCTGTTTCTCATTGAGCCACGGCTATTTTAGCATGAGCTGGATGAAGCAGTCCAGATTTCTGCCTCTTTTTTTTGTTGTTGTTTTGTTTTACCACTTGCTACATTTAAAACTCAAATGAGCTTGCTGTGCTTCAGAAAATTGCAAGAAGTGAAATGATTACAGCCCAAATTCCTCAGTGAGCTTAAATGTCTTCTTATTTTTTTTGTTATTGTGGCAAAACACCCTGAGGCAAAGTATCTTAAAAACAGCAGTGCTGATAATGAGAGCTAGTAACTTTCCAGATGTTTGCTGGTTTGCTACATATTACTTTTTTAAAAAGGTATTTAAACTAATCCTGCCAGTTGTTGTGGATGCCTCTGTGTGTGTGTGTGTTTAATGAACAGCTGGCTCTTTTGAACTAGGAATTTTAATACTTTCAGTTCCATGAAACTGGAATCAGAGGAAGCGGCTGATTCTACAAGAGAGGGAGCACATTTTCTCAGGAGAATTCAGAAGCAGAGAGGGAGGGAGAGAGAAAAAAGCATCGTAATATTGCGTGTGTTTCAGTTTCAGTGGATCAAATCTTTCCTCTATCTGCATCCAAGCTATTTGGTTGTGATCAGATGATCAGAGCTCAAGGAAGCGATTGGAGGGCGAGCTGGCTGCAGCTGCACTGTAGGCTGTTTTCAGGCACAAGGAGCCACTGTTTTTCAAACACAGCATAAACATAGAAGTTATTTTGTAGGCTTCAGGATGCAGATATGGGTTGTGCTGCCAGCATTGTTCTGCTCCAAGCCTTTCGTTCTGTGGTACAGAGGAACTGTCCACATATCTGCAGGCGACGACGACGAGAGGAGTTGTCACATGAAATTCTGCCACTGGATAGCGATGATGAAATAAGCAGACCCAGGACTCTCATCATAATGGTACGGTATACTTTAATTGGCAGAGAGGCAACAGAATTATTATTACAGATGTTACGTGATTATTCCTTTAACTGTGTGTTTGTAGAGAAAAGAGCATTGATAGTCTATTTGTCACTGTAGGTTAGTTTGCTGGTAGATTTGCTATCTCTGTCAAACAGCTGAAATATTACTTTTTAGGTGGAGCTGTGAGCTACACAAGTTCTGTATAAAGTACATGTTCTGTTATTTAATTGTTGATGGGTTTTGTTACTATTTGCAAGAGAGGCAGCACTGGAGCCAGTAGTGTGGTTATGTTTTATTTCAGACTTGGAATTCCAAACAGCAGACAGTTTAGGAAATGTTTACGAAGTCTGTTCATCATAAAAACAAAAACAAACCCAAAAGCCAAACAAAACAAAACCAAACCCCTTTACTTTCACCCAGGATGCAGTTGGAATTTATATCAAGTTATAGGCAAATAAACTCCCATATATCTTTGCTGCAAACTGTTTGCAGCAGCAAAATGTTTGCTGGATCACCGCTTTCCGGTTTAGTGAGTTTCCTCCGTTCTTTGGCGAAGAGGGGCTTGAAAGGCTCTCAGTCTTGGAGAGTCATTTTCTTTCTGAATTAAATTGGATTATTTTAGTTTTGTGGTGGGAATATTCCTAATAAACCCATAGTGATTATTATAAGTGACAGGGATGTTCCTCATCATAAATCACTGTTTTAAAATGAGGAATACACTTACTGCTTAGTTACTGCTCTTCCTTGCCAAATACATGTATGGTGAGCATTCCAGAACTCTGGTGTAGTTTGGGTCTGGGGTGGCAAGGATGTGGTACTGTGTGACTCTCACTTGATAAAAATATTTTTATTTTTATACTGCAAATAGTATTTTTACCAGTTTGTCAGGGCACTCATGTATATCATTTGAGTGGTAGAGATTGGGGTTTTTATATAAAGTATGTTATGCTGAGGTCCAAAATGCATCCCCTGATGCCCTGCTGTATCACACAGGGCTGTAACTTAGTTGTAAGTGGGTGATGGTAACAGTAGAGAATTTAACAGCTTTCCTGAGATCTAGCAGTGGTTTGAACAGAGCATTGCTGCCCATAGCGAGAGGTGTGTGGTGCAGTCATGGCAACTATAGTAGCAAGGACCCAATCTAGGCAGTGCTCTGTGTATCAGCTGAGGGCATTAACCAGTGCGTGGGGGAGACTAATGGTCATACGGAGGAAGGGGATGGATTTCATCATCCTGAAGCTTATATTTAAGATTTCTTTGCTTTAAAATCCAGTATCTATAAGACAAACTTTTTTTTTTTTCTTTTTTTCCCACTTAATGGTTAAAATAAACGACCTCAACAGCATTTAAACAAATGACTGTCTCCTTCCTGGTAGTAATTTCAAGCACAATGAAGTGTGAAGGGTCTGGAAGAAACTGCACCACGTCCAAGTATGGATCATCTATGCAACTTGCTTCAGTCTTTGGAAGAAAAGGGTAGTCTTGGGTGTCATGGCAGCAAACAATGTATCGACCTCCCCATACCCAGATGCAGTTATGAGCAGCTTGAGTGGCAATTCTTTGTGTGGTAAATCCTGGGAGACTGGGGCTCCGAGAGCTACAACAAAGGTCCCTGGGCTCTCAGAGATGTGAGGCTTTACCGCAGCACGGAGGGAAGCGTGGAAGCTGCCCACCACCCTGCTGAGGTGGGCTTACCCAAAGGAGAGGCACGCTGGTGAGATGGTCTGTTACCTGCTGCTGGATGTGGGCTTTCAGGGATCCCCTCCCAGTTTGACACATCCATCCATCATAGTAATGGGGGCTTTGTTTTCTACAGCAACAGTTAATGCAGTGGTGTTTGTCCTGTCAAAAGGCTGTCCTTCCCCAGGAGATCTGTGGGATCATCTTCTCCCCCTTGGTCCCTCTGAGAAGAGGAGGATGAGTGGTTCAGCCCTGTCATGAGGCTGGTGGAGGTGCAGCCAGGTGCTTTGGAGGAAAGCTGTTGGGCATGGTACAACTTGGGAAAGTGGTCTTGCCTCGCATACCTTTCTCTTTTGAATGTGTATTATTGCTGTGCCTTTTCATTTAGAAGCAGTTAATTGTGTAACTATTTAAAATAATTTGCCATTGAGCTTTGCAATTAGGCTTAGTAATGATGTGGAGACCTGGCGAGTTGAGAAGAAAGCGCTGCTTCAGAGCACTTATGCAGCAGAAATGGATGGTCCTGTTTCCATCAGAATTCATGTTACTTGAAAAAGCAGCATGATAAAGAAGGCTGGAGGCTACTGGACCTTTATAAAACATGTGTTATGGTCCTAACAAATTACAGTTTTTCCCTTTGGTCTGTTGTAGATCGTTGAAGCTTATGTCTGGGTAATACAGTGGAGACAACTATGTAGAGAAGCAAAAGTCTGTTTAGTTCATGATGTCATTATGCACACTGTGCGGATGCCAGGAGCTAAACTGATCTCAGCGAGATTACTGAGTTTTCATGTCTGAGGGCAGCGAGCGATCGGGGTGCCCAAAGAAGAGAGGCGAGGAAATCTCAAAATGTAGAATATCTGAAGTATACTGACATGTCTGGGTGCGATTGCCAGAGGCTGTGGGCTACTGTCAGCTGATGATCTGGCATTTTATCTTTTCATGCCTTCAGATGAAATGGTCCTCCTCTTCATAGCTTGTGTGCCACTGGCTGTGTGTTCCCTACTGAGAGTGTTAGTTAGTATTTCAAGAGATAAACTGTGCCTTCTTTTTGAACGGCTTTTTTAAGTTTCCAGGCTCTGCTGCATGTTCTTGCAAGTTTGCTTGTCCCATGTGAAGCAAAAGTAAAATCTCAATGTTGCCTTGTTAAGGAAAACAGTCCCAAGGCAGAGAACAGCAGTCTACCCTAAAATACTGCGAATGAGTATACAGCTCTGTAGATGTGCCCCATTTTCCTTTGTTAATCTCTGAAGAGGAATATCCTTCTATGATTTTCTTCTAGGAATTGTGCCTTTGCCAGTGGCACTCCAAGCGGGAGATGCTGTGAGTGCACTCCACAAGAAAAGAAAGGAAAGAAGGCCCAAGTACAGCCTCCAGCTATTGCTTAATGCCATCTACTAATCACTGTATGAAACCTTTAGGCATCACAGCAGGTATTTCTGGCATTCTAGTCCTTGCAGAAAGTGAAGATTGATGTCTTTATTCACAGAAATTTTTTTCCTCTTCAGTTTGTTAGTTGAGAAATCTGGTTTCATCTTTGGGCAAGACAGATTAATAATCAGTTTTAGATCTTGGCTGGATCTGCAGAGTAGGGAGAAATGTTAGACAAAACTGGAAATTCTTTGTCAATGACTATTGTGTGTGTGATCTTCTCTTGAACACAATGCTGGGAGTTGCCAGAGGCATACAGAATAAGTATCCAAACAAATTCTAACTAGATGTACAATTTGAATCAATGTGTTCAGTGACTCTGCATTTAATAGACCATCTTACTGTTTTCTGTACCTTTAAGAGTATGTCTCTAAGTCCCTGACATGGTGAGGTTTGCGATAAATTAAAAACCTATGTAGAGTGAATGCAAATGACTCTACGTGCTGTTCCTGCAAGAAAAAGGAGAAGAGGAAGATGCCGGAAGGAAGAAAATTTAGTACGTGAGGTTATGTGGAACTGTTTGGTGTTTGGAGGGGCGGCACTAACATTTAGATGATGCTTTGCATTTGGAACTTGTGACTTGAAAAGACGTTTATCTAGTAGGTCATTCTTTGGGTTTTTTGATGTGATTTATTATGAACTGTGGAAGCTGAGATTTGTGTGGAAGATAAGAGCAGAGCATGATATTTGAGGACATCCTCCTCCTGCCCACCCCACACCCCCACCTTGGTAACCAGCTACACAAAAATTTGGTAAAATGTTTTGCATTTTGAATAAAATCCCATAACTTGAACTGATGTGTTAGCTTGAACATAGCAACAGCAGGGTGACAATTGTACTCTTTTTATTCAGTTTTTCATCTCTGAATACAGACAGCTTGCAGAGATTTCTATCTACTCTTTTCAGTTACAGAAGAAGTAAGAGAACCTCCCCTGCTGTATGGATGGAGGATAGCTGCTCTGCTCTGGTTTACAGGTGGGGCTGAGGCACTGCCTGAGCTGCTTCTCAGTTCACTTAGTTTGTAAACAGAACTTTAGTCTTTTAAAAGAAGTAGAAACAGTAAAAGCATGTCTTTGAGAATTTTTCCTCATCTAATGCTAAAGTTTACCTCCAGAATTGTGTTAGGTTTCATTGCATGGTCTGTGTTAATTTTATGTTTCTAGTTTAAATAATTCAGTGCACTCATTTCCTCATTTGTATGCATTTACCTGCTGAAAATTTGTACCAATATGCATACTAAGTGCTATCAATAAATGGCAACTCTAAGAATTTCAAGATCTCTGACTCATGACTTACTGTTTTTGAAGGTAGGAATGTGTCTGTGTGTGCCCAAATGGGGAGGGCTTGCAGTGGCTTTTAGAGGTCGGCACGAGGCTCAACTCTGAGAAGAGAAGCATAGTCTCTTACTCAGATGTCTTGGAGGAGGGATTGTCTTTGGAAAGCCAGACTATGCAGGTCTCTAAAGTTCAGAAGAAATATTCAAAATATTCATATCTCTTAGCTCAAGTCAGGAGCTTCAATGTGTGATGCATTTTTAAGCAACAATAAACATATGTAGTTTTATGTGACCTTAATCAACTTCCACATTGGCACTTGACCTCCATAGGGACAGAAACAGGCCTATGTCTGAATAAATTAATAGCATTAGAGTGCCAATAGGAAACACAGTAAGTGATGTACAAAATGCAGTTCTACTTCTGAGACATTTTTGCAGCTGCTTTTGTTACATTTGTGACTTCTCTCTTGTACCTACTGGCCACTGCAGAGGGATTGCCAGCCTCTTCCCCTCGGTGGCTGTGCCCCACGGAGTCAGCACGGCTCGGCAGTCGTCAGTGGAGCACTGTAGGAGGGATGGTGTCCATCTCTCCAGAGCAGTGTTTGTTCTTCTGTGCTGAAAGACATTTGGTTTGGTTTTGGCTTTCACCAGTTTAGGCAGCAGCTATGGCTCTGGGTAGTTTCCTAAGTACAGAGGAGAATGAGCCCAAGATGTGGATTTGTTTTCATGCTTCAGAGTATTGCAGTAACATTTAAAGTACGCATATGGCTGAAAAAGAGATGGTGTTAAAAACAGCCTTTTTCCACTGAGCAAATCTTCTCCATCTGACTTTAGTACTCTGAGCAACATTTTATATCACTTTCACTTCTTATTAGTGTTGCAGCAACGTGTGTAGTATGACAGCATGCAGAATGAAACTATTATGAATCTGTTAAACACATTCTTATGACAGCTTATGAAGAGTGTGGACTTGAAACAACAAAGTGATGAAAACATCCTCCTACATAAGAGGATTTTTTTTTTTTTTTTTTAAGAGAAGCAATTTGTAAGCAATGCATACCTGAAAGAATAGGGTATCAATTAAAGGGGCACAGAAGAGTCTCTGTAAGTAGCAGTCCTTGGGAGTGCTTTGGGAAGTCTTTGTGGTTTTATGCATTTGACAAAAATCACGATTTCAGATGCATGTCCAAAATGCTTCTTGGGAAAAAAGAAAATGGACTTACAGAAAGACAAAGTAACTTGATTAAAGCCAAGAAGGCAGAGAAAAACAAACACAACAACAACAAAAAAAACCCAAAATGAAACAGAAGAATAAAACAAAAAAAAAACCAAAACCAAAACACTTCAGGTTTTTCAGGCTCTGGCCATCTGCAGCCACACTGCTCTGTGTAATAAGCACATTTATAAACAAATCTATGCATACAAGTTTGATTTGTCACAGTTTTGTCTGTGATGCTTTGTCTGCAGTTCTGCTTGGCTGTAGCAAATGCTAGCTTTTCACATTTCCATTGATCATTTTGCTCTTTGGACCTTCCTCTAGGATTTTTTTTTTTTGTTTTTTTTGTTTTTTTTTTTTGGTCCAAGTGTTACAATCCTACAGAGGAAGGTGGGAGAGTTAAGGAAAAAATCCCAGTGATCTGACTGGTCTGGGATTTTGGAACTGGGTGAGCTATGGTTATAGGAACCTTAAGCTGTTTACATGGTGTGATGCCCTCATACGCCAAATCAGCTATGGATACAGGTCTTGCATTTATGTTTGTCTGCTTTCCTGTATTTATCACAATATTAAATACTTGAATAAATTATAAGGAAAAGATAAACTCTGGGTAATAATAAAGAGATGAATATAGATTTAAATGCCAAGTGCTAGGCACAGGATGAACCATCTAAAATAACCACAAAAGCAGTTCTGGAGACTTCAAGAAAATGCTTTGAAATTTATTTCTTGTTTGGAAATGCAGAATTTAATAGAGGTATTTTGTTTCAGGCTGTCAGCAAACAGTGTAGTGTTGGACAGAAATATGAAACTTTGATATATATATATATATATATATGTATGTGCATGTGTGTATGTATTTGCAACAAACAGCCTCTAGGTCTGTTTTCAGAGATGTTCTCTGTTCTTTATCTGTATCTTGAGCTGTGCAATTAGTTCTAGACTCACAACTCAGTTCAAATAATTTGGTCTTTTGCCTCCCACAGAGATGGTAATGGGATGCATGACTGCTCCTGGCACTGTTCTGACCAGGCTGTATGGGTGGGTTATGCTGACAGTCAATATCTAGAGAAATGGACTGGAAGCAGTGATACTGCCCGCTGCAATGTCTTGGCTGAGAAGTGGCAGCATCCCATGCTGCTCAAGCTCGTTACAGGAGCACGTTCTCATTACCAGTATCGCTGTCCACAGCTCACAGGAGATGGGTCGGGGCAGGGTAGGTGGTATATACTAGCCAGAAGGATGGAGAAATCCACCTGCAATGCTTCATGCATGCCCCCAGCACAGCTCGAGCGTTTGCTCTGCATTACCAGCAAGCATGAGAGCCAGGCTGAGCTTTATTTTCTGTGCTGTTACAGGCATGGAATCCTCTGAGTAGAGCTGATTGGGATTTAAATGCATATAGCTGAGTCTAGAGTCCGTTCCAGGCCTTTGGCTACAAACATTGGGATATTGATTTAGGTTGGAAGCAGCTATGCCCTGTAAGAGGTACACTGAGTGGGGAAGGGAGCCATAAAGAAAGTGGGGCCCTCCAAGAACACCATCCAACTGAAAGTACTGCCAAAGTAAAAGCTGCTAGGGGAGGCAAAGTGGGGAGACCTGTTGAGGCAGAGACAGCGGGTAAGAGAGGAAGAGTTCAGTGATGAGAAAGAGGGAAGCCAAGTGGAAAATGCCATTTCTTCTCATCTGAAATTAATTAGGCACACTGCTGTTATACTTTCAGATTTATTTTTTGAGGGCAAGCCACCACTGCTCTATGTTGACACATCAAGATATTCTGATACTTCTTTTCTTCCCTCCTTGTTCTTATCAAAAGCTTTGGCATAAGTATACTTCTTCCTACCGATATTAATCCCTCCTCCATTTCCCTTCTTCCACCCCTTCCTTCCTGAAGTAGAAAACTGTATTCTGCTTTGATATCAGGATAAATGCAATCCATTCCTTTCCTGGGTGGATTGGAGATCTGAATGGAGTGTGGCAAAACTGTTCACAATATTTCTCACTTCTGTGAAGTTTCTTCTTTACAGCAGCAATCTTAATACACTTGGTCTAAACCCAGTTTAAATAAATCAGAATTACAGTTCAGCACATTTCATTGCTTATGAGAGACAAAGAGATATATCTCTGAGCCTTTATCTCCAGACTTTTTATTCTTCCATCTATTAGAATCATTTGGTTTTAATGCATGTGGAAAATTTTTCTTGCTCAATAGTCTTTCTAGCAACCTCTGGCCAGCAAACCGGAGTAACATGGCACAGTGCAACAGGAGTTATTTCGTTTAGTAGTAGCTGCTGAACCATTCTGCCATCAGCTGCAGCAGAAAGATAAATTGAGGAGTAGATACTGTGAGTATATCTACTGTGTGCTGTAAAACCTAGTGTGGGTAGTATTGGTGACATTATCATTTTCTGTGCATCCCAGGGGGGTTGCCATCTGATTTCTAAAAACTCTCAAGAGATTTTGACTTCTAGATTACATTTCCCGAATCATACAAGCTTTTGACGAAAGGCTCCATGACTGTTGAATGACTACAACCAGCGTGTGGGTGAATACAGACTAGTTCCAGGTTGCAGTATTTCCTGTACCTTAAGAGAAGCTGGACAAACACAGGCAAATGGTTTTCATGTTCCCTTAACCAAAGAAAGGTTAGTAAAGGCAAAACCAGGATTTCATTTTGAAGGCTAAGCAGCATTTCAGCATATTTGAGCCTGTCAGCTAGTACTGACAGCTCTGATTTTGTGAGTGAAACAAGAAATTAATTCTCTGCCAAAGTACTCAAGTAACTGAACTCTTCTTCACTGTAGTACTGTTGTTTCAGGAATACAGAAACAGGCAGTGTCCTCAGAGTGTTTGAAGCTAAGGAAGATGGAAAAAGATAGAGTGTCTTGGAGATACACGAACAGTTCCTGGTCTTTTAGCTTTTGAATCCCTCCCTAGAATAATGCAGCCTTCCAGCCTGAATTAGTGACTGGAGTGATGAATGCCATGGTGGAGAAAGGTTTAGGATTTAGCACCAAAAAGCATGTCACATGAATACTTCAGGATGCTTTGGGTGGCGAGGATCTGACATCATCTTGGGGCGCTACTCCAAGTCTAGTCCAGCTGAAGCTGGCTCAGACCGTGGACCACGATCTCCTACGCTGAGGTGTGGTAGCTGTGCATACGTGCACACAGTTCCAGTCAGAAAGAAACGGATTTCTTTGTTGCTTTGGGGCTCAATTATTTCAGTTTTGCTAGGACTCTTATTTTAAACTCAGGGAATTCTGTAAATAAACACATACTATAAAAAACGTACTTTTTTCATCCTGTTAATTTGGTGTCTTTTCAGAACAAAATGTTATGTTCTGTCTAAACAGAAAGAATGTGTGTGCAATATCTTCTACACTTGCAGTCTGTTAATAATTATTGCCAATTTGTGGTTAGCTTAAAACATAATAGATTCTCTGTGTGTGGCTTTTGATGAAAAATAGCCATTGTAATGTTTGTCAGACTTCTTTCTGCCTCAGGGATCACTCTGAATACAGTATATGGAACCAATTGAATTGAACACTTTATGCCTTTGGTGTTTGTTTTTCCTCACTTCTCATCTGTCAACTGCTGTGCTCATTTTCTTTTCATTAGTATTGATACTTGCTTGAAGATGAGATGGCCAGAATCGGTTCTCAGTTATACATGTGAAAATCCAGCAGAATAAAGTTTTGACTTAGTGCAGCAAAATGGATCAGAAGTGTAATTCTGTGCTGCGTGCATGGTTCTCTCCAAAAAAACCCGAAAACGTGTAGCTAGAGTGGAAAATGTGTGTACTCTTGCTGGATTAATCAGTGGTTAGCTATGAAACTAGGATGTTAGGAGTTGAACATCACCAATCACTCATAACTTTCTTCAGTGTTTCAGTAAGGGTTTGGTGTTACTTTGATGTTTTCCACAGGTTGTGATTTACATGGTACAATTAGCTCTTTGAGAGGGTAAACCTTAACAGTAAGGAGATTAATTACTGAAGTGTAAATTCATGGAACCAGATGCTCCACCTGTCTTTCTTGAGATGTTTCTTCCATTAGTAAATTATGTACCAACATGCATTGCAGCTATCTCTATAGGAGATCTGATCTTGATGGGATTATAGATGAGGACAAGTTCTTGGGAGAAATGGAGCTTGGAATTGGGCCTATTTTTTTCTTGCTTTTGGATACTTGTGGCTTGAAGGTAAAGAATAACAAGTGTTCACGCAGATGATCTGCACTACTTTCTTTTCAGCACCTCAGCTCTTTCCCTGTCTTTAACCCATTCTCCCACGTGCTTGAGGAGCCTTTTCTCATCTCCCTAGAGCTCCCTAGAAAAAGCAAGCAGGCATAGAGCATCCAGCTGCCTGTTTGGTCTCTCGACCTGCCAGCTGGCACTTGTGCCTGTATTTGCTTATTTAGGCTGTGACTCTTTTTTGGCTTTTTCAGTGCTTGACTCCAGCCATTGACCACTGTTAGCTCTTTGGTTTTAAGCAAGGGCACAGCCCTTTAGGAGGTGCAGTGATCTAAGAAGTTATCTGAAAGCTTGTTTGTTGCCAGGAATGTCCGGTTTCTTTGCCCTTACAACCTTGCAGTTGGGTCTCCTTTTATCTTTTAACTGGCCTGTTACGAAAGAAGCCAAGTCCCTCGTTGCCTGTCTGCTCCCAGGTGTTAGACATGTGCATGCTTCAGATGAATGTGAGGAAGATACAGGGAAAGTAATCCTAACCTTGAATCTGGTACATCCAGTAGGAAACATTGTTTCTGTGCAGACTTTAAATGAATATGTTTTCCAGTATTTAAGACAGATGATATATTTTGTCATTCAGGATGCATCTGATTCTTTGTGATGGCCATCTGCCCCTTGTGACACCTGATTTTGTTTCTGCTAACAATGTAGCAGCCATCAATTGGGAAAGGTCTTGTGATTGGTGTGTTTGTGCATCCATCACCTGCTTTTGTTCAGAAACCCTCTGACCAAGCAGGTCTGACAGATAGCATCCTCATTCCTCAGACATTTGGGTAAATACAAAATATTTTAGCAGAATGTATGGAAGTGTGGAGAAAACTCATGAACACAGTTTGAACTGAAGAACTACTTGGAAATAATAGAAACGTTGTGTAACACGTGCTTAATTCTGTTTTTTATATAAAAGATAAAAGTGAATCCAAGCCTGGAATTGTACCAATATGTTTTCATCTTACTTCTCCGAATCTAATTGAAACTGTAAATATTGGTTAACAAAACGTAATTCTAAAATGTTTTCACCATATAAAAAAACCAGTTCTTGAAGAACACACCAAAAAGGACCTGCCCAAATGAAATGTTTAAGAGATGAGTTGACATAAAAGTTTGTACCAGCTCCCACTGAGAAGTTTCTTTACACAGTATTTTTAAGCTGCCAAAAGCTTTTGCACATACTAAGTGCTTGCCAATTTTCCTTTTTTAAACAAAATCAAAGGCAATTTTAAGTTACATGAGCCTGCAAAAAGAATCTGAATTGGTGGCTAAACGTTGCGTTTTGTAAAATGCATGCAAAAGACAACTGTATTTCTTGGAAATATTTTCACAAAAGGATTCGCTCCTTCAGTCAGACCATGTCTGCAGTGTTTCAGGCAGAACAAGGAGCTGAGCGAGGAGGAACTGCAGTAAAGTCTGCTTTACTTCCCATCCACATCCTTTTCTGGCACTTGTTTATGCCTGGCTGTAGTGTATATTTGTAGGAAATCAGAAGTTAACCTCTTAGCTTCTGATTTCCTGACCAATTCTTTTGTATCTAGCTCAAGTGGTGCTTACTAGAAATGAGTCAGGATGTTCCAGCTATTTTTAAAGTAATAAGGAATTTTCTGGACTTTCCAGGATTTCCAAATTAAAAAAAAAAACAACAACAACAACAAAAAAAAAAAAAAAAAAAAAAAAACCACCAAAACAACAACAAAACCAGAAATTCCAAATTAAAAAAACCCTCTTGGGACAGAGTCAGGTTGTCAATGACCAGTTTAAAGTTTGATGATAAGACAACACTGAAGGTACAAGGGCTTGTCTTTGCATATTGGATACAAAGAGCAAGATGTGGGAGTGCGAGAAACACAAGGGCAGGAAGACTGTCTTACACTCATCCCATCGGAGAAAATCATCTGGAGAAGGCAAAGGAAAAGGATTTACTATGATTCAGCTCTCCGTCTTGCAGAGACTGGGACCTGGAAGCTTAGAGCAGCTTTACTGTGTTAAGAATGACATAGTTTTGTTCCTACTTTCCAGCTCACTGAGAAATCATAAATAAATTTTGCTTTTTGATCTGTCCTTGGAGAGCAGAGTTCCATAGCAGCTTCTTGGGAGGGCTTTAATACCTGGTACAATTCAAAGCAGACCTCCTGGAATTGGAAAATCACAGAGAAGGGTAAGGAAGATCAGCAAAGTTAGTCCATGACTACGTATGTAGATGAAGACTGGACCTGGAGTATCCTGAAAAATAACTCTGAGGGGATGTGATGGAAGTCATAAAAATCAAGAGTGGTTAGAGACATGTAGACTTTGCTCGTGGTTTCTTCTCTCAACAAGAGAAGTAGCGATCATCAAATGAAACTAATGAGGGACAAGTTTGGAGGAAAAAAAAATTAATGGAATGAATATTAAAACTGGATTTCCTTGCCACAAAACATTTAGCATCTATACTGTCTGTGTAGGTTTGAAGAACGACTGGAAAAATTAATGAGAGAAAAGTCTTTAAGAACTAGTAAATATGCAGATGCCATTTCAGGCTGGGAACTTGCATGAGTGGAAACTGGAAAAGTATTCAGGATAAATACTGTTGTACTGACTGTATTCTGTACTTTTACCTAAGCAACTGTAGATTCTCACAGGTGTAGAAATCTGGGTTAAACTTTCATCCTACCCAGTATGACCATGCTTACATAAACTGGAATTTAGCATGGCATTCAGGTGAACATTCAGCGATTTGTTTGCTACCGAAATAGTACTTGACATTGCTTTGCCTCTTACACAGGCGAGTATGTCAGCTTGATTGACTCTGCTTCCACGAATTATTTCGCATTTGTTGCAGGTCACGGTCCCTGTGCCTGGGCCTGTATTGTGAGTGAGCTGGTACACAGTATCTTGTCTGTGCATCAGGACCCACTGGAATCCACTGGATAGTCCTTGCTGTGAGGTTGGGATAACTGAAGGAGTAGAACTTGATGGGTTATATTTCTTTTTTGCCAAGGTTGGGGTTATATTTAGTTTTAATAACTTTACACAGGCTTTCACAAACTGTAGGGCTCACTCTGGGATCCTAACCACTGCAACTTTGGTATTTTCCTAGAGCTTTTTACCTTCTTTGTTTGGTAATACTGAAGATTGCACATTTGTTAAGTCTCGATCAGGATTAGTAGTTTTTAATTAAGAAATTAAAAACAAAGCCTGGAAGGGTGAAATAATTCTCTGAGTATACAAAAAGTTATGTCAGAGTGAGAAATACTGCATCAGATGTTGGCACTATCTATTAGACTACACTGGTTTGCTTTCTGTCTTCCAAGAGATCAGTAAGCAAAGGGGAATGCCAAAAGGATGCAATTTGTCTTCTTTTCTTTTCTACATGCCAAACTTAACTAATGTAAATCTGTCTTGCAGGGTTTTATATTTCACTCCTTTTTTGCTAAAATAAGAAAATAATCTTGCTTATCTGCTCTTGAAATCTGTGTGCTTTTTCTGTCTTTCCAAAATGCCATTATGTAGCTTTCAATTATAGGATCCAGATGATGAATTATTGTATGCAGTTGCTCTCTTAATTGCTTAAGATACCCCCAGGCACTAGAAGAGAGTACACGGGAATTTGTAGCATTGATTTAACGTATTTGTAACATATATTCAAACACAGTAATGGTCGTACCATCAGTTTGCACACCTATGGAGGGGAGTATATTTTAGTGCTTAGAAAAAGCAATGAAGAGGATCCCAGGGCATTTTATATCAGTATTATGGCATTGTAGATGTTGATTGTGACCTTAAGTAAATGAGTACGTTGCCTGAACTCCTTTTGCTTCAGTTATTCCAGCTCGAAAATTGGGTGAAAATGTGGATTCTCTTTATAAACCAGATATCTCTGATCTGAGCTTTTTCTTGGTAAAGAAGAAGAAAAATAATTTGTGCAATGTAGCACAGACATGAATAGCAAGTATTAGAATTACAATCAGAAAAGCATGCAGCGGAAGCCAAAATCACAGCAGCATCAACATGTCTGGAGATAGTAAATTTAGATGATTAAATTATTTAATTGCCTTTTATGGCCCTTCATCACTATGTGTTTTGTTATCAAGGGCTGATGCCAGTCCAAGTAGATGAAAACAAAAGGGTAAGGTTTGTTTGAAATTTCCAAATGGATCAAACTAAAGAAGAAATTAAAGTAATTGCATATTTTGCTTTTGTACACATCAGCGGGACAACATTGCTGATGGACAGTTTATTCTTCCAACCTGATTGCTGATGTAAGAAGCAGCATTGCTTTGCTAAAGAAAAGTATATAATATTTTATATATATATATAAAGTATATATATAAGTATAGCTCTATTTCTATGCAACCTATGCAAAGATACCCAGAACAAAGCCCCTGCTGACTGCACTCGGTTGTGCTATAGGTGAGCCTGCAGCTCTGCAGTGCAGCAGGGGCCCTCGCAAAGAGGACCAGCTGGTAGCACCACAACACGGCACCAGTACCCCGTCTTTTCTTGCTCCCCAGAGCTGTGATCTCCAGAGGGCTGATGGGGTAGCTGAGGAATGGCTGCAAGCATGAGATCCGTGATATGGGGTTTTTATAAGTGATACTGTGTGGCTGTACCTGGAGGCCTTTGGGATTGCATCAACAGATCCTCCAATGCCCTCCTCCGTCGTGGCAAGGGAATATGTTCTGTTCATGCCAGGTGTGGGTGAGTTTCCAGCTTGGAAGGCTGCTGGAATGATGCTGCTGTTGCTTCTATGTTCTTGCAGGGTTAGCTGGTAAAATCATTACTGTGGCAAGGTGTGTGCACGTGGAGCAGTGTTGCCAGGCTGTGGGAGAGAGGGACTGCAGCTGGCTCAGCTGAGCCTGCTTCCCAATTGAGAGAACAGCAAGACATTTTTTAGGAGCTGTGAAATCAGCAAATGGGTAGTAAGTGGCTTTTGGAGCATGGACATTATCTGCAAACTCTTATGAGTGCTTGCAAGGCCATTTTGAGGTGATGAAATATATGTGCTGTAGGGGCCCTTGAGCGCTGTGTGCGAGATCAGGCTGGGAGCTGCCAGACTGCCCTCCCTGAGGTCTTCTCACACCCCCCAGGGGACACTTTCAGCCACAGGTTAATTTTACCAGCTCTGGCAACACACAGAAACTGGCAAGTGCAGCCCATGGAGGGCTCCTGACGCCATCAGCTCAACTAGAGGGTGTGTTTTAGCCTGTCAGGCGCGGCAAAGAAATACAGCAGTGTCTCACAGGTTTGTTCTGCGTGAGTGCACTAATATCTGGGGCACGAAATGAAGGTAAAGGTGCAGAGGAAGGAATAGCTGAGATCAGCACATGGTCAGGCTAGGAGGAAAAGAAATAGATTGACATAGGTGGAGTCGTTGACATCAGGGACTGTTGTGGGGAAAGATCTGTTAGCAGAGCTCTGACAAATATACGGGGCTTCTATTCACAGGTATTTATGCAGGGGCATTGTTGCCCCTGCCTTGGAGAGCTCACCTTGTGTGCTGATGTCGTTTTTACCGTGATGGATTCCCAGCCCTTTGCCTGGTCAGAGCTAGCTGTATAGATCTGTAGGCAAAATGCAAGCATCAGCTATTCTCATGACTTCACACAGGGTTTGTATGCAAACGTTGATGTTTCAGCTTAAGTTGTTAGACCATAGATGGAGTCACGTTTCTCAAAAAACAATGTAATTTATTTCCAGTTAATTCAATAGCAGAGTGACCTTGCAAAAGGTTGCTTCATATGTACTTTTTCCTAACTAAATTGTTTAATTTTCTGTTTAGATTGTTTCGGTTTTATATTTTCACCTTATTTAAAAACAAAACAAATCCAAACCCCAAACATTTTAAAAGCATAGACCAATACTGAACATTTAATTCCAAAAGACCATCTCTTCTTGATCTCTTCTCCCCTCCCAGCCTTTGATGACAGGGGGATTTGGAGGGAGGTAACCAGAGCTTCCTGTGTTATCTGGTAGTTGCTCTGTTTCTGGTCCCAGTGTAGTGATCTGCTTTACCTGTCCAGCATGAAGATTTTAGGAAGGGCAGTTTTTGTGTGCATTCACAAACCACTATAGAACACACGCTATTCCTGATGCTTGGAAGATGCAGATGAGACAAATATATGGTGTACCATCATTGACACCTCAGTTTCAGTCTCACAGTCTCATTAGTAGATTTGAGGCAATCCGATCTGAAAATACATGCAGTGTGTTGCCACTCACCACGATCAATTTCCTACCAAGTGCTCTGACTACAGATAGGACAGCAAATTAAATCTGATACAGTTTGTTTTGTCCAAATGCATAACTGACTTCTAGCAGCATTGCCCTGCTGCACTGTTCAGGGTGTGACAGTGATGGTGGCCTTGGTGGGGACTGAAATTGAAGACCAGGTGAGGAATATATGAAAATCAGCATCAATATGTATTAATATAGCTTATCTACTGGCCCTGCCTGCATGTTGGGGGATATTAACTGTGTTGAGTACACCAACAAGGTCTCCAAATTTTGTGATTTGTGCATCCTACATTCATAATACGGGACAGAGAGGGCTGGAAACCTGTGTGGAGTAAGTTTGGTTTGTTGGGTTGTTTGGGTTTGTTCTTTTTTTTTTTTTTTTTTTTTTGTTTAACTTAATTTTACATTAAAAAAAAAAGGCAGCTAGCCCTTTTTGACCCTCTCAGGGTGCCATATTCTTTCTTCTTCTCACCAGTAGGTGAGCTGGTAGCTGCCTGCTGGCTGTGTGCTAAAGTCACAGTTGCAAAGTACAGAATTGTTTCTGTTTCTACTCTAAGGGCTAGGTGTTTGCCATAGCTGTCATCCTTTGTTTTTTCTTCAGCTTAACTGCTGTGGTTCTACCAGGAACTCTGACATGCTGGAAATGCCACAAGCCATTCAAGGGAGGTAGGCAAGTATGTTACCTGCACTCTGACAAGTGGTGAAGTGTTCAGTTCGCCCGCCAAATTTCTCAATAATGGTCTACACCGTAGAGACCGTCTGAATCGTAGTGTCACTGTCATCATGGTGGTCTTAGTTTATAAATGAAGCAAGTTTTGTTACGAGAAGTGTGTCTTTAATTTCAGAATTAAATTTCAGAATAGCCATAATACCCTGTTGATGCAGCTTGTTCCAGCAAAAGGAGTTTTCTTACTTGTTAATTAAACTATCTTTCTCAAATCTGTTAAACAAAAGGCCCGAGTCAGGATTAGGTGTGTAATGACTATGGATGTACAATTATTTTTACATATATATATATATATAGAGAGAGAGAGAGAGAGAGAGAGAGATGGGCGTAAGTCAAGACCATGTTTTTGACTTATACTCTGTTTGTACATGTCAGCATTGCTCCCAGACAGAAGCCCTGAGCTGAAGGGAAGCATTCATTCCCTGAAACTTGCTATGAATTCAATCTTTGCATGTGATTTCCACCCCCCACCACCTTCCTAATTAAAAAAAAAAAAAAAGCCAGACTGAAGCTCCATTTCTTGATCCATCTTGGTGGAAGGTGGTAGATTATATTATTTTAGAGGGGCAGTAAGGTGAATTCAATATTTGCTACACAGCAACTCAAATATTTATCCTGTTGTGGAGTGTCTTTTGTGTTAGTTGAAGATATACACTTTAAGAACTGAATTTTTGTATCTTTATTTTGCTGCTAGCAAAGCACTAGTGAAATTCATTTTCCAGTGATTATATGACATACTGTAGCAGTGGATCGGTTCTGTCCAGCAGTACATTTTTACATATTGTATATCATAGATTCAAACTGAAGTCAATGAAGCATGACAGTGTATAGATTTAAGAGGGAAATAAATTAAGCTGGACAGAAGCTATAGAAGAAGTGTTGGAAAAGAGAATAAAGATGTTACTAAAGAACTTGTGACCTGTATCAGAAAACTGAATGCTAGTGGCTCTGAAGCAGAGGGAATACATAGCTATTCCTTAACAGGAGTGGAGATATCAAATGTTACTATTTTTCCTATCTAGTTATCAGTTTCTTCAAAATGCTGAGAACAGATACAAATGTTCAGCAAAGACTGCAGAGCAGAGGACAATTAAACTCTGAATTGACTACCTTACATATTTCATCATTTTTTGAAGTGCTACAGCACCTTATTTTGACTATATGAATCTGATGCAGCAGTGCACAAACATAAACCAAGGCTTGTGGATTTCCTGTGATCACATACCTCTTGGGATAACTTGAGGCATGGATGATAATACTTCTCACCTTATACATAATAGTTCTGAATTTAAAAGTAGTGCAGGAGCTTTATTCATACTAACATAACCAATTTTATGATCATCTTAAAGTACCTGATATCTTTAATTGAAGAGATGGAGAAGTCTTTGAGGAAAAATTAGAAAATCTTTTACAGTCACACTGATGCTTAATGAAGTTTGTTACGTACTTCAGCTACAGGACAAAGCATCATTAGACATATGACTGATGATGATATTTCCCATTACAAGTGTAGAGGGATTTGCATTCAAAACTGATCTAAGAAAGTGGAATCTTTATTTGCAGTTGTTTACTATTAGTTCTGTTTCTATCTCTGTGCGAATGCTGTAGTTTATTTATTTCATTGCTTCAATATTTTAATGCCTTGATGTTGAGAAAACAGTATGCTTGGTGCCTTTAGCATTGAGTCTGAAAAACTGTCTGTCAGACATATGAAATAAATGAGATTTAATAACATTAGGAATGAAATTCCTTTGGACAGAAGATACTCAGTGGAGTAAATTGGATAAGGACCAGCTGGAAACTTGAACCGAAATTAATCTTTTGTACTATTTGGGAGAAACACAAGTTCATCAAAGTTTCATGAAACGGTGGTGACCCTTATCTTGGTGGAAAGGATGCCCTGGAAGGGCTCCTCAGTGCTGCTGAAGACAGGAATCTGGGATAGAGCATTCCCAAGGAAAGGAATGATGGAGCTCAGCTTGTTCTGTGTGACAGTTACAGAAAGGAGTTGATAGGCAAAGGAGCCTCTGAGAGGAATTGATACCTGCTATAAGTTAAACCAGCAGAGCTGATGGATCCAGTGTTAAATTTAACTTCTGGCAAGGACCTTTTGTCTGTATTTGCTATGTTATGTGAGAGGCACTTTGGACTTCATACAGATAGCATGGTGGTTTGAGAGAAAACAAGGGTAATTCCAAAGTGGTTAATGTTGCAGAGTTATATTGGTAGCCACTTGAAATGTCTGCATACCTTGGCAAAGAATTTCTGTTGCCTTTTCTGTTTTCTAGTGCCAGACACAGATGCTTTTCACTGCTAAGTAGGAGTACAGTGAAATCTGTCTTAAGCAGTCGTGCAGCAGGCTGGTAACACTCAGTTTAAAGGAGGTCATCTTCTCAAAGGCAAAGCTAAATGATTAAGATAACGATAACATGGGTTTTTAATTCATGAAGTTGCACCATGCGTTAACTATGGAAGATGAGACCAAACTGATTAGACTGATGTGTTGTTTTGTAGTGCTCAGGTCAGACACACTGGGCTCAGTGTGACTGCTCTCCTGGCATGGAAATCCGGCATGTGGAACAGTCATGGAAATTCTGCAGAGGTTTGTTACTTTGGATCAAATGTTACTAACACTGAAAAATATGTGAAAGAGTTCATAGAACTCAGAATTATTTGCTGGAAAGAAAAAGTAAAAAAAAAAAATGGCACTCGGTAAAGTTGATCTCAGATAGAGTATTGAATTGAAGCAAGTTGTGAAAAAGATGCTTATCATCCAATTTGCAAAAAATCCAGACTGAAAAAGCAGAAAAAACCTACCAATCTTAGTTATGCATGCTCATATTAAGTAAAAATAAAAAACCTAGTACATGCCACATAAAGACTACGTGCATAGGGGAATGCAGCTTTGCTGCTACAGCAGGATGAATCCTCAGCTGGAACAAAGGAGAAGAAAAGGATCTGTGTGTGTGCGTGCACATGTGTGGGCACTGTGAGGGGGTTTGTTCAGTTTTAAAAGACCTTTGTGCCCTGCCAGCCTTCAGGCAGCTGAGCACTGGGCAAGTCTCCTACCTTAATTAAGAATAGTTTGATTGCTCGTGTCACTGCTTCCATTGCCTCTGGTTCTGAGGAACTGAGTGAGGGGATCCTAACCTGTTGGGGTGCTGCTGTAATTGCCCCTGTGTGGGGCATCTGGGAACAGGCTCTGGCTGGCTGCTTTGCTCACCCCTGAGGTGGGAGCAGAGTTGAAGCAAGCGGTGATTTTTCTTAGTTGGCAGGTGACAAGCGCTTCTTAAATTAGGTTTTTACAAACCAAAAATGTATTTTGGATATTAGCATGTAAATTTCTCTATTTTTCCCTTTTTGCAATTGTGTTCAGATTTAGGAATTTGCAAGGTACTTCCTCTTATTGGTGGTTCATGCCACTTTGAAAGTGGAACTATTACCTTGTTCTAAAAGCACAGATGATTCTGGGCCCCAGCAGCATGAACCTGTTGCTGCATGCTGTGATTGAAGTCTGGTACCGGGGGGCTCAGTAGGAGGTGGTTGTACTGTGAATGCCTGTTTTTTTTAGCTTGCAGACGTACATGCACATGAAGAAAGAGTGTGACCGTTTTGGCTTTCGAATCAGGGAGGGCGGTGAGGAGAAAGGATGTGTAATGGGTTTTGAGACAAAGATAGATGTTCAGTTGCAAGCGTTTTTTTCTACAACTTCCTATTTTGATTTGCATTTGAGGCGGGGGCTGGGTGTATTTATGGTTTAATGAGACATTCTCGCCTTAATAGCAGAATATTATTCACAGGAAGAAATGAGTTATTGCTGGTTTTCTTCTTCTTTCTGTTCAGTAACTGTGGACACAGTATGTAAGTTTTAGACATACTTCCCCCTTGAACAGTGTACGCAGCTTCCAGTTGTTATGCTGAATCTGCTGAAGGCAGGAGGCTAAAGGAGCACAGTTTTTAGAGAGATTTGTTTGCTGCTTGAATTCCTGCGGATACAATGAGCTTTCGTGGGAGATTCAGAAGGGAGCCCAGTGAACTGTGGAAGAAGAGAAGGACCATTAGGCGCGTGAATCAAGGAGAAATTCACAGATTAAGCTGTGTGAGTATGCACCCCTTCTTCTATCTCTTCTACGAAATTGTAATTAGAGTTGAGACTCTTCAGCCTACATGTAGGAGAGAGTAGTATTTATTCATTGATGTGTACATAGGATTGACTGAGTCTCGTCGATCTGTGTGATGAGGTACTGAACACTGGAGAATGATTACTGAAGTCTGAAGCACGGGGAGTTCAGGAACTTATAGAACTCAAGTGCACTAAGGAAACTTGTATAGCATCATGTTGTCAGTCAGACACACACTGATAGCAGCATTGTGTGACAGTCTCTCTAGCACCTGGTAACACATGCTTGGTGGTTCCATGAAAATCCATAATGCTGCTTTTGGAGTAGAAAGTTACTCTGTGCTATTTCAGATCTCATGATCCGCTGTGGGTGATTTCTGCCTCTTGAGGCCAGGAGGAGGAGGAGAAAGCTGCTGTCCTCTTGCAGTGCAGGGGGCAAATGGAGAAAGCTCCAGCGTCCTTGGTGGAAACCTAGAGTGAGGTTCTGCCCTGTGAGGTAGACGGCAGCTTTGTCGGTGATGGCCGTGGACAGGACTGTGCCTCCCAAAATGCCACTCTGTGACACTGGGCAGCTCATGTTAACTGCGCTGTGGCTAAGCTTTCATGACTGAAATTGGAACTGCAGACAATTCTAGGTAAAATGCTTAGAGCCTTCTGTTGAGAAGCCTTAGGCAGGCGCTGGTCTTCAGTGTGTTCTCTTAATTTGAGAGATTATTTTAGATGTCAAGCACTTAATGGCTTCCCCAGGAATGATTTGGAGACAGTGGATCCTTTTCTTCCTGGCAAGAGGTGTTTGGTTTTCTTCTGTACTTTTGCCTATCCAATTACAAGCTGTATTTGCATGTGCATGCTGGAGGCTCTTTTGAGGTTATTCTGCATGTCCAGTGTAACAATGAATCAGGGCTAATACACTGAATAAGATTATTCTCATTAACTTTTTTTAAATAGGAAGGAAAATAACTTTGCAGTTGTAACACTTGGTCACAGATTGACTAAGGAGGTCTGCAGTTCATCTAGCAGAGTGTTAGGGTTTTGCTTGAGACTAGCTGCCATTTTGGATAGATATGTTATATGGAAGTGGATCTTAAATTGTTGTGATTTCTAAGAGACAATAAAATGCATCATACTCTGGCCTAAAACTTAGAGCACTTGTAACAGTGTGCCTGTTGCCTTTAATTGGAAATAAGTACATGCCTTTTTCATCAGAAGCTTGTGGTGCACACTGTGCTTCCTGTGAAGTAGCTGGCTGCTGTAATGTCACACATAACTTGGATTTTCAGGGAAATCTGTTCTGTTTTCTGTTCTTTTCAGACATCAGATTGACACCATGACTCCATCTTAGTCTTGTTATTCTCCAAGTGTGTTTCTCAATAGTTTGTTTAGCCCTTGGGAAATGTGGGCACACTTGGCTTTACTTTTGTGGCTTGTGACCTGTGTCTTTTTACCCAGTATTTCATAATTGGAGCATGTTAAATCTTTGGCCTACGGGCACTTTTTGCTATCAAGCAGGAGCCAATTTCTCCTTTGTTCATCAGTCCTCTGCACTTCTGATGCTGCAGATTTCAAAGTGGTGTTAACTCCCACTGCAGCTGTAAAGGCTTTTGTACATGGGGACCTTATTCAAAGAGTGCATTTCTTAATCTTCTACATTTATACCTGTATTTTCTGTAGATGGGCTTGTATTATTTGCTGGAAACTCCTTTTTTTTTGTAAGAGTAATTATGATATAATTAGTTTTAATTGATTGTAGGTTGTTGATTGAACTCAGTGTGGTTGACCAAATGTTGCTCTCATTTACGTTCTGTGTGTCTAAATGACTTGATAGCTAGATAACTGATTGGGAGGGTAGCTGATGTCAAGGAAACGATTATATTTTTAACGTCATTGTGAGAGCTGAGTTTATAATGGTCTTGTATAGATGATACTGATTTTTACAGATAAAGCCTCTGTGGAAATACTTATTTACTCAGATGTGTAGTATGAAAAATATTTAAAACTCATGAAGAGGTAAGTAACCATAGTGTGGGCAATAGAAGGGAGATATTCACTGAGTAAAATGAAGCGGAACAGTATATATGAGATTTGCCCTAAGGGACAGTGACTTATTACTAAGTAGTCTCTAGAAGTCAAATGGTATTTTTTAAAAGTTTATTTAAAGCTAATGCAAACATTTCTGTCAGTTGCTTTTGCTTCAGAGGCTTCTGAAGTGGTTGAGCCCCTTTCAAAAAAGCTGTTTGCTCAGTCTACAGGTCTAGGACTTCATATATCTAAATTTTAGTATTCAAGTGAGAATGAGCTTATGCGCTCTGTTGCAACTTCATCATGAGACATACACAAGTGATCAAAGTCTTCAGCATCAGATCATGATCTAATGAACAGACAGTAGAGTTTTCCCTTCAATCCTTAAAAAAAAGTCTCTTATTTACTCTAAAAACAAAGTCTACTAAAAAGAAACCTTTATTTTCAAAGTAAATAAAAATATTTTTAAAGACAATTCTGTGCTGTGCATGGTGTTGTGTAAAATACACCCGTCTGAGCAGCCAGTTTGTGCTCAATGAGCCTGGTGGAGGAGCGGCTGAGCTAGGAGCACCTGGCATGTCCTCCTGTCTGTCCTTCTCCTGAACCTGTACACAGGTGACTCTGGGTAGATCACTCCATCTCCCTTATTCATCCAGTTTGCACAAATAGAGAGGACTGGTTTCGTCTGATCTTGTTGCTATAACTGGTTCTATTATTGCTGTATAGATGCTGTGGGTGTCAGAGCTGAGTTTCTACCTTTTCTGCGAGGGTTATCTGAGTGCCACTTAAGGGCAAAAGTTAGGAGTGTCTTTTTTTTTAATGTAGATTTTCGTTAGACTACAATAATTCTCTATATACATACGTGAAGTTATAAATATATGTATGTGTGAGTATGTATACACAGAGTCAGAAGTGCTGTTTACATAAACTTTGTACTGGAGACTTAAAAGCATTAGTCAAATTCACTATGCACAGGTTGCAAGATGGTTTTGTTACCATTCCTATTTGTGATCATGAATCTGCCTGCCTGAGACCATGCTAGAAAAAGTGAACATGAAGCAAAGAGCATTTACAGAATAGCTGAACTAGACTCACTCTAGCATCCCCTTTGTGGTACCCAGGGCAGGACAATTCAGTTCCCCTTCCCTAGGGTGAAGTAATCTCTAATGTGACACTCTGGGTGGGCAGGTCCCCTCTGCTCCCCCACAGCTCCCACCCCTTCCCGATCTGCTTCCAGCACATTCTACCTGTCTGCTCAGATGTCTGTATGAAGATGATTAAATTTCAGCTTTGACTTTTGCTTGCTTGCTTTATGAACAGATTCAGCGTGGTCTTTTAAAGAAAACCTTTTGTTGCTATAACTGCACTTTTTCTTCTGGCTAAGGTCAGGTAAGGGGAGTGAAGTGGCTGACTGTTGCCAGGTTAGAGTTCTGTGTAAATTAAACTTAAAAAAAAAAAAAAAACAACCAAAAAACCCCACAAACCCTTAAGATACTTTACAAGACTTTATTGTTTTTCCCCTGAATTGACCTATGGGCAAATATTTAGTGCAGGTTTCAGAAGTATTCGCTATTTAGAAGCTGTCATTTTTGACATTTTGAAAAGCCAATACATGATATTTAATTTAAAAACTTAGCAGTTTCTTTAGAGGTCTTGTTGTCAGTGGCATGACAATGCTGATTTTAGTAATTTTGTGATTAAATTAAATTTGTTTATGTCCTTCCTAAAAAAGGTTTCCAGCTACTGCATAAAGAGGACAAGTAAGTTGTTTTCATGTTACCTTGAATATTTTGCAGACTATATTGGTAGTTTTATCTAATTTCTAAAATGGCAAGTGCTAGTCATTGAAGATGCACGTGTGTACATGACCATGCATATACCTTCCAGATTCAGAAATCACAGCAGCAAGGCTGCAATGCCAGATGTATGATCACGATTGAGAAACAGAATCCAGGAAACACTTATAACTAAGTCGAGTGTAGCATGAAGCATCCCCTCCCTCCCCCCAGCATGGATGCTTTGCTGAAGCAAGTCCTGTGTGACTTGCATGTTTTAACCATGAGTGAGATAGTTGTACGAGTCCTAGTGCTTGCAAAATTTATAACGAAAGTAATTATAAATTCTAACTTGAGAAATAAAAGGTAATAGAAAGCGTAGGTCACTCCCAGTTGCCTGAGAACAAGTCTTTGTGGTTTGAGTATTCTTAACCCTGGTCGCTCGTCAGCCCGCTTGCTGGAGAAGTTGCGTGTCTGTGTGCCGCTGAAGTCTCCGATGGCTGCAGCTGGCCCATCAGTTAAAATGAAAATGATCTGAGTTAGCTCATCCGGATGAGAGGTGTTTCCATTTTTCAAATATTTAATACACTGAACTCTCTTACAGTAACTTTTAAAGCTGGAAAATATGCAAAGTAGGCCTTTATAGCTTTTGATCCACAAAACAGTGGTACTTTCCAATGTAAGCAATTAGGATTCATCCCATCCCAGCTGTATTTGTACAAACTAAGTCTCATTTAGTCAAGCAAATCCCTTATTGGTGTCAATCAGAATTTTTTTTGAACAAAGAGGCTTTAATGAAAGAAAATGACTTTTCACTTTCTTTATTCCCAGCTGGATCTTCCACAGGTTTCCCTGCCTTTGTGCTGCTTAAGCTGATAGGTACTATGGTGTTCTGGAAACTAATTTCTGAATCACTAGGAATTTGGAGGTTTGAATCTTTTTTGTAGTTCTTTGCAAGTTTCTCTGTACTAGAATCTTGTGGGAACTGGCAATCCCCTTAATGAAATTTATTGGCATGTCGGCTTCACTGCTGACACTAAAGAGTGTATCAGTTGTGCTGTGCAGCCCTGAAAGACTGGCTGGATTGTTTCCAAGTGCAGTTCTCCAAGGTTTACTGAAAGACATAACAAATTAAACATTTTGGACCTGACAAGTGAATGTGTTTTCACATGGGTAGAAGGGAAGGAGTTTCACAGAAAATTTTCTTTGTGCCACTAATTTTAATAAATTTGTTGACTGTGGATCACACACTGAGCCAAATGTAGCCTTTGTAGTGTGGCCAGAGAGTTCATTGACTGTAAATAAATGCATGCCAGGCAATCGTAAAAATGGTGATGTCTAAAATAAAAGGAGGGACCATCTGCCTGCTGGTTCTGGCTGTGCTTCCCTGTCCTTTCCCCAAATACCTTTTGCAGACCCTGAATTTCCTCCCATGTGCTTGAAATGCAAAACTTATCTTCCCTAAAAAAAAATCCATAACATGATGTGGAGTGTGTCGGGAGCGGAGGGCAAGCCCGTGGGGTGAGAGTGTCTGGAGTTGATGAGATCTGTCACTCCCAGCTCAGCAGGTTGCAGGTGTGGGGACACCATAATCCCTGTGTGGCTGCGCTGTCTCTGCTCCCTGGGTACAAATGCTGCCACGGGACTCGCTGCCAGGAGTGCGCTGGGTCATCTGGCTGTCACCCGTGGTCTCAACTGGTGGGGGAAGAAGGTGTGCCCGGTGCAGATACCCTTCCCAGGGAAATCACCCCAGGCACCAACTGCTGTACTGCCTGGTGGTGAACAGAGATGTTTGTTGATCCTACAGAGAAGCAAAAGTTTTGGTGACTCCATAATAAGTTAATAGTTTTCTAGCCTTAGCTTCAGCTCCTTGAATATTCAGGCAGCTGCAGCTAGCATTCCTCAGAGCTGCTGGGCAGTCTGTATTGCCAGCACATCTGAAGACAGAGTTAAATTCAGCCTTTATGCTACACCTCCTCCAAAAGTCACCGAGTCCCAACTGTTCTTTAGCTTCAGTTTGGACAGGCTTGGCAAAGAAATACTTAATTTAAGTTGACCCACCCTAGTGGAATAAAATTAACTACATATACTAACCATATAAAAAACCCTAAAGTCATGTATTAATGCCAGAGACAGTGTTTAATTGGGGGAAGGAAAGGAAAGGGAGAACAAGAAGTGTGAGAAGCACTTCACATGGATATCATCCCAGAAAGTAATTTAATTTCCTGTTGTGAGTTTTAGTGGGATTGGGCTTGGTTAATAATATCACTGAGAGGTCTATAAAAAATGAAGGAAGGTGATGCTGTTATTTCAGTAAGTTGCCCTTTCTCTTGTAAGTCTGCCCATTCCAGTATTTCAAATGTATACTAGAATGAAATACAATTTTAGACAAGCCATAGCCCGGATGAAATATAAAACAGAGTCTGGAATGATATTGACCAACCTGGCCATCATACTTTTTATGAACATGCAGTGGAACTTTCTGTCATGAAGATATTTTAGTCCATGTAACTGAAGTCCATGAGCTTAAATTCTTTCTGTGTATCTGTTTCTTTAATTTTCTTTTTCCTGGTATGGGGAACAGAAGAAATTCGTTTAAACATCTGTATTAAATTCAATAAATTTTAGATACTCAGGATTTGGTGTCTGGGAATAATATATCATTAAAGCATTAGAAAATCATAGCATTTGGTCTAGTCTATTTTTAGAATGAGGAAGTGCTTGGGATGACTATCCAGAGACTATTGGTCTCAGTTACATCATTTCCTCCTCTAGTGAGTGTTCACAGAAATATGACTTCAGGAGGATGTTATACAAGTCATTTTGTCCTATAATTATGAAGAAAAGATGGGTACTAGCATCAGTGCACAATGTCTGTGCAACTGGAGGCAAGCCGGGTACCATATCTGTTTCTGTAAAATCATTTATGTGGATGTTTTTGGTCATTATTGCTAGGAAAAATAATGCCTTTGTATGTAGACCAGAAGAGGATGGTGATCAAGCCATACGTCACTGGTGGAATCTGGGCTGGTTCACCAATGTGAAATTAAGTAGTAATTATTCCTTTGTGGTGTTGGCTCCAGTGCTCATTAAAGATCTCTTCACTATTCAAAAAGAGTTTGGAAAAGTTAGGTCAGCAACATACAGAAGTATGGTCCACAACTTTGTCAGGGAGAAGTAAATGGTACTGCTGTGGTTGTTGTAACAGGTGAGGAGTCAGAGAGTGCCTTTTTACTACATGTATTCACAACCGTTTCAGTACAACTAAATGTAATTCATTACTCACTTGAGATAGAGACTATAAAAAGCATTATAAAAATCCAAGCCAGCATAATTCGATTTTGGCACAGATTGCTAGCTTGGTCTGTTTCCAAAAAGAACAGACAAGTTAAATTGAGAAGAGGCAGCACGATGGTTATCAAATTAGTTTTAAATCAGCCCTCCTCATTTACAAATCTCTGCTAGTGCTCACAGGGAGAAATTCGCTAATCCCAACATCACTGCTTCTGTCTGCCTCTGATGAGGAAGCTGAGCAGTCATTCCACGCCTTCTAGAGATAAACTGCTAACTGAACCAGCTGCCACTTCCTATCACAAATGCAATACTAAGCACTGCAGTGCTAAGCTTTGCCAAATCCCAAGTACTTGGCTCTACCAAGGTGGAGTCAGTGTCTACATTGCATAGTCTTAAGGTTTGTAAGAACTTGCAGAATTGATAAAGAGAGCCATCATGTTTATTATACTGTCATGCTTGATGTTGGCAGGGAATGGACTAGATTATCTCTGCAGTTGGTGTATTGACAAGGATGGGCTATTACTTGCATTTCTGATTTTTGGAAGCTGGCATAATACAGTATTGCATTTTATACAGGACTTTGCTGTAATGCCATAGAAGGAAGAATGGTATTTGTCATTGCATCAACAGAAAAATATCACCATAAATATTGAGGTGCTTCACTGAAAAGTTTTGCAGTAATTTTGACAATGTCACATCTACTTACACTTAGTTAAGTTTTGGATGTGTAAACTTTCTCCTAAGAGTTCTCTGTTAACATCTGTTAAAATGTTTCCATCAGATCATGCACTCTGCAGCACTGAGAGCAAAAGCATTAGTGCTGTGGAAACAGCGATGTTTATACGCTCTCCGTGTTTCTCTGCTTCAGGGTTTTCTCGAGTTGCATATTTGTCTCATATAAATGACCTTGCAGCTGTCAAGGAGAGCTCTTCCCCTGGAGTGTTTCAGACAGCTATCAGGAGCAGTTTTCTGAGTGCTGCCAGTTTCTGAAGGGAAAAGAGAGGCCAATGTGACATAGCTTGCCCTGCCTCCAACTGCATCTGAACATCAGTGTGGTGTTAATTTTGAAGGCGATGTAGCTATGCTCACCCCAACTGCACTGGGATTTCCAGGGGGAAGAAGGAATACCTCTTCATTCTGCCAGCCCCAGCGAAAAGGGTAGTTTCCATTGGCATTGAGAACCTGCAAATGCTGCACATTTTTAATGGGATTCCCCCATATTTCAAGAGAAATCCCAAGATTTGGGGGATTCCCCAGCTGTTTCTCTGTGACTTTGATAGGAATGTGGCTACTTATGTCATTTGCTTACTGTATGTTTTTTTTTAAGAGATTATGGAGGCTAACATTCATGACACTTTCAAGGAGCACTTGACCTAGATTAATATTCAAAACCAGTCTCTGGTTTTGAAGAGTGAGCATTTATGGTTTCAATGGCACATCTGACATTAAAAATTGAGATTGTTGCAAAGCCATTAACCTAACTGTATCTGCTCTAGGAAGGGAGGGTTCTCAGTGTGGTCAATGTCACAAACTTTCTGCAGAAAATGTACATGTTTTAGTGAAATGGCTACACAGGGAAAATACCTACATGAAACACTTGTGCCTCATGTCAGTGCATGTAGTTTTTCCACTTTTACTTTGAGTTTTCTTGTAAGTGGTTACTATAAGGTTTCATACTGGAGGTAACAGTTATACTACCACAAGTTTGCTTTCTGCTAAACTTGGACTGCCTGAAGTTTTTTCAGACCTGAGCATCGTTCCCAAAATGAGTGGTACGGCAGAGATGGTACACTCAGTGTGCACTGGTTTTTTTCTTCATGTTTTAACTTATTGAAACTTATGTCTATATAGGAATATTTAATAAATAGATACAATGATCGATTTAGTGAAAGAGAGCCTAAAACTCGTGGCTAAAGGTTACTGCAGTGACTCAACATAACTTGAAAGGGAACGAGAGTGAGCGGCACATGGTGAGATGGTTGGATGAGCCCATTACGTTCCTGTGGGGAACTGCTGTCAGTAAACGGCAGACTGAAACCTCACTAAAGAATACAGCTGCTACTCAACCCGAGCATTTCTTGAGCAGGGCTGGATATTCATGTGTCAACTGGTACTGGCCAGGGCCAAGTACTGGCTTGGGGCAGTCTAGGGTAATATGGCTGGGTTAATATGAAGTCTTATGTGTCCTAGGAGGGTGCCTTGTCTTACCTGAACATCATATACTGGTATACAGTCCTGTCACACAATTAAACTTTAAAGCTGTTTCTTCCTATTTGGACCTTTTGTGTTTTGCAGTGGCCTTCCTCTAGATAAGCTTCTTCTTTTCTGTTAAACAATCCCAAGTTTTATTTCTAATTCAGTCTCCCTTTCATAACTCTAAGGCAAGATGGACTGCTGTCCTTGTACATATCCAGATTCATCTAGGAAGGAGTCTAGCACAGTATCTATGTCAAAATCCCTTTTTATTTTATTCATACAGACAGATCTTTTAGTGGTTTCCTGGGAGTTGGTAGTTAAAGATACACCATATTTAGGTAGATTGGGTATTGTGTCTCTTTCTTCCCTCTCCCTCACATCCCACAGCAACAGTCATGAACCAGTTTCCTTGGGAAAGACCATTCAAAAAAGTTATATTTTTTTACTGTTACGTATTGATTTTGTCTATCTTTTACAAGTCTTCAATGTCTCAGCATCAGTAGATAGTACTTTTGCCCTATGAATGCTAAATACTAATGATTTTTAGAAGTTTATGAACTCTTAAGCTGACAAATGGGACTAAGAGAGTTAATAGACTGAAAAAAGAATTAGTAGACTGAATCTCGGAGGAACTTCCCCAGCTCTTTCAATTGCATCTCCATCCTTGGAGGTTTTCAAGACTCATCTGGACAAGTTCCCAAGCAGCCTGATCCAGCTTGCCCTGCTTTGAGCAGAGGGTTGGAGTAGATGACCTGTAGAGGTCCTGAGTTGTTATGTGATTCTATCATAAGCTGTTCAGCAATTGAACAGCTTTCTAGAAACACGTGTCTCCCAGTGTTTTAGTCCACCTTGCATGGCTGTGTTATTGATACTTGATTAAACTTTCCGTAGATACATTTGATACCAAAGAGTCTTGAACTTAATAGAAGGGAAAACAGTGTTCACAAGGACTAGGGAGAAATCTTGAGATGACTGTAATTACTGAAAAAAACAGGAGCTCTCCAGAACAAAGTCAAAAGAAGAAGTTTATATATTTGGACGATTATATGTATAATGGACCATGTGTGAATTACATATATATTTTAGTATGTATATATAAAATCAAATATAATGGAGAATCATAAGATTGTCCACTGGAAAAATTTGTTTTATGGAGATGTGAAAGCTGTCTTTTCCAATCCACCATGGTTTTGGTTTCGGGAAGAGAGGAGGAGGGAAACTTTACATTATTCTGGATAACACAGAGCAAGAACAATGGGTGAAACACAACTCAATGTCCACCATTGCATCAGACTAAAAACCTGTTCTGCAGAAGTGTTTCTGCATTTGCGTTCCAGTAGTGTCCTTTCTCTCATCACCTGCTTTTCCATCTCTTCTAGCAGTTCCCTTGCCCTTTCTTATTTACTCTTTCTGATGCTGAAGTCTTTGAATTAAGCAAATGTTGTCACTAATACATGACTCTTCATTTGCTTAATGTATTCTAGCATGTCAGATGGGCTTCTCTTTTTCTATTTTTGGGTTGTATTGTGACTTTACTTTTGTTTTGCTGTTCTTAGGGTGGTTTCTTACTTCATCGCTGTTTCAGGCAATAATAGTACTATTACAATGATACTAATCCCATTTCTGACAAGAGAAATCATGGAGGTGGGTGCCACATAATTTCTCGGTGCCAGATAGTTTATCTCAGGAGAATAACCTTGGATTAATACCAAGTAAAACAATGTGCTGGCACTCATAAGCTACCAGCAGTTCAAGAGGTGGGACTGTGTAAGACAGTGAAGAAATTAGTAGTTAATTAGTCTAAAAAATATTCGCTCAAAGTCATATCTGCATTCAGTTCAAATTGTGTCCATCTGTCTATTTGCCAACATGTATTTACAGAGAAAGTGAGAGAGTGTTCCTGAGAGTGACGGGTAAGTTAATGTGGTGGGTTTGGTCTCTGTAATGAGCTGACAGATTGCTCTTATGCTATTAGGTGGAGAGTGACTGTTACAAGTGGCCCAATTTCCTCACATCCACTGTTGTCGCATGAGTTCAGCTGCAACAAGTTGGGAAGAATGGGGGGCAGAGGGCTGGGAAGATGCCATTCATACTTTGGTGTAAAAAAGGAAAAATACAGCAGATCTCAGTTTATGAAGGGGGAGAAAGGTAAATTTGAGTCTAGAGAGATTACCTGATTTTTTTCTTCTACAGCAGGAAAAGCCCAAACTCTTGGAGCCTTTGGATTATGAAGCTGTTATCACAGAGATTGAAAAAAATATTGGGGATAACCAGTTTAAGGATCTGATACTATTCCCCGACGATGACTTTTCAGTAAGTACAAGGCAAATTTGTGTTATTCTTTCTCTTAGGTTTCTGTTCATTTATTCATCTTCATTGCTAGAGGGAGAGCCAGAAGTTGCCCAAGGGCTCTCTAAGATTTTCTTAATTTATTTGTGTAATGCCTTACTTCCCTCTCACCAAATTCACTGGTATTTTCTCTGACATTTGTATATGAGTGAATTTACTGTTCGAAATTAGATAAAGCTCAAAGCCCTGGTTGTTCCCAAATATATTGCGGGGACTCAGAAAACGTGTTATTCCATAATGTATACTTGTCTGTTTTCACAGCAAAGTGGTAGTTTGGCCAGCGCTGGAATCTCTCTCAACTATTAAAATCTAACTTAATCACACTTCATGACTTATATCCAGTCGTTCTGATCCTATTCTGTTTCATGTATTTGACCATTAGAATCAGACAGCCCGTGATTCCCAGCCTTCTGCTTAAAGTCAGACTTTTTAGATGGTGGCCATGATATATTTCCAAGCTGTGCCATTGCTGACATTAGATTGCACAAGAAAGATAAATCCAAATGGACTTGATTTTTGCTTGATTTGGGGATTGTCTTAAATTCTTCTCCAGTGGGGTTTGAGATCTGACATCCTGCGTGATGGGGGGTGCAGAGTCCCCAGTGCTGAGGCAGGCTTCCATGGTGGGATGCTTACAGGCAGTGGTTAGTGGAGCCCACAGCCAGGGAGCTGCCTGACCTCCTCCCGGGTTCCCTGTTGCTTGTCCTGGCAAGCTGCAAAGAAATTCAGAAGCTGGAAGTCCAGGGCAGCCCTCTCCGTGGCACTGATGGGGCAGCTCCGGAGGGCAGGGGCTGCCTGCCGGGTGGCGGGGGGGGCGTGCTGCCAGGCAAGTAAGCGGGCAGATTGCCTGCCTCTTATACCAGCTTCTTCAAAATCAACCCATCTCTGTAAGATTTAGATTTTGATGAATGGGTGTTCCCTAATGGAAATACATTTCAATTTGTGACTGGTTTTGACTGCTGTGTGAGGGCCCTTCCCATCAGCTCATAGCACTGCTGCTGTCCTGTGGGACCGACTTAATCTAATCGACTGGTTTGTTTTACTAAATGGCTCTATTTCCTTGGTGGCATTAACTGAGTTAATGTGCTCATGGGATTGAGAGAAAACTAAACAGAATAGATTTCCTCATCATCGTTAATTCCTTTATCCATTTTGCACATTTGTGAATTTATGAAATTGAAATTTAGCACTATAAAGATGACTAGACATACTGTGTGCTGTCATAAGGCCCTTGAGTCCCTTGATTTAGAGTAACTGAGCTCAAGTAAGTGGAACAAACCCTCTCAGCGAAAGAAGAATCATGTCCTACTGCTCGAGACCTCTGCCTGTCAAACCATATTTTCATATCCTATTTTCATTTCATTTTGAGCAGTTGCTGCCTGGCTTTTAGTAGCTACTTCTATTTTGTTTCCTCTGTGTTATGTTTTGCAACTATTCTGCATAATCTATGTAAATATTAAAAAAAAAAAGGGGGGGGTGGGGAAGAAATAAAAAGATAACAGATGAGAGAGGTACTTTCATAGTAGAGGTGGCCTGTACGCACAGAAGAGCAGAGGCAGTGGTAGGTAGGGTCCCTATCCTTGCAATAAACCCCTTTTCTTTGTTATCTTCTGTTGAAGTCAGCTGCAGCAGCACGAGCCTATGCCACCAGACAGGACTGCAGAGCTTTCCTAGCAGACAGGTTTTTCAGCTGCAGAGTGGCTATTTATAGCCCTGCTGGTTCCTGCTGAAATATCACCTGTGCACAGAAGTCTGGGTCAGCCATTTGAGTAGAAAGAGATCCACATCTGACTGAATTAGGAGGTGCTTAGGCCGGCTCTGAGTGTTATTTAATGTGATAATGCCCCAGGAGATGGTAGGCATGACTGTTTAACTCCTAATGATTACAATTGCTTCAGACTTTGTGGCTCAGTGTTGATGCAGCCCTGGTTTGGGCCCTGTGCGTCAGCACATCCTATGGGCAAAAGTCTCTTCAGAGTGAAACCCCACCACAAGCATTAGCTGAGGTAGTGACCATAAGAGAAAGCTCTGCTTTTAATAATGATTTCCTATTTCTGGATCTGTAATATTCACCACATGCATCAGATATGGGTCAATTATCATCATAGCTGCTGTACTGTCTGGTCTTTTGTTTAGTCTCAGAATTGCTTTCTCTCTTTGAATACAATTCAAAGAGAATGCAGTTATTCTCACAAGACTTTTGCTGGTCATTTCCAACGTCTTATGAGAAGTCTGTGGAACAGCAAAGAATTCTTGGTATCAATCTAAACCTGATAGACTGTATTCCTCCATTTCCCTGCATTTCAACAGAAGAATGCAAGATGTATGCATTACAAAGACACGTTCTCTGGTTTTACTCCAGGCGGGGAAAAGATACTTTACTTTTTTGTAACTGTGCTTAATAATCATTTAAAACAAAAAAACAAAACAAAACAAAAAAAAAAGTGATTCACATCAGTTCCACTTCTTGTTTTCCTAGCAATGCAGTTTGCTAACTTTCCTCCTGCCTGCTCAAAATCCAGTTTCCCTTTGAAAAAAATCATGTCAGCTCAACTTCGTTTTTTACATGCTCCTGGATCCCGTGAACAAATTACCCTTCTATTGCTGTGCTGTGAAATAATGGCCAGTGGAAAGTTCTACAGCAATACAGCAACTGTGTGGAGAAAGGATCTGCAGAGCTTCACATAAACTCCCTGTCACATGAGTACAAGCTTGCACTGAACTTCTTGGTGGTAGTAAGTGGGAGTTGATGGGCTTCCTGCTGTGCTCATAAAAATGTGTGCTTGGTGGTGATGCTGGTCGGTTTGCATCCTCACCATTGAGTTCCGTTCACTTTCTGTTCCCCGGACCTGGCCACGCTTTCCCTTGACAATTGGAACTGCTTCTGTCTGGCATTCCTATTTCTCACTTTTCTCCTACATGATTACCAGAAAGGAGGCCATGAAATAAGTGTGATGAATACCTTCAGATTAGTCTCCCTCTCACCTTTAACATTTCACATCTTAGTCTTACATGAATTTGTTGTCATACATTTGTACTTCTGATCCAAAGTGCCTTTCTATAGCAAAGCAAAATGTTTGCTGTATCCTTTCAAAAGTATTTTTTCATCCTTTCTTCATGTCACCATAGTTAGGAAATTCACTGAACCCCAGAAGACTCTTGAAATCTCTCCAGGATCTGAAGTCTGGCATAGAATCATTGGTGCTCTCCCTTAGTGATAACAGACTCAGCGCTCCTTTGCTTTAATACCTTTGCTTGTGTGGAGGTTTAGTAAATAAATAGATGGCAACAATATGTTGATAAATATAAGTTAAGTATCCTGAAAAGGTAGCTGAAAGTATTCAATAGGTACTTCAGTTTGGTATGGGACAAAAGCATGTTAAACTCTCTGGGCCATGAAAATTTGTTTCTCCTTCTTTCCCCACGACCTATTTTTTAAATCTTTGTTTGAAAAGTGGAACTCGGTCTTTCTTAAAATAATTGTATAAATATGGATTTATGTCTGATTTGAACCTTCAGTAGAAATAATAGTTCATTGCCTAAATTTAGAACAGGTATAAGATGACAAGGCTTACCTGTGTAATGCAAAACCTACTGAAGTGTGCAGTCTGACCTGTGCTTCTGGCTCTTTGGGGCTTTTGAAAGCCCAGCCACTTGCCCTCCAAGTATCACAGAGACCTTAGAAGAGGGGCTGAGTTGTGCAGTGACAGTACTGTCCATCACTGCAGGTGTGACTGTCTCCAGGCTTCTTTTTTTTAGTTCTGAATGAAAAAGAGCCAAAATCTCCCTGTTTTTCAGATTGTGAAACCTCTGCTAGCTAAGTATTGTACAGGGACAAAAGTTGTTCATTTGGATATAGAAGTTCACAAAAGAACCAGATGCATCTCTAAGGAGAGAGTGCAAGAGTAGGCAACAACACTACCTCGACACGTGAAACAGAGTATGTGTGCCATAGGGGCAGCCCTAAGGGCAGGACTTAGAGCCTCCTTGGAGATAGCCCTGTAAACCTGACTGTTATTTCTAAGATCAGAAGAGTTACAGTGGTGAGATCATGGGTTATTTTCAATAGCACATGATTTATCTCCAACTTTGCCATGTGATAGGCAGTATCTGCTCATCCTTAGAGGAGCAGAAATTGAGTCCATTATTCTCATGACTAATGGGATATGGGTATCCTTGGCATGCAAATTCACATTGTCTGAGAGGAGCAGGAAAGCCTGAGGTATCTAGACTTAGAGGGATGCACTCCAACTACTTAAATAGTGAGAGCTAATGTAGTCAGCAAACACCATGTGGGCAAAGCCTAGCCACTCACACTCAATGTGCTTTGGTGAGCGATGGGCCAAAATCTATTCTTTAAATGTGCTCTGTTGTTGCTTTCCTTTTTGCTTTTCCCCTGCGCACGTACCTCCTCGGAGAGGTCTGTGCTGAGACAGCAGCCTGTCAGGAGCCCCATATAGCAACAGCATTTTCACAGTGGTATTTGTACAGCTAAGTTGCATCTTATCCTGCTTTTTAATTTGATGGACTAACTCATTACAATTTTTGATAATGTTAAGTAAATCTGTTTACTTGGATGAAAGTGGGGCTGAGCAGCTTTTCTTTAGAGAGATTGAATCTAAGCATTAACATACAGGAACATTTCTGTCTGTGTGTGGTTAGCTCTCTTAGAAGGGCTGCCTTTTCAGGAAGTAAATATAATCATTTCTGATGCATCCGTCTAAAGATTTAACCACTGGTAACATTCTTTCAGACTGAACGCTATTAGAATAGATTCAGAGTGAAAATGTTTGAAATGGCTAATGGAGTTTGAACTCCATTTTCAAATACTAAACCCACCACGTCAGTGGGAAGTAGACACCGTCTTAAAACATTATTCCTAATCAATTGTTGATAAGGAGCAATATTAACTTGTGGCTTTCAATGTAGAAAGTAGATGGAGCAAGAGAGGGTGCTAAATTAAATTGCACCTTATAACTAAGCAAACACCTGGGGCAAACAGTTTATGCAAATGAGACAGCCTGGCTGAATGTCAAAAATCGCTGTTGGATGTAGGATATTTTATATAAAATAGATTAAAAAATAGTTCAGAAGAATTATGGAATTTAATGTTTTAGGCTGATACCTGCATTATTTGATTATCAGACTGCATGCACAAATGAGAAGATAGTTGGCCTCTGATTTGAACAGACAATTGCTATGTTTGCCTAAACATTAGAAAATCAGGCTGCATTCAAAGCACATTTATAAATGATAAATTCTGTAAATAAAATCTTTTTTTTTTTGTGACCTTTTTGGAAGCACATAGTCTGTTGTTGAAATTTGGTTGTTTTCTGAAGTGAAAAGGTTTTGGTGAATACATGCTATGCCTGATCAGCCTTTAAGAGCTTTTAACTTTGGAAGTAATCAGCTATGAACAGGAAGTGTTTTTGTGGCAAGGCTTTTGCAGTGAAGTGGTTGAACATAACTAATTCTCAGAAGGGAAGTGCTTTGTAGTTTTTAAAACAAGTTTAAATATAACAATACAGAAGATTTTCTATGTCCCAATTCTATGTAAATAAACCTGTGATATTCTTTGTCAAAGTCTGCAAATGCAACAAGCCCAATGTTACCCAATTTCTCTGGTTTGCACAGCTACGTTTCTTTCTTTCAAGAGCAGTCTTGATGAGAAGGAAGGTCAGGGAGAGTACCACAGGCAAAACAGTGGGCTTGAGTTACGTGTCTTGTTCAGCCACAGGCTTTTTAACAAGCTGTGTAAGGGAAGGGAGGCACAGTGACCCCATTAAGGCAAATTTTAGCTGTCTTGGTCAGTGTGTTGATATCATTTGAGAAGAAGCATTGCATTACATAAAAAATTTGACTTACTGTATGTCTTAAAAAAATACTGGAAACTATCTTCTGCATAATACATGGGACAGATAAGTTTTGTTATGGGCGAGTGGAAGAGGTTGCTGGTCTCTCAGCAGCTTAGTCACCATCCTGACAGGGTCAGTGCAAGGTACAGAATGCATCGCATGTCTCTTCTTTTGTGGCCTCCCGCTCTGCCTTGGTCTGGAAACAGCAGCTGATCTTCAGCAGTGGTGTGTCGTGGAAGGACAGCGTGCGTGCTCTGTGGCTGCTGCTGGCAGCAGGGCCCCAGCCCTGGAAAGAACTCTGTGTGATGGACCTCAGAGGCACCTGTGGGTTTTCAGCTGTGCTCAGAGATTGTGTCTTCTCAGGACCACTTAAAAAAGGGGATTTAAAATGTTATTTATATGTGAAAGTAATAAAGCGTGTTCCACAGACTGTGGGTACTGATGGGAAGTCCCTAAGCAGCCAGGGATTCAGACATCTTCACTGTTACTAAATGTGTCCTGAAAGTTCATACTTCTCCATCTGCTGTCTCTTTTACTTATAGACTAAATGATTGTGTAAATTCCTACTGCATGCAGACTTTGTTAATACAGGTGGGTGGGACCCAGGAACCCACATTTAGGAAACTGCGCTTAGTTTGTCAGAATAGGGTTTTTTTTCACTTTGTGGTGTCTGCGAGGCACCATCGTTATCTGTGGGAGCCAAAGTATTTTAATCACATTGTATCCCGAGCTATCCAGATGAAACAGAGAAAGTTTAGGGAATCCCATGACATTTGCATCTGCTGGAGTGATATATGCCTTTTATTTCCCAATTACTCATGGAAAGTGATGGGGGGGAATCAGTGTGGTCTATGTAAGCTTTGAGGAAAAATGCAGTCAGTAATATTCAGGCAATTGTCACCTAGTGTTGGGTGCTTCAATGTGTAGAGAAAAAACATCACTTTGTAGTCTGAGATTGGGGATTGAGAGGAGATCCTTCAGAGGCACAGTAGATACTGCAGACTGCTTCATGATATTAGTAAGTAGTGTTTCTTTGTACTAAGCCAGTTTTATGCCATAGGCCTTCCTCCAGAAATGATGTGCCTTTCTGTAATGTAAAAGAAAATGAGTTTGGGAGATAAGATTTGGTCTTGTTTTCAATCCTTCATTGCCTTGAGTGGTGGAGTTACCCCACTGTAACTGACAGCATAACCTGGTCTGCTGGGGTTTGGTTTTGTTTGTTTTCCCCTCATATGGTAGAGAAAATGAATGAGACAGATCTGTGGATTAATTCAAAATACCCCAAAGCTTCTTCTCGTGTGACTTCTGCGAAGTGGCTGCCATGGCTGACCTCGGCATGGAGGCCCTGAGTGACACAGAGGAGCTCTGCTGGTGGCCCTGGCCTCTTGTTGCCCTGGTGGGAACTAAGGGAAGCTTGGCTCCTTGTGGAGACCTTCTGGAGATCCACTTCTCTGTGTGGTTTCCTGGTGTGGGGCCTGACTAGCCAGCTCAGGCAGGAGCTGCTTTCAAAAATAAATTGCTTAATTTGTGTAGCGCCTGTTGAGTCTGAAAGGAGGTTAGAGGAATTGACAGGAGTCCCATGTCAATTCTGCTCTGCTGTCTGAGCCTGCGAATGACAAAGCCCCACTGAAAAGCTGTTGCCTGGTTCCACTTGCTTTCTGACCATCGAGCTGTCCTGTGGCAGTCCTGCAATTTACTAGGAGGACTCTCTGCTCCTCTCTTCTTCCAAAAGAGTCAAAGCTTTTAGTTCTGTTTCCACATTCCTTGCTGAAAAGACATGAGGTGCAGAAGGGAAGTGGGGGAAGCAAGTAATGCTGTTGGATTTGGTGTGTATTTCTTGGAGAGGATGTAAGGAAGACTTGACTATTTCTTTTTTTTTTTTTAATCAGAAACTGAAGCAAGTTTGCTTGGAAAAACTTTGTTCCCAGAAATCTACTGAATGCTGCTCTTGCTTGTAATTAATGCTTTAGCTGATAGTATTGAATAGCATGTGTGGGCAGGAGCTGGGTTGTAGTTGTTGGTATGCATGTGTATTGGCTGCATGACAAATTGAAAAATGCAAGCCATGATAATAAGGTTCTTAACCTCTTCATGAGACAAAACTGCTGTTCTGTCATTCTGACTAATTTGCCTTTTTTTTTTGTTTATTGTCAGACAGACACAATTTCATTGGAAATCAGGACGATGTATCCTTCTGTACCTGAAGATGCAGAACAAAAAGCAGAAAATTTATTCGTTAAAGAGGTAAATATCTAGTGTGTATATACTTTAATTATAAAAAAACCCAAGGGTTTGGGAGAGTCTTGCTATGATAATAATGAATACCTTTTTTTTCTTTTAATATTGTTTAAGTGATTTGAATCAGGTTTGAATTATGGAGGCCATAAGGAGGGGGGAGAGTTAACAGCATATCTGCAGGTGCCTATTCTGGAATGTTTTTATGTCAAAAAATTGCAAGTACACTGAATTAGCCTCTTATTCTACTGTTTTCCAGTTGCATTCCCTGTCACTAATAGTGTACTGATCCTCATGTTGGTATTCTTACACATATGCTAATCACTGGTGATCCGAATGTGCTTTGCGATTTGAAAATATTGATATCTTTTCAAAAAAGATAACTACTTGACACTGGTTTAGACTGTTAGAATTATTACAAGTTATATATCCTATTCAGAGGTGCATATTATAGCTATCTGAGGAGTAGTTGCACTGTGAAGGATGTGTAGGGGTTTACATTTATTGTCAGTAGTTAGGAGTCTGTTCTACCTTCATAATAGAGAGTGAAGCAAAGTTCTTCCATGGAAGTTAGAGCCCCACCAGGATTGTTTAATTGCTGTACCTTTAAGAAACACTATAGTTGTATTGTTTCCATACCTGATCTCAGATTTTAGGAGAAGATTGCTTTTCCTGCTGCCTCAGGGATATTTCAGGTTGACACTGGTTTATCACTTTGAAGGACATTGGAGGTGCTGGCTGCACTAGTCAAAGGAATTTACTTTCGATGGCTCCCTGAACTTGCCCCATCTTTCACTAGAGATGTAAAGTATAGCTCATGATTTGCATTAACAAAACAGATTTATGAAACCAAATTTTCAGCCAGCGTCTATAAGGGATTTAATTCCAAGCACTTATAATTAGCCCATAATGTGTGTATGCTCTGCCATTTTTTTCACAGATTGGGATTTTTCACACCTGGCTTCCTGGTATGAATGAGTATAGGCTATTGGATATGCACTATAACTGCAAGATAATTTGTGGAGGAAAACTCAGTTGCAGACAAGCGTAGGGATTAGAAAAAATAACATCCAAGATTAGGCAGAAATATAGCTGTTGAGTTGTATGCAACATGACATTTTACAGGCTGGCCCTATTTCTCTCCAGCAGGTCTATAAACAGCAATAACAGCTTACTGCCAGCTCAAATGGCCTGAACCTTGCCATCTTTCTTAATCTGACAGTAGGGTTAAAAGATAACATAGCTTGTGGAATTATCTTCCTTCCCAGAAGCCTCGCTGCCCTTTCAGCACTTTGGCGTCTGCTTTTTATTTTAAGATTCCACAAGTTGCAAGGCCAGCACTGTGCTCATGACTTTACAGAGAAAGTGGTGGGTCCAAAAATGGAACATAGTACACAGTGTCTGGGAATCATTACAGCTGAGTACTCCAAGGGGATGCTAATGACAACCTGGTAAAATACATATTGAGCACATTCTATTAGCTTTCTCTGCAATACCAGTGAGCTAAGGGGAGGGGGAAAGAGGAGCAAAGCAGTGGAAAAAAACAGTACTACAGAACTAAGCCTGTGCATGAAATAGTAGCAGGGTAAGACCCTCTTTTAAAGTAGTAATACATATGTTCCACGTTGCCCCAAAGCCAAAAGCTATCCATAGAATAAATTAAGCTCCAGGAAGAGGATGGTTTCTAGTCCAAAATGAAGTAAAATTGACCATGGAGTGCTGTGAAGATCTGTGATTGTAGTCCACTGCAGCAATTGCACAAATCTGTACTGACCCAGCAGTAGTCTTTTGTGTTCCAGGCTAGTGTTCATCACTTCTGGATGGATGTACAGGAGTGGAGTTTGTGACCCTCACTTCTTTTTTGGAGCTGTGAAGAAGCCAACACTTTACTCAGTGAAGGAGTCTTTTCTTTCTTCAAATATACTATGATATCATGAACAGTGAAGGCTTCCATCATATACATACTTGACTGTTGGTCAGCTGGACTTGTTACAGCCCAAGGTTAGGTGTTTAGTTCCTGATCAGACTGTTGGGGAAGCTATACAAAGGCAATGTACAGTTTCATCTTGCTGAAGCCATTTTGGTGTTCCCTTTAAGTGGTAACAGCTCTCTCTGACTATTAGTGTATATTACACTATCTCAGTAGTTTAGCAAGTTGCGATCAAAGGCATGGAGCAAGTGAGTTAACTGCACATGAAGGGTCTGCTGTTGAAGGTGAAACTAATTTTCTTCATATGGTGCAGTGCGAGGACATGGTAGTGAAACTATTTCAAGAGTTCAGATCCATGATCTCCTGTCTCATCCTTATGGACATTTGGTGGTGTTCAGATGGTCTTGTCTATAAAGTACTGTTAGGCTATTTAAAAGGGTTGTCAAAAGTCTGTGATAATGCCTTAAAACCCTGTCTGTCTTTTCCTGGTCATCTGTTTGCTACTGGTGACAGCAGGAAGGCTTTACTTTTACCTCTAGCTCTTTCACTGATAGAGTCCTTCAAGGATCAGGTTTTTTTCCTGAGCCCTTACAAAAATCCATACATAGGACAGCTTGGGGGTTTGGTCAGATTTCATTTGCTCAAGTGATTGTAAACAGTACATACAGGCACACCAGGATGACTTGATTGCCTATGCAATATTGGTTTATGGATGCAAAAGAGCTGACAAATCATATGAAGAAAGATGAGGCTGATGTTGCTGAGGAAAGCTTTCGGTATGGATAGCATCTGATGCTGTCCACCTGTAGCGGAAAGTTTGAGCCTCTACTTGTCTAATTTGGTTCTCGTAATAATGATTTTAGATTTCTCAGTAACAAAAAATTTCACTGTTGGTGATGTTTGGGTGAAGCAGAAGAACTTACTTTAAATAAGATGTCTAACCACCTCCTTTCTGCTGAAACTGTAAAATGAAAATTTAAAGAAATAAGATGACTTGAATGAATAAATAGCCCTTTGATAACTAAATATTTTATGTAGGATGCAAAGAGAATAAAATTTTTACACTTTATGATTAAATAATATCTGAGTCCCTTTATTAATTTGTCAGCTATATTCTAAAGGTATAATACTTTGGGAATCCATCATTCTTATACCTGTAGTCATCTTAACAATATTTTCCCTGGGGATTTTTCCACCTTAACTTTTCTTAGGCAGGAGGAGCTTGAGTAACTAAATTAGGTTCCGAGAAACTAGAAGTTTCCAGAAACTTTTAAAGCCAGAATAAAAATTTCTTCAGTGATTATTTTTTCTAAGCATTCCTGACTTCCTTGAATTCTGTACTATACCATGCTGTTTCCTCCCAAATTGTGAATTTTCTCACTCCTCAGTCTGCTGTATGTATTTATGTCAGTCAGCACTGTCCTTGTGGTCCATAATTTTGGTAAATAGGAACATTCACTCCACCAGAAACAAAAGAAATTCTTCCTTTTAGGCATTGAAAACATTCTTAATATCACCGTTCCCAGCTCCATATACTTGAATATGCTGATCAAATTCCACTCTGTGTAATTTTTCCCACATTTCATTCAGAAATATAAGGTGATAGTGCATTTTGCAATTCAAAGTTATATTTTGTTTGAGGAATTTAAGATATCAAATTGCAACATATTCAATCTCATACTGGTTTGCATCGGGTAAGTATTTTCAGAAGGCATGCATGCATATACACACACATGCATACTATTTGTGTGTGTGTATCTATATGAATGAGATTTTAGGTATATATGAAAAAAAGTCCAGAAAGTAAATAAACATTAGCTGTCAACTGTCCTTTCTTAAATGAGTTTAAGCCAGATGATCCCTCCAAAAATGATAGGTGCTACTTGGATGTTTTTGGGAAGCATGTTTGCATGACCCCGTGGATGAGGAGGGGTGTGCCGGGAGCTATGCAGGGGCAGGAGGGCAGAGCAGCTTGCTGCAGAAGCCTCCATAGGTTATGCAGTGTAATTGTGGAAAATAAACCCAGAGGGGCCTTTGAAAAGCTGCCTCATGCCTTCCACCCAGGTAAACCAGGTACCTCCTGACCCATCCTCTTTGCTTCAGGAGTGCAATCCAGCAGCAGTGGCTGCTGCAGGAAGGGCTCCTTTGGTGACTTGCTGGGCCTTGGATCAGCTCACAAATGCTATCACCAGTGGACTCATCCATATTCTAGCAAAGGTGGTAGAGTTGTTGTTGTATTCTTAAAATTCTATTGCTACCATGGTTCTGCTGTGCACTTCTTACTGGTCGCTGAGTTAGATTGCTTACTATCATGCAGATGAGCTGGGTTGGGGCTTGTTAGTATTATTAAAGGGCCTATTTGCATAGGTTCAAGTCAGGCCTGCCTCCTTCAGAAATCAGCAGGCACTATTGAGCTGTGTTTGAGCATACTTGTAGCTTTAAAAGTCCTTGTAGAGCCAGATGCTTCTTTCAAATCACAGACATCCAGGCAGTTGTCATTTTAGCAACCTACTGGAAAAAGCCTGGGAACAGAGGCCAGTTACTAATGGCATGTGTGACCTGATTGTGTCCTGTGTGCGACATCTGTAATCTGCCGGCACCTTGAGTAAGTGAGTCTGAGGTGAACCCAGAATGGAGGATACTAATGGCACTCTGCACATGCAGCATTACTTAAACCTGTTTAGTGACTCTTTATTTGATGTCAAATTGTGGTGTTTTAACTTACAGAAATTACTCTTAAATATGAGGACAATGAAGAAACAAGCTTGCTGGGGAGAGCTGTTGAGACTGAGCTTTCCTGCACCCCAGTGTTGGCTCCTGTTCATTTGTGGGTGTAATTGTAGTCCTTACATTTCATCCTTAGAGCAGTAGGGAGCATGCTGGTTGAAGAGCACTACATCAAAATGAAATAACAGTGTAAGAATACTGAAATTTCATTTGATGGATGATGTAGTTCATTTTGTCTGCTATATTACAGTATTCATGTGGATGCCTCTTAACTTTCATGTGTAGATTTTCTAGATACAAAAGTTGCAGTTGCCACTTACAGTAAGTTTTTAGAGTCCTTGCCATTCATCTGGGGGATTTTTAGTTGAGATTTTGCAGGTTGTGTGAACAGAACCTGTAAGTAGTTATTAAATGTGATTTTTATTAATCCTAATGTTAAAAAAACGATGCTGGAAGTGGTTGTGTGTCCATACAGTTGATTTCTGAGGCTTTTTTATTTACAGGCTAATATGCATTACTCATACCTACTTCAAAGCCAATTTAAATTGGGAACTCCTGTTGATAAGTGTCACAAAGAAAGTTTTATTATTGCTCATCACAATGTAGATTTCCCCAACTTCAAAATCTAAATGTTTTTCAGTACTTTAAAGAACTGTAGTATCAGAATGATGACATACACTCTTAAAGGACAGTGAATCTTTTGATAGCACAAGAGGTACATACTTTCTTTAAATGTTTAATACTTTAAAATAATACTGTGGGTTTTAATGTTTTGGGTTGTTGCACTGCCTTGTCACGGGACTTTACTGCATGTGTGAACTGTGTTAATTAGGAAACAGCTTTGAGAGCCCCACAATGAAGGTCCAGGTTGCTAGCAGCCAGCTGTGACACTGACATGCTCATTGTGGCATAAGGGAGCAGGGGTAGGCCTGGGCTGGAGGGCTGAATTTCAAGCCAGGGTGATCACACCATCTTCCACCTTCCCAAATTCCTGCACGCTGCCTTTGGTGGTTGTAGCAGAGGTCACAGGAGGGAGAAGCAGTTGGGAAGGCTTTATGAGCAGAGCCATGCATGTCCCTGGTCATAGGGCAGAGCACAGAGCCATCTCTGCAGCTTCCCCTTTAGCACTGTGGGCACATCCAGCTCTGGAAGGTCTTTGATTTCTGTGTCAAAACTCTTGCATGGGTTTGCCCTTCCCTGTACAACGTCTGCTTTCCACCTCAGAAATGGGTGCTCTTCAAGGGTGAATGAGGTGGCAGGATTGTTCTGTGCGTGCAGTTTTTCTGCAGGAAGCCCAGTTGTTCCACAAATTACTTCTATCATGTGCATCTGTATTTCTGAAGACTGCATACCTAGCACCCTCTTAGAATATAAGCAGGGGAGTTGCTTTCAAATGTTTCAAGGTGTTTTGCTTTATTTGTGTTTCTCTCACTTCCCATTCTCTTTTCTCTTCCTTTTTTTTTTTTTTTTTTTAATCCAAAAGGTTCATTTGCATTGCAGGGTAAATCTTTTTTAAGTGCCTCTTTCACTGTGGTAGCCATCATGCTGTCATCACCAAAACCAGAGCTAAGAAGTTACAGGTGGAAAAAGCCTGCAGGATTGTCTGTCTTTCTAAGGAAAAATTAGGCCAGCTGGGCCACAAGAAAAGAGAAAATAAATTACTTGAATTTGATATGGCCCTGGGGAATGTGCTGTGCAGCCTGCCTGGTCAACAATGCAATAGGAAAGTTCATGCAAGCATGTGCCAACCCTCCCACATCCTAAAGCTTCCATTTCTCCGTCTGTATTTTTCCTCCCCCACAGTCCGCTTGAGCTCAGCAGCCCCTGCACTGGTGCCCCTCAGCTCTCTGCCAGGAACAGTAGGATCCAGCTCTGGACTCTTGATGAAACCTCTCCCTCTAGAAAGGTTTTTCTTTCCTCTCAAATCAGGTTCGCAGGTATTTTTCCTCATTGCTATCATTCAATTTCCAATAATAATTTCCAATTAAAAAAAAAATTAAATCGTTAAAAGTCAGTACAGTCAGCAGAAGTATTTGATTTTTAGTTGGAATATTCTGAAGTGAAAATGCTGTAACTTTTTCTCTTTTTTTTAAAAAACAACAACAACAACAACACCCTAGATCTAGTTTACAATGGATAACCACAACAAGTTAGTTCAAGAAAAGCATTAGCTGTTGCACTAAATTGGCTGGTCTTTTGTGAATTTACTGAACAATACTTGAATGTGCTGCTTGTCCCCTTTGATTTTTATTTTGATTAGCTTTTTCTTTGAGGAGCACAATAAACCTTTATAGTTTTAAGCTAAAATACTGTGGCCTGCTCTATATGTTATTCACAACTGATTTTTTGAACACATCAGCCTATAATTTTTGCAATAAAAGCCTCCATTAAGAATTCTCTGTGGGCTTTAATTGCATCTGTTAAGTAGACTACTTAGTAATGAAAGTACCACAGGGAAAAAGTGGTTCTTTCTGTAGAAGGTTCAGTTGGTTTACATTTGCCAAGTACAAAGTGAATAAAGTGTGAATTGGAGCTTCTGTGCTCATCCTCACAAGGTTCAATGAATGAGCTTTTCACTAGCTCATGTAGCACAGTGTGTATGTTGCTCTTGTAAGAGTATTCTTTTACAGTCCAGGTGACTATCAGATAGCTTTAACTGAAACCTACATCACACAATTGCAAGTGACCAAGTCATTTTATGAAGATTCACAAAACAGAGAGGGTGTTAAGGTTGTTTTCTGGTTGTTTCGTTTTGTTTTTTTTTTTTTTTCTCTAGTCAAAAGCAAAGTGCAAACAACATTGTGAGTAGTATAGGGACATGCTTGTCAGGGATAGGCTGCGGGCCAGACCCTGCAAGATGCAGAGTTAGTCAGTTATAATGCTATCGTCTTACATTCATTCTCAGAGAAGATGTGATTATTTTATATTTTCTAATGGTCACACTTTTTTCTGCATCCTATACGATAATGAGGGTATATGTCAGACCAGAAAACAGATGCTAGAGCCACATGAAATGTGTTTACTGCACACTGCCTTTGGTTCTGCTGAGCTGCTCAGTTCAGTGCCGGAGCAGGAGAACTGCCTGTAAATGTGCACCCATCTCTTTGCTGCCTTTCCACTCTAAAACAGTCACAGAAGACTGTGACCACACCCAAGAGGACTTCCTAAATGAATTTATGGCTATATACTCTGCATGTTTTACACAAAATTTTACCAGGAGATTTGTGAAGGCAGTTCTGAGTAATTTAGAAAGCACCACCTTTAAATTTTCAGACCATTTCAGTTTCTGCTCCAGCAGCCTCATAATCCCATCTCTGACCTTCTGCGGCAGAGATTGCTGTGCAAGCAGTCACTTCCATGGGAGCTCCAGGAGAGGCTGTCAGGGAAGAGAGGGAATAATCCCACTTGGAGGAGTAGTAATTTATCTTGTCTCTTTCATGCCTTTTCTTCTCCTTTCTCTGCATATCTTTTGGTATTTAAGTGTCTTTGATCTATCCTTTATTCCATTTTCTTTGTCTCCTGGAGTCGCATCCTTCCCATGCTTTTGTGTGAGACTGTCTTTCCTGTGCTCACTTCACATTCCTTTCAATTATGCTTCTTCTTTCTCTACTGTAGTTCTCCACCATTTTCCTTCCTGACATGACTCCTTTTCCCTGTGGTCTTGGACAGCAGCTTCTACTGTTAGGTTTTAGGCTTGACCCCTCTCTTTCTTCCTGTCCAGCTCACAGGGGCTGGTGCAAATGTTCAGGTGGAGTGTGGGGAGAAAATAATACAGTACTGGGGTAAATTCTTCAGCATACTGTACAAATATCAGTATGCATTTTACACTTTGTAGCAAGAATTACTGGAAATTCTGACATTGTGTCTTTTTTGTTGCTGTAGATGTACGTATAACTGTACATATTTCATGCATCTTGTTGCCTTTTAAAATGTCATGTTGCGTTTAATTGCATTGATGAAAGTTCTGCATCAGGTAAATTGCACAGTTATTCTGGCCTATTTGACAGCATAGCAAAGCCCTTCGGTATAGGCTTTGTTCAGATCTGGTTCCTTTATTTAAAGGAGATTAATGTATTAAGAACAATTTAAAAAAAAATGAATGCAAAACCAGCAAGAACATTTTTAGAGAATAAAAACTACAAGGAGGTGATGAGGTGACTGAGCAAACTAAGTATGGAAGGAAAGATGAGACTGGTGAGAAATCATAGTCCTATTCATATGTTCCTGAATGGTAGTAAAAAGGTTAAAGATCAATCCTTAAGGGCAGAACAAGAAGTAGAGGGCTTGTGATACAAGAAGAGGGAATAAAAGGACTAGGGCAAATATGTTTACAATGATAGGTTTAGGTAATTAAACAGGATGCAAACAAAAAATGTATAATTAATGTCCATCAAGAAAGGCCTAAAATAGGTAGTGTCTTCTGAGGCAGTAGTGATGTAATTTAATGATGCTTCCTACAAAGTAAATGAGAATCAGTAAAACACGTTAAATTGCTATCAGCCCCCTCCTCCATCTTGTATGATTAAGTGCATTTAATTTAAAAGGGAAATTGTGCTTCAAAACGTCGAAACGTATGACTGACTTCTCTTTAAAAACTGTGCACCCAGCTATGAAATGGAAGGCTATGTTCTCTAACACAAAGGGCTTCCTCAGATCTTTCTTGGTTCTCTAGCCTTGAGTCGGAATATTTGTAGTAATTCTGTTGTTGTTGTTTGTGGTTTTTCTCTTTAGGCTTGTAAATACTACAGTTCCCAGTGGCATGTTGTGAACTACAAATACGAACAGTATTCAGAAGACTTTCGACACTTACCACAGTAAGAGCTACCATAAGTTTTTCTTTTTTTATTTTTTTCTATTAGGTTTGTGTCATTTTGCTGAGCTTTGTCCATATTTGCACTTTCCTTTGTCTTACACACTCTGTTTGTTTTACCATATTTATAGTGCCTTGCATTTTTAAAAAGAGGAAGAAAAAGTCCTTTAGCAAAAGGTCAAGACTCTGCAGAATTCGCTAGTATCAACAAACTCTATTAGTGCTGATTCAAATCCTTAGAAGTGTGTTTGCGTATTCAAAGCACAGTTGATACAGGAAAGTTGGCTTTCAGTTTTCCTTAATAATGCATAAATGTCACTCACCTTTAACTGGGATTAATTCTTCTTTTAGTTACCCTGTGTAACAGAGGAGTAGGATTGCACTTAGTGCTTTATAGCTGCACCATACAGAAGAACTGGGTGCAATGTGCTGGTGTAGCAGTGGTGATACAAGGCTGCAGCAATGTGCAGGTGTCTGGGTAAGTGGGCATCCCTTCTGTGCTTGGAGGCAGTACATTTAAAATCAGTGTAAAGGTGCTGAGAGGAGAAGAAACAAGTTCCTTGTCTTGAGTGGAAGGAAATTAAGAATTTGGTGCTCATTCCTTCATGCATGAGTTTCTACCCATACTCCGGTTTCTGGCAGGTTTGTGCCTCTGTGCCCTGAGGACTGTTCTAGGGAGCAGTTAATGGAAACACTGAATGCCCTCACAAGCTGTGTTACCACCTCCTTTCCTGGAATTCAGGGCACTGAAATCATGATACTGGATGAAATAGATTGTTATGTGCACATAACACAGGAATTGGATGCTCCAGGCTTGGGTGGGAAGGAAACTAGTGCTGTGTTCAGAGGGTTTTGTGCTGCAAGCCTTCCCTCAGATCTGCATTTTCTCTCTTGTATGTTGGTATTTTTATGAACAGTGAATATGGTAGTACAAAAAGCTATTAAGAGCAGTTTTGCTAATCAGAGGTTATAAACATACCTTTTCTTGAGTACCCAGTGTACTGATTGTCTTAGAAAATTAATGCTTTTAGTGCTCAAGAAAAATTTTTGCAGCACAGCAGTTTTCCATTTAACCTTAAGTATCTTCAGTCTTATGAAATATGCATTTGACAGATATTGTTGCATTACTCTGCACAAAAGTAATACATCCTCTTCCGTGAAGATTATTCTAATATGGTCCTTAATATGATTTGCTTTCATGAGTTCATGCTCCAGGGATGTTACGGTGTCTCACATCTTACTTTTTTACCCCCTTGCATAGAGTATTATAACAAAACAAGAGATCTTGTTTTGCCTTGTACCAGAATGTAGCACTCAGGAGTGGTTTGGATGCATCACTGGTTGATATTTCAGAAGCAAAGTTATAGGAAAATTTTCTGTGTTGGGTTTGCTGAAAGTTGCCATGCCTTTTGAGTTTAACATACCTTAAACAGAGCTAGTTTGGAGTCCACCTCATTTTATGCCATTTCCAGCTGCTTCAACATCAGTAGACCTTGAATTGCACATACATGGTACAAATTTCTGTATTTTAGACTGCATCTCCTCAATAAAAATCAAGTGGCTTGGTACGTCCTTGTCATAGTATTATATCTCGCCGTTGATAGCTCTGAATACTCAGTTTCCACTGTTTTGTGTTTCATTTGTGCAAAACTGCTGTCACAGTAGCAGAAATCTGAGCGTATTTTTGTATCAATTCCTTTATCGGAAATCGTATCAGGGAAAATTGGGTGAGTGTTAAGTGTTCAGCTTTGCATCATGAGAAAGGAACTTGATTTACAATACCAGATGTAACAGTGGCTAAATACTTTCCTTCACTGAGGGTGTGTTCAACCTTCCCATGGGCTTTCCAATTCAGAAACACACAAACTGGGACTCAGCAGCCTTCAGCGATGCTGAAGGACTTCATATTTAATTGTACGTGAGGCCATACGGTGCTGTTTCACAGTCATACAACATGACAAGTAATAGCTGCATGTTGTAGCAGATTTTATCAGATATCAAAGTTACTCTTTCTGAATACTGACCCTTTCTGATTGAGAAGCAGTTGCAATGTGATGCCAACCACCTGGGCAGGCAGTGAGGACTCAATGTGTCCATGGTGCACTTCCACTGCTGTGGCACCAGGGAAGAGCTCAACAACATGCACACATCATCATCAAAATGTTTAGCAATTGCTTTAGTTTTTCTCTGAGTGTGTTCCTCCTTTGAGGTTTTTCTCAGGTCTTTCTACCCCTTCAATTCCTCTCTGTGAGCTCTCACTACCTCTTTTTACACCATTTTTCTGTGCTTTGTGCTAGTGTGTTCTTGGTTCTTGAGCAAGTGGAAGGGTGGAGGAAGAGCAGAGGTTGCTTAGTGTGTGCTGTGGTGACAACATGTCTGGGAACAGAAATAGTCATTAGCAAAGTTTTTGCTGTCATTTATAGAAAACCTCGAACATTTGATAGATATTTTAGGTCTGGACCCTTGGAATTCTTCATCTTCATATGGGTCTGAAGAGGCAGTAGGCAGAGAAAAAGAGGGCATACCAAACAGGATCATGTCCTTACCTCACTTTATCTGCCTGCCCTAGAAAGATGAGAAGCATGTCCAACGAGATTCCCATCCAAGGAAGGGAAAAACTTCTTCTGTGGAGAATGACACAGAGGTCTGAGTGGATGAGTGTTTCATGGGTGGTCAGTGAGCTCTGACATCTGAAGCAATAGTGATTTGTCCTTTGTTATCTTTTATAGCTCTGCCAAGAGGACAGAAAGATTTTCTTCTTTCTAATGAAACATATCCTGTACCCAGGCTTGTGGAAGGGCTGTGGTTTAATGGGACAGGCTCTCACTCTCTGACTGTGGAGCAGCAGAGTGGGACAGAGTTGCTGTGTCAAATGGTGAGGGGCCAGCACCCTGCTAATCCAGCAGATTTCTGACTCTTCCTTCCCTTCCCTAGTACCATCAAGGACTTTAGGGTTGAGGTTTTGTTTTGGGTGTTTTTTCAGTAGCTGACTAACTTGTCCTGTTACTGGTACAGATTCTCAAGCGAAGTAGTGTTACCTGCCTATGTGTGGTCAGAGACCATCAGTCAGCCTGCCTACACATCACCCCAAAAGCACTGCAGTGCACTTCTAGTCCTGAATAATGAATAGACCAATAGGATTTTTGTCTAAAAATGTGAAGGCTTGAATGATATTTTTTGTAAAAGGTGGGATTTAGCTGGAGATTTTTGTTTTGGGGCTCTCTTGCATGGGAGGGAGTGCTTGTGTAAAAATTTTTAACAGCTGCCCTTGGTTGCATTGGAAAATCTGCAGTGGATTTCCATCACAAATATTCTGAATATTGACACTTTTACAGATGTTAAAGATGTCAATAGATTGCAAATGTTCCTTTTATTCAAAATATTGATCAGTTATTTACATTAAACAAACACCCAAACCAGAGCAAACTAAAACAGAGAGTAAAGCACTCCTGTGTTGTGTGTATACTTGGTTCTCCTGGCTCTGCTGAAATGTGACTGCCCTCCTGCAACCTCATGAGGACACTGACTTTGAAATGGGGAAGTGAAGAGGAGGTGGATATTACTTATTACTCTAATCTTCCTAATTTATAGCTTGTGTATGAATGAATAGAAACCGGTCAAAGTTACCACTTTTTTTCTTTCCTAAATTAGTGACATTTAACATTATGTGCTAGTGTGGCCTTAAGTTCACGAAGCTGAGAGAGGAAACTAGCTTAGGAGTGTGTGACTTCTCAACTTCTCTTTGGATAAGCTATCTTGCACAGTAGAGAGTAGTATTGCTCTGTTCCCATTCTCAGGCTGGGTAGATGAAAGTAAGTTTTGGAAAAGTTGATCTTCCTGATAAATGATGGCTTTTAGCATGACAATTTTTGTAGGTTTTCATATGATAACTAAAGATTTTCAAGATGATGTGCAATCTTCAGGAATTTGAAAACAATATTGATATTTCTCAGGCCGCAGAAAAATCTATTTTTTTTTCTCCATTTAAAAATATCTTTGAATTTTTACTATGTGTGTTTTTCTGCTATTTAAGGTTTAGTTCTGCAACATGTGAGGTACTCTGGGCCTAAAGTACAATTACTTATGTGCTTAAAATTAAAGAAGTGCTTAAGTGCTTTGCTTTTTCATATTGTTTTGAAGTCCACAATATGAAGATCTTAAATGGCACTACATCAAAAACATCTGTGTATTTTTGAAAATTACTTTGAGGCTATGCTCATCATATTGAATAGTAAAAAATATCTTGAAATATTGAAAAAAATGTAGAAGTTTTAAGCTGAATGTTCTAATGTTCTTCTTGGTTAGAAACAGCTATTAAGCAGTTCATTTTCATTTGACAGCCTTAAATGGGATACTTCTTTGGAAATTGTGTTTTGTTGCCTGTTGTGGTGGAAGAGCAGTGAAGAGAATGAGAAGTGCTGTTTCATTGTTTGTGTAGAACTGTTGCAACTTCATAGTGTTGGGGGAAAAAAAGATATATGGGGCTTAAGAAAAAGCTGTATTTTGAATCTATAGAACTATAGTAATTTTTAAAGGGGGTAATGTGATCACAGCAATAGGTGCACTGAAGATACCATGAGGGCTCAGGATGGTTGCTTCCCTGAAATAGCAGGTACATGATTATTTAAAAAAAAAAAAAAAAAAAAAAAAAAAAAAAGGAAGTTAAAGACATTTTTTCTCCCCTCCCAGAAATGACTATAGACCAGAGAAACTGCCATCACATTCCTTTGAAATCGATCATGAAGATGTGGATAAGGATGAAGTATGTATTCTGTTTTGTAGTGTTTTTTTTTCCTCCTGGGGAAGAGTTCTTTATTGCTTTAATATCAAATAAAGAATAATAAGGAAGACTTGTTATCTCATATAAAGTATTTCATATTTTAAGTTACTCTGAAGTTAGTGGAACAGCTTTGTCTCCTGTGTCATATACATAACAGGCATATTAATAACATCTTATTTTAAAAGGAATGAAAGGATGATTATTTGTTCTCAAGCAGATATTCATACATTACAGTTTTCTTTCATCTTAGAATTCAAAAAGCAAGTCCATTCAATATTAATCATGTCTTTCATGCAGGATACAACATCCCACTCATCTTCAAAAGGTGGTGGTGGTGGAGGAGGAGGAGGAGGAGGATTAGCAGCAGGAGTTTACAAGTCTGGATGGCTTTATAAAGGGAATTTCAACAGCACTGTAAACAATAGCATTACTGTTCGGGTAAGGGGACAGCATTATTCTTTCTTTATTCCATTTGGATTTATATCCCCCACAGAGGCACACTTGTTTGCCATTGTCATTTAGCTGTTTATATCTCAGGTTTGATTACATTGCTTTAAATGCTAGTAAAGTAATATTGAGTTGTCTGCAAAATAATGTGATTGAAGTGCAGTTAGGAGTTGCCTGTTATTTAAAATCTGTGAATAAAGTATCAGCGAAAATAATTTGCAATAGAACAATTGTCATTCTTTTTCCTTTCCTCACTGCAGTCATTCAAAAAGCGCTACTTCCAGCTGACACAGTTGTCGGATAACTCGTATATTATGAATTTTTATAAAGATGAAAAAATATCAAAGGAGCCAAAGGGATGTATTTTCTTGGATTCTTGTACAGGAGTCGTACAGGTAAGTTTCAATTTATTTCACTGTATTGTTTGGTTATCAGATAAATTTAAAAAGACAAATAGAAGAACACATACATTAATGGAACAGTGGGATCATTAGCAGTGTCATGAAATGACAACACCATTAGTTTTGCACTTAAAATTGGTGCAAGTGCTCAGACTGACAGGTTACAAAGCCCACAGCTGAATTACTGTAGCAGATCATTCATATGCTCTTTGCCCATGGCACACAGAAGAAAAAAATATCATTAAATGTTTCTTTTCACTGGAATTATTTTCTTAGCTGCCAGATTTTACCTCACGCTTACTAAGAGCATACTTGTTTGTTGTGGGTTAAAGAGACTCAGGTTACAAAGCATCGACTCTTAGGCAAAGGGTAAATTAATCCTGTGTTATCCTGAGCCTCCTTGAAGATCATAATTTCTGGAGGTGATAGAGAGTTGTAATGGCAGCAGGTAGGACACAGCTTTATTGTTTATTGTGGCTTGGAATTGTAAGTAGCCAGAACTATATGACACCACCTTTTTTTTTTTTCTTTTCATTCCCCCTAAGATTGAGTTCTTAGCCTTTTTCCCTCTCTTGCTCTGCCTTTCCTCTAATTCTGTTAAGATATTTCTCTTTTTTTTTGTTTGTTTTTGGTTTGGTTTGTTTTTTTTTTCATTCTAAACAAGATGTTATCTTGAATAATAGATTACTGTGGTTGATCTAGCCCCATTGTCACTCAGTAAGGAAATTACTTTTTTTTTAATTAAGTTACATTTTATTTGTTTCTACTTAACCAGTAAAGATTGGTAACAGTGCTAGTGCAGACTGATTTAAGGGTTGCTTTGAAAGAAACCTTTCAGGTAATGCAAGGGAATATCCCCTGATAAACACAAGCTCTATTTGTTGGGAAGTCTCTCCTTCACCCCTAAACAGGCCCTCTGGAGCAACTAAAATAATCAGTGAGTGATTCGCTCTGGGAACAAATATTTGCTGACAGCCCCTTGCAGAACCTCATTCCTCCACCCAGGACAGTACCCAGCTGTGTAGGCAATGACTGTTTCCTCTGTGTAGTTCAAAAGGGTGTTTCTTTTTTCAAACAGGTGTAGGACAGGATGGAGATAAATATGTAGGCCAATGATGTTTGTCTGTGTCAGTTCATTGACTTGAAAGACTGAGTAGCTTGCAAGTGTGGCAGAAGCCATAGAGGAGATTATTATACAGAAATCCAGTTTAGAAAGTACTGCTTGCTCCTGCTTGCTGGCAGTGTGTGCTTTCTTTTAAGATGGATCTCAGCCAGAGCTCTAGTTAAGCCCTGAATAACCCTGTAGGGGTTGTACCTTGTTTTAGGTACAGATTTAGTGCTATCCCAGGGGGTGCCTGTTCTGCTGTATTGTTTCTGATGGTGCTCCATGATAGCAGAAACGTCTTGACTCCAAGATTTCTGGCACTTTTGACTAAGCTCTGACAAAAAGCTCAAGAAACCTTTGAAATCCTCCTCCAGAACTTTGACAGCTGCCTTGTAAATCTACATTGTTCCTGTGAATTGTCCCAAACTGTTTGAACTGTATGTTCTCTTCTCACCTACCCCCAGACACTAGTTTTCATGATTGTTCTTTGATTGACATTTAGAATAGGACGCACAAGTTTATGAGCTATCTTCACTGGCAAGAAGCGAGAGTCTTGGCCAAGGGGGGTAACAGGGCAAGTACCATCAGCTGTCAAAGCCTGTGATGAACTTAGAATCATAGGGGTGAAAAACAAAACCTGTCTTAGAGTTGCCATGAACAGGGAGACCATGGAATGTGGAGAAAGAGTTGAGTAAAACTGATGATTTAGAGGCAAACTGTGATGTGAAAGTTCTGATTTAATGAGTTTTAATACCACTATAAACCATTTAAATGCTCTCTTGTGGGTTGAGCCCAGAGGGCAACTGAGCACCATGATGTTGCTCTTCCCTCACATTTTAGCCCCCCTGCAATGGGAAGGAGAAAATTAAGCAGAAAGCTCCAGAATTGAGATAAGGACAGGGAGGGGTGGCTCACCCATTACCACCAGGGCAAACTTGTTAGGGGAAGAAAAAGAACATCACTTTAATTCAAACACTAACAGCAACCACACTTAACAGACAAGGTGGGACAAATGAGAAGCATTATCACATCTTAAAAACACCTCCTCCCACCCCTTCCTTTTTCCTGAGCTCGGCTCTGTTCCCTGTTTCTCTACCTCCTCCCCCAGCAGCATAGGGGACAGGGGTTGGAGGGTGCAGTCAGTCCGCTGCTCCTTCCTCCTCAGGAGGGAGTTGGGGAACTCCACTCATTCTTCCCCTGCTCCACATGGATCCCCTCTCCCAGGAGACAGTCTTCCATGAGCTTTCTCCAACATGAGTCCTCCCCATGGGATGCAGCCGTTCCCATGCTGCCCTGGCCTGGGTCACCCCTGTGTGTTGCAGCCCTACCAGCTCCAAACCACAACAGCAGGGGCTGCTGGTTCCCACAGGGTCCTGGCCTCCTTTAAGTGCAGTTGCCTGCTCTGGTGTGGGCTCCTCCATAGGCTTCAGGTTAGCTTTTGCTCCACCATGGACCTCCATGAGTGCTGGTGGGGATACAGGAGGGCTCTCTGCTCCGGTGCACATGTCCCCTTTTCCTCCTCCTTCCTTCCACTGACCTCGGTGTTTGCATAGGTGTCCTTCTCATAACTCCTCAAGTCCCAACCCCCCTCTCATGTTCCCCTTCTTAAATAAGTTCTCGCAGAGGTGCAGCCGCTGTCACTAATTGGCTCAGCCCTGGCCAGAGTCAGGTCTGACTTGGAGCTGGGGGAGCTTAAAGAAACTTCTCAGAGTGTACCACCTCTGTAGCCCCCTCCCCCGCTACCAAAAACCCCCACCACACAAACCCAGCACACTCTCTATGAATGACTTCAAGCTCCTGTTTGATAGAGGTTGAATATCTAAATTGTAGTAAACATCCTGGAGAAATCATCTTCAGATAAAATACAAAATACTTCCAAAATAATTTATTTTTTTATTATTTTTTGTTATTTTGGAAGAATGACCCTGCAAGCATTAGACTTAGCCTGATGTTTTATTTATAGCTCATCCATAGTTTCTTTTTGAATCTTGTATTATTTCCTAATGGAAGAAATTTTAAACCTGAAATTAAGTGTTGAAGATTACAAGTCAACCTCAAGGTCCACACACCATAGGGAAGGATTTATAAAGTAGCAAACTGAGAAATGGTACTTTTTTTTTTTTTTTTTTTCCTGTTAACTGATCAGGAAGAAAATAGTTGGCTTTAGACTTGAAACAAAGACTTTGCTGTAGATCTCATCTGCTTGCCAGAAGTCTGAAGAGCAGATGGAAAAGTGGATATTGAAGTTCCCTTGCCCTAATGTTCTTAAGATTCAGCATGCGAGATGTATTGCTCTATTAGATAATGTCTAATAGTGTTACAGAACCTGATTTAAAGACCTTGGCCATGTCTGTAGGGGGAAATACATAATATAGACAAGAAATGCATTCATTTTAATGCTCTTTGTATTTTTTGAAGAGAAATTGAAATGTAGCATTTTTCTATATAGATTGTGCATAAATTGGTATACATAATCCACTTATACAAATAATCTATCTTTCCAGGTTTGGAACGGACACTACCTAAGATTCTTGGCATAGTTCTGTTCAACTTCTAGATCTTGGTCAAGCCCTCATATTATATCAGTAAAACCAGGTTTCAATGCAGTTTTAGTCTTTGTTTTACATTCATTTGAATATATGCGGTGATTGGAGGATTAGAGTGATTTCAGGATCAAGAAAATTATTGGACACCAAAGAACCAGTTGCCACAAAACCCAATCCTGTTCTTATGCTGTGTTGGGTGAACTGAAATTCATATCCCTGAAAGAATATTCACCTCAGTGAAGTAGTTGAGAGAAAAACTATTTCCTACCAAGAGAATTTCCAGTAGCAGAACTAAGAAATAACACACATACACACACACAATCCCAAGTCAGTTTGAAAAGCCAAGATTTGACTGACTGTTGACCCCGAGTAGCTCAAGAAGTTGTTCAGTCTTAACTGATTCCTGAGCTGGGTCATGGCATGTAATATAAGGACTGGAGCAAGTGATTAACAACAGATTGGGGAGGAATCTTCTAAATCATCTCTGCTGTTGGAAAAAAAAACATTCATGGATCTTTATTCTCAGTGTCTTGGGTTCTCCGTCTCCTCCTCTGCTAATCAGTATCAGATTTTGCCTCTGTTCCTCTTAAATAAAAATATCACTGTATCTCACCATCTGGCTTAGAAGCTATTCCTAGTAACTTGTTGATATAGGACTGCACTGAGAAATAGTTATAGTATGCAGAGCTACAAGATACCATTGTCACGTTACTTGAGACTGTTAGTGAAGAAAAATAAAACTGAGTGAAATAGCCAGTTATGGGGTGGATGAATTGTTTTTAAATTGTCAGCATCTCTCCAAGGTTAGATGTGTCAACAAAGTGATGGCAATTTTCTGGAATATTGAAAACAAAACAGTGGCACTAATGTGCATAGTCCGTGTTTGTAACAGTTTGATGAAGTAATAGGGGCTAGGACCGGTCGGTGTTCTTTCAGATTTAAGTAAGGAGGAAGAGACAATTGTTGCAACTGCTTTCAGAAGGCTAAGAGATAAAAGCCTCACTAATTTGTTAAATTTGAGGAAGAAAGCACATTATATTAGATCATATCACTTTGTTTAATTTTATTGAGCTGTTTCAGCACTATACCTCACCTTTTGCCTCCTGCAAAGAATTGTTGAAATCACCTTAGTCATTTTTAAAATCCTTCTAACACAAAAGCAGCAGTGGGAAGTACCCATTGTAATCTTTTCATGTGGAGGAATTTGTCCTATTGCAATCTTCTGGAGAGATTTACTGGTTAATCTCTATTCCAAGTTTAGACTCATACCATCCAGAAGGCCTTTCAGAAAAATATGAAAAGTATAAAATTATGTAGAAACGTTCTCATCCTAACCACAATGTTTCTAACTTCAACAGGTGCTCAGAAATTGTTACCTTTATGTATCTTGTTAGCAACATCTGTAAATATCTTCAAACAGAAGATCTTATAAATTGTTCACAATTAGCTTTGACCTGTTCAGGTCCAACCTCAGCAGTCAGGGATGGAATAGTCTATGACCATGTGCCGACTTTGGTTGCTTGCTAGTTTGAACTTGGTGAACTTGGTCCTGTTCCCACAGAGCGAATACTGACATGACTTAACACTACTTAGTATCTTTTTGAGTGTCTGGTGTGCTGTTAAGGTGTAAGAGACTTGGGCTTTAAAGGTGTTCTCTCGAGACAACTACAACACCCATGTAGTAATACTGTACTTAGCCCTCAGAGGTCTTTCATTATTCCCTTTGGGAGATATTCCCTACTGTAGTTTGAAGTGTTACTGTCCAGAGTCTTAGATTTCTGTGACTAAATAGGAGACGTATATTTGGTCATAGAAGATCTTAGATGCACAAAGACCCAGCAATAAATTAACATAAATTTCTGTTAATATCACACTACTTGGATTTTCTTTAAATCCACTGAATTTTGCTTGAATGTTATTTTTAAGGAGTGGCCATATACAAGTCCATCTTATGGATGCCTTTTCCAGTCCCTTTTTATAATTAGTTCTAGTGTTTATTTTTCTTCTCCTTTTGTTCCAACAGAATAACAGGCTTAGGAAACATGCCTTTGAGTTGAAAATGAATGACCTCACATACTTTGTGCTGGCAGCTGAAAATGAGCAGGATATGGATGACTGGATTTTCACTCTCAACAAAATCCTGCAAATAAGCCCAGAGGGAACCATTCAGGAGAGGAAAAGTGCAGATCTCACTGATCTGAAACTTGGTAAGAGTGAATAGTCTCTTGCATTGGGTTTTTTAAATCAAATGCAAAAAATTGAACCTTCAGATATCACTACTGAATCATCTTAACTGCCTAAGTCTGTAATGGATTCTGCACCTATTGATTTCTGACGGAGCAGCACCAGTCTTCTGGCAATCCCTGAACAATGTCAGCTAACTCCCCACAGATCATTTTCAAAAGGCTGTGGGGGAGGTAAAGCTTCTCCCCACAAAGTCAGCAGGAGCAGCATGGTTCTGCTTTGCATATGCAGCTCTTTTTCAAATACAGTCCTGTCAGTGATCTTGCTAGTACTTTGTATTTTACTGTCTTGAGAGTCTGAAGGTTTTAAAAAGTTTTGTGCTGCGGAGAGGTTAAATCAGTTCTTTTTCCAGCGCTTTGTTTTCTTTAAAAAAACAGGATCTAATAATTAAAAAAAAAAATAATCCCAGCTATGATATATTGCTCTCTTCCTGGAAGCTTATTAACTTTTCATTTCTTGCTTTTGTGAATTTGTATATTAATATTCTTTCATTGTGGAAGAAAGAATTGGATGCTCTCTTATACCACAGTAACTCATTCCTCCACCTAATAAATCCTCATTTAGTTTGGATGAACCCCAGCTGAAATTCTAAGACTGAAAATACTTGAAACTTTAATACAGATTTGAACTGCATGTGTTCTGAGCTCCACACGTGTCTGGATCTTGGGGAAGTTTAGAGCTAATTGAAGGCTTTATCCTGGTGTTTGTAGTAAATTCTGATTTAAGAGGGACAGGATACCCTTCATATAGTCAGAGATTTTTTTCATAATTTGGATGCGCAAGAGACTTGCATTTCAGAATCAGAGAAGTACTTTTGAAACTCCTACCCATAAGGTATATTAGTGAAACAGGAAGAAATATAAGCATAAAAGGTCAAAGACATAAGGCTAACAGAAAACAGAAGTCTCTACTTGTAAAAACCCTGATAGCAAGCAATAGGAATGTGCTATGGAGTTAACTTGTCAAAAGGCATGATGCTTATTTGGCAGAAGAGCCCTAAATGGCTGTAATGACTTATTTCACATTGTGCTGAATTACCCAGTGAAAGCAGAATGGTCCCTGGTGAGCTAAGCAAAGCAAAGGGTGGGTTGCTGTGTAGTGCTGTTCTCTGGATCCATGGATTTGCAGCTTATGGAATCCCGACTGCATCCTTGCCCTTCTCAAAGAGCAGGTAAGGTCCTGCCTGCCTCACTGAAGACTCCCTTTACTGGGATTCCAAAATCTTCCAGTCGACATAAACCCTCGGTGTAGTTTCAGAAGGGAGTGAGAGAGCAAAGGAAAGCGTCTTTATTGTGGGCATGAATATATGTTACGGATAAATGTGTCAGAAGTTTCACTGAGAAGAGTCAGACCTATTGTTTGAAAGCTTAAATATAGACTAAGTTACAGTAGGCACCGGTGGGAGATGAGGTTGAGGAGGACAGAGTATCTCTTCCATTTATTAGCCTGATGATACTAAAGAGAATAAAAAGAAATAGCATGGGGATAGATTTTCTTTTCTTTTTTTTCCCTAAACCCAATGGTAATAGCAAGTATAATAAAAATATTTGCATATTTTTTTCTTTTCTTTTCAAGACTCGGCAGAAGTTTTGGTGAATTATGATTGCTCTCAGGAAGAGAATGATTCTTCAGAGAACACCCTGCACCCAGACTTTGCAAAAGTAATGGTTGTTATATTTATCTTTACAAGTTTGGTGGAAAGTGTTACCTAGGTGAACAATGCCTGCCAATAGATGATCATACTGTGAAAGGTTTTAAAATATAGCACAGTCCATTATGATTGTTAGAGCCATGAAAAATGACAGGAAAAATTTTCTTTCTGAACATCTGATGGCTTGGTTTAAATGAGAAAAGCTCAACTGGATGTAAAGAAAGTAGGTGCTACCTAAAGTGGTTTGATTTAGACCTGTGAAGTCAGTACGTGTCTGGTCCCTGCAGTTATCTGTGAAATATTTACTCTTTTTAACTGCATTTCAGAAGATCTTGGCCCTTGGAGAGCCAAGATTTCCTGTGTGACTTGAAAGGAAACGAGCTGTGAGCTGCTCATCACCTTCTGTAATTTCATTGAAAGATGCATGTGGTATCAGGGGAGACGTTTTGTCCTCTGGATCTCATAAACTGCTTCATGTGGATGAGATAATTGTAGATGATGTTAAGAAGCTTTTTGATGAAAAGCTAGATTGGAAATATTTCACTGATTTTTCTTAAATGAATGTAAGATCTGTTTGTAGTCTTCTGTCAGTGAGCTACTATAGACACTATCTATCTACACAGCCACGTGCTATTTGAGGGTATTACTTCCACAGATTTGAACTGAAAGCTGTATATACAAATGACAACAGAATTTGGTCTACATTTTACTGTAGGTTGTGTTGATATGTATGAAGTTGTCAGGAAGTGAATGTGGAGCTCTTGGTCTTGTTGTGCTGCTTCTGCTTGTTACTTAATGTGTGCTAGTGATGTCACACTATTGTGAAAAGCACAAAACATTGAATGGGACCTGAACAAGAGCATAGCCTGTACCTTGTCAGCTAAGGTTTGTACTTAAGGGCAACCAGGAAAGCTGTGGACTCCGTTAATTGTTCAGAGATTGAAAAATAAAGCAAAGTTAGGAAAAACAAAGTTCGGAGAAAGACTGAAGGAGCTGAGCATGTTTAGACTGAGAAAAAATGTTTCAAAGATACCATGAGGGATCCGTAAGAGGAAGGGAAGGTGTAGGGCATACTTCACATTTTGCATGAATGGGCTTAAATAGGGGGGAAAAAATTAACAAAGTTAGACATAAGGATAAACTTTTAAAAGGCAGGGTAGGAAGGCACCAGGTGGCTTCAGGAAGTTGAGTTGGTTTTATCAGAGAGCTTATTATTAACATAGGCATGTGTCTGTCAGAAATAAAATGGGTGTAACTGATCCTGCCTTGTGGCAGAAGAAGGGATGGGGAAAGGACTCCCAGCCTAACCTTTAGATGACACACTGCAGTCTGTCTGTCTGCCCACCTGTAAGGCTGAGCTGCACTTTCCTGCTCCCTTTCCTGACCTCCCCCTGACACAAGTGGTTTTCTGTGGGGCTTTTATTTTTCCTTTGACTTGGGAATCCTTAGTGATTTTAGTGCAGTGATCCCCCATTCTGACATCTTACACAGTGGATTCTTTAGGAAGATATATGAACTTGAATTACTTAATTCATCTATTCTGGGGTTCCTTAGAAGTATATCATGGCCTGAAAATCCCTGCTTCACAAGCATATAACCTTCAAAGAGTGCTTGAAGGTGGTTTGGGATGCCTACTACAGAAATGAGAAGTGTTGTTACAAATGAAACATTGATCATTCATGTAGAAGTCTAACAACTCTATGGATTTCTGTTCCTGTGCAGAAAACTAATTTATTATCTGTCACCACAGTACATCACAGAAACAGAAGAAACAGTGAAAGCCTCTCGAAACACAGAGCGATTAAATCTTTTCTCTTTGGATCCTGATATAGCAGTAAGTGGTTTTTTGGTTTGTTTTTTTTTTTCAATTTCTTAGATGTTTTAAAATACAGGTGGTCTGAGCTGACTGGGTTAGCTAAGCCACCAGGGTGGATTGAAGTTAAGCAAGCAACTGGGTATACCCAAAACTTCAGCTTTGAAGGGTGAGGGGAGCTATTTCTGGTCTGTAGAGATTTCTGTATAGACTCTACCTATATCTGATCACAGAATGGTTGAGGATGGAAATAACCTCTAGAGATCATCTAGTCCAGTGTAGCTAAGCTTTGAATCATTAAAGCAGACTGAAAATATTACAGGAGCAGAACCTTCTCTTGGACTGGGTAAGTTACAAGAACAGTGTTTTTATTGTTATTCATTACACTGCATTTAACTACAAAAATATGCATGGATATAAAAAGCAGAGAGAAGGTACAGCTGGAGGTACAAAAGGCTATCCATGTGAAAAAAAGTTTAGCTGGAGATGTAAGAAGCTTTTCTTTTTACCTTTAGCTTGCTTATCATTTAGTTTCAGAGTCCATGATTCAAAGAATATTATTCCTTGCACTGAATGTACATTTATTGGTGATTTGACTGGAAACTTTATTTTAGTTAAAAAGAAGACGTAAGTAAAATTGGGATCAGTATATATTCACACTTGAACTCTTGTCAATCAACTGTGGCACCGTTATTAAAAATATTAAGTGGCTTGAAATAGTCACAGTGATTGTCAAGACCTTTAAAAAGCTTGCTTAGTTTTGGAATGCTGTGCTTTTCTCATGTATAACAAATCGCCCAACTTATTTCAGTCACTGAATCCTCAGAAGAAGGAGTTTCCAGGGACAAACTCAGTGATCAAGCCATTTGAAGAAAAGCCTGCAAAGAGGATCCTGATAACTTGCAAATCCCTCAGCTTGAACCTCCAGGCCTGTGTTACTGAAAATGAAAATGATCCTTCAACCAATGTATGTTTTACTTATTTCCCTGTGATTTTTTTTCCCTTCTTTTTTTCTCTTTTTCTGTGCTCTTCTTAATTTGGAAAGAGAAAGTAAAAGGGAAGCTTTATCACGCACGCATAATGCATTCACTCCTTTTCTGCTCATCCCTTTGGACCGAATAATGAAACTGATGAATTTTCAATAAACATTTTGAAGCTGATTTAGGTTGCAGACTTTTAGCTACAGTTCGATGGGGAGTTAAAAATGTTAAAACCTTGAGGATTCTTAACAATTGCTGTAAGAACGACAAGTTTAAACTGCCAAGACCTATGTAGGGAGGCAATTGAGTATCAGTTGCTGGTGAACTGGTTTTGTGTTTTTCAGAGAGAGACCAGGAACTAAGCAGATTAAATTACAGAAGAGAAGGCAAAACAGAAAGGACTGGATGCTTCATCTAGTGCAAAAGCCCAGCTAAAAACAGGACAAGCCAGAAAATTTTGCTTATTCTTACTTTAAGAAAAAAGGGCAGGGAAAAGCAAGATGTAGCTGTCATTCCATAGCTTCTAGTTAGTTCTCTGAAGCAGGAAAGTTTTGAGAAATTGGTGCCCTGCCAACTCAACTGCCATACATTACATAGGAGGCACTGATTTTTTTTGTTTTTTGCCCCCCTCTTCATTTGAAGATGACCTCTACATGAGTGCATATTCAGCATGTTGTAATCAATACTTCATTTTGGCAGACTACAACAAATGTTTAAATGAAGTTGTGAGAACTGTACCAAGGGCACGCATTAATTCACTACAGAAGCTGGAAAAGAATAGAATATTGTACCTGCCATGCATTGTTCCTTATCTCCAAAGTTTTAAGATTCTGGTTTCTGGACAGCTCAGGTGTTACTCTGAGATTGATTTATTTTCTCAGAACTATGAAGGCTCTTTGGAGGTTACTTACAGTCATAGGACTTAATTCCCTTGTACTATGTGATAGAATAAGTGGGTACTGTCGGAGCAGTTTGAATGCTCTTGGTTTCCTAGCAAAATGGAACATGTGTTTCCCACAGAATAATACACCCATGCATTTGTGTTTGTACCAGTAAACATTTTTCATCTACTTATATTTGTCATCTTTGTGCCACATTTCTGACGATCTCTGGAAAGCCCACCCTCACTCTTCTTTCTTTTATAATGACTCTGAATCTACATTTTTAAAATCCTGTAAGATGTTTCTCTGGGGCTCTATTCATTTACTGTGATAATTATCTGTGACAAATACATTTGTTTTTTATTCTGTGAGTTTCTAAGTTAGCTGTCAATTACTGTTCTGGCACATTGTTAACAAACTACCTTTAAAAGCCCCTAAAATCACATGTTTGGAAGCTAACTTTGACAGGGATGTGTGTAAGCATGTGTTTTTAATGAATAATTCGTAAATAATATTTGTTTGCTTTCTTTTTTTCTAGCTGCAGGAACCTATTAAAAGGTAGAGTTTACCCCATTGCTCTCAGTTACCACTATATTATGTTTCTGTTTGCTTCTCCAGGTAGAGCCTTTCTTTGTGAGCGTGGCGCTGTATGATGTCAGGGATGGCAGGAAGATCTCTGCTGATTTTCATGTGGATTTGAACCACACGCTCGTTAGGCAGATGATTTCAGGTTCCTCATTTTCATTAGAAAATGGCACTGTTGAAAATATAGACTCAAATGAAATGGAAGAACCACGTGTCAAGGGCTTCCCAGAAGAATGGCTGAAATACCCAAAACAGGTATTCCATGTATGGCTTGCACGACTGACTGACTCATGTGACTTACTTTAGTTCAGTAGTAGTATTCATTTTCACCAGAGAATTTATCTGTACTACCAGTGGTTCTTGTGTTCAAGAATACTCCTTTTATGTGTATCAGTGGTGCTTGCGTACAGATGCTTGATTTTTGAGCTCCCTGTATAGACTTTAAAACCATTTACAATCCAAACTTTAAAAAGTTAGGGTCTGTTATGTAGAGAAATCACCCATGTTTCCCATGCTCTTTGGGTTCACTTGCTGACCTCTGCCAAAACAGCAACTTAAAATGACACCTAGATACTGCATTAATCTCAAAGTTGTTCCACATTCTTGCTGTTGCTGTAAGTCTTACTCTGAAACCCCATATGTTACTTTTTCTTCTCCTGGTCATTCCCCCAAGGTGTGACTGAGTCAGGCCAGCACTTAACTGTTCTTCTTGGACAGCACTTAGGTTAGGTGATGCCAACGTGGTCATGCTGCTTCTTAACACAAGTCAGTCTGTTTGCAAGGTGTTGCATGTGCACAAGCCTACTTCAGCACTAGCACAATGATTTTATTTTCCATCTGGCTGTATTGAATATGTGGAGATAATAATCCTCAGTAACCCTTTCTGAAGTTGGTTTGTTACTGTTTCCATCAAGAGAAAGCATGGGCAGTATTTCATTTCTCCAGTATTGCTATATACTTTTTAACTGTTGTCTCTTTTATCCATAGGCTCTGTTCTCCATAAGTAATCCTCATTCTGAGATCGTATTAGTGGCAAAAATAGAAAAGGTACTTACAGGAAACATTGCCAGCAGTGCTGAACCTTACATTAAGAATCCTGATTCTTTTAAGGTAATGTAACAGGAACATCAGTTCCTTCTTTATCAGCTTCAGCCTATCAGAAGCTGAAGACATTGCAAACTGTGCTCACAAATCCCACCAGTGTGTGGCTGCTGAACAAGACAGCTCACAGGAGGCCCACACCTAAGAAAGCAAATATCCAAGCTCCATCGACTGAATGAACGACGTACCGTTTTGTCTGCAACATATGAATCCATTCATGATGCATTCCAATGCTAGTTATGTCTTAGCAGAGTGAAATTCTCCATCAGGAATCTTTTAGATTGTGAGTTAGTGCACTTTGTATACAAGCAAATTTGGGGTACGTACCTGTTTCTCTCTGAGAGCAGGCGATGCATCTGCTTTGAGTGTATTTCAGAAGACTGGAATAACTGTAACTAACACAGTTCTGACTGAAGGGATGGTGAAGGGCTTTTGTTCATCAACAGCAACATATTCATCTGTGATGTCTTTGCAGTCCACCCAGAACCTTCTGTTATGGGCAGTATCGGGCTAAATTATTTTAGGAACACTATAGCCTCTTCAGCAGAGGAGTACTTGGATGTACTCTATGCTGCATTTCAGATATTATAATGATACTGATTAAATAATTAATATTTTATTTTTTTGCAGTGCGCACAGAAAGTGTTAAAATCCAATAAACAGTTCTGCAGCAAGCTGGGGAAATACCGTATGCCATTTGCTTGGTCAGTGAGGTATGTATTAATTACTTTCATAATTTTGTATCTTATAGCTTATTCTGCTCTTGGACTTGTATCCTTTTAATCTTTTCCATGCTTTCTGTCTGAAGCTAAGCAAAGCTTTCTACATGGTCCAGGGCCACAGAAGATCCTGCGGCTTTATTATTTCATTGCCCTATTTTTCACACAGATAAATGTTGGTTACTTTCTCATTAAATGTTCCTGTGGTGGAATCTTTTCTTCAGGTATGTAGTGAAGTCACCAGGGAGTAGCAAAGGTGGGTGACAGAATATCAATTTATCATGAGCTCCACCAATGATTTGGTGCTAGAGATCTTTTCAGTCTTATTTTCTGGTCCAGGTGGAGAGCTGCCTGAAGCTGTAGGGAGGAAGGAGAAGCAAGTGCTAGGTGAAAAATTCACATTATGGCATTCATTGCCCCTGACCACAAAGGGTAGCTGTGTGGCTATATGCTTGTGGTATGGAGGTATGAAGCACCAGAAGTGCAGTTTCCTCTGCTGTGTGTAGGGTAAAGCTTATGATTTTATAATATGGTGCTTAGATGGCAAAGGAGAAAACACACAGTAAGGTACAGCCATTTGAAGAGTTCATTTATTTTTTATTGACATAAATTTTTGTCAGTATCCGGTAGGACCAGGAGAAGTACGTGCATGCTCAAGAGAAAGGCAGATAATGTGTTCTGATCAGTCATCGCAAGCTTAAGGATACTCATTAATATTTACTACTTTTGCGTAGCCAAAGGACCATTCATCAAAACTGTATTGACAGGTGTCTCTTGGGTTGACAGAGCTACTTTTAGCATGTGATGGGCTGTATGATGGCAGGAGGTGCAAGCTTGCCATCAGACTGACTTGAGGCTTTTTATTAACTCTGTGCTGCCTGCCTGTGGTCTGTGGCAGTACCATCAGTGATATGTCCTGCAACTCAGTCACTGCCGTAGCTATCTTTAGGTGGCAGGATGGTTTTAACTGGGTCAGGGTCTGGCTAGTCACTCATGCACGTGGAGAAAGCTAAAACATTCCTCCACATCTTATCTCAAAGTGTGTTTTGCCAAAAAATTAAAAAGTACCGAAAAGTTTCCTGACTTTGAAGGAAGCACGCTTCCTTTCCACAGGATTCTCCAACTGGCCACCCCTAGTTGCCCCTCAGTGAGAGAGAGCAGGCAGACGCGGGGTGCGGGCAGTGCCGTGCTGTATGTGCCGCCCTGCAGCGGTACGCAGAAGCTGGGCGGTGTGCGGCGGCCGTGCCGCTCAGGCGCCTTGCGTCGTGCTCTGCCTCGGCCCAGAATCGTAGCTGCAGGCCCGCGCTGGCTCTGCCACGGGACGTCTGACAGGCCTGAACGGAGTTTTACTTCTGTCGCTGTAAGGTGGGCAGCACCTTAAATGCCTGTCAAGCTGGGCTGCACTAAGAAAATGGTGCTTTTCAGAAGATTCTCCTCTCCTTTCGGTTCTGTGTTATTTCAGATATTTTATCATTAAAATACCAATTGGCAGCTCCTTGGTCATCTCAGACATAGTACTATAGCTGCATAAATTTATTTTGTAATAATGGGCCACACTGATTTGGAGTAAGGAATAAAATATTGATTAGATCAAGCTTGACTAATAAATAGTGCTCCAGCAAATTTAAACCTGCATGTGACTTCTTTGAGTTCTAGTAACATAGTATATGATAGCAACAGCTTCCAGTGACCACAGCCATGGGAGCAGAAGTGTCTTCTAGAGATGGATTGCTCTACTTAACTACTAGTCATCTAAGTAGAGCACATCAGTTGCTGCTGCTGTACCCAGCAGTATGCACTGGGTAAATGAACAGAGATTTTCCTTTTTGGAATTCCATGCAGAATGATTAATAGGCACAGGCTGGAATGTGGCAAAGGACGTAAGTCAGGATGAGAACAGTAGAGCTGTTTGAGAGGAGCTTGCTTGTGTGATGCTCAGTACAGTAAGTATGGGAATACCTCTGAGTCTGCGCCCTCCTCAGTCTGCTTCCTTGAGACTTTTTGTCAATGGGAACCCTTGGCTATTGTCCCATACTCTCTCAATTTCAGACATGGAAGTTACTCGTTTCACTGGATATTCTCCCTGAAATTACAGGATCCTTTTTAAATGTGAAGTCCAGTCTTAGAAAATACCATTGAAAAGACCTCAACATCATACTATATTTTTGCTTTCTCTAGGACAGGATCAAATCATTCCTAGATATGTTTGTGTAGCCAATATTTCTGGCTGTGATTTTCCAAATATATAATGGGAATATATGCTTGTGGCATTAGCAAATGCACAGCGAGTTCAACATTTTGCAGGCTTATTGTGTGTGCCTTACACAGGAGGCCTGCATGTGGGCAGAGGACATAGCTGGGGTGTGTGGATATTCCTCAGTTCCAGCAGGCAGTATTTTTGGATGGCATCCTAATTCAGTGCTTCACTGCCCGTACCATTAAAAAGCTTTCCTTCCATCTGTAGAATTAATTACAGAAAATATACTTGGGTGTGTTTATCATCTCTTAAACCTTTTCGTTATAAATCACATTATGAGATAGCATAGTTTTAAAATCCCTGACCTAGTACACCACATGTATGAACTTTTTAGTATCAGTGATGTTGCACAAGGAATGTATTTAGTTCATTGGGTCAAATTCTGTGCTTGTTTACATCTGTTTATGTATTAACATTACTCAGGACTCTTTTTGGTAAAAGCAAAGTATAATTTGGCCCTATAAAATCTATTTCTATTTTCACAGCTTGAAAATAGAAGTTTCCACAGGAGACTATCTTACTACAGGGGAAAAAGTGGTTTGGCTATGATAAATAGCAAAACCCTGGGTTTGGAAATGTGTTTTCCAGTTATTTCATTCTGGCATTAACCATACTCCTGGTTTTGTGTGGAAATTTTCCCCACTTAAAGTAGTTACAGATGGCCACAGTGCAATTTTTATTTTTCTTTTGTTTTGTTTTGTTACATACACATTCAGCGAGCCAAAATCTTGATAGTCCAGTATTGTGCATGTGACTGAAACTCTTAATTAGCTTATGTGGCATCCAGTTTGTTAGCATCATTGAAAAGCATGACTCAGGGTTCCTCCCTGATTTCTTGCTGGCGTTGGTGGGATCTGGTGTCTGTGTGCTCTCGCAGGTATAATTACAGTAAGTGTTAGAATTACAGTGTGTCAAATCCATCTTCCATTCTCATATTCCTGCCAGAACTTCCAAAGTTTGCAAATATGTGCCTGAGCTACATATTGTAGATGCCGGGAAACTTCACTCACAGAGATTAGTTTTTACACTCTGCTATTCATTCAAACCTCCACCCTTGTAAACTTCACGATTTAGAGCCTAATATGTGAATCCTTCAGCAGCTTGTGCAGCTGCTGGTTCGGTTCTCAGCTGGTGTAGGCTGATGTAACTGAAGGTAGTGAGGCTGCACTGATTTTTATAGTAGCTGCAGATCTCATGCTGAATCTCTAAACCTGTAGGTTAGCAATTTTTCCACAAATCAGAAGCCACTATTTAAAAGTAGCTTTTTCAACATTAGTATGAACATTGTATAAGTTTTCCGTGCTTAAAGAATTTTTATGATTGTGGACTATCAGCTAACAATGTCAGAAAAGTAGAATCATAGAAACACTTTAAATACATGAGACAATGTTTCAGTTTCTTTAGTGAAATCTGTTAATTTATTTTCCCCTAAATAAGCACCTTTAGAATCTCTGCAGGGTTTTTAGTTCTGTGAAATTTTTCTTATTAAAATCTCTCTGGTAAATAAGTAACTGGCAGTAAGGAACTGAACTGATAATATATTAGACAAGTATTGGACTCCTGGATTGTATAAGTGTTTCGTTACATTTCCTTTTCTTTGATGTGACAGTTGTCATTCTCAAATGCCTTCAGTATGTTCACTGTGACTCTTGCTCCACCTGCACCCAGCAGCCTGAAAGGATCCAGCAAAACACGGGGTTGCAGTTACTTAACTGCAGACATAATACACGTAATACTTGCCGCTCTGGCAATTCTTCAGCTTTAATGAACCAGGGGAACAGAGACACTAGTACAGTTTGACCAGCTGAAAGCTATCTAACTCTTCCCTGAGTGCATAAAACACACCTTTTTTTAAGAAGTGTTATCTTGTTTGCAATGGACACCTAAATTGTTCTTGTAATGGCTAGAGCTTTACATGAATGGAGTAGTGTGTGTAAGTTGGAGGGGTAAAAGTACTTACCTGTTTTGTATTGTGGATACCTGGTTTCATGCCTGGATGAGCAGCGGTTCTAGAGGTAGGGTGTATGATACCCAGGGAGCACCGGGGAGGAGCGCTGGTAGGCAGGAGGACTCTGCAAAGCCCTTCTGACTCCAAACCAGAGTGGCTGGAGGGGAGGAGGTGACGATGCCATGTCCCTGAGCCTCCCGGCAGCGCTCAGTGCTCAGCACCACTGACACGGAGTGAGCTACCTACAGCACAGACCTGGTTCTTTTTCCTTTTACAAATATCCCCAGCCCTACCTTGGTAAGTGCCCCTACACCCTGCTGTGCTGAGCAGTGGTTTGCTTGTTGTCAGAGCCTGCACTGGAGTAAGTTAATAAACTCCAGCAGAGCCTGAGTTTGCTCAACATCACACTGCAGACCCCAGTGGCACACGGCAGAAGTCACTCACTGAATGTTTTAGTCCTCTCAGTCTGGAGAAGGAAGCGGTGCTGAGTCCAAGAAATATCATAGTGTCACCAATATTGTAATAATTATTAAATCTTACAATTTTTTCTTTTTTTTTTTTTTTTTTCTGACAGCATTTTAATAGGATTTGTAAAGTAAGTGTTGGCTGCCAGAAACGAGGTCTGGTTTCTCCCTAATAACTTAAGATTTTGACATGGTGTGTTGGTATGGACCTTATTCTGTCTAACGGCTGGAAGCAAAAATCTGATAGAAGAGTTGATTATTCTCTAGTTACAAAGAAATGAAGTAGTGGTGCTTCTCTCAGTTAATTAAGTTAAGACACGGTGCATTTATACTTATCCTTGGGATCCTCTTCCAAAGGTTTGCTCCATTATTTTGCATCTGGCAACAATTTGTGCTGGCATCAATTCTTCTTCTCACTGGCAGCGGAACAGAGAAGTAAATTAAGGAAGCAAGATTGGCCAAATGAATCACAGAACAGCACTTAGTGTCAAGAACATTTTACTTTTGTTAAGCAATGTTTTTGCGTACTACAGTTGAATCCAACGTTCATTAATTTGGATGGCTGTTACATTATCCAGTCCAGCCAATGTGTGTGACCCTTTTGTATACAGAAAGGGCACTGGAATGTCTTAATTAAATCCTGCAAGTGTCGATGATCTGGAATGGAAATACCTGGGAATGTTTTCCTGTGCACACAACAGCTGATACTTTTTGTTCACAGTTACAGATGGATATCCTTTTTTTCCATTTCATTTGGCACTTGGTAGCTAGTTCACCAAAAATTTATTCGTACTCCACAAATTTGTTTTGTGAAGAAAAGCTAAGCCCCAGTGAGTTGATGTCATGCTCCTGGAGGACAGAGAACAGATTTAATGCATAGGAAGATTCAGTAGAGGTCTCTAACTTGGTTCTGCAAAAGCATACGTGTCTTTACGTGGTGAGATGTAGTGGTTGGGATTTGACATCTTGCTATGATTTCTGGTTTTTAAAATTATGGTTTTCATTGGATAATAACTTCCTAGATTAAACTACCTATTGATGTAATGAATTCTTCAAAATGCTTCCTTGAAATAAGGAGTCAGTCTCTTTGTTGAAGTGAGGAGTCACATTCTTGATGTGTGAGCAAGACGGTAGAGTGCCATCAGGCTCCGGGATAGTGGCTCTCAGCCAGGGAAGGCCCCTCCAGGGCTGCCCCAAGAGCTCGCTGGGGCTGGAGAAGGCAGCCTTGCAGCCAGGGCGACGAGGGGTGGGCAGGAGCAGCGAGCTGTCTCCGGTGAGGTGCTGTACACTTCCAGCTTTCTCAAGGGAGAATTAGCTACAGGAGAGGGGGACAAAATGGTGGATGCTGAACTAGATGGTGATCTGTTCTAGCATTAAATCCTAGCAAGGCTGAACTGTGAGCAGTCACACTTCACCGGAGGGCAGCGGGGACTGTCTGCATCATGTAGGACAAAACAAGGTCTTAAGTCTTTGCAGAACTGGGACTGCACATGCAAGTAAACTGAAATTGCCTATGCTCCTGCAAATTGGAAGAGCTTTCTTGTGTGAAGCTCTGCTGGGAGCCCTTGAATTTGTGTCAGAATTCATATCATAATGTATGGGTGAGTGTTTACAAACATGTTATTTTTCTTTCTTTATAGACCAGTGTTTAAAGATAATCAGGGAAATGTTGACAGAGACTCACGATTCTCACCTTTATTCAGGCAAGAAAGTAATAAGATTTCCATGGAAGATTTGATTAAACTAATAGCAGAATACAGAAGGTAAGGAACAGTTTTTAATTTGGTTTGAGAAGGAATAGAAGCTTTATAAAGCTGTTCAGAATAACTTTCACAGCTTTTTTTCTTCATTTAATACTGTGTCCAAGTGGCCATATTAAATTAGTGGGTTTTGCACATTAGCCTATTACCTGCCAAAGAGTGCTTTAGGTTGGACTTTCCAGGAAAACTGAAACATCATCTGGCAAGGTAATAAATGTTATCATAACCTAAAGATAGCGATTCCTTAAATTAGCTTCCGTCAGGGAAGATGCAGATGAAGTAACCAACAAGAAAACATTATATCAGGGAAAGAAAGAAGAAAAAAATAAGAGAAAAAAACTGAAAAAGCATTCTTTAATGTTTTCCCCACTCGTTGCTTTTGTTTCTTTGAGTCTCCATGACAAACTGCAGAGTAGACATTGGAAGGAAGAAAATTCTCCAAATGTTTGACAGTATGTAAATTAGTGAATAGCAGTTTGGCTGGATAGTCTTCTACACAGGTGTAAATCAGGTTAATTCTAGAGCAAAGTCTTTGTTTATACTGGATAACTGACATGAGAACTGAACCATTAATTTATTCCTGTCCCTTCTACTCTGAATGTGCCTAGAAGTCAATTAATCTAATTAACTTCTCCTGTTTATTTATATAAAAACAGACCATAGAAGGATTGACTGTCAACTACAGAGATTGAATTGGGCCCTTAATCTCTTGTGCCATTTTACTGGTCAGGAAAATGTACTGAAATTCTCGCTACTAATATAAGAGTCTCAGTCACTGACAGCTTTGTCTGTCTAAAGCATCTCCTAGATAAAATGAATTTAGCATCACAGTTTTGTCACTTCTCAAATTGCTTGGGCACCAGGAATATTTCTGGGTCCATTTTCAGAATGGTATTTGCAGAAGCCATGATGCTGTGAACCCCTCTCATCTCAGTGATCATTTAATTCCTTTTAGAGAACATCTGATTCAGAATTTAGAAAGAAAAAGTGGGTAAGTTAATGCTTATAAAGTTTGGTTCATCAGTTTCTTCCTCTCCTACAAAATATGCTATAATATTGCTTGCAAAGAGAAGTCAGGAATGAGGCCAATAAATTAAAAACAAGCAAATAAACAACAACAACAACAAAACCCAGAAAACCAATAAAAACCAAAACAAACCACATTTCTTTCCTGTTGCTGCATTTGATTTGAATTTAATAGCCAATAGGTGTATGTTAAATGTGTTCAATATATATTTATATCTTAAATCAGGGTCTGTTTTTTATTTTAGAGTAATTCCTATGTTGGGTCTCATCTCTCTTGTTCTAATTTTCTAAAATGTTTTCATTTCTGTCATTGCAGAGCAGAGAAGATTAGCAAAATACAGACTATACCTGGATGTTTGGAGATTGCAGTTGATTGTGTTCCTTTGGAACATCCAAGTATGATTCCACTTTAGAATTAATTATTATAATTAAATAGGGCATTGTCACAGGCTTTCCAGCCATAATTGCTGCCCTGAGACAGTTGTGGCAGAAGTGTCTATTGTTGTATAGAAAAAATGTAGGCAGGGGAGTGTTCTTAATTTGTTTTCATTTAATTACACCATTTTTTGTTTCATCCTGTACCTGGCCAGATACACCCCAGCTGTACAGAATACAATATGCTAAATCCACGTGGGATGAAAGCCCTAGGGCCGCCTTTGGGTGTGTAAGGGAATAGGCCAAATTGCTGAGTGGGCTTCTGTAGCTTGAGGTTAATAGCTTTGCACTGTTGATGGGCTGTAATGCTCATATCCTCACTGAATTAGCACGGATGGGACATGCAGCAGATTTTGAGAATGCAGACTAGATGGAGGACTTTCTTCAGAGGCCACTCTGGCATCAGTGCAGCAACTGCTAAAAAATAGATGCTTTGAACTGGATCCTTTTCCTCTTTTTAAATTTTCTGTTTCAAGGGCCACATTTCTTTGACACACTATTGCCAAAAGCTTAGGACTATTGAATTCTTCTGAAGTCTATCATTAGACATCCTTATACCATCTTCATATGGTATTAGATAAAAAAATAGTTTCACTAACATTTCAAAAGCAATTTTTGTTTTTGAAATTAAAAGAAACTTATACCTCAGAGTAGGCCAAATGGTCCAAAGCAGCCTGGGCCTTGTACTGTTACCTGACTCAGTGTGTGCTGTGTCCAAGTGAAAGTCTGGCTTTAAAGGGCATGTGCTAGTAAAGTGTTCAGTTCCTGTGGAAAATCAATGAAAATTCCCTAACTCTAACAGCTTAAACATTTCTTTGCTATGGTGAAAACTTGTCTTGATCTGAATAAGGTTGTTGTCGTGGTTTAGGCCTGATTGACAGCCAACCACAATGCAGCACCTCTCTCTCCCTTCCCCTCCGGCAATGAGAAGGGACAGAGAGCCAGGCTTGGGGTCCAAGATAGGACTGGGATGGGGGAAAATCCCCCTTTTATGATCATGAGCAAAAGGCAGACTCGTTAGGGGAAGAAAAAAAGAACATACATTTATTACAGACACTAACAACACATACCAGAGTAGGACAGTGAGAAGCATTGCCACATCTTGAGAACACCTTCCCCCCACCCCTCCCTTCTTCCCGGGCTCAGTTCTGCTCCCGATATCTCTACCTCCTCCCCCAGTGGCGCAGGGGCAGGGAATGGGGGGTGCAGTCAGTGCTGCCACTTCCTTCATCTTCGGTGAGGGGAGTGTCCAAAACTTATTACCCCCTGCTCCATCGTGGTCCCCCTCTCACAGGAGACAGTCCTCCACAAACTTTCTCTGACTTGAATTCCTCCCATGGGCCGCAGCGTTCCCCACACTGCTCCGTCATGGGTCACTAACTTCCTCCGACTGGATTCTCTCCCACGGCTGCAGCCCTTCCCGAGCTGCTCCGGCGTGGGACTCCCCCGCATGCTGCAATCCTCCCAGCACTGAATTACAGCAGCGGGGCTACCTTTTTCCATGAGACCCTGGCCTTCTTCGGGCACAGAACCTTGATCAGGCGAGCAGGAACGACAGGCTGTAAATCAATGTCTACTCCACCGTAGATCTTCATGGGTGGCAGGGGGGGGCCGCCCTGCCGTCTCACCACAGGATACAGGAGGGTCTCTGCTCCGGCACACCTCCCCCCTCCTTTCTTCCTCCGTTCCTCCACTGACCTTGGTGTTCATGCAGCTGCAGCAACTCCTCCTCACCAGTCCGACTGCCCGTCACCACGTCCCTTCTTAAATACGTTATCGCAGAGGCGCAGCCGATTGGCTCAATTTCCCAAACAGAAGTGGAGCTTCGAGAAGCTTCTCACAGGGGGCCGCCCCGATAGCCCCCTCCCCTGCCACCAAAAAACTCCACCACTCACTCAGCCCAGGACAGTTGTAAAATTATTTAAAAACTGTACCAGAAAACTTTCATGCTGTAGGATTCATTAAAAACTCCATGAAAACTCTTCTTGACTTCAGCTAGCTCTGAAGGAAACCTTGTAGTAGCAGTAACCAGTTCTAACACCTCCTTCCCACCCAAAATAAGTCATGCTAGGCTAGCACTAAAATCCTTTATTGCCAAGAAAAGCCACTGAAAAGGAAGGTGGCCAAAGATCTTGTCAAGAATTTGTCAGTACAATTGTATCTCCAGGGTCTGACACTACCCTGCTTCACATTAGCATCAGTTTGCATTAGATAACAGAAGTAGATCTTTGTTTTTATAAGACTTTATTTACTATAGCTACAATAAGAGCTGGAGGCAGTGCTGTACCAAGGGATGTTGTCTGAGAGCATTTAACCTGAAACAAAACTTCTGCTTTTTGTGCTGCATGGGGAGAAGCCAAGCTCATGTAGCTCTAGCAAAGGGGGAGAGAAAAAGCTTCTTGAAGTTCCCACCTGTGCTGCGTGGTCCCTGCTATTCATCCTTTGCGCTGGAAAGTCAGAGCCCCAAAGCTGGCAATAGGGCAGCAGGCACTGTTGCTGCTACATCCCCTGCTTTCCCCCCTGAAATACCCATTAAAACCCTGAACTGTCAGGCTCCATTCTTGTGGAGGGCAGTCACAGAGAGCAGGTTGTAGCCGAGAGCCCTGTGGCTGACAGTAAACTGGGCTGTTGCCTCCGTGTGCGTGTCTGTGCAATGGAAGTGAGGCACAGAGAAACCAGACCTTCCCAACTGGCTGCAGGAGCCTTCATTTTCCAGCTGGCTTCTTCCTGTTATTACTGCCTCTTCTCACACTCTACAGGGTATTGCTGCTCTCCTATCTGAGCCATTGGTATTTAAAAACTTCATTTATTAGTTCAACACTATTTCTATTTCCCTGTAGACTTTAATGGGCTACTGGAAGTGCAGTGTGTGGAGAGCACAGAAAAACTTACGCAGAGAGGCCTTAGCACTGCTTTCTAATCCTTGGGTTGGTCCGTGGATTTCTTGAATGAAAACCAAGGTTAATGACATTCAAAAAGGGACAGAATTAGAATGCTTATAAATCAATTTTGAGGGACAGCTGGCCAAATTATAAGACATAACACACCCTCTTATTTTAAGATGGCTTGCCTGAGATTTGCCCAGACAGAAAGCTTCCCATCTTAGCTTTGTAGACCAAGAGCAGTGAGCAGTGTCTCCCAAGTACTGGGAATGTTAGTAGCAAAAGACTAAACCTTCAGAAGTTTGTATGTGACCCTGAGTATCTTTGATGACCAACAGAGGAATTTGCATGATCATCTACAGGGACTATCGCTGGCACTGTGGGGAATAAATCTTCTCAAGGCTTCTCTACAGCAGTGAGTGGTCACTTCTGGCTGAAAAATGATAAATAGCATTTAGCTATTCCCTTTTAAAGCTGATAATTCTGATTAGCAAAGACAAAAGTTTTCATATATGGATCTTTCCAGGTTAATTCAGGATCTGTGTCTGTTGGCTAGGTGTACAGGTCAATCGGACACGTTCATATTTTCGTGGGTAGCAAGCTGGGAAGAAAGTTTTCAGTGTCTGTTTGGTAGAAAGCAAAGAGAAACCACCCTGCCATAGCTGGCATAGAGCTGCTTGTCCCCCACCTGCTTGGGCTGCAGAGGACTTGCACTATCCCAAAATGGGCAATTTCCCCTTGTGCTAGTTTAGAAGAAAGTAAAAAAGGACATAGTGTATACAAGGGAACACCAGCTTCTTTCAGTTTCCTCACCACAAGTTGGTAGGCTTTTCCTGTGGATTATTCTAAGATTTGAGGAATTAATTTGTGGGCAGGACCTTCAGATTGCTTTTCCCAGAAATAGCTCAGGACATACCTAGGTTGGTGACCCTTCTCAGCTGCTTTTGTTCAAACAGCCCTTGAGTTCTTCAAGCTGAAGTTAAACGTCTCACTGATTTAATGGCACAGGCAGACAGAGTATACTCTACTCATTTTTAATCTCTCCCTGTCTGGGTGACAGAGTGCTTATTTTCATCTTCTGTTTCTTGATCTGATTTCAGTTATCCCAATTGCATCATATATTTTATTCTAGTTCTGCACTACTTGTTTCTTCATTTCGTTTATTATGCTATTAGATAATAGAAAAACTTAAATGAGAGATTGAGCTGTAAAATTAACTAGAAACAGCATCACTTCTGTGTATTCTGTTGAAACTGTCCATATACCAATGGTGCTGTTATGCCATCAAATACTGTATGTCAAAAGAGGTTTCCAGTGCTGTACTGTTTAACTCAAGCGAGATAAACCATTTAAGGGTGATATATTGTAATTGTTCTGAGGTAACATGGATACAATTTAAGGCAGGATTTGACCTGTTGCATCTCAGCATTACTTATTCCTTGCTAGTTAAGGCAGGATTTTACTTATTCCATCTCAATATTACTTATTCTTAGTAGTAAGACTGTAAAATCAAACATAATATGTGATGGTTTTCTTTTCTGTTCTTTTGAAGACTGTGTAACTTCATCTTTTATTCCAATCAAGCCATTTAATGACGTAAAGGAGCATCAACCTACAGTAGAAGTTGAGGAGTTTATACAGGAATCAACAAAATATTCTCGACCTTACAGAGTATACAAGAACCAAATATACATATATCCAAAACACCTCAAGTATGATAGCCAAAAATACTTCAACAAGGTATAGTATGTGACCAATTCAGACCAACTTTGGTTAGTAGTATACTGCAAGAACTCTAATTGAAATGAAGAAATACTCACCGTAAAGGAGGGGGAAATAATGATGCAATTCACTGACTTGGCTTTTGATCTTTTTTAATGTTTGCAGTCATAAAACATTGGTACAATTTTAATGAAATGAATCTATGGATTAATTTTAAGTTGTGTTGGTGATTCAAAGAGAGATAATGTGGTAATCGTGTGCAGATAAAATTAATCTGGATAATATCTGTAGTTCTTAAATGAAATTTGCATTTTCATAGTGATTGAAAATTACCTGTGTCTTGTCTTTAATTAAGTGCTGGTCATTTTATAATCTGCTTCTACACAGGCAGTTTGAGGCCTGGCTTGCCTTTTGCCATTTCTTCTTGGAAATATTATTTCTTGTCATATCACTGTGACTTAAAGGCATTTTAAATATCGATACACCATCTGCATGTTTCTTCTAGATTTTGATAAAAGCTTATTTCAGCATTTATAGTTTGTGTGTGTTTTTATGGGTACCCCATTTCTGACCTAAGCTTTAAGACGGTCCTGTCTTTTCAGGCACGGAATATAACAGTGTGCATTGAATTTAAAAGCTCTGATGAAGAAGGAGCAAAGCCACTGAAGGTGAGCCACAACAAGAGTATATTCAGAGAACAATGTTTCTGAGAACATTACTTACTAAACGCAGGAACCAGAGCTATACTAACCCAGAACAATTAAAGAGGGAATGTTGTCATGTATCCTGCTACATTTGCACTGTGGTTCTGTTTGATTCCAGCTGGTGATAATGATTCCAGCTCAGAGTGCCATTTTGCAGTACCAGCTTTCTGACTGGTGGAGGGGAAAGAAGACAATATTAGAAAACTTAACCATTTTTTACAGTGCAACTTGCTTATTCTAAAATTTACCACTTCCTCTACGTTTCTCACTGAGCTCAGCACACTTGATTGAAATGAGTGAGGCACAAAATTAGAAGAACCTTAAACATAATTCTTAACTTTGCTATTGACAAAGGGCTATTGCATAGTATTGTTGTACTGTAGTTTTCCCACCAATAAATAAAGTTGCCATCACACAGTAATCAAGAGCCTCCAGACTGGACTCTGCCAGCAAGTCGATTGTTAACTGGTACAGCTTTTGTAACATTGAAAAGTCAGTAAAGGCATTATATTGTGTATTGAACTGCATAAAAGGGAAATAGCTTTTGTAAAGCTTTTTGCAGAAAACTGAAATTGCTAACATCAAGAAATAAGTCTAAGAAGTCTGCATTGCTTGGTAGAGTGTAGGGTAATTTTCACAGAATCAATGGACATTTACTGGAAGTGTGTATAAAAATCTGCAGGTTTGAGCACTTAAAAGTATCTATCTTAATATTTGATCAAAGTAATTATCAGTCTTCCATGATATTTTTTCCAATGTACATGCATATTAGATATACCAAGACTGGTATCATCAGCAGATTTCACAATGTAATTAAAGCATGTTACTTTTATTAGTGTATTTATGGGAAACCAGGTGGACCATTATTTACAACGGCAGCCTACACCGCTGTGCTACATCATTCCCAGAATCCTGATTTCTATGATGAGGTCAGTATGCTTTTTCTTTCATTAAATGTCTGCCAATCCCACATGTTTGCCAATGAGACAGAAAAACATGTGTAAAGAATACTTCTGTTACAGTTGCTTAAGTATCTGGATGGGCCTGTGTTATGTAGATTTACATACAGTCTCACATTTGGGTTTTTTTTCTTAAATCAACTCACTGAATCCTTTCTTTTGTGAGATATTCTGAGTACAGTTAAGATGCTGTAGAATTAATTAGGAACAGTCTAGCTCTCTAAAATGCATGTCTGGATTACATTAAGGGTCCAGCTGCATCTCTGAATTTAATGGAAACAGTAAACATCATGATGAAGGGTGGAGCCAAATGTCACAACAAATTCCTCTCTGAGATACAAGTCTGCACTGGAGCATTTTTATTGATCCAATGGTCTGAACAGAATGTACAGTGACATGTAGTGGTTGCAGAAAGTCATTTAGCCAGTGCTTTTGAGGATGCAGCTATAGAATAGTTCATACATTGGCCTTTGCCAAAGGTTAGTAGCACATGTGTCTTTACGTTTCACCAACAAAAGTATTGATTCCCCAGGCTTTCTGCAGGTGAGCTTAATTTCACCCTTTCAGTGACTAGTGTGTTTGATGGCCTGTGAATGTCACCTGTCTGTTCCGGATTTTCCACTACTGCTTTATGTGTAGTGGTAAGGCTAGCAAACAGTGTTAGTATATAGCCAGCGTTTTCTAAGCTGTTGGCTTGATCTTGGAAAAACTTCCTTTTCCGTACCAATTTTAAGATTCATGTTTAGGAACTGAGGTGGAATTTAAAACATTGCGTCTTCAGAGATCTTGAACCCCCCACTATTCCTTTGCAAGCAGCATCTTGGGTTTTAACACATGTGAAAATGTCCTTCATGTGATGCTGGTGAGCCATCTGTTTTGGGCAGATTACTTTCAACTTGAACAAAGAGCTGAATTCAGATCTTAATAGCTGATTTGGCTGGAAGAGGTGTGCATCTGTCCTAAATGTTCCTAGTACAGCAAGTGCAGTCTTTAAAAGAATGTAGAATGTTATTAAGAAACTTGTCTTAATTTCCATGTCTGTATTCCCATTTCATATCTATGTTTATGGTGTTAGATTCTTACCCATAAGCTGATTTAACACTGGAATCATTTATCAACCTTTTTAAACCTTACTTAAAGAATAGGATTAGCTTGGATAAACTTTACCATAGCTCACAAGGGCAAGGGGTGTTTTATATTAGTTCCAATAGTAACGTGTTTTGATTGCTTTGTATTTTTATTCCAATAGGTTAATAATACCTTAAACCCCATCTGTAGGAATTCATGGATAACGTGATATGGGGTTTAAGACTAAGCAGAAATTGTAAATAAGAGCTTATTTTCATGTCAGCCTTTATTATTTGTTTTTTGCCATGAAATGATGATGAAGCAGTAGCAGAAATGTTATTTTAGTTTTTGGTTTGATCATCCTTAAAATATGAGAATAGTGATGGCTATTTATGGCTGCCAGAGTGCGGGTGATCACTTCTAAACAGGGTCTATCACTCTTTAGTTCTGTCTTTTTTTCATCTTACACTCTTTCATCATAAATGTAAATATTCATCCAGAAGACAGAGAGGAAAAAGGCTGTTTTAAGTAAAAGTGATGGATGATCATCCTAAATTACTTCCTTAAGAGAAGTATGTGTTACCCATGCAGACAAACATTATTAGCCAGTAAAGGCAGGCTATGCTTAGACCTCTGTGTAAAGAGATGTCATTCATTTAGACCATCTCTGATGCCTGGTTTAATCGACTTTTAAACTAAAGTGAGGTGTAACATTTTACATTTCAGGTGAAAATTGAACTTCCCACTCAACTCCATAAGAAACACCACATTCTGTTTTCATTTTATCATGTCACCTGTGACATAAATGCAAAAGCTAATGCCAAAAAGAAAGAGGCTCTGGAAACACCAGGTACCTGTAGTAGAATTACTTTCAATTATAAATATAAATGATGTACATTCAAATAAGGATTGCAGAATTTCTGGCTGGATATTATTGTCTTCCTTTGAACTTGAGAAGCTTGTTTTTCCAGAGTCATATCGATTTGTTCTTGTACACAGTGGGATACGCATGGCTTCCTTTGTTGAAAGATGCCCAGTTAGCTTCCCAAGAACACAACGTGCCAGTGGCAAGCAGTCTGCCTCCCAATTACTTGAGTCTTCAAGAACCAACTAGTGGAAAGGTATTAATTCATACTTTCATATTATTCAAATTGTGCAGAGCATTTATTTGCATTTGCACTTACCTGGAAGTCTAAATGATAAATTAGGTGTCTATTTTAGAATATCTGTGAGCATATCAACTAATGTATGTACCACTGGGCTGAGTCATATGTTGCTGATGCACAGGTGTATACAGAAAAAGTATATTTTGTAACTGTGTATTCAACAATATTATACCTAACTTCTCCAAAACGTGAATGAGAGTGGTCAAAACGAACTCTTTTCACAGACTCAGGCTATATGACATTCATTCTCCAGTAGACATGATCCACGATCACAATTCATCCTCCAGTTTTGTGGTGTGATATCATATTTTCCCACTGATCCTGTCCAGTTTGGATCATTTCTGCCTCCCTGTGTTTGTTTTACTATTGTCATGAGGACGGGATGGGGAAGTGATCTGGTCCCTAGAATTATAAACTTCTTGGGCTTGTGCTGAAAAGTGGGTTTGTATTGCAATAATTCTGTGGTTGTGAAAGCCCAGTAGCGAGCACAGTTCGTGCACGTGCATATGCAAAGGTAGGCAGTTAAAATTTGATACAGACTTGAATAAGTATGAAATAAGTGGAAAAATGTTTTTGTTTTTGTCTTAACAGCAGATTGGCTGTGATGTAAAATGGGTAGATAGTGGGAAACCACTTTTCAAAGTCTCTACTTTTGTTGTATCGACAGTAAATACTCAGGTAAGCCAAATTTCCTCTTAGCTCTGTTACCTGCTTACAAACAAAAAGTATCAAGAAATATCTGAAAGATGTTTTAAAATCTTGTATGAATTTATTTCTCTAACATTTAAAGGTTATTTGAATGTAAAAGGGCAAGATGACAATGATGGAATGCACACTTTAAGGAAATACATAAATTATTCAATATTATAGCAACAGAAAAATCATGGAATATTAGTTTAAATAGAAAATGAATTGCAAGTACCAAGGGAAAAAAAAAAAAAACTGGCCATTGAAATTCCTTAGATTGTGAAGAAAAAATTAATTGCTCACAACACTGAAAAAAGAGTCATCAAAGCGCCTAGAAATAATTTGAATATAGCAACCTGTTCTGGCCAATGGGTTGGGCTAAATAAGTTGATCTGTCTTTCTGTGTCTTATGCCTAAGGCAATAGGGACCAAGTGTGACTTGTCACAAGATGGGTGATTGCTGTTACCAGTTTATGGAGCTGAATTCTAATCATTTCTGTAACATACATTAATATGAATGTTTAAAATTTTAGGATCCATACCTGAATAACTTTTTCCATCAGTGCCAAGAAAGGGAAAAGGATCTATCCCAGCCTCCTACCTCAAACTTTATCAATTCTTGTAAGGTAAAGTAACCTGCAGTGTGGACTATGCTATAAAATTGTATTTAGACCTTTCTCTCAACTGATCCATCACTGCATGATTCTAAACACGGCATAGACTTACCAGAAGGCCATAGCAGTTGTCCATGACAACTCCAGTTAGTCTTACTTGATGTGACAGATGCATTACTGGTCACAGAACTGTCTCCCATCCCTTCTCATTTAGAGCATGGTTGCATCTGCCTCATCAAGTCTGATAATCCATCCTATGCCAAGCCTTGAATCCTGTTAAAGGATGGTGTAATGTTGCTTTGTTACTTTAGGAATATCCAGGAAAAGGAGCTGTAGCCAGTAGAGCTGCAGTAATCCTGCTAGTCCTTACATACACTGTATGCTTACCTCCTACTTGGTTGTTCGTATTTTCACTGTAAAAACCTGGCTGCTATCCGAAGGGCTGTGTAGGGTATTTTGCATGTATAAATCAAGGGTGCTTGTTGCCTGTCAAGTTCTGAAATCAGAAGGAACATACCCTATGTGCAGATATGAAACAAATAAGCAAGAAAGGCATTAAATGTGATTGTGTTCAGTAGAAGTCAAAAGCTGTGAGAAAGGAGGAGTATAACAAGCGAATTAGAAGAGCAGCAGGTAAATGTAGGACCATGATTCTTTACCTGTTCATGAATAGGGAAATTCAGAGTTCTTGCTTTGCAGTCTGCTTACTGAACTTTACCAGGAAGATAAGCAAGAAGACTGAAGGGTAGCTGTGACACTGTTCCACAGTCCTAGTTCTAACACATTGTATATATGGCTTTTATTTATTTTTCCCTTTAGCAGTCTGTAAAACCTAACACGTGTTTTGGGGTCTAGATGTTACCATCATGTAGGTGCTTTCCTCCTTTCCTTTGTTGTTAATGTTTTCCTGTTTGAGTGTAACTTAATCAGATTTTATAAAGCTGTCTGGGAAGAGATTTTTGCTTTAATAAGCAAACAGTAAGTTCCAAAAAATCACAGCAGTTTTCTGTGCAAGTCCTTAAAGGTGGCTGCTACTTTTGTTGATAGATGCAGGTCGACCTGAAAGAGGTTGCTTTTTTTTTTTAAATACTGTCTTGATTTATAGAAATTATTAGGGCATGTTTTCAAAAATCAAAGCAGCATTGTTATTAGAGGTTATACCTCTACAGAATGAAGTTGATAACTGTTAATTTTTGGGAAGCCATTGAGCATACTGAACAAAATTTAGGAATCCATAAAAGCTTCACAACATTCTAGACAGTTGGTCAGTTACCTAAACTACTAGAATTGCACTGTTCTTTATTTGCTGTTTGTAGTTTACCTTTTAAAAAGATTTCAATAATTTTACTAGTAAAAAGAGACAATGTTGTATGCCACAAGGGACCAACTATGCAATATAACCAGGGAATATGTAATTTTCCCCAGAGTATTTTGCTTTTATTTATAAATCACTAATACCTTTGAAGAAATTCTGGAGTTATTTGAAAATTACTGAAATGAAAAACTAGGAGGAATTCCATTTTTTTTTTTTTTAATTAAAAGCTCAATATCCTCCTTGTTCAGAAAATGTAATATAATGTCAGTCCAGTCAGGTTAGAGTGTTAATACTACTTTTTACCAATGTGCTTTTAACATAAGTATTTTAGTCACAACAAGTTCAGTTTATCTGGTCTCTGCATATAAAGAATAAATTTTCCTAAAAACACTAGGAAATGCGTGTCTTGAAAATAGTAATTAAATTGTTTTATTGCGCTTATATATATCCATAGCAAAATATGAAAATTGGGTTTGGTCTCTCTCCTTTTTTTCTTTCTCTTTTTTTTTCACCTTACCGTTATGTTGATGGTCATATTTAAAACAAACTCCATGGGGAACCGGTCCTCTAATTAGTTGTCCTGTTTTCCTACTGCTATTACACCAGTGGCTGCATGGCATTTTACCTGCTGTAATCAGCTTTCATTGCTCGTATTGGAAATATCTCATTTTCTTTCTTACATCCGCTACAGAATTTGCTGAGGATTGAGAAGATCCATGTAATTATGAATTTTCTTCCTGTAGTCCTGAATCAACTCTTCTGGGTTTTGGTGCAAAACAGTGATGACGAAGTTACAACAGCTGTGACCAGGTATCTGAGTATTATCTCTATGGGGAAAAGAATTCAGCCTAGAATGCAAGTGTAGGTGGTAGTCCAATTGTAGCTGCTCTTACAAAGGCTGACTGACATTTAGACTTTAGTAGGTGAGAATGCCTGCTTCCCCCTTAACACAGGGCTCTGCAAATAATGCATGGAAGAGCATGGTATTATGTGGCTGACTGTGGTACCACCTAGGAAATCATTGACCATGGTGGACGTGTCTCTGTACCCTGAGGCAATTGTACATAAAGGTCTCATTCTTAAGGAGCTAAGTGCTTCCTAACAAAGCTGAATATTAATTTTGGTCTATGTTTGGGTCTGAGGATGTGGAGTTCAGCATAGGAAGAGCTTAGCATCTTGCCACATCCAGTGCAGAGTCAAACAACCAGGTCACACTGTTCTGGGTCATTTTTTAATTAGAGTATATCAGCAATAACTGAAGAGCAATGGAAGTATTTTCCAGTAAGCAGGCAAACAGATGGAATGATTTGCTGAGTCTCTCACCCCTCACGTAGTGAAATTGTCTTTATTGATGCTGTTAATCAGGGCAGCAGGAAAAAACAATACCGGAGAGGTTATCCTTGGTCTCTGCACGAGGGCAGAAAGTTGCATTGCATTTTCATTTGGTCATAGTTGTGTTGTTGTTGTACTTTTGCCAGTAACTAAACATGAGGACTACGATACAACTAGTAGGAAAAAATTACAACTGTCCTCAGCAACCCTGTTAGACTAATCTGCTGTCAGTATATTTTCTTTCTTTCTACAGATTTTTCTTCAGGATTAGTTCCTGAAGAAAGATTAATTAGGAAATGTTAAAGGAGCAAGGAAGCAGAATTTCTCATCTTAACCTTGGAAAGCTAGAGTTTCAATATCCTTTATCAAAGGATCACAGCACCTTGCAAAGTCCAGTTTTACCACACCTAGGCATTAGACTGAGAAGAACCTTTCCTTATAAACATACGTGATTTCATCACTGCATACTGTTTTCAAAGGGAGAGAGGCAGGCAGACCTTTGTTCAGGACCCCTTTATGGCCAATAAATCAACTGATGTTAAGGCTAGATATAGAGAATGAGGAATTGTGTCCCAGGGTAGAATTTCACTGTCGGTTAACTGTTCAGAAAATAAATGCTATAGAAGAAGCAGCTGTTTAAAGAAGTTTTAATGATTAGATGGAAAAATGGAAGGATGTTAATTTTTTCATGTTTCACTTTTTTACTATATATCCACCTGGCCAAAAAAAAAAAAAGAAAAGAAGGATTCTCAGTGTTTTTCTTGTATGTGTGGTAGCTTTTGTGCTCATAGAGTTGATGTCAAAGGGAATATGCACGTCTGGTGTGTGTGCCATTCATTGATGTGTCCTATATATACACACATTGTATTTTGTTCTGAATAGCTTGAAGCAGTTTGTGTTGAACATATCAAAAGCAACAACAACAGAGTGAGAGCATAGATTGGCTTATGTGTTGGGGAGAAAACATTATTCCTTTTATACTCTCTCATGGTTATTTACTTGTCTGGGAGCCCAGTCATGTCATCATTTCTTTGTCTCGTCTTTGCCAGAACTCATTTCAATTTCAAATCAGAATAAAGGCTGAAGGATCGGAATGGACACAACTAATTTTGTCATAGATTTTGTGTTTTGCCACAAGTTTTACTTCTCCTACTAACAGCAAGCAATGAGATATATGAAAAATACTGACTTAAAAGAATTACAAATTTGAATCCAATAATAAGGATTGGCAATAAACATTCAAATCACCAAGCTAGTCAAAATAACTACTTGTATGTAGACCACAGTCACAGGCAAATTAATAATCCATTTTAGTCATACTGTTATTATGCATAGCCTTGAATTTGAGATACGGTTCACTATTTTTTTGACATGTGAGAATCATGAACTGTGTCCTCCCCATTCTTTTAACATAAAAGTAGGATTATAAAATTGCAGAGTCTTTTCTATATGAAGTATCCTGAAAAAATGAGATCCCAATAATCAAGATGAAATCTTATGGTTAAGTTGAAGAAGACTTCTTGCTCCGACTTCTGTTTTCTGAAAGAGGGTGATCTCAAAGATGACCCAGGTACAAATCGAAGACAAAACTTTGCTGAAACACTGTTGAAACATTTGGTCTCTAGTGCCATCTCTGCTGTTAATAGAAGCTCGAGCTGTGAGATGTTGCCAGCATGAACCAGGCAATTTTCTTCCATGTTGCTGATTACCAAGCTGATCTGCAGAAGCTCAGATCATCTATGGTTGCTCCAAGTGTCCTGCCTCTCCCTGCTGTACAGTAACGAGAGGGTGCTGTGTTCGGCCTTTTGTTCCTGAGCACTCAGTCACTTTGGCTGAGGCTGAGTCCAAGGTTATGGGCAAACAGTGCAGGAGGGGGACGTGCTCGGGCTTGAACCTGGGCTTGTGTTTGTCTTTGATTTACAGTGCTGTCATGAGCAAAGTATCAGAGCTTTACAGAATTACCAAGATCTGAGAGAACTTGTCAAGTAGCATTCTCAGAGAAAGAGGCTCTTGCCTGTCTGTTTCGTTAACCTAATTTTTCTTATTTCTTATTCTAATCATTAAAAGATCTGTATAAGCTTTAGTTAGTTAATAGTTTTCTTATGTTATGTCAGTAGATATAATAATGAACACAGGGTGCATTCTGTTAGACAAATGCATGTATAACAGCACAATCCATGCAAGTGCAGGGCCCGAGGAGTGACTGTTTTTTCCCAGTGGGACAGTTTCTGCACATGCTGTATATCATTTGGATCACATCCCTCATGGGCTGTTTTAAATGAGATTACAGTAACAGAACAATGTAATGCATTAGATAGACTTTCTCTGTCTTATGACATAACAGCTCTTTTTTTTTTTTTTTTTTTTTTTTTTTTTTTTTTTTTTTTTTCCTCTCTTGCAGGGTTCTTAATAACATTGTTGCTAAATGCCATGAAGAACAACTAGGCAACTGCATCAATTCTTATGTGATGGTATGATTGCTGTTATGCTGTTAACTATTTTATGTGGAGAGTTCTGGGTTTTGTGGGTTTTTTCCTGTTTACTCTTAGCTGTAATTGTTTGTAGCTTTCTCTGCATTTGTGTCACAGCTTTCCAACACTAGCAGGCTGGGTGACTGGTTAGGAAACTAATGTAAGATTTGGAAGAGGCTGAGTCAATTCTCCTCCTCTGCCTTAAGTTTTTTTGTGTCACCTTGAACAAATTATGCTGTATTTCTGTGCTTTAAGGGCATCCTGGAGAGCAGGGACACTCTGTGGAGGGTCCTTCTCCACCAAACTCGGCTGTATTCTGGCTCACACCCTTACTCCATTGAGGAACACAAAGGGCTGCTCGTGTTTCCTCTGCATGGTGCAGCTTTCTTTCCATAGGACCCCAGGTTGAGCAAGCACAGGAGGAGAAAGCTGCAGTGCATTCTTAAAGGGTAGTGGGATGTGGGAGGGACAACTCCCCATAGTTGGATGATGACTAGACCTTACATTTTAGAAGACCCCAAGTGCAAATGGAATTCCACTGAGCTTCTAGAAGCGTAGGCTTAGCATCAATCTTTATGAAACAGTGTTAAACTCAGAATTTCCCATGTTGCAGGATTTGAGAGGAGGAAAGAGGGAGATAAATAGATGAAAGAAAATGAAACCAATAAAACACATATAATGTAGTTTGCTCACAGTTTTCAGCATTCCTCTTGACTGTGATGAGATTTATCACTTCAAAATATCTGGCCGTCTGTATTATCCATGTAGAGGGTTGCTATCACAGTAGTTGAAAAGGATCTGCAAGTGGTAGTTTTTTATGGAAGAGGTACTTATGGGTGCTCTTCAGGATTGCAAGATGGCTGCAAGTTTCTGAGGAAGCTATAGCTTTTTAACTAAGCTTTTGATTATTTTCCTAATTCATGATTTTAGTTCCAAGATCCTGTGTCTTTGCATGTGATACTGTACATAAATTCTTTTCTCATCTGTGGAGTTCAGATTCTCAACAAAGTGTTCCTTGTTTACTCAGCTTTTTTCATTCATTATTGTTTTGAAGAAGAGGGTACATATAGAATATATATGGATATGTTCTGTGTATGGAGTTTGGTTCTAGGCAAATGATGGTTTTGCTTAAAAAGCCAAAGGAGTGGCCTCTTTAAAGATGATTTCCTTGTTATCTGTATCAATTGAATATCCATTAAATGAGTATGAATAATGCTATTGGCCAGCAAGTATCTCATCAATAGTAATTTGTGTAACAGCTTTATAAGCTGAGAATTTTATGAAGAAGCAGGTTTTAAGTAGAAGAATACATTAACTGCTGTTACTGGCATGGACAGAAAAATTAATAGACAAATGAACCTAATTTAAGGGTGCTACACTTTTTTTTCCCCTTCACTTGCCTTTATTTTTTTTCTCTCCCTTTTAATTGCGTGGGGGAGGGCTGGAAAATTTTGTTCTAGTCATACTAGATGAATCAGTAATGAGTAAGTTGTAATATTTTTGAGTTTTATGTCTATTAACATATTAGTGTATTTCAAATAGCAGCATAGATGAGAATTGCAGGTTGTTAGAAGAACTGAAGTGGATATTGCCTTTGTCTCTTGGCCTGCTCTGGCTCGGTGGTGACAGAACTAATGGAAGTCATGACAGCAATGAGAGATCCCCCATAGTCATGGAAAGAAGCCATGAGTGGCAAATGTCTGGATGGGCTTCTGGTTGTAATGATATTCTGATTCACTGGGCAACAAGTAGTTTTCATAATGTACATTCAATTTGTAGATTATGAATAATAGATGTGACATAAGTTGGGGGGGGAGTTGATTTTTTTTTAATTAACTTTAGGAATAAATTGAAAGCAAATACATTCCCGATGAACTCTGAAACTTGACAATGTTCATGGGTAAAACAACAAAAATATGGTAGGAGTTATGTTACTAAATGTGAAACCTGTTTTAATTTCTGTGTTGACAACTGTTGGTTGATATTTCCATGATACGGATTTATTTTCATACCTCATGAAAGTATGTGTTTACGGGTGATGCTTCTCAGCATCATAGTAGTCAAATTTTAGCCTCAAGTACTCAGAGTTAAGCACAGAGGAACTCTGCTGATGACCAGCAGAACTGTTCAGTCTCCAAAATAAATAGCCTATGTAACATTTAAATGTAGTTAATTAAATAGGTATTAACACCTCTTCTACTCAATAGCTTTTCAAAATTGCAATAGACACCTATTGCAGCTAAATATCTTTCAAATAACAGGTGATTATTAGGCCATGCCAAAAATCCATTTAGCTTGTTTTCCCATTTCCAGCAGCAGTCAGAAGCAAATATCTGTTAATCTCTTTTATCCATCTGTAAGGAAATGAATGCCTACTTTAGAAATGCTGTTCTGGGAGTAAGTTGAGAATTGTGAGTCACTCAGATACAAAAAAAATGTGCAATTACTCTGACTTAAATAACTGGACCCAGAAGTGTCAAACTGCACAGGGAGAAGCTTATGGTATCTGCTTTGCAAACAAGGCTGACTATTAATAAGATAGTTTCAAGTGATGCTCTTTTCTTTTACCTAGCTGGCTGAACTGAAAAGGTATTTCATCCCAGCCGATGCACTGGCAGAGCTCTTGCTGTAGGGAAGGGGTAATGGATGCCAGTACCAAATTATTAGTTTAAAATGTTGAATAAAACTCATACTAGATTTATGAATTCTGAGCAACTTGGTAGATAAATTCCTTTCTTGAGGGCTTGATTTCTAAAAGGGGTATAGTTTTCCCCTTCTGTCAGTCCCAGAGGGTGCTCTACGCCTTTCAGAATGAAGAGTAGTTGCCAGCTCTGACTAGCTGTTGCCACAGGAAGAAAGGAGCAAGTGAAAGGTAGCCCTGACTAGGTGGGTGAAAAACCCTCCATACTTCCTCTGCTTGCCTATTATTTTTTGCCCCTGGCAAATGGCTTGAAAGACAGTTTAGAGATGCCAGGATCATATGGCCCGTTGAAAAAAATAAATCGTAGCACTGATTTTAAGCAGAAATTCCTCTTGGTTCACATTAAGCTGAAATCAAAAGGGAGTTGTGATTAAAACTGGAATTTTTTTTGAGCAGTGTTGTGCTGTTAACTGCTAGGGGAATTTTATGTGAATGTATTGTTCAGTCGGTATATTTTGACGGCAAAGATTATCAGCTGTTAGTGGTGTATAAATAATTTATCTTCACCTGCTGAGGTTTTTTAGAATTGTTTTAATGAATATTTTGATAATTTTTATTTTTCCTTTCTTCAGTATGTGTTCAGGACCAAATCATTTGAAGAAAGGACTGTTCATGAGGAGCTGGCCAAGAATATGACTGGTCTTCTGAAGTTAAATGACCAAGTAACAGTGAAACAGGTTTTGAAGGTGAATGATAGCTTGAATTAGGATACTTTGTTTTAATTTTTATTTTGGAAGATGCAGGGAGAATATTCATCTGTAAGTAGGACATTTCTATCTGTTTTCGGCTTCTGTCTTGGATTGACAGTGACCAAAATGAGAATGATTGAGGTTTCCTGAGGTTTCTCATGATGTACCAGGTCTAAGAAATTCATACATGTGCAAGCCCCATCACTGAGCCTGTCAGTTATAGTATAAGAGCTAGCCAGTCCAGCTCAGGATTTCTGAGTGGCAAAAATATGTTCAACTGTTTAGAGTAAACCAGTTCCGATTTCCTGTGCTGAGCCACTGGAATAGCAAAAACAGGCTGAAAAAAGCAGAAAAGCTGGCTTGAAGGAGACCTGGGCCATACAAAAGTACATGTGGTTGGGTTTGTTGTGGGGCTTAGTGTTTTTGTTGCAATTTGTAAGTTTTTTAGGTTTATTTGTTTCGTGTATCTCCTGAGATGCATGAGGATACAGACATTAACATGAACCCTACCTGTTCACTATTACAAATGGTATTTGAAAACCCGCTCTGTTTATCTTTTAAACAAGTACCGTTACTCTAGGCCAAATTACCAATCTGCTGGAATTAACAAAGCAGTTTATTCTCGTCTTCTGTTCGCTGAGGTTCTCTGCCAGTTACCTGCAAACAATGAAGACAGTGCTCAGAAGGAATGGAAGGATGGTAGGAGTGGTGTTTGTGGGCTCCTTATTGCACAGAGCCACAGTGACAAAGTGCCTGAAATGGCTTCAGCTCTCTTAAGGACATGATCCAATGTTACTCACATACATGGCACTTAAGCTGTTTCATTTCTTTGTCATGTATATTTTATCATTGTGCATTATTGAGAAATGCAATCCATCTATAAGGAATAGTAATACAATGTAAAGTATTTCTCAGATAATCATTTTTCCTTATCTCTTTTTTCCTTCTTTCAAACAGCATTCCTGGTTCTTCTTTGCAGTTATCTTAAAATCAATGGCGCAGCACTTGGTTGATACAAACAAAACAAAGGTAAGTATATATGTGATCTCAATTAACTAGGCAATCAGTCTCTTAGGGAAAATATAAAATGTAAAATCCTGGGAAATACACATACCTGGACTTTCCTTCTTGACTGCTCAAAAAAAGAAATGCTGTTAGACTTTGTAGAATATTGTTTTTTCCCACAAAAACATTATATCACCTGCTAGGCTCAAACTTGTTCTGGTGGGCCAAAAATAGAGCTGCATCAGCTTTGTAATAGATGGGTTAAAATGGAATGAGAATTCTCTAATTTCTGCTGGTTACCCAACAGGTCATTATGCCAGACAGCAAATAAATGATCTAGAAACTCTACTTTGCTTTGAGCAAACCTTAAATAGATGGAGATCAGTGATTTGACCTCTTTTCTGCCTGATTATCAAACATGCTCTTGGTGTACTTGTGCTGGAATCTGAGGATAAGATCTCCCACTTTCCTATGGACCAGATTCTTCCTTTTGGGGTTTATACTCAGAATAGATCCATGGAACTCTAGGAATACTTTTCTTCTGTGTTGAATGACCTGTGTTTTATTGTCTTTATTCTTGGCCTGAATGTATTTTCAGGTTTAACGTGCAAGAGTGTACACTCTCAAGTGATAACCTATTCCCTGATTAGGTTTCTCGAACTCAGAGGTTTCCAGAATCATTTCAAACTGAGCTGGATACACTTGTGATGGTCTTAGCAGACCATGTTGTTTGGAAGTACAAAGATGCTCTTGAAGAAACCAGGAATGCAAACTACAGCGCTGCCAAATTCCTCAAGGTGAGATGTTCTGTCATTACAGCATATGCACTTACTTCCCCATACTTAATGCAAACTTGAGACTGTTCTAGTCTAGTCAAATGGGATAAAAACAATTCTGAGTGAATGATGGCTCAATTTCCAAGTTTAGCCTTGACCTATAGTTCAGTTTTTCTATGCCCTTCCATCTTTGAGAATGCAAAAGCTTTATCTAAGTCTGCTTTAAAGCAATTCTGATTAATTTATATATATTCTCTGAAAAAGCCCAAGATCTCAAATTTTGCAGATTCTTACATTATATTCAAATGAGTAAAAATTTGATAAGGAATTAAACTGCAGTTACAGTTGAGCTGGTATATTTTCTTTAAATATAATAGCTCTGAATTACTGTGAGTGGATTAATATTTCTTAATCACAACCAGAGTGGGCAGCTTTTACAAACCAGAATAAACAAATTGCAAGTATTATGTGAAGTACTGTAACCTGCCTTTTTTACTCTGTAATGCCCTTTCATTTATCAAATATAATAAAATACATGCATGCTTTGGAAAAGTCACTAAAAGGCATTGCATTTTATGGTTTTGTCCTAATATTTCTCAATCATTTTTATTTTCCCAGCAGAGAATTATCTCTGGAGCATGGGAAAATGGCCATTCAATAAATTGTGTGGTCACATACTTAATCTAGATTTAAACTGGACACATGCACACAGCTTTCTGTTAATGGAATGATGTACATAGTGACCTACGGAACACTGTATATAGTACACACTGAAACCCAGGCTCAAATATTTTATGACAGATTGAAGCACAACATTAGGAGAGAGCCATATTCTAGCAATAAAATGTTCCTGTGAGATTATAAGGAAAAAAGTGGATTTTTCCTCTTTCATATATAGGTGAAATAAAAGCTAAATTTGCTGTCTGCTGTGTTGGCCTCTGCTGATGATACCATATGGAAGCCCTGATGTTAAGCTGTATCTGTCCGTAGTGTTACATCATTTGGAAGACGATGCTGGTTTGAGGCAGGAGCATAGATGGAGGCGCTTAGTCAGTAGTTGCGTGGTGTTGCACCTGTGGAGGTGTTGCAGATTTGCATGCTATTTTTGTGTGTTACTCAGCTAAACTGGCAATACAGTAATTTTATGTTATATGATATGGCATATGGCTGTGTTTTAATTTCTGTTCTAATCTAGTCTCCCAGAAAGAATTACAGAGGTTAGAGACGAGATGGCTTTCTCCAGGATGGGATTGCAGCAGCCTTTTTTGAATGCTATGTGTCAGAATATTCGGGGCCTCACTGGTTCTGTAGAGTTCACAAACAACAGAGAAGAGAGGAATTCAAGGTTGCATTCCCTATCTGGTAGGCTGACTCTGCAAGGGAAAAATGCCAGTAACTGTAGCACTAAGGCCCTGAAAAGCCTTTACATCTTCTGGCTCTTTAGCCCATAAGTCAGCAAGAGCACTATTCTCATCGCAGTGTAGTGGCATATTTGCTCCCAAAGAGATAATGTAGCTCATAGACAGTGAGTACTGTGGCTGGATTTATTCCTCAAGAGTCATTGCTCTGTCACTGAAGGAGATATTCAGGTCAGCTTCCATCATGTACCACCTCTAATGATTGAGCGTTGCAGTACAGGAATGACTTTCATTAGATAAGCTTTCTCCTACTGCACTGTACACTGTGATAGTTATTTTAGACTGTAGACACAGAGAAAATGAAAAGTTTGATCAGTTTATTATTACTGAAAATAAATTTTAAAATTGAGCCAGATTCACCAGTTCCCTGGTTTTCCTTGCTCTGCTGCAAGACTAACTTCACTTGCACAAATGATTCAAGTTTATAGGTGATGCAACGCAAACAGCCAGGTAAGTGAGGCCATGTACTGCTTTTTTGGCTATAAAATAATCATTCTTTTTTCCTCCTTTCTTAGCGCTGTTTTACATTTATGGATCGCGGATTTGTGTTCAAGATGGTCAACAATTATATAAGTATGTTTGGAACAGGAGATAGCAAGGTATAGTTTTGATTTTTGTTGCTTGATTTTGTTTTTGTCAAAGTGGCTCATTAGTAAAATACTTTTATATTGAAACTATTTATTACTTATTATTCCATGGCTTCACTGTGCTCAGAACTCAAATCAGTGAAAACATTTACAGTAAATATATGTTTAAAACCTTTTGGTTTTGAGCCATCTAACCCCTTTCTGGGAGTAAATAGCTGTGTCCAAAGAACTGGTCACCAAGCCCCGCGAGAACAGACGCTGCAAAGACTGCTCAGACTAAAGCATGCAGAAAGCTGAATTTAAGCTTCACTTCTTTGGAGAGGACACTTGTGGTTTCGTCTATAAATATCAGCAGCAATTGGCAGTAATTTTCTTTGAGGAGATTAAAGTAAAAGCATATGAACAAGTTAACATTCTGTAAACTCAAGTGAGAATGTAACATCTCAGCTACTTTGAATGAATGGTATGCTCTTGCCTCATTGATGATGCAAGAAAGCCAGTCCACTCCAAATTAGTTTGTGCTTGCTATGAGGAAAATTCCCTGCAGCCTGAATTTCTTCCTTAATACCTGTAATAGTCAGTGATACAGTGCAAACAATAAATTTCAAACTGCAAGAGGTCCCCAAATTATTCAGCTTGATTCCTTTATTCTTCCATCAGGATGAGTCACAGGCTTTTTCTCTTCCATGACTGAGTTTCTGAGCTACCATACCAGAGCATATATGATAGATAACAGACTGTATTCAAGATACACACTTTGAGTAACTCATCTTTCCCAAAAAAGCTTACAAAACTTTTGTCCATTAACTTTTTATAATTCTTTAGTGGTGATCTGAGCGTTTGTAGGTAATGAGTGCGGTTACTCCAGGTCTGTTTTGCTTTTTACTAAATCCAACTTCATGCTGCACTTGGGTCTTTCACCTAATCTCTGGAACAGATGTAGAATGGAGTCTCTCAGTATTGTCATAGCCTGAAGTCTATAATTCTGTATATAATATTATGCAATCTGAAAATTGTTTCCACATTTCAAACTTCCCTAAATACATTCAACCACAGAAACAGATGTTTAATTAAAAAAGCCAATTAATGGCCAGTGGCAAAGCCTGAGATTAGTCAGTGTGCAGAGCAGAACTTGGCACCTCCTTGGCAGTCCGTGTGTGCACATTGCCAGCCACTCAGCATCCCCCCAGAGCCAGCTGCCAGGGTGCGTGGAAGCAGAACCACTGCGGAGCTGAGACAGATGTACTACTGGAACAGACTTTGCAGCAATTGAAAACAGTAGCCACAAAATAAAATCAGAGATTTCTGACCTCAAGGAGAGAGGCCTTGCAGTGTTTGCATTCTTAGTCAGACACTTAAGCAAGAGTTGGTCATTTAAATGTGCTGTAGGATTTCTTTCCATGTGTCTTTTGTTTCTTTAACTGGATTGCTTATGTGTCAAAAAGATGATACTGCAATCTGACTTCTCTCTTCAGAAAATTTAACGGTGTATATTGCTGCTTGAATAAATAGTTTGTGGGTATATCAGTCTACAACATGGCAGTTTGAATTTATTTCAGTTGTTAATGAAGCACCATAATGTCTGTTCCACACAAGTATCACAGTATTCCATATTTTGACATTTAAATATTGTTTTGAGAAGTATTTATTCATAAGTTGAAATACCTCATTAAAATTCAGTTCATTGTTGTGTTCCCTCATAATGTCACATTTCCTCTTGGGAAACACATTTCAGGTGCTTTATTTCTTTATTTGCCATTAGACCCTGAGTCACATGTCCATCTGTATTTCTTATGAGGTACTACAGTGCAATAAAACATTTCAGGGAAAAACTTCCCACCATCCACTACTCAGTAGACTGAAAAGTGCATGTTCCAGGTATCCTAGCCTGATGGTGGCAGCAGAAATACTAAAATTTTGTTTTAGAGACTGACAGACTTAAACACAGGGTGAATAAAAGACCTTTACAAGTACTTTCTAATGTTAGGGCAAATGCTTGTCCTCAATCGATGCAATGTCATACTGGTAGGCCTGGATGACTGTTTCTGCCACTGTGAACAGTGAGCTGAGAAGATGGAAATAAAAATTTATTTCTGGATGTCACGTATTACCTTTATATCTTAGTGACACATCATTGTCACTATATTCATAGTTGCAAGGCTCCAGAAAAGATCATGGCTGGCTTCTTGGGAGTGTGATATTAAGGAAATAATACCAACATTATATAATACCCAAATCCCTCAGAGCTAGAACTCACTGGCATCAGTAGAGGAAGTTTTCACCACTATTGATAAGTCCTGGATCTGGCCTGTGTGGCTGAAACTCTTATTTGGTTGATCAGAAAAAGAAGAAAAAGAAAAGGAAAAAAAAGAAAAAAAAAAAAAAAAAAAAAAAAGGGAAACAAACAAAAAAAAAGAGAAAGGCATAATATTTATAATGGTCCCAAATGTATGTGAACTGGAGATGATACTTCACTATATTTATATGCTATAGCGTATACCACCAAAAGACCCAATGTAGCCTTAAACATACCTTAAATATTTAGCTTGGATCAAGCTTGTATTCATCAGTACAATGAAAAATCATAGTTGAGGAATCCAAAAAGCTTGTGTGACTGTGACAAGTTTGTTTGATAACAGAGACAAAACCCAAATGTGTATTATTTGTGTAGCTTGTCGTAACAAGCCATAAGGTTTCATTGTTGGCGGTGAGTATGAATTTTGAGGTAAAGAGCAGTAGTAATGCAGCTCTGTCTTACCATTTTCCCTGTTTTAATGTGTACTGAGCCATCACCTGTTGTGATTTTCAGACTTTACATCAGTTCAAATTTGACTTTCTCCAAGAAGTCTGTCACCATGAGCACTTTATCCCTCTGTGCCTGCCCATACGGTCTTCAAACATTCCTGGTAAGTTACCACCCCAAAAAGGGTTTCTGTACAACTGTGAATTATTGGGAGGTTCAAAGAGCAGATAACAATTAACCCTCTGAAGTATCATGTCTGCACATCAGGAACAGAAGCCCCAAATGGCTTTTCAGGTATGGTATTTAAGCAGTGTGATAAAAATAACATGATTTCAGTGTGCCTGTAAATAAATACTACCCCTGACAGCCCAGTTAGTGGGTGGGAGGTGACTCTTCCACTGGAAGTTTTGAGGTGAATGAACTGGGCTATTTGTGAGGAATAATTACTAAAGTTGCAGTAGCCTTGGGAGGTGGTGAGCTAGGGAGGGGGTTGAACACGTATAGCAGGAAGGGGAAGAAGCTGAGTCAGTGATAAGGGCATTATGAAACTCAGCTATTTGGGAACAGTCTTTCCTGCTGCTGTTGGGAGTTTGACCTGTCCATGCAACAGCCCCTCCTTTGTGGGAAAGATCTGAACGGGACATGCAGCAGCAGTTTGGAAACACCCATCTCTCAGATAACAGCCTGTGGGTACTTCTGCCTCCAGAGCATCTCTAGGACTGGCGGGCACGTCCCATGCAGTAACCCCTTTCTCCCAAGCGCATCTACTTTCTTGGCCTCTGGCAAGCCCATACTTTACATGGTCACCCCATACCGCACCCTGGGGCAGTGACACAAGAGAGGCCCATTTCAGAATCGGTTAGTAATACCCCCTGAGCTGCTTCTCAAGGCCGGGGATACTGTGTGTAACCCATGTTTTGCAGAGGGACATGAACAGGTTTTGCTTGTGCTCTACCACAGGAGTGAATCCACCCTGCCCATGCCCCACAGCCAGCAGCCACCGTGCATTGCATCTCATGCACTGAAATCTGTTATTTTGAAGCTAACTTTGTGTCCAATACCCAGTACTGGGTGCTTTTCCTATTGGTTTCAAAGGCGCTGGGATTTCAGCCATGGGCACAATTCCCAGTTCTGACAGTTTTCCGTGGGCCCTGGAGAGTTCACTTGTGATGTGGTCCTTTAAGTTGCTGAGGGTGGAAGGTACCTTCCAGTGGAAGGCAGAATCAGGTCTTTATGCAGCATCTCTCAAACTATGGCCCCTTGTTTCCTTTTTGCTTCATTTTTCAGCACCAAAAAGTGAGTTCAGGTCTGACACTCATGGCTTTCTTTAACAGTAGAAGCTGTTTAATTCAAATTTAAGTCAAATTAAAAAAAAAAAAAAAAAAAAAAGATACAAAGCAAATATATTTTTTACACTTAATAAGTAAAAAACCCTGCATTATTTTTGCCTGTTTTTCTTTTATATTTATGAAAAATGAAGACCCTGTGACTCCTTCAGAATCAACACAGGAATATCGAACATCAGGTATGAAAAAAAATGACTGCATAAGAAGTAAGCAGAATTGTGTATCAAGAGCTTTAAGATCTACTTTGACGGTTGCCTCTGAACTGTGAGAAATTTAGGCAAAATTTATTTACCATTTTCAAAAGTGGAATTAGTCTGGATCTCTGTGGTCTAGAAATCTTCTAGCTAGAATATGGGAACAATTTGGACTCTGTGCCTCAAAGTGAATAGTCTTGTTATGTGCAAAACATTTGAGATTCTCATACGGGAATGTGTATATAAACTGCCTTTTATTATTAAATTGTAAAAGCTGCATGATTTTGAGAAATAATAATATTAGATTAATTCATTCTAGCAAGTGAGGGAGCAGAAGAGGGCAGTCAAATCAGGAAATCAAGGGATTCAATCATTAAAAGTTACTGAAATTTTGGAAAATGGGGAGGAGGGTATTCAACCTATATATTAATCTAAGCATTCTTCTCCATTCTGTTCCAAGATATTCCAGAGTACACACTGACCAATGAATTTTGCCGTAAACATTTTCTAATTGGTGTCCTGCTGCGGGAGGTTGGTTTTGCCTTGCAAGAAGACCAGGATATTAGGCACTTAGCTTTGGCTGTGCTTAAAAACTTAATGGCAAAACATTCATTTGATGATCGATATGCAGAGCCGGTAAAGAAACTGTTTATTCTTTTTTATTTTTTTGTTCATACAGTAGCTAAACATATATGAAATTTCCTTAGCCATTACTATAAGATATTTAGTTTCTTCAGGATTATGTTTTATCTTTTATTTCCTAGGCAAAGCAAGCACAAATAGCAAACCTGTACATGCCACTTTATGGAATGCTTTTGGACAATATGCCAAGGATTTACATGAAGGATATGTTCCTTTTCAATATCAATACTTCCAATCAGGTAATTCGTGTGATTTTTCAGAACACTGCAACTATTGAACTGAGGTCTGACTCAGTCAATCTGGTGGGAAGAAGTCCAAGTTTATGCTGGTCACAAACTAGCTAATGAAATGCAGTCCTGAAAATGCTGACTTGTTTAAACCCGCAATGTTTAATTTGGAAGGTTTCAAGTTACAGAGCACCTGTGGGGCCCTGGGAGTCTGTACCAGCTGGGTACAGACTGTGGGTCTGGAAGAGACCCAGGACACTGGCTGTCCTGGGGCTGGAAACTCAAAGTCAGAGGTTCGCAGCCCCAGCCAGTCTGTCTGGTGCGTCTGCCCTGGTGCCTCAGGCAGGTCCCTTGGCAGGTGGCTGGAAGACATTGTGCTAAGAAAGACTTCCATTGCCCACAGATTCCTTGCAGGGTTACGTCATGGGCCCCCAAGCAGTTTCACTGGTACCACAGAGGGACCGTGAACTGTACCAGGAGGCAGAGGGAATGTATACAAGTAGTGGAAGGAGGGCAGGGGTACAGAAACATCATAAAACAGCTTTACCACCATAGAAAATGTCTGTATAAACTGCGTGTGGAGGAGCACGTTTGTTTATTTCTTAAAAGATTAAATGTGTCATGGTCATAGCCCTGCTTTAAAAACTAGAAATAGATTTCTGCAGGGGTGTTGTGTCTTTCAGTCCTTCCAGCAAATGAGCCTGTTTCATCTCATCATTGCTAACCACTGTTAATGCTCCTTTCCTGATGCTGTGCTAGTGTTTAAGAAACAAACACAGTTAGATTTATTTGTCCTTTACAGCTTCAACTACGAGAGGGTTCATACGGCAGGTAACTATTCAACATATTATGGGAAGCCTCGATCTTTTAAGTCTGTAGTGTCTTAACAACTGAAAGTAGGTTTTCAAGCTCAGTGTCTTAAGAAAAGCCTATCAGGTGTGCTGTCATTATGAAAGTTATGAGTGATATAATTTACTGGAGTTTGTTCTGTTTCTTTCAAAATACAGGGATCTAGAGATGACTTGAGCACAACTGGAGGATTTCAGAGCCAGACAGCAATGAAACATGCAAACTCTGTGGACACATCCTTTTCCAAAGATGTTCTGAACTCTATAGCAGGTATAAATAACAGATTGAACACGCATACAGGTAGATTTCTGTGTATCTCAATCCATCGTGCTTTCTGCTTAGTATTCATTGAGGATATCATTAACCAATTTTGTATGATATTCAGCGAAACATGGTATGCAATGTTTCTCTTCCCTTTGGGTGTTTTTAGATTTATTTTTATTTCTCTCGTGAAGCTGCTCTTCTTCCACTGCTTCACTTACTCTCCTGCTTTGGAACAATGCCTGTATTCAGGCTCTCACAAATCCCTGTGCCTGAGTTCATTCTTGTAGTCTCTGCCTCAATTAAGAATAGTTCCAAGGTTTCTTCTGAAAACTCCTGAAGTCTCTTGGAGGCAAGTATTCTTTGTTTTTCCAGGCTTAATGAAAGGGTGAAAACACAACTTTGCTCACTTCGACCAAACCCCATTTAAGAATTCAGGGAAGTGCATGGGCATCTTTCCACTGATTTTTGTGGCTTTAGGTCAAGCCTAATGGAATGCAACAAGCTATTTTAGTGCCATGAACAATGGCAAACTGAATCATTTTACTTCAACTTGTTGCATGTTTTCAGTACTAAACATACCCATCAATAGCTTTGCTATTGTAATTTCAAAGCACTGGTGTCAATCCAGCATGTGACACGTTTTCTGTTTTCCATTCTTCTTGTTAGTTTTTGTATCCATAAATGTTTTAGTTTAGCATGTTTGCTATGACTTTCATTTACAGCCTTTTCATCAATAGCTATCTCTGCAGCAAACCATGCTGACTCCAGAGCTTCCTTAGCAAGTCTTGAATCTAACCCAAGTACCAATGAAAAAAACAGTGAGAGAACTGACACGTGTGAAAAGGTACATGTGCAAATGTTGAAAACAGTTACTAGAGGTGGAAACCTATCACTATACATAACAAGGCCCTTTGCTGCCTGTTCCACAGATCATGAGACCTTTGTCTTTGATTGGATCAACCCTTCGTTTTGACAAGTTGGATCAAGCTGAAACTAGAAGCCTTCTTATGTGTTTCCTTCACATTATGAAAACCATTTCAGAAGGTAAGAAAATTTTCACTCACTACCTAATTTATGTTGTTGTAAAATATTGTGAATGATGAACCCAAACAAACATTACATTAGAATAATTATCACTGTATTTTACAGGCTTTGAATGAAGTTTAATTGCCTGTAACAGCTACATAATATGTTTTAATATCTCCCTTTAGACGCACTGATTTCCTACTGGTTGCGAGCACCGTTCTCAGAAATAACAGACTTTTTCAGCATTTTAGAGTAAGTTCATATTGTGGTTGGTTGATTTTATGTTAAATGCTGATATTCCAGAATAAACTGCTGCAAATAATTTCTCTTTGGGTTTGTCCACCTAGTGATACAGGCTGAGATAGCTCTTGTATCTTAGATTATTTTGCCATAATCTTCCAGTGTCATAATGAGATTTTACTAATAAAATCCATATCCTCCAATATGTTGGTCATTTCCATGAACAGGAGGCATAATGCTTTGGGTGTGCCTCCTAAAAGAGATTTTCAATTGGGGTTGAGCTTCTATTCTTCTCTCGAGAAACTAAAAGTATTTAGCTCCCCAAAATTTCCAAACCATAAGAAAATCCATGTAATGTAGGATTACCTGCTTTTCACATCTCCAGAGTGGTTTACTCAATCCAACCTATGCATGTCTGCGGAATCCATGCAGGTAGCTGTTTTCAGAACTTCCTCACTGTCTTGTAAGTGAAATGCAAGTTATTTAACTTCAGCTGGTGAAGAAGCAATGTTTTTGCAGCCAACTCTTTGTCTTTGCCTCCTCACCAAGCAGGAATCTTCAACCAAGGAAAAAGCAAACAAGGGTTTGGAAAGTGGCACCACATCTTGTGCATCCCTGGGCAGGGAACTGCTGCATTCTATTCTGTTTGCTTACTAGGAGGTGCATATGCCACAGTTCTCTTTGAGGCACTAAGATTCAGCATTTTTTCATAATTAGGAAGCCATTAATAGACATAAAATACGTTGTTTTATCTTTCAGGGTTTGTCTGCAAAATTTCAGATATCTAGGAAAACGCAATATTGTAAGGTAATTCTCTAGTTATAGACTGCATGTTATGGTATTTTTATGTTACTACATTAAATTAGGCTTAAATGAAGTTAACAGTATATCTATCAGTTTTCTTCTGAAAGCATCTGTCTGACATACTGAAGCCAGTGTATGTTTCATTTTTTCTTTTATGCAATTTATGTTATTGTGATGTTCTGGACATCTGAGTACATACCTGGTGTAGATGAATTGCATGTGATGATATGATAACTACTATTGCATTTATAACCCAAAATACTGGGCCATTCTCAACCATATTTCTGTGCATATGCCAAACAAAGGAACTTGAACACTGTATTTCCATTCATATAATGGATAAAATAGTTTTAATGGGCATAGATGAATGTTCCACAGCAATAAAAAAACAAAAAACCATCATCTTCTGTCTCTATCCACTCTCTGAAAAAGCATGAGATCGTGTTCCAGCTGTGAAATGTGAAATGCACACTTTCTCTCAGTTGATGTTTCATTTTTAATTTAATGTTACGACCGTGAACTTGTCTATATGTCATACTATGGAAAAATGAAAAGTCACCAGATGAACCAGTTTATGCTCCATGGCAGGTTTTGTCAGGCCTGTATTTATTGTTCAGAGGCATGGCAAAATCAATGTCACATTCCATAACACATTAACAGTTATTTTCTCTTAACAGGAAAATTGCTGCTGCTTTTAAGTTTGTTCAGGCCACCCAGAATAATGGAACCCTTAAAGGTTCAAACTCCTCTGGCCAGGCATCAGGTCTGCTCTCGCAATGGTAATGACACATTGTATTATTAACTCCTATAAAGCCACAGTCTTTGTTGTTATCCTCCAGCCCTCATACAGTGTCACAGTGCTGACTGACAAGAAGTTGACATATGTAATCAAGTTCAGAGTCCCCAGAGCCGTGACCAGTAAAAGAACTGAGTCCCTTCAACTTGATTTATAAGCTGTTGTTTAATCTTATGTTCAGAAGAATCCTTCATTATGGTCAATATTGTTAAGTATTGCAGAAATAGTAGCTGTTGGTTTCAGCTCAGATCCTTATCTGAAAAATAATCTACAGTGTTCCCCAATTTAAAGGAATTCATAGGTCTATAACCTTATGCTTTCATGGAATCTTACTGCTTTAGGGGTAAATATTTATGGATGTGCTTGCAGTGTTGGGGGATTCGTTTCTCCCCAATAACGTGGGTTGTGGAGGGGGAAGCATCTAGCAACACAAAGTCAAACTTAAGGGTAGCCTTGCTTGACACCCATCTTTTCACTTCCATGCTGGTAAGTGTAGCATAGGCCTATACTGTTATGTCCATGTTTCCAGTTAGAGAATCTTTCTTTCCTAGTCTTTTTTTCCTCCATACTCCTAGTCTAAACATTGTAAGATTTACTACTTTTCATGGACTGCATGGTAATAAGCTGCAGGTGCAGCACATCTTTAATAATATTTTTGATCTTCTTAGGGCAAAGTGGGATCATTTTCATGTTAATAATGTAAAACTCCAGAGAGAAAGCATAATTTTGACTCTGTGCAGCTTGTGGTTGTATCTAGGAGTGTGGTGAGAAAGTCCCCCGTATGAGTTTAGGTCATTGACATTTCTCATTTATGTATAGCAAGAGTATGCTCACAATTATAGGCGTGTCTCTTGGAATGGAACAAAGGGGAAAAAAGATGCTTTCTCTTCTATACTTCTTCATTTGTTCCTCCACTGTGCAGTTTTCAAGAAGCAGCACTGGTTTCATTACCCCAGCTGGAACTGGCAAGCAGCCTTTAGGAGGCTGTTGTTTTGTTGCACTTTTGCAGATGAACCAACACAGTGGCAATCCACAAAATAAAGTCACATTTCTGCTTGCTCCAGGGCCTTCACCCTGTACCCCCTCACAGATCAGCATTTGTTGTCCAAATGGCTGTTTGTTTGGCCTGTTGTAGTACAGAGAATTTTTTGATGAGTTGGGAGTTGAAGTATTGCTGGTAATCAGCTCTAACTTGCACTTACATTTATGTATTTTAGTTTGCTCACATGTTCATATGAAAGCAGACTTTCTACCGTGCCCCACCCCCACAAAAACAAAACAAAACAAAAAAACAAAACCACAAAAAAAAAAAAAAAAAAAACAAACAAACAAAAAAAACACAAAAACAAAAAAACCTTGAGATCAACTTTCCACATGTTCCAAATCCATTAGTTTGCCAGGATGTCCACCCAATTCCTTCCACTGTGACCATTAATGGAAGACTTCATCACACTGGCAACAGTCTGGCCATCAATTCCATACCTGTGTTGGGAACTTCCTCTTTTTTTACATCTGAAATGTTCATCTTCTAAATTCTTTTTGTAAAAATAACGAACATAAAAGAGGGTTTAGCTAGGCGCAGGAAGTAATTCTGTCCTAGAATATTTTTAAATTATGCACATTTTGGAAGCTGCATTTTTTAGGGAAATTAAGTAAAAGTGCATTTTAGTAAGTGACCTTGAATTTTGAGAGATGCTAAATCCTGCTGAATTCTAGTGGTTACAAATACAAAATAATTTCAAATATTATGATAAGCATTGGTATTTTATTTCTAAGCTTCTTGATATAAATTAATGATGTGTTTGTCAGCATCAGAGGATTAAAAGAACATATATATAGGCAAGCACATATTTTTACTGTCATTGTCAGTTTGTCAATTTTTTTCCCCTTATAGAAGCTGTATTAGTTCTTTCGTGAGTAAGGTACATTTTTCTTGTATACTGAGTTAACAAAACTCATCTCAGTTTCTCTTCACCCAAAGGCAGTTTTCTAAACATCAGCCAGCTATTTAAGCTGATGGGTTTTTTCAGTGCTCAGTGAGTATTTTGTCTCCTATGATCTCAGCAAATCACAGCACATCTGTTCGTTTTGTCTACCTCACTGACTTTCTTCTTCGTCTTTGTTTCTCTGAAAAATTGTGCATCAGTTTGTTTAACTTAGCATTTGAGAAGTACTGCAGAAAATTCTAAATGACATGGAAAAATTCTCTATAGGCATGATAGTTTATTCTTTGTTTCTGTTTTTTAATGGTCCCTTTCAATTTCAGGATGCATTCTACTTCTAGTCATGATGGCCACAAGCATCACAGATCTCAAACATTACCAATAATCCGTGGCAAAAATGCACTTTCTAACCCCAAACTCTTGCAGATAATAGACAGCAGCACTGCAAGTAAGTACAAAAAATTATTTACTTCCCTCAAGTTCTATGGGGTTTCGATCAGCCTCTATACAATTAAATCTGTTTTCATGAGTGCCAGTAAAAGACACCCTGAAGAGAAGAGCCTAAGCATAAATAGAGCTGCTGGCTTTGCCTTTTTATCAGAAGACTAAGAAATCTAAGCATAAAGTTCGTCAAAGTTCATTTAGGAACAAAATTAATTACAATAAGATAACATACTTAAATAGCCTTAATGACAAATTGTTCCCCCCCTTCCCAGCATCACTTGCATCTATGGTTATGTACCTTGCTGTACAAGCAGATGTATACTGGCTGAAATACTACGTTTATTAGAACCAGCAGTAAAAGCGGACTTTTCATGACAGAAGTTTTTTTAATGAGATCAAAGACATCTATCCCACTTTCCAATCAGGTTTCTCTCCTCCTTTGAAGATGAACAGAATGAAAGAATATGCTCTCATCACTGGTGCAGCTGGTAAAAGTTGACTCAAATTCCCTCCCATTTCATCTCCTGTGAGCAGTTTTCTTCAATACACCTTCGGTTAAATGTACAGTTAGGACCCCATCGCTACTGTGCTGAGACTTAATGACCAGATAGCAGAATTACATCATCTTTAACTACACTCAGAAGATTGTTTGTCATTTGCTTTTTATATGTTGCAGGCAGCTCCAATGAAACAGACATTGTACAGTATGTAGACACAGAGGCAAACATTGCTACAGAAGTTTCCCTCACAATCCTTGATCTGTTGTGTCTTTACACTCTGAATCACCAGGTATGTTTTGCTGTTTCATTTTCTGCTTGAACTGGTGCCACATGAGATATGTGGTGGAAGGAAGGCCTGGAGATCAGGCATACAGAAAATTTGAAATGCCAGAGACAGCAGGACAGGGAAATAAAATATGGCAGTCCTCAATGAAGGTGTTTTTTGAAGGAATTGACTTGTAGTACCCAAACAGAATAGAAGCATGTGGAAGAAGAGCTTCCTACATATCTATGGCTACATACAGCCATGCTCTTCATGAAAGTGTCATTCATCTACTAATGTGTCACCTTATCTGAATCATGCTTGTCCCAATAGATCTCAGAGATGTTAGACAAAAGATTTTCGAATTTCTTATCATCTGTATCTCTTCCAGTCAGCAGGTGGATGCTCTGCTTCTTTAAAAATTGCTCTATGAATATTGGCCCAGATGACTTGTTGAAGGTTTCACAGCTACAATACAGCAGGCGGCTCCTTTTAGATTTAGTGTCTCCTTTCTGCCACTCTAGCCTTTAAATCTAGTGTATACCATCTGCAAGTAGGGAGTACAGGCATAGGAAAGTGCTGTCCTTGAAAAACTGCAAGTAAAAGGAGTCTGCAGCAAGCTGGGAATGCCTCATCCGCAGAGAATTTACACTGAGAAAAGCATCTCTCTAGGAACACCCCAATGTAAAGTCCAGAAGATCCTTCTTCTGTTTATTCACTTTAATAACCAGAATATCCTATCTTCTCCGTGAATTTTTCAGAGGCAGCTCCAGCAATCTGATTGCCAGAATGCATTGATGAAGAAAGTCTTTGACACACACATGCTCTTTTTGCAAATCAACCAGTCAGCAGCAGCTCTCAAGCATGTCTTTGCTGCCCTACGGCTGTTTGTAGGCAAGGTAACTGTGGTTTTATTTTGTCAGTCTGACCAATTAATATGTTACAGCAAGTGCAGCTTGAGGACAGTTGGGTACTTTGAAAGAGTTCTGAACTTTACTGTATAAATGCCCATTCCTGGCAAAGATGTGCTGATTTGTTGCTGATTAAAAGTGAGAAGTTCACACTATCTGAAAAAAATAGTTCAGTTTTTGAAAATGAAAAATTTACTGATAAAACGAAACTTGTAAAGTAAATAGGTAAGTAACATCCAGTTCTGTGGTATCTGGCTGTGTCATTGGCTTTCATGCTTTTACCACCTGTGGAAGAAAGCTTGAAACCCCAGAGGTCCATGGTCTTCATGGCAAATATCTGGGTTGCAGAATCCAGCAGTGAATGATTACAGCTGTCTGCAGAAGAGCCAACAGGATAGTATTCCATACACTTCACCAAAAGTTCATCCAAACTAAGACAGTTTTACAAATACCTTGTTTTCAACATAAAAGAGGTTTTGGACAAAAACAAGGTTATGTGTCAAACTGTTTATTTGCTTGCATTGCACATATGTAAATGATCATGGGTAATTAGACATTTTGTGCCAACTGCAAAGGCTGCACAATTTCCAAGTCATAGACTTATGATCCTCTTAAAACTAACCAGAATGTAGCTCACAAATAGCAATTGCTATGGGGAAGTGAGAATAAGCAAGGAGGCTGGCCTGATCTCCCAGATGTTTCTATGAAACATAACAGTGTAGATCAGTTTAAGCCATGTGGCCTCCTTCTGGTTATCTCAGGGGAAAGGAGGAGGAAATCATGCTTTTCCCAGTAATGTAGCTTGAGGACATGAGGGAAATGTAAAGTAAATGATCCACAGACAGCTTTAAATTACATACCAGAGAGTCAGGAATGGAAGAACTCTCTGCAGTGAGGAAGGCAAATAAATATCCAGGATCACCCTTTCCATTCATCCTGTAAAACCTTGGGATTGAGTTCCCTCTTCGTAGTTCTGTGGGAGCAGGGATTGGTTGTGGTTCCTGCAGCAGAACCTCTCAGGCAGTACTTGAGGTCTGTAGCCGCATGTACATCTTCCACCTCTCCTCAGTCTGTCTTGTTATATTCACCCTGCTGATAAATAGTAGGTATGGTTTGGAGAGACATCCTTCACTCTCTGTTGTCTCCTGCTGTTCAAACCCTTGACCACTGGAAGTTCGCTGACTTTGCTGCTCAAAGTATTTTCTTTCTCCTGAGCAGATTTTGTAGCAGTGCAGAACCCCACACATGCTTTTCCTGGTTAGCTGTTCTGCATTCCTTGCAGATGGGCTGCTCTGCTTTTATGCTTGCTCTGTGCCAGCTGCTGTCTTGACTTCCTGGAGGCCAGTTGGATTGTTGTATTGCATACAGTGTTTGTCTGAAAACCTGTGTGCAGTATTTACTTAATCTTAATTTGGACATGGGATGATGTTTAGCTGGTAGCTAATTTTTTCAGTAAACCCTGGTGTGAATAAATATGGGAGAGTTGTTTTTACTTAAAGCTTAACAGAAAAAAGTATTGCTTCAGAATAACTGTACCACAGCCTAAGAGTAGTGCTAAACATACTCATACTTTTTTCTCAATAGTTCCCATCAGCATTCTTCCAAGGACAAGCAGATCTCTGCGGTTCACTCTGCTATGAAATCCTGAAGTGTTGTAACCATAGGTCACGTTCAACTCAGACAGAGGCATCTGCTCTTCTTTATTTTTTTATGAGAAAGAACTTTGAATTTAACAGGCAGAAATCAATAGTCAGATCCCATCTACAGGTAAGTGAATAGTGAGATCATCAGTATTTAGCTGATGTGGATTGTTTTTTATCATTATTATTTTTATGCACTGTAGCAAAACAATTCTTTTGGAGTCCTCAGACAGGCAGCTCTCTGGCAGCTTGATTTTCCTGCCAAGTCTGAAGACATTGGGTTAGACTCTCTGCTGTTCTTGGGCTGCTCGGCTCTGTTCCAGGGAGGGACAGCAGCTGTGATTGTAGCCTTATAGCCAATAAATAGCCACATAAATGGCTATTCTTGATTCATGTGCATTGCTTACAGCAGTAAAAACATAGCTGATGAAGGAACTAAACAGAATCTGATGGTATAGTAACAGAAATGTAAAGTCCAGTAACAATGTGCTTATACTGCAAAATGTGAGCAACTAAAAGCATGGGAAAGATTACTCATAGTCCTTACATTTGTCTGTGTTATCTTCTTAAGACAGGTATAAAAGTGCATCTCTGCTAGCCTGGTACATCAAGTCATACTAAAAAAAGGGATTGAAAACTATTCAGAAACTATTATTTTCTTTGCTAATTGCACCCTGTTTTCTCCCCCCCCCATGCAGCTCATCAAAGCAGTGAGCCAACTGATAGCAGATGCAGGGATTGGTGGATCTCGTTTTCAACATTCACTTGCAATTATCAATAATTTTGCTAATGGCGACAAGCAGATGAAAGTAAGAAACATTTTTTGTCAATCACTACCTCTTGCAAAAGGTCAACAATTTCAGAAGAGCAAGTGTTTCAGTGAATAAAATTGCTGGCTTTTATTAGACATTGATTTATGCATTCATAGTGTGCCTTTTTCAGGCAGCCTGAAATTCATTAAAATGTTTTTGACTCAGAAGCTTAATAATTGAAAATATTTTTAAAACAAAAAAGAGAGGTTTTTAATTTGAAAATTATATTATTCGTTATTTAGTTTATTTTGTTCATTTGATTGATGCCAGAGGAGATATGCATTGTGGCTAATGAAGCACAACTGCAGTTGACTAACACTTTTCATCCTACACACTGTCCCTTGAGTCTGTTCAGTAAATCTGTAGCAGAAACATGCACAACACTTGGGTTTTGCAACAGCCTGCTACCACCCTGATAAAGGCATTTAACTCTTAGATTGGTTACCATTTCTGTTAGATTAATTGTCTGTAATAAAGGTGTTGGAAAAAGATTCCAGTTTTTAATTTTTACAATTCCTGTCCAAACATTTGTCAACATGCATTTTGAATTTTATACTTTCGAGGTGTTTTTCCTTCTCTGTAGGTGACTTTACCATATCTCCACTGAGGTTAATAATAAAGCTAGTGCAAGCAAATTGGTAGACAATTAGCATAAGTAATTTGATGTCTTAATAAGATGCAGTTACAACTGTACTCGTTTTCAAAGTCCAGCTTTGATTTCCCAGCAGTGCAGTCAGTCACGCTGCTTCTGTAACACGCTCATATCTGTGTGACGTAGTGGAGGGAGCATTTAATTTCACTTAATTTTTCTGGATGTTTATACTTTTCAACAAAGGGAATGAGGGGGAAAAAAGTCTGAAAATAGAAATGTATTCCATTGCCCAACTGAAAAAGAGAAACTGCAGAGCTGAGTTAAATATTTTGAGAACAGCTGATACGAGTAATACAAGGGCTCTGTTTTAATCTTGCACAGTGTGAGAAGGCCAGGAGCCAGGCTGTTGTGCTTTATTTGCTGCAGTGAAACATGCTGTGAGCATAGTTAAGCAGGGCTATCTATAGCGCACGGTGGTGTTCGGCAGCTGAAAGTGTACGCGAATCCAGTTCAGGATCCAGTAAGGAACCAGGGGACAGATGTTTCAGTTTGCTGACTTCAGCGGAGCTGTTGCATACAGATGGTTGTAGGACTGACTGACTGACATATCTAGTACGTGCTATGACACATCAGTAAAAAAAGGTCAAGGATTTGTGTACAGTGTGTACGTACTGGGGAACCATGACTCTACTTCAAAGCCTACTGAATTAGGGAAGGGAAAGAAGGTCTTCCATAAGCAGGACTTTAGCTCGTTCAGGTCTGCTGCATGTGGCTCTTCGGATGGTTTTAGTGATGTATTGCTTATCTTTCCCAAAGAACGTTAATTTCCCAGCAGAGGTGAAGGATCTGACCAAACGCATCAGAACGGTTTTGATGGCCACAGCTCAGATGAAGGAGCATGAGAAAGACCCTGAGATGCTTGTGGATCTGCAATACAGCCTAGCAAATTCATATGCCAGCACACCTGAATTACGTAGGACATGGCTTGAAAGTATGGCCAAGATTCACGCAAGAAATGGAGATTTGTCAGAGGTAATGTAAATAAATGAATAGGAAATCCATTTGTCTTCAGGCTGAGATGTTCTGATGAAAACAGCCATGAAAAACAGATGACAGTAGTGATTTAAGAGAATCATACAGCTTCTGTCATATCATTGAAATTAGAGGAAGACTGGTTTGAAAAACACCTGGAGATGTGATGTGCTCATTATCCCAGTTTGCCTAATCGTGACTACCTGATACGTGCTTGAGCAAGGCTTGAAAATGTCTGAACCGGTGGTCGGTGTCACATTAGCATCTCTGCTGCTTAACTCTTACAGGCACAGGAGCGGTAGTGTAGATGAGGTTATAAGCAGTGCATAACTTACATAAAGGATTTTCTTCTTCCCCACTATGGCATAGGAGAGGAGCTTTGTTTATAATGCATCATCCTTTTCATAAAAAACTAAATGGGTGATGCAAAATTCCAATGCATAACCTAGCAATATCTTATTTACTAAGTAATCTTAACAGTTTTCTTGAGCAAATCTATACTTTTACCCAGGGCATCAAGTGAAATTAACACTCAAGAAGGATTTCATCACTTAATCCTTTATTTTCTTAAATGGTAGTATTAATTTTGTCTTCCCTTTTCTGTAGCATGACTTGACAGGGCTGAAAGTATGTGCTCCTTATCACATGTATGCTGCAAGTCATACAGTGTACTGTAACATGTACGTGTATCTTGGTCTCTCGTTACAGGCTGCTATGTGCTATATTCATATTGCTGCTCTTATTGCAGAGTATCTGAAAAGAAAGGGTAAGATCAACATATTCAAAACCAACTATGTATCTATAAACTATTATTCCTGAAAATAATTTTTGGCTGTCCTGCTTTCCTTCCTTATATATAAAGCATTCTTAAAGCTTCTTGAATTCTTTCCAAGTATTTTATTTTTAAAATATATCGTAAATGCTAGTCTTAGCACTGGAACAGTGAAAGTGTGTGTTTTGTGTAAAGAGGGCTAATTAAATGTCTGGTGAGCTAAAAGAGAATGCTTCACTTGTTAGTCTGTCGTTATTAAATATGCATGTATTAACACATACCAGTAGCAGTATACTAATATCATCTTACACTATCATAGGTTACTGGAAAATGGAAAAGATTTGTACCTCACGTATGCTCCTGGAAGATGGTCAAGTCTCTGATAGTAATGTGTTACTAACAACTCACAATGGAGGAAGTGAGTGCTCTAACAGTGCCTGTTTATGGGTCAAATAACATAATTAGGGAATCAAATTACTGTTCTCCAACTGATCTGGAAAAATACCAAAGCAAAAATATTTATAGTGCATGTTGATGGCTGTAACAGCAAGCAAGTAATGTCGGAAACATTATGTGTTACTTTCCTGGTGCTCTTTGGCTGGTTTGATTAATTGCTCAGAACGTCTCTGGTTTAAGGGCTCTTTCAGCAAGAGAGCAGTCTGCTCTTCATCAGCAACAGAAATCCCTCTCAGGTCAATTGGTGTTTAGCACGTAAATCCATGTACAATTCCTTGACTATCCAAAGCTGAGAGCAGGGGGATAGAATTAATATCTGGTGATCTGTATGTAATTTAGTATAGATTAGGATTTTTTTTTTTTTAACCTGTGATGCCTGTTAGAGAAATAAAGTGCAGGTTTATATTTTTAAATGCTCTTATGCCAGTGGTTATTTAGTTTATGAAATGTGTATTTCAAAGTAATTCTCAGCTTGAGATATTTTAGCAATTTTCACAAAGAGCGGTTTCTGGTGGCAAGGGCAAATAGCTGGGGAAGAGAAAACTTAGTTTTGGAAAGACCATAGTTCTCTGATACACTTGGAAGTGTCTGTGGGTGAGATGAAACAATGCGTCCTTTTAGAAGGAAGCTTTCTGTGAAGAGCAGTGTTTCAGAGACGGTTCACTAGTCATAAAATACTTTGCATGAATAACAGAGCACAGTAGGTGGAGTGAAGAACTTGTGGGTCATTTTAAACCTATGTTTAAATGATTTTCAACACTTGACAGAGGGGATGGAGCCCCTCTGTCTCAATGTGTAAATGTTAGCTTTTTAATCGTGCATTAGTACCGTTTTCCTACTTTATGTTGATCACAAACCACGTCAGGAGTTCCATCGCCTCCACTGACGGGTTTACCTTCTCCATTCAAGAGTGATAGTAAAACCTTTGTGGGTCAGACTCTGCCTCATCTGTAACATGCCTGTGTAAGTTGTTCCCTCTGCAACCATTGCACCAAGGCCCCAGCTTGGCAAATACTAGGTGTAAGCTCAGTTTTAATCCTTGGGAGCCTTTCCATCGGCAGCTTCTCCCACCAGCCTGAGCTTTCTACAAGAGAGTTCCTTGGTGAGGGCTGGGTGGCCCCGCTGACCCTGGGCAGGGTAAGGAGAGCCGCTTGAGCCCAGCAAAGGCACAGCGTGCTCCGGCGTGGCCACCTCTGCGGCGAGCCCGGGGCGACTGTGCCCCTCTGGCGTGGGAAGCCCGACGGGTGGGACGAGTGCAGGTCCCAGCGTGTAGCGTTGAGTGCCTGCAGGCCAAGCCCGGAGTCACAGTGCTGAGTGCCTCCCCTCGGCCTGCGACTGGCGACAATTCCTGTATAGATGAGTGTTGCACCTGTAGTTTTGCAAGGACCGCCAGCGCTGTACAGCTGAGGAACCGAAATGCCACAGAGAGGAGTAAGATTGCATCAGGAAAATGTTAAAGTTACCCTTTGCCTGGACAAGTAGATTTATATCATAGAGAAAATAGTCTCATAAATTCAGTCAGTTCCATTTGTGCTTCTCATCACTTGGGCTGTGAAAGAAGTAACTAATCCAGTCAAATAAAATCAGCTCTGTTTTAGTGGCATCCAATAACTGTTTGAATTATCTTGGTTATTCAGTCATTAATTGACATTGTTGTGACTTGCCCTTCAAGGCTTATTTTCCATGGGATGGCCTGCTTTTCTGAGCATTACACCCAACATTAAAGAAGAAGGTGCTATGAAGGAAGACTCTGGGATGCAAGATACTCCCTATAATGAGGTCAGCAGCATTAACATTTATATACTTGTTCTATATTAACAGAGTGTTGTTTCTAATGGATGCCTATGCACATTACAACAAATTATAGTGAGAATGTACTTCACACAGTATTAAAATGCACACAGCTTTTGAGTGAAATGTCATAGCTGTTGTACTAAATAGCAGGGATAAGTGTTTAGCTAGCCAGAATGTTAAGTACGAGAGCTGGAAGTTAGGGCAGGGGGGAGCTCCCGAAGCAAACCTGTTCTTCTGAATGAGATGTCGAGTATTCGAGTATTTTCATGTTACTGTTATTTCAGGTTTTTTATCTAAAGAAGAGCTAGGTCACCAATACCTGATTAAACAGTGTGTCATTGAAATAAACCTTAATATAGAAGATACAGAATAAAAATGAAATAGTGGGTATGTGCTTTTGCTGCATTGGTATCAATTAAATGCCACCAGGTGTCGAGTCACTGAACTATTTGTATTTGTGGAATTGCAGAATATTCTTGTGGAGCAGCTGGAATTGTGTGTTGAATACCTGTGGAAGTCTGAGAGATACGAGCTTATTGCTGAAGTTAACAAGCCTATCATTGCTGTTTTTGAGAAGCAGAGGGACTTTAAAGTAAGTTGGTTTATTTTTTTTTTCAGTTATCTTAAGACAGCAGTAAAGATCAAAATTTTTAGGTAAAAAAAGTGCTTTCTTTAAAAGGGATGCTTTTTCTTGCTGTCTTTAATTTCTCCTTTTTTGTATTGCAAGTAAATAAAAAACCTCTGGTATCTTAGCTTCCTCTTTTCAGCATCAATACAATAGTAAATGAACAAAAAATTTTCAAACAAACCTTTTGTGTTAGCCAGTGGATGTGAATTTTTACATGTGCTTTTTAAACTAAGAGCACATTTGCATTGTGTTTAAGTTTAGAAACTGCTGATAAAGTGTGATCTCGTCACAATTCCAGGGTTTCTTCTTTTCTTATTTACTTGGCAATTTCAATACATAATGGATAACCAGATGATAATCTCATTTACTGATTTTTCTGGTTTTAAAATAAAAAAGAGCAAATAGGTATGTAACAATAAGCTGTATGCTGAGGAAGCAGGTCCTCAGATTTTAACTTAGTTGAAATTTTGTGCTTTTTAGCAGCAATTGTGGATAGCATACCTTTGCGTGGGGTTGGGAGCTGATGGGAACTGTTGGCACCCTGCTCTCGCCTGTGCGTGGAACACTGAGATTCTCTGACCTCTTAGTAGGTCCCTACCACTGCCTGGTGGTGAGATGCTTGTCCTCCTGTGTGACCCTGTACAGAAAGGCACCCACTGCCACAAAACTGCTCAGAAGATTACAGAAACCTTGAAATGAATCTTCAGTGACTGCTAACAAGGTTAAATTATTCCCTTAGCGTGTACAGCCATCTTTGCAAAGGTTTGGGAATCCAGTTAAGGCAAGCCATGTTTGTGCCGAGCTGTAGTGACATTTCCCAAAAATATTCACGTGCTGTCACTTCCCCTCCCTTCTTCCCGTTTCTTAATGCAGAGGCTGTCTGATTTGTACTACGACATCCACCGCTCATACCTGAAGGTTGCTGAAGTAGTGAACTCTGAGAAACGTCTCTTTGGGCGGTATTACCGTGTTGCATTTTATGGGCAGGTAAGTCAACTTTGTGTTCTTTTCTCTCCACAGATTCCCAGATTTCAGCCATGTCCTTCTAATCCAAATGTATTTCAGGGAAGCTAAAAGATGGAAATCATGGCAGTGAATCATGGGGTAGAAACTGCCTCATGGGTCAGATTCCAAGCAGGATTTTACTCAGAAGAGAGAGCTACTGCTATGGATTTAGTGGTGTAATGGAAAACAGACTTGTACGTCAGCTTTAGTTCTTGACTTCATCAAGAAAAAATGAGACTGAGGCAGGGCAGGTTTTTCAGAGTAAAACTTAAATAAAACCAGATAAGATATCTCTGATATACGGCTCTCTCCTCTCATAGAGCTTAAAGCAGAGCAGTATGCAGTAGATGTTTTGTTGTGTTTCTTACTGACTCTGACTTCTGCTTTCAGGCCACCTCTGATTCTGTGCAATATATTGTAGTGTAGTTTTATTCCCTCTGCTGTGCTTCAGCATCCTCAAAGCGTTACTGTGTGCTTTCTTCCACTACAAACCAGTGTAGCGATCCAGCATGTTCCTTTAAGACCTGGTTTTGGCAATCATATTATTTTCTTTAAAATAAAAAGGTGTGTAAACAACAGATTGATGTGAATCATTCTGTTTGCTAATTAGATTTTAATGCAGAAATTTGCTCTTTTCTCCTTTTGATCTTATTCAAGGCTGTGGTAAGTCTAGTTCTTTTGCATGTTTTGTTTAATTCTCCTCACACATCCACCATCCTTACCTGTACTGTTACTTAACATTAACTTTCCTGTGCTCTTGATTCTTTGGTTTGTGGCAGATGAAATAACGTTTCATTCATTGTTGCATCCTGCAAACTAACTTTTGTTCAGTTATCTGAATTACCAAGCTGTATCTGTTGCCATGTGTGTGTGCACCATGGGGCCCAATGCTGCGCCATCTCATCTCAGCAGAAGTTTTTCTCTCAGCTTCACCGATAGCAGGATTGGACCCCTTCTTCCTCTGTTGAAAAACTGCGTGTAGCATTAATGCTGTTTGAATGCAAGCCTGTTTTTCTGGCCTGGGCAGCCACTCGCAAGAGGGAGGCTGTTGTGTCACCCTGTGATCTATGCCAGTGGTAACTGGAGCACTCCGGGCAGGGTGTGGCCATGTTCCTGGTAGTCCCTTGTAGGAGCTTGCAAATTGGGAGTCAGAGGGAAATGGTGAGTCCTGGATCTTCATGCAGATCAGCAAAGCTGAGTTTTCCAAATGCAAGGAGAAAGCAACCTGCACCTGAGGAAGGGTAGAGTTTTCCTTACGCCTGACCTTCCTCAAAATGGGAGCAGCAGTGGGGTGAAACAGGGCTTTGCTACTTGTAACCTCTTGCCAGGGCTCTCCCAAAGGCAGCTACTTGTGCATGGGTAATTTAGCTGCAGCAGTTCTGCTGAACTGGATTAAAATCCCTGTTACAGTGCAATGATTTTTCAGCTGACAGTGCCACAAGGGCAACTTGATTTAAACAGCTTTAGTGCCCTAAAGCATATGACTTTTTCATACTTGCGTATTGCTTAGGCTGTTCCCTGGTGCCCCCAGACACTGAGCCCTAAATGCAAACAGGCACAGCTTCCTCCTTTCCTTTTGCAGCACAGATGTTATGTGGTAGAAAGTGGGACTGCTCTGTATTGCTCCTTGCAGAGGCATAGTGACACAAGTGTATGGCACAGTGCAAATAATTAAAGGTAGATTACTTCCATCAGTGTTACTCGTGTCTCATGTACCAAGGAAAATAGGAGTGGGTGTGCAGAATGGATTAAGGATGGCTTATCGGTACACAAAGCACCCTGGCAAGCGTGGGAGCTACAGATGAAGCCTGACCTGGAAGGAGAGACAGAGAAAACAGTCTGTTCCTATATGGTGGTGGTGCCTGTGTATTTTTCTGTTGGGAATGTTTCCTCTCTTTATTTCTGTCAGCCCCTTTTTCCCATGTGCCACTTGCTTCTATTTTGCCTGGGCAAGTGGAAAGGTGTGGGGCCTTTTGGTCCTTCTGCTGACAAGAGTATTGCAGGCCTCCATGCTGAAAGCAGTCTCAGTGCCCAATTCATTTAAAACATTAAAAGCAATTCCCTTTTTTTGTGCTTCTGGCAGACTTTGCACACTTCTTCCCAAAAGCTAATGGTTGCAGGTTCTACTAGTATTACACAATTAAACCAGTGTAAAGTAATATGAATTGCTCTGCTTAGGCCACTACAAAGGAAATGCCACAGAAGGAAACTCGGTATACAGGTATGGGATGCTCAGTATGCAGGTATGGGATTCCTTTTCAGTCTTACACATACACTGTTCTATAAAATACCTGTGGGTAGAGACATATGTAAGCACACACATATAAAAAATGTATTATTATCACATATGCATTTATTCATTAAACATTTTTATCAGTTGTATCAATAATGAATATATACATAAATACGTTTTGTAAAAATGGAATGCATTGGAAACAACAGCTGCAGAGAAAGCATGTTAAAGGACAAAAGAACGTACAGCAAATACTGTTTGCAGGGAGAATTGGGGGGAAATCTTGGTGGAAAAAAAATCTGCAGCTGCACCTGAAAACCATTCTTCTTTGTGCAAAGGCAGAGACAGTATTTGGTTACTGCAATGCTGCAGGGACCCTCTGGAAGGATGGTTTGAATGAATATAGTCCTTAGGGGGGACGTAGACGGTTGGTTTCGCCCGAGAGCTTTATTTGCCAGTTCAGAGAGCTGGATCTCATGGCAGCTGCTGTTTTAGACCGTAAATTCTGTTGAGGGCCTTTGGTGACAACATCTCACTGCACCACCAAGTGGCCACACTAGCCAGTGCTGAAGATTTTATTCACAGACGAGTGTTTTGAGAAGTCAATATCTTTCTTGAATTAAAACCCCCCAAAAAACAGTTAAATATGATGAATAGCTGAAAAGTCATATTGTGCTGATAAGCAAAGACATTCAAGACTTGTTTTCAGAGCAGCATTTAGGTAAAGGTAGAACTGAGGTTTTGTTCTCCTATCTGTGCAAGAAGCTATAGAAGTCGGAGGGCAGATTTCCATAGTGATAAGCTGACTGTGGGTTTATGTCTGAAGAGCAGATCATGTGTGCCTATTCCAAATGTGATAAAACATCTGTAGCTTCCTTACCAAAGCATACAACACACTCCCCATAGGAGGAGATGCTCACTTGATACAGATGGGGAAAGATCCATTAAATGCTAATTCCTGGCAGGTAAAGCAGAAGGCTTTACCTCAGCACGTTGGCTGCAGGGTTGGTGTGTATTCTTCCAGCAAAGGGCAGAGAAGAATCTGATTTACTGTGTGCTCCAAGGTCTGTGTCAGAGGGTGTAGGGGGAGGAAGAAGGGCCTTTTCAGCGCTCCCGTGGTGACAATCCCAGGTCACAACTTGATTCTCAGCACATCAGAGCTCAGTGCAAACCAATAACCTATTGCCCAGGAGGTCATCTACCTTACATTACGTTCGACTGCTCCATGTAATAATTTCCATCTGTAAGGCTGCATTGTCCTTGCGGGGTAAAACCAGCCCGTATGAAAATAATCCAGGGATATGCATTGATAATGTAATCTTGGCAGCTTAATATTTTAAAATCCTGAAATTGGAGGATATTTGGCTCCTGAAAAGTATTTAATCTTACTTTCAGTAGTCTTTGCCAGACATATAGCATATGGCAGAAAAGATTATTTATAGCTCACAATTAACTTCTGCTTGTCACTTGTCAGCTGAAATACTGTAGGGAATATGTACTTAAATGATGTCTCTTGCATTAGAGACAAGACTAAATCTGTTAGTTGTTTGTTTTCAGATATTTTTGTTAAGCAAAACCATTAACACAGATATCATTTTCGTGTGCCATGCAGCATCAGCACAGAGATTTGACACTTACAGTTTTGGTATAAAAACTGTTCCAGCATGCAGGCAGTGTTTAAGAGCATAAAGTGTATTCTAGCTTGCTCTGTGATTAATTTGGAAAACATGAGGGTTTTTTGTTGAAAACACTGAATAGTAACAGAAAACAGATGCTTTTTGACAGAAGTAATCCTGAGTAGCATGTTTAAGTATGGTTGCATGAAACTAATGAGGTTTTCCCACATAAAGCAGTTTTGCTTCTGTGGAAACAAGATCAGAAACCAGGTTATGATCCTGCAGATCTTTTCTCAGTGAAATCAATAGAAAGTCAGTTGCCTGCCCAGTTCAGTAAATGTTTATAGGGTGTCAGCTTTTGAGCTCTAGATTTGTTCTCTAATTACCTGTGAAGATCTTCATATGCCTGTGGAGTTTTATTGATTATATTGTTAAAAATTGTGCAATGTTAGAAGGTCATTGTGAGACTGTTGCTGCTGGTAGTCATTGGTTTCCAGTAACCACAGAATCATAGAGTGGTTTGGGTTGGAAGGGACCATAAAGATCATCTAGTTCCAACTCCCCTGCCACAGGCAGGGACACCTTCCCCCAGCCCAGGGTGCTCCCAGCCCCGTCCAACCTGGCCCTGAACCCTTCCAGGGAGGGGGCAGCCACAGCTTCTCTGGGCAACCTGGGCCAGCGCTTCACCACCCTCACAGGAAAGAATTTCTTCCTTATAGCTAATCTAAATCTGCCCTCTTTCAGTGTAAAACCATCACCCCTCATCCTATCCCCACACCCCCTGATCAAGAGTCCCTCCCCACCTTTCCTGTCCCCCCTTTAAGCCCTGGGAGGCCGCTCTAAGGTCTCCCCGGAACCTTCTCCAGGCTGAACCCCCCCAACTCTCTCAGCCTGGCCTCACAGGGGAGGTGCCCACAGTGCTCTTGGCACTTGCACTTACCAAGTTAAAAGACAATTTTATTGCCCCCTTCTCCTCACCAAAGGAGAAGCCAGAGATGCATGTATTTGTTAATCCCTATTGAAATAAAGCTTGGAGCTCTTTTCCTAAACCAACATTGAAATTTACAGCTAATTTATTTTAATTCTGTACATATTTTTATGAAGATTTGCCTAGTCAATAATTTTAGTGGCCAAAATTGAAATACACTTCAACATGAAAAGGCTGGATTTTGCAGGAGTACCTTCCAAAGAGATTTTGGTGGTATCTCTTGACTTCATTCATTTGTGCTTCTCTGGTTTTCAACAGATGGCAGTTTGCCTAGGCATATTGTAGAATTATCAGTCCGAGCCACATTGTGTTAAATTTAAAGGAGCTTGGGTCTGATGTCTTTAATGCTGTCTGCCTTTCCCCTTTATCCCTGCAGCTTCACATATTTTCCTGTGGGTCACTTTCTGTTAAGGTGAGAGGAGGAGGGTTTGGGTGCAGCTGCAGTGGTTAACACTGCCAGATTTCATCATTGGCATGTGAAATCCTAGGAGGAGGCTGGTGCTGCTCATGGCGTTGGGATAAATCCAGTCCTTGTTAATGGGGCACCTGCTGCTTTCTGCTCATCTGGGAGAGCATCTCCTGGAGTGTTGATGTAATGTTCATCATGTAGCAGTTGAGTGTCTCACCTGCATGTGATGCAATGCTGTGTTAATTTTCTGAAGCCTGACAGGTTCTTGTTCAGCTCTTCAGTGGAGCCTTTCATTAAAGCTCTGCCAAGTCCATCCAGTGTAACAAGTAAATGACCTTAACAAGATGGAGCTTTTTTGCAAAGGACCACAGTCTGTGTGTCTTTTTTTTTTTTTTTTTCCTTTTCAAATGTAAATCATTTACTAATTGTCTCTGCAAATGCTGCAATTCTGTATGGTCTTTCAAGATGACACCAAAGTTCCTCCTCAGCTGCCCTGAACGGATGCAGAGCGGTTCCGGGTGCTCCCCATGCCGTGGCCCCCCGCATCGCCGCGGGCAGCACTGCCCGGCCTTTGCCTGCACACGTGGCTCCCAGATAAGATGTGCTGGAGGTGGCACCCTGCATGCACCCCAGCTGGGCTAGGCATCCAGCAAACAGCTGCTACACCTGTGTTCTGGTAGCATAGTGCTTCCAAAATAGTTAATTTAACCAAATGATTAAAATTTAAAGAATTTTTGATGTCCAATTTTTAATTCATTAGGGTTTTTTCATCATATACACATCAGCATTCTCATGAAAGCACTTTAACTCTTTAAAAAGCTGAGTTTCTTACATGAATAAACATGTATGAGTTATTTCTTGGGTAACTTTGGAGATACCAGACCAGTATAAACACAGACCTCTAGGTCTGCAGCTGCTAGGAGTGGAAAGGGGTAAGCTTTTAACTTCGGTGCTGGCGGTGGCATGCTGGATACTCTGGTGGGTACACAGGCAACCTTGATTCCTGATGTAAGCATCTCATCTAGGCTTTGCCCTGCTTCTGGTGTTCACTGTATCCTTCCATTTTTTTCCAAACAGGGTTTTTTTGAAGAAGAGGAAGGTAAGGAGTATATCTATAAAGAACCAAAACTAACTGGCTTGTCTGAGATCTCTCAAAGGCTGATGAAACTTTATGCAGACAAGTTCGGAATAGATAACGTGAAGATCATCCAGGATTCCAACAAGGTAGGAAAGGCGTGTGGTTTTTGCATGAGTGAGAGAACTGTGTGCACGGTTCACGTTTCGAGAGCTGTGTTTTGAATGAATACGAACTGAGTGTATGTGTAAACTACTATGACCTACTTTTACAAGCAAAACAAGACCCTCACCTTATAGTACAGCAGGTGCTGTATGGTTACAGCAGGGCATCACAGTCAGTGGGAGAAGAGCATGTTCCAGCATGTGCCTGCAGAGAGCATGCAGATATTTACTGCAGTGCGGAAGCAGGTTGTTTTTTCTTAGCTTTCATCTGCTTTTGCCAATGGCTATATTCAAAAGTCCCACTGTTCTTAGGGGCCTCTTGGTTCAATATCTTTATATTAATCTGTGGACTGAATATTACATTTGGAAGTCTCAGTTTTAATTGGTATTGCTATGATAAAGTATCGGAGAAGTATAATGGATGCCTTGGAAGCTCATCACACTTAATAGAATTTTCTTATGTTTGCCACTGTTACACAGGTCAACCCCAAAGACCTGGATCCAAAATATGCATATATTCAGGTGACATATGTTACGCCTTTCTTTGAAGAGAAAGAAGCTGAAGATCGGAAGACTGACTTTGAAATGCATCACAACATCAACCGGTTTGTGTTTGAAACACCTTTCACACTCTCAGGAAAAAAGCATGGAGGTGTAGAAGAGCAGTGCAAGAGGCGCACAATCCTGACAAGTACGTTTGCTCAGGCTGCTTCCCCCTCCATCCCAACTCTGCTAGTTAAGCCCAGCAGCGCTTTTCATGCGCCAGGTTTTCTGCAGTCAGTGGACACAGCATATTGTATAGAAAGATAAGCAATATTTTTCAGTGTGTCCATTGGCAAAATACGTGCTTTCTTACAGTCCTGCTGACTGTCCTAGGGAAAGTTATTTTCTTTTCTGGAGTCATCAGCTGTCTTATTTTTCCTTATTATTGACATCTTAACTGTTCTTGCAGTGACGTAATTTGGGAGTGGTTCTGCTGGAGGCTTAGCACTTGGAACCATTGTTCTTTTAATAATAAGTCAAAGAAAACGCAAAGTAGGGCGTCTGTTCTGCTAAGAAGAGTAAAATTTAGCAGATACAAATTTTTGTTCAAAATGGGAGTAAGATACCTCTCACTTTAAAAAATTCTATATAATGCAAGATTTCATCTAATTGGGCACAATCAGTGTTTTAAGACAGGAATGTTGGAAGCACTAGATATGTCTGTTCTTACTGAGTCATATTAAACAGAAAATGTTTAGTTCCTTATCATGAGTGAAATCTCTTTCTAAAGAGACATCCTTTGTGAAACTACTACTGAAACTTGACCTGCGAATTTTGGCTGGGAGTATGAGAAACTGTCTGAGATGGAGGTGGTGTTCTCATGGGCAGCTGCGAGCAGAGAGGTTGATGTTCACAGCAAAGGCTCCTGAGTGACAGAAAATCCAGTTCCCTACCAGCTTCAGTGCATCATCTTCCCCCAAAGAGCAAAGTGAAGAAAGCTGCTTACAGCACAGGGGTAGTCGCCTAAAAGTTTTGTTCTGGCAAGTCAGGAAAGAGGCACTGATGTCTGAGGGCATCTTGTTCCATGACACAGCTTTGCTTGTAAGAAGAAGAAAAGAGAGGTAGCTTGTGTGTAGGGATTTTTAAGTGCTTGAATAGCAGTAGGTGTTTGGAGATCTTTACTGAAGCAGGTAGTTTCACTGACTTTAAAGTGCAGCTGTTATGGTATGTCTGGCAAAAACAGAGAGGGTTGTTCTTCCAGCAGAATATTTTCCCTGGGTTATTACATGCTGTCATCAGCTTGCACCACGCTCAGCCTGGCTCTGCCTTCAGCGTTAGGTGGGAATTTGATGACATTCTCTTCTCCCCTGCTTTTCCTTCTGGCACCTGCCTCGCCTCAGTGCTTTCCTCTAATGGAAATGTCTATCTTCCCCTCCTCGACCCTGATAAAGTAATATATTTTCATTTGCTTCCTACGTAAAGAGAAAGGCTTTCAGTTTGGGAAGAAAGCAAGGCTTAGCAGTATGGCTGGAGGAACAGTGGTATTTAACAGTGCTTGTGCAGAGGGACTGGGTGGCTTGCACAGCACCCACTCAGCACCTCTGCCCTGAGCCTGCTGCCTGCGTAGCGCAGGGGGCAAGTGCAGCCTGCCTGCGGTCTGTGGATCGCTGGCTCTCTCCTGTGCCTGGCTGTGGCTCGCGCTTCCAGCTCTGGAAGTCCTGGGTTTCCTGCTCTCCCAGGAGACAGCCACCCCATAAGCTGGAGCCCATTTAGATCTGAGCTGACTGGCAGCAGATGCTCACTGGAGGAGGGCGTACATGGAGTTTGGGAGGCCTTCCAAATGTGTAGGGCAATCAGGAAAAGATTGCTAGCTTAGATCAGACTTAATGTGCCATAACAGTACCTTTGCCAGACCCCTTGAGATCCGTAAAAAGGCCTTGCGTGGAAGGAAGAGGTTTTAAGGATGAATAATTCCTCTGTCAGCTCCCATAGCAGTATTTAGGTTGAATACTAAAAGTAATTCCTCTCTTATTTAAGGGGGATGTTTTAACAGTTGTTCATCTGTGAGTGAGCGATACCCAATTCAGCTAAACCAGAGGTTCCTACCTCTAACTTGAAACATATTTGATGGGATGTTTTGAGCTGTTTGAAGTTTGGTATGGGCTTATCATTTGGTACTTTAACTCAGAAGAAGAAATTTGTGGATTCTAAAATCTGAGCGGTGAGAGCTTTTTGCCTGTCATGTGGATGTGACAAAGCTCAGTACCAAACAGTGGTGAATTCAAAAGGAAATGCTCTTCCAGTGCCAGGTACATCAAAATTCAATTTGGACCTGCTGTGTCACTTTCACTCATTTGGTGATTAAAACTTAATTTGTATGGATTGATAAAGAGATTGAAAAAGTCAAAAGTTAATACTTTGACTTAATTGTTTTGGTTTCTCAAATACTCTCTTGGGTGAGTTTCTCTGATACATTTCTTACTTTTGAGTAGCTAGTCACTTGTTTCCCTACGTGAAGAAGCGTATTCAAGTCATAAGCCAAACCAGCACAGAGCTGAACCCTATTGAAGTAGCGATTGATGAGATGTCTAAAAAAGTCTCAGAGCTCAATCAGCTTTGCACAATGGAAGAAGTGGACATGATCCGACTGCAGCTCAAACTCCAAGGAAGTGTCAGTGTCAAGGTAATGACAATTTGCCTCTTTTTTTTTTTTTTTTTTTTTTTTTTCTGGTCATATCTTGTATTCCAGTGCTATTGGAGCCTGCTCTAAAAATGCAAGGGAATGGAAAGTTTTCCACTGATGTTTATGAATGCTGTATTTATGTGCAAATATAACTATTTCAGTCAAATCTTCTCTAAATAAATGTTAAGACCTTTCTAGCAAGACCATCACATGTTACTTGAGAATACAGCCCCTAATACCCTAATACAGCCAAACATGCAGATACTTTAAAGGGAGTTTTGTTAGGTTTGGTTTTGTCATTTCCTATTTAGAAAAGATGGGACTGGTGAGAGGTGTGTGTATTTCGGGCCCCCATTAAAATGTCTTCAAATACACAGTTTTCTAGATGGTTAACTGTCTGAGGACTTTCAAAGGCCAACAGAGATCTGCAGTTTGTGCACGGCTGACCAACTCCCTTTTCTTCGGTAAAAAAGCTCTCCAGGATTCATCCAGGTGACAAGAGGAGTAAGATGATGTTCCTCACATAGGCTTGGTTGCCTGAGGCCAGTCCCCAAGCCTTGGAACACAAGAGAAAATTAAAATAAAGTGCTTGTTCTCTGCACCTAAGATGTGTAACTTTCCCCCAGGTAAATGCTGGACCAATGGCATATGCTCGAGCTTTTCTTGAAGAGACAAATGCTAAGAGATATCCTGATAATCAAGTTAAGCTTCTGAAAGAAATCTTCAGGTAAACATTAAGTTCAGAATTTCCACCCTCTGCATGAGTAGGTGTGACATGAAATCAGGCCAAATTGAATCAGGCTAATTTACATCTGCATTTACCCTATCTTACAAGTCATTCCCAAGAAAACATTTACTGAAGTTTTAGGCTGTCCTAGTAGCCTATGTTCTTCTTGATCTGGGAATGAGTTCTGAAATTCACTTCTAACAAGGTGTAATTTGCAGAGGAACAGTAGTGTGCATATATAGATAGATAGATAGATAGATAGGGTTTTGTCATTACTACAAAATTTGTATGTTGTTCTCTGTGTTTTTGTGTTTGTAGGCAATTTGCAGAAGCATGTGGGCATGCTCTTGATGTCAATGAACGCCTTATTAAGGAGGACCAATTTGAATATCAGGGAGAGATGAAGTCTCATTATAAGGATATGCTCAGCGAGCTCTCTGCAGTTATGAATGAGCAGGTTAGATCATCTGTTTTGTTGCTGGTTGGGCTGAATGGGGGTGGCTAATTGTGTCTTTTAGTGACAAATGAAGCTGTAGAACAAAATAGTAGAAATAAAACCTGGCAGTGCAACAGTCACTGAGAAAACATAGTTTATTCCTTCCCCCCCTTTTTTTTTTAAATCTAGCTGTATTATATATAATGAATCTGATTGATCAACAAAGATTTGTCTTCTACCTGTCTTGTTATGTATTGAAAAGTTGAATGTTCATGAGACTAAATGCAGACTGAGGTCCAGAGGCACAGACAGATCATCAGTTAAACTAGTGTTTTATGCTTTGCTTGCTTTAACCTACAGCTGTGATGTATTTAATTAAAACAATAAATTGCTTTTAAGACCTAGCTTATAACTGGAGGAGGTGTCTTTATAGTTTCTTTTTGTATTCAGCTTTCAGAGCAAGAGTTATTTTTTTATATTTAAGTACACTGTCTAAATACATGCCATGTATTTCAGCTGTTAGGAAGGATGAACATGCTTGGCTACATTAGATGAAATGCACCCCAAGTGAACTGGACTTCAGTGCACACTTGCAGCTATTCTACTGCTGTGTCTATGCAGATATTTTTTATTAAGTTTTCCATTTTAATTGAAATACTTAGTGATTCTGCATATTGAAGTACAAATTAAATCATGCTTAATTATTTCTCTTCATGTTTGTGTGTAGGCCACCTTAAACTGCATCTGAGAAATACTTATTCTCTAGCAGTTGCCCTGCATTTCCAGGTGTCTATAGCACACATAAGCACTGTTTGTGTACAGTTACTTTGTTGAACATCGGTATCAGTGATGGTATCTCACAGAAGTGTCTTAACTGGCACTCATTAGACCATGCTGTATTATTCATCTTCACATGTGAGGAGACTAAGGACTTACCATTGGTTTTGGCCCGTTGTTATACTTACTGTAGAACTGAGCTAGTTTTTCACAGAGTGTAAAGCTGTGCAGTTGCTTTGAAGGCTTGGTGTATGCCAGGTGGGAGTCAAGCTCAGTGGTGGTTTCTGTTCTGTGAGTTGTGCTCCTTTCCTGTTTAGGTGTATAAAGATTTGTGAACCTCAAGCATTCCAGTAATTTTATCATAAGTAATACTTACCACTGTTTGCTATATTAAATATGTAAGTATTAAGGGTATCATTTGTTACTCAGTGTTCATGCCTCTCCTCTGAAAGTTAATTTGGCCATCCAGTCAATGTGCATAGGCAATACCATATGTCTTGTGTGAACTACTGTTCCCCACAAGAATGGAAAATGTATGGTCAACTTAAATGAAGCGTAAGCAGCCCATGAGTTTCAGCATTCAGAAAATATTAGGTGAGTTCTATTAGATACTCACACCTGTATTTATATGAGTGAGCTCTCGGTTTTCTTCATGTACATGAAGAGACTAAGTAACAAAAAATTACTTGTACATAACAATGTCAATAATGTAAAGTTAAGAGTTCATCCATCAAAAGTCAAAATCATCATCTGTTTAACCAAAATCATCTGAAAGTCCACACTGAAAACCAGTCTCCCACTTGCAGCCCTGTGGGGACAGCCTTACAGGTGTCCAGGCAGCGTGGCTTTTTAGGAAAACTCTACTCCTCTTGCAGTGAATGCATGAACTCCCTACTTCTGCGCAGTGTGTTGCCTCAGAGGAATCACATGCCATAAACTGTGGCTGAAATACTTATCTCGCAGTTGGAAAGCTTGAGGCTCTCTTGTAGCTGTGCTGTGTGCTTTACACCAGTTAGATTGACCATCTTTCCCATTGTCGTATTCAAAATGGGTTTGTTTGCTCACCCACTGACAATGACTCTTTCATCACCATATGTTTTTCTCTGTTTTGTTTTGTTTTGTTTATCTTTTCTGACAGCTCTGTCATGGTCCTTGCTTATACAGCTTCTCTTCTTCCCTGTCTAACATTTCCCTCAATACTATAGCCAAAAGTGGTATGTTCACTTTTCTTACATTTATTTTTTCTTTTAATGTCATGTACTTTCCTCACTTGCTGTTTTTTCTACTTGGTATGTTTGTTTAGTTTCACGTCTAATGACTCCCTTGCTAAGGGAGTGGAAAAAAAAAAAAAAAAAAAAAAAAAACACCACAAAATACAAGGTATATTTGTGAGGTATTGTCCATGAGCAGTGTTGAGACCCATGTCCTTTATGATCCTAGTCATGACCTTGGGGAAGTCAGTGGGGCAGCTCAGTAAGAGCCTCCTGATGCAAAGCATGTGCCAGTAGTAGCAGAAGTGGCCAGATGGAAGGGCCGGTGACAAAGGGCATAGGAAGGTACTGATGAAGCCAAGCCCCCCTTGTCCCCTGAGTGTGGTCCCCCTCTCGGAGCCCTGCCCACGCCGGGGCTCGGGGGGGCCGGTACAGCCCGGCGCTCCGTGCCCACCCTGGCTCTCTTCTTCTGACGCCGCCGGGGCGGGCGTTGGATTTGGGTGCCGGCTGGGTGAAGCCGGCAGTCGGGGCAGGCGGTGTGTGCCGCAGCCAGGCTGCGCTCCGCCGTGCTGCCCGCCTCTCCTCGCACCTTCCCCGGCGGTGCGGGGCGCTGCCAGCGAGTGCCTGCGCCCCGGTGCTCTTCCTCCAGCCCCCGGCGCGGGGGCAGCTCCTTCCCGGAGCCGCCCGAGTTGCCGGCTCAGGCACTAAAGCTGTATGTGGAGGCAGCGTGGCCCTGTCTGCCCGAGTAGCAAAGGCGGTGTGGTTGACCTGCAACCCTGATGAGGGATAACGGGGGGTTGGTGGCGTTAAGATTACACCCGGAGCTTTGTGGAGGGCAGAGGTTTTTCTTCCACCACTGACGGCTGCATGGTCAGTGGGGATGGCCTGAGCCTCTGCTGTGGATGCTCCAGCATAGTGCCCCATGGAAGAAGGCAGGTTTTCAGTCTGTATTTCTAGAAGTAAGTAGGAAAAATAGCTATTACCAAGGCTAAAAAGAACTTCAGAAAAAGTCGTCCTTCTTGCTCAGGCCTATACGTAGGACAGGGCAGAGCAAGCTTTTGCCACTGCTTCTCCCCAGGAGCGCGGCTCTGCCAACAGCCTCAGCCTGGCGGTTGGTCCCAGCCCTGCTAATGGGCATATTTTGTCAGCTGCCGCGTGTGTGAAGCGTGGGGGGTGCTGCGTGCCCCGAACGACTGTGTGGGCAGAGCTGGGGCCGGTCCGTACCACGGGCTGTAGGTGCCAGTGCAGGCGTCTGCTGAGTTTATAAAGTGTAGGTGACTTCTCCGTTGTGGTTGTATGAGAGTTGTTAGAGAAGCGTGGCTCGGGGAACCCCACGAAGCAGGAGCCAGTGACCCCAGCCCCGCTTTCCGACATCCTCCCTCTCGCTTCAGCCTCTGGCCACTTCTGGGTCCCCAGGAAAAGATCCTTTTCCTCTGTCAGATCCTTAGCAACGTTGTGTAATAAATAAAAAATGGGAAATCCTTGGTTAGACAATGAACACTTCAGACACCAAACTATTCAGATCTCTCTCACTGTTGTCTTTTTTTTATTTTCTTTTCTTTTTTTACGAGAAGATTGCATACAAGGAGGACTCGGCAAAACAGCAAGGAATGGAGCGCACTTATTCACGAGTCATCAATAGAGCCAGCTCGTCTGTGCCAGCAGCAGCCACCCCGGCAAATCCTGATGCTTGACTGCAGCATGGGGAGCACACGGCCTTGGGAAGACCTGGGGTGGCTGGGGGGGTTTTTTGTTCTTCGGGGTTTTTTTCCTTTTAGATTAATAGTACTGAAAATTAATTTGATCATGGACAATGCCAGGAAAAGGATTTGTGGGTTATGATTTTAATTTATTGGAAGTCCTTATGGTGTTATTTTTTAAAACTGCAAGCTTGATATTTTTTTTATTATTTTGCCTGCCCCGATATTTGCACATTCCCTGTCTTTTTTTCATTGTCAATTTTTTGGTTTTGAGCAGCCTTTATTAAGCCAGGCTGATTATGAAATTCCCATTGAACAGATAGGTACACAGCAAACCCTAAGTTTGCTATAAATTATAATATATCTAATGCTAAGTCCTAGTATACATATATTTTAAAGGTCAGAGTGGATGTTTTATAACATTTAAGTATATTGCAACTGTAAATAGAAGATGTGTAAAATACGTCATTTTTACAAAATTTAAAAAATATCTTTTTAGTTAATTATGACAGTACTAAGGATATGGATAACATTTCAGTTACCATTATATTAAAATATTTGTGTATGTGTATAAAAGCGTCCATAAAATTTTCTCTTTGAAGGTCTGTGCATTGGTTCATTCCCATGTCAGCAGTTTGCAGAGTGGTGAGGCTCAGGATGCCTCCTGCATCCTGGCTGTTGCGTTGTGGTTGCTGACGGGGAGGCTTATGACCATCTGCAGGACGTGGCTTCAGCTCCTCTTCACAGCCCGGCACTGAGGCTGCCCTGGGAGACAGGGGCTCGGTGTGATCCTCCTGCTTGAGGCCAAGGAAGCTCTGCTCTTCCTTTGAAGTTCGTAGTCTCAGATTTTGCCCCGGGCCTATTGGAAAACTGTGTGCCTCTGGTGAGATGTTTCAGTTTCTGCATCCTCTTGGGATGAGGTGGACCGGTTCTGCCGGCTCTTAGGAGTTCCCTTTAACCTCGGCACTCCCACGCTCCTTCGTGTTCGTTCCTTTGCCTGCAGAAACCCCCTGCTTTCAGGGGTCCAGGCTCGTTGTCTGTGTATGTTAGGATCCCTCTCTTTTATGCATGCAGTCCCCACAGTTCTGTTCGGTTGTGGCTCATTGTCCCCGGAGGAACCCTGGTGATCCCCCTGGGGCCTCACGGGTTCACGAGTGTTCGTTCAGGTCAGAGGCCAGTGCTGTTTTGCTGCATGGAGATGCTGGGAGGGTTTTTCCAGTGCGCTGCCTCTTTCTGCCCAACTGTCTGTCTCCTCTCCCTCTATGTCTTCCCTTGACACCCCCCAGTTTACAACTGGTGAATCTCCATTTCAGTCGTAGCCTGGCCCTGCAGTCAAGAGCCAAGGGTGGTCTCTAAATTCACCCCATCTATATGTGCAAGGTAAAAGTGCCATCATCCAGCCTCTGCCTGCCTGCCGGTGCTGCCAGTGCTTGCTGCTGTGTCTCACGAGCGGCAGATCTGGGATTTTTTTCAGAAGAAATCTCTGCTAAGGGTTGAAACCCAGGCGGTGTGCCTTCCTGGTGGGGGAGGGAGGGGAGCAGTTGGGATGGGCCCCGCTCCAGCGTTGGTGCAGCGGCAGCGTGAGCCAGGCACCTTCCTCACCTTGAAAAGCCCAGCTCTGCTCTTCAGATGCTGCTCTGTTCGAAACCAAGAGCCTGCTGAAAGGAACAATTTCTGGGCCAAATTTTAACCTGCTTTATACTGTATAGTAGTGGTAGACGAAGTTATCTGCTCGTTGGTATATATGGGAGGAACCAGTCATCAGTGGCGACAGCAGGACTCTGTGGTGCAGAGGAGGTAAGTCTGAGCATCGAGCCCTCTTGCCCCTTGGTTTGTTGGTCTCACTGGGATCATTTTGCGTTTACTATGTTTTGTGTTTATGGATGGGTACTTCAGAAGCCATCAAAATGATTTGGACACAAACTGTTTCTAATTAATGTTCACAAGAATTGAGCCACTAAATCTGTTGGCCATCTTTGGGAATAACTAGATTGCAAAAGCATGGCTTGCACTGGGGGAATGTTGTGAGCTGACACCGGGCTGGTCTGAAGCCAAGCTGTGGTTTGTGAAGCAGAGGTAAGGAGATCCCTGGATTGTTTTCTCAATAGCTTGCACACGAAATGAGTTTCATGTGTAAGTCTAAGGGATGTGGGGTTTGGTTTGTTTCAAGCCACCAGCTCTGCAGCCTCCTCTGGGGGTTTGAAAATCCAGCCCAGATTCTGGCTGTTACCTGATTGCTGGTGTTAGGGGTCTCAGGCTTGAGTGTAGCTGGGTCCTTGTTCCAGCTGGCTCTTCCCCTCCTGCTGTGTGCAAGCGCTTTCAACCTAGCCCCGTGAAAGCAATTAACAAACATGAGCTTTGAACAGGGCCGCAACAGGGAATAGAAAACAAAGCATTAAGCCATGGATTGTCCCAGCGTTTGAGAGGAGAGAATTACAGAAATGCAGAAGGCTTGTGGAGCTGTAGGATTATTACAGTGATGGGGTTTGGCCCTTCACCACCATCAAATTCAGTGAGCAAAACTGCAGAAGTTAGATGCATCAGCACTGAATCCTGCACCCACCCCTGTCTGTGGGCTATGAAACCCTCGCAGAACTGAAGAGTGTCATAGACACTCACACCTGATGGGCATCGCATGGCACAGAGCAGGCACTGCAAGAAAGGGCTCTTTTCATGCAATCACTGCTTTTCAAACTCTTAGGATTACATGACGTCTACACCAATATTTTTCTGCCAAAATCTCCACTCTAAGACTCCTTTTGTCTAAGGCAACCACAAAAACATGACTGGCTGTTCTCAGAGCTGAGGTTTTCTCCAGTTAATTATTTCACAGTGTATTCTTACACCTGGGTTTATTTTTTAAATCACTTTTGAAACTGATTCTCTTGACTTGCTTTATTTCAGATATTGGGGCAATTTTAAAATAACCACACAACAAACTTCCATCACTTGTTTTCTTTTATGCACAAATAGCTCAAGACAGGTAAAACACACAGAGAAGAGCAGCTCAGGGAGGCAGACAAGTGCAAAAGCAGATGCACTTTCCCACTGCTGACATGCACAGGTTTTATTTTTACAGCAGGGTGGGCAGGACCTCAGTGGCCTGAGCACAGATGTCCCAGGGGACTGGGCAAAGGTGGCAGTGAGAAATTCTGTGGTCAAAATTTTGTTAATTGTGCTGCTTGATGAAAAGAAATTAAAATGGACGAGGAAAATGGCTGCTGGTACTAAGTCTAAGTTCTTGATAAGTGTGGAATTATATAGGTGTTGATCTTTACATATGAAACTTTGACAAGGACTGATTTTTAGACTATGAGAAAGCTTATTAATAACAGGCAAAAAATGAATGTATATGTGCAAGTGTTTGCTTTAGGACTGCTGTTGGTATCCTTCCCGATGCTTGGCACGGTCAGCTCTCATGTTCAGATTACATGCATAAGAGGAAAATTACATTTTTCTCCATTATACCTTCATGGAAAATAATTCTGCATAAGAAGACTTCAAAGCACAGGCTGAGAAGCTACAACACAGAAAAGGAATATTGCGAGGCAGCCGGAGCTGGAGGAGAGGCAGGTGGCCGAGGGGGAGGTTTGGGGCAGCATGAAGCTCCGCAAGGGAGTGGGGTACGAGGGGCAGAAAGGTGGAGGGTGAAGCTGAGCTCGAGGAGGCTCCCAGCCCCGGGGCTGCTGTAGGCAAAGCTGGTGAAAGATTCCCTTTCATCTGAGGAAGGAGATCTTCCTGCACCAGCCTCAAATCGAGCTACTTTAAAAACTTTTTTAGAGTGCAAAAGTAATTATTCATGTTTGTTACTTAGGGGAAGTTATCCCAACACCCCAAAAGGAGTTAAGCATTATACATATTTTATGTTTAATCACATCTTTAGTGACATCCAACCACAACCAAAGGCTTAAATTTCAATTAGAGGGAGATGTATTAAATGTTTAATAGGAATCATTCCTTACAGGGTAAATATATCTTAACGTTCACTGGAGAAATGCTACATTGGCAATGTAATGAGAAACAGGAGGATGATCTGTACCATTCGTACTCCAGACATGCCACCCCTGTGCTGCCCAGGCACAGGCCTGGATCTGGTAAAAAGTGGAATTACATTAACGTGTAGTTTAGAGCATGGATTTTTGGATCTCAGTGTGAAAAATGTTGTCCCACATGTACTGAGAAGCATTGGGCTGCACCTACCTTTCACTTCAGTTTTGACCATTTTTGAAACTGGTAACTGACTACTCAGTATTTCAGCTGTAACTACTATGGGAGGATGAATCTTTGAGACAGATGACCTGTCAAGGATACCTTAGAAGTATCTGCTAAGGATTTGAATGCATTTAATGATTTTTAACAAGTTTGGTATGCATGCAAAAGATTTTTTTCATAATATTTAGATTATTGCAAAAATAATCAGTGTTATTCATTCACAATAAGTGCATTTTGAACCCAGGCAGTTATAATCAAAGGATGTTAAAATCAGGTCTCGAAAGAGAACAGAGAACTGGGATTTTGAGAAAAGCATCCAAAGCTGTAGAAAAAGAAAAGGGGGGTGGGGGGAACAAAACCAAACCAAACCAAACTAGAATGTGTTTCTCATTTAAGAGAATAGCAGCGAGTTAAGCATTAATCCACGAGGCAGAGAATAGCCAAGCCCATACAGAACTATGAACGTGCCCAACCTCCAGCCTCGCCACCCCTGTATCCCCTCTGCTCGAGCAGGAGCCGCTTGGCCCAGACCCATCGGCCCCACGCAGGCTCCCTGCTCCTCCGGCCCTTGCTTCGCGTTCCGGGGGGCTGCGGCACGGAGCGGGGGGTTTCTCCTCCAGCTCCCCCCCGTGCGGAAAGGGGCTGCAGAAGGGCCCGGCGCGGCCGCAGCCGGGACGTCCCAGATGAGCCGCTGCCTCTTGCGGGGCGGCCCCCGCACAGGCTGGGGGTGCAGCGGGCGGTTCGGGGGGGCCGGGTGTGCGGGGTGCCGGCCGCGCTCAGGGCATCCCTGCGGAAGCACAGAGGGTGGCCGGGCCCCGCAGCACCGCCTGCAGGGGCTGGGAGTAGCAGTCTGGTTGCGTTGTCCATTTCTACGCATCGTTTCCTCAAACCTGTCATGACGCAGGAGCTGGAAACGCTGCTGACACTAACAATGAAACAAAGCACTCATCACTGCAGCAGAAACTAATGAGCAAACAGAAGTCGTGAAAGCAGCACGAGCTATCGAAGCTCAGGGCTCTCGGGACTGCTGGCAGAGCGGAGCTGGCGCTGGCTGGACCCAGATCTCCCAGCTAAACCTACCATAAAATCCTGGAGCTCTGCTGATGAAACATTGCTCTTGTGAGACAGAAAGGGACAGCAAGAGCTAGGAAGCTATACAGACACCTAAGAACCAACTGAGACAAAACAGAGTAATTGGAAATCTGATGTTCTTAACTGTTATTTTTTTTGATATTTTGTTTAGGGTTTTTTCCTTTCCCGGTGGCCCTAAGTTACATGCATCTCGACAGGAGAGGGCATGGCTCCCACTCTGGTGAGTGCAGCAGCGGAGGGAAAACCTGCTTTTGTGAGTCTTTTGGGCTCCAAAATTGTTATGGGTCAGCTCCTCTGCAGGAGAGCACCCGCTTGGCCTCTGCTCCCAGGTGAGCTCTCTGGTGGGAACAGCGTGTCTGCCTGTGCAGGACAGGACAGGGCTCGTGAGAGACATCAAAGCTTGAGCGCGGATGCAAAGATGCCTGAAGTTAAGGACGGTGGGTTGGTGCTCCCCAGAGATCAGACATGCTGGAGCAGTCCAGTTTCCAAGCTCAGCTCCTGCCCAAGCCAGCGCATTCGGGTCACAGGGTCGTTAGCTCCTGCCTCGTTACAACCCCCCCACAGCGGCAATTCACACAGATCTGCTCCCGCTGCCTCCTTCGGGGCTGGGTCAGATCTCTCCTGTACTTCAAACATAAAATCCTTCTTACTGGAAAACGCAGCTGAAATTATTGCTAATTCAAACTGAACAGAATAAATAATTTTAGTTGGGAAAAGCAGGGAGAACTTTGGGAAAGAACAAGTTGATGCTTTCCTTTCAAAATGATTAAAATCAGGGATGTGCTGGAGTTATGAGGCTGGTCTCTCTGGCCATGCCCTCCCTGGGCACGCCAGCACCTGCCGACGGTGAGGGGTGCTGGAAACCCAGCCCTCCTCTTGCCCGTGCACACAGCAGTGTGCACATCAGGAGGAAAACAGACCCTCCAAACCATTACTGGAGCGGGGGCTGCGGCGGGATGGCGTTCGCCCCTGCGTGGGTGGGGTGGTGATCCAGGCAGCCACCGTGGCAGGGTGGGCTTGCGGCCGGCGGCAGAGCACGCAGACCCCAGCCCGGGCACCCACGGCGATCTCCCGCACAGAGACCTTCCACCATTTTTTTGTTTGCAGTCTGCAGAGAGGGGCTCCGGGCAGCTGTTGGCTCGCAGGGTGGCTTGGGGAGGAAATGAGAACATTATTATTCTTTTTAAGAGAAGTCCAGCACAGTTCCTTGGTGAAATATTAGCTCTGGAAAATATCAACTAACTTGCCTACCTCCCAGGCACGTGTTGGAGTATTTGGAGATGGGGAAAGAAAAAAAAAAAAAAAAAAAATACAGTGAAACCAGCAGAGTTAGGGGAAGGTTTTCATAGTGTCTAGATCATCACACCGAAAGAATTAGAGTGTTTTTAAACCAGAATGATAAAAAGCTCATTTGGGAGAGCCTCCTAGTTAGTAGGCCATATGTCTCTCTTACATGTATAGCCTCAAAATTCAAAAACATTGGCACCCGAGCAGTTCTGGCTCACAGCACTGCAGGAGGAGGTGCTGCTGCCCCTGTGGGAAAGTTGTGCCTGACAGAGGTTTGGGACCAATCCTGGGCAGTCACCCGTGTCCCATGCCCTCTGGAGCATCCCTGAGGCGCAGTGAAGTGGGAGTGAGTCACGAGTGTCCTTCAGGCCAGGAGCCGTAGTCCGCATGGGATACGTGTGTGTTGCTTGTAAAGCTTCATTAAGTTGACAACATACTGGTATTTTTGGAAAATTCTCAGTAATACAGAACTGAAATCATAATTACTGACTTTTCTGTCCAGGCTGATGAGGTTCTTTATGCAGTTCTTAACTACTCTCTAAAGCGAGTGTCTTGAAGTTCTCAGTATGAACATCTCCTCCTGAACAGTAGCAAAGAAATGCACATTTTCCTTTCTTCCAACTAATTAATCCCCAGGTTTATAGAAGATGCATTTTCTGGGTGCTTTTTAAGATGTGGTCCCCATACAGTGTTTCAGTTAGCTATCATTCATTTTTGTCAGAAAACAGCTGCGAGGGTGTTACTTGCCCACTAAGGGATGTCACTTGCCCTGCGATATGTTTTTGTGACCTGTAAATGCTGCGTGGTGTTCCCTATAGTTCTGAGTCCAGTTTCAGATGTATTTGCACAGATTGCATACGGTGTGGTATCTTACAGCTACATAGATACAAACATCTTCACATACGTTTTATATGGTCTGTTTTGTTTGAGAAAAGAAAAACGAGTACGAAAAAATTATTATTTTTAATTTTAGGATGGATTTTCTTCTTGGAGCTGCTCCATAATCATGAGGCCATTTCCCATGAGTGATGGCTTGTTTTAATTTGAAAGCTATTGCAAGCTCTTTGTGGGTAACTATGGGCCCAGTTGCATGCTCCTGGTTACGAAAATCTCCAGCTGAGCATATAGATTTTCTTGTATGAGGCATGGTTTTGTACTCTGTAGCATATGTTGTGCTTGCAGGGAGCTGGCATAAAACATTAATTCTGATTACTGCAGAATAACTTGAGGATCCATTTAAAGGGAGAGAGACCCAGAGGCTTAGAAATGCAACATGGAGGCCTGAAGTGCTCTCTGAAAAGTTTGAAACATTTCTACAGCCTTGCTTCACTGCCCGCCCAGTCCAAAACTGCGGCCAAGGTTTTCAGATGTGACTCATGTATCTCAGAGTTTAAATTTCCCATGTTCAGGTTAAGCCTGTTTTTTCAAAAGTATTGAGCATCCCCTGCTGGAGATCAGACCCCTTTCAGAAACCTCATATACTCAAAATCAAAGCAACACTAGTATGATTATTGGGCTGTGTATGCCAAGGTAGAGGTTCAGCATGTCGCAGAGGTACTTGGCTCCCTGCAGCCATTGAAGCAAGTAGGCTGCCTATGGGGGTTTCTTCTAACAAGCTGTGTGGGATTTTCTGGGGACGGGGGCATTAATGTCAAATGGTTGATGCAACAGAAAAAGGGTGCTCTGTGGACATTAGCAAGCTAAACAGTTGCCTGTTAAATAGACTAATCAAATAACTTTCTTTTTGCCATTGTTATCTAATTAGATTATGAAACCTGAGAATGCTTTAAACATTAATTGATTTTTGTCCTCTTGTTCTCTTTCAGGGAGGTTGTGCAGCTTGCTCCCCCCAACTGCCTCGCTGCACCTGGCATGAGCAAAAGTCACTGCTCAGATGCAGTTAAAAGGGAGCATTTAATTAGTCATGAGTGTAAGGCAAGATTTCATTCAAGCATAAAAAGCAGCCAGCTTTATACTCTCTCACGCCCGGCTACACTTGAGGCTGGTGAACGTTTCCATGGGGTCTGCCCCCGCTGCTCCCCGCTTCCTCTCCAAACGCTGCTGGTTGCATCCGTGTCCCCGTGTTCCCCTCCTGCTCGCTTTCCTGCCGTGCTGCTCCCCACTTCAATGTCAAGGGGCGAGCGCTGATGCAGACTTGCAATCACCTTCCCAGGCTCATCCTGCCAATCTACTGGGTAATTTTCATTCTGCCAGGAAGTGGCTGCCTGAGCGTGCTCAGAAAAACATCTTTGTGCAGAAGCGACGTGTGTCGGCTGCTGTGCACGGTCTGGCGAGACGCGGGGGGCCGGGGCGGCGGGGCTGGCTGCAGATGTGCCCCTAGGTGCCAGAGCACCTCAACCTTGGCTGGGGCAGCTTTGGGGGGGCTGCTGCTGTGCCCCTGTGGAGCTGTGTGTGCAAGGGCACTGCCTCAGCCCTTTTGCACAGGTGAAAAAGGGGTTTTCTTCACAGCACGGGTGGGATCCGGTCCGGGGGGGGCATCCAGAAGCACTGGCACCCCACTCACACGGGTGACCCAGCACCGGCATGCTTTCCCTTGTCCTTCAGAAGGGGCACAGGAGTTCAACTGTGCAATAGCTTGGAGCCAAAATTCACACTTTTCAGAATAAGTATGGAAATATTTCAACATCCGTAGTAGTGTCAATGTACCCAAATGGGCCTCCGGGTTCCTCGGTTCAGCTGCAGAGCGATGCCGGCTCAGAGAAGGGGGAGGTACTCCCGCAGCTAAAACTGGGGGCACTCCGAGCAGCCAGTGAGGGGTGAGCTGGTTGGTGCGGGGAAGGCCTGAGGCACTCCTGTAGAAACCGGTCCGGGCTCCTGTACCTGCCTTCACGGTGGAAGCTCAGCCCTGGCGAGGAGCCCGAGGAAGGAGCAGTGGCCCTGCAGGGACGTAGCCCTCGGTGGGGGCAGGCAGGCTGGGATGGCGGGGCCAGAGCAGTGCTCGACCCACGGCGTGCAGGGCCAGGGCGTGTTAGGAGATTGCATCAAACATGGGCGTGATCAGCAAACCTTAGAGGCTGAGCTGTTTTGTCCAATTATTAGAACGTTTTCGATTTGAGCTCCAAAATCTTATCTGTCAAATGATTCCACTACAAGGAGGATGGATTTATTTGCACAGCTGAGCATTTGCAGATGAAATTCATTCAAAGCAAGAGGAGACCTGGCCTGGCAGAGCCGCATCTCTGGGGACATGGATACCAGCTACAGACCGTGTTGCATGTCCCACCTTGTTCAAGCTGTTATTCAAGTGCTTGGAAGAAAATGCATTCCAGAAGAGCATCGATCTCAACCTTCTGCTGAGTCTCAAGCAATAGGACTGGCCAAGTAAGGCACCAGGATAATTTAGATGTCTAAAGGTCTAAATGTCTAAACATTGAGAAGAGTGAAATTGGAGAAATAAAATCGGAAAACAGGGAAAAATATAAAGTTACCTTTTACCTAAAATGGGGCAGCTACTGAGAATTAAACATGGAAAAGGTCACTGTGGGATCAAATTCTGACATTAAATCTATTCAGTCCCTTCAGACATACAGGAGCAAAATGATCAGAAGTGTGAGTTAGCAAAATAGAATCAACACAATGAAAACCAGTTCTTTTTTATTCATTTTTAAATCTACTGAATTATTCTTTTTTTTATCTCCTTAAGTTGTAGAGAAAGATTCATAAAAGAATTAGCCTCTTTTGCACCATAACAAAGCATAAAATGTAAGTCAAAGTCGGAAATGAAGCAAGGACTCAAGCCACAGCAATGTTCTTGCACAGCGGCCATAAGAAGTATTTGGCATTGACCCTGAGCAGTGCTGCTGCTGCTGCTACGATTTTGCTTGGTCATTTTTTATAAGATGAATAAATCCAGCGTTGCTGACATTCGTGGCTGCTAACAGCAAGCCTTCCCTGGAGACTCGCACCCTGGGGGAGATTTGGGCTTCGGGCTTGGTGCAGGGATGATGGAGCTGTGAGCCGCGCTCGCCCCCGGGTTTTCCCGAGTGGCCCGTCGGGGCAGGCTGGCTGCGGTGCTGCTCCTCCAGCCCGGCCCAGCGAGGCTGGGGATGCGGTGCCACGCTGCTGGGGCTCGGCCCAGGGGCCGGAGTGGGGTGCGATGGGGTGCTGGGTGTCAGGCAGGGCTGGGGGTGCAGCAGCTCACAGCTGCGACGGGGAGGGGGCTCAGCGTCGCAGGGATGGGAGTCCAGGGGTTAGGAGGCACCAGGCAAAGAGGAAGGGTGTGTGTTTGCTGCTAAGTAGCAACAGGAAGGCACTTTCCACCTCCAGCCACATTCAGTCTTGGTCCTCTGCCTCCATCTCCTCCTCCTAAAACCTCAACCCTGTGGCAGCCCAGCTGCGCTCAGACCAGCACGAGGGCTGGGAAGGGGAAGCCTCAGCCTCAGCTTGGTGCTGTGGTCCCTGCCGTGCTAGTGTGGGGTATGGGTGTTACAGTGCTGCGTTCATGCATGTTCATGGCAAGCTGAAGCCTGGTACTTGTGCTCTGCCAGTTGGATTTAGCCCCAGAATGAGGAGACTCTTGTCTTTTTGCACAGGGGCTCCCGTGCCACTGGGAGGTATGGCACACCTCCATAGAAAATATCCACACATTTACTGCTTGTGGATTTTCAAAGGACAGAAACGTTGTGATTTGAAAAAAAAAAAAAAAAAAGTTTTACTGCAGTAGCAATGAGTACTTGTTGGGTCTATCTCTCTAACCTTCAGGGGAGCAAGGGAACAGATTTGGCAGGCAAGACAGCTAATAAAACTGTTCAGCAGCGGCGGTAGCTGCGCAGGTGCCGTTTTCCGCTGATGGCAGGTTTCACAGCGTACCTGCTCCACCGGCAGCGCAGCCCCTTCCCCAGGGACCCCCTGCAGCCATGTACTCGCACAGTATCTCATGTCGCTGAGCCGAGCAGGGAGCTGCAGAATACCAAGTAGTGGCAGAATAAAGAGCCGAGCTCCCCCTCGTTCTGGATGAAGCTGCCCTGCAAAGCTTCTGTGTTTTGTTCACAGGTTTTCTGCTGCAACACTGCTTGGTATGCAGTTCGTACAGTCCACCGAAACAATGTGTGCTCTGGCAGTCACATACGGGGATTGCTGTGGGGCTGCTTGAGCCCAGCAGCTGCCAGGAACTCCACCTCTGTGTTTGGTTATTCTTCCTAGGGGAGAGGTTTGGATATGACTGAAAGTGAATACAATTTCACCCAGGTCCACGTCCTACCAGGCACAACTTGCCAAAGCAGCTCCTGTATGAGATGTCCCTTCTGTTAAATGACTTTAAGTGGAAGTATTTCACAGCTATCGGCATTTGCAGTAGGCGCAGGAAGGTACGCTGAACGTATGGCCAGCCAAAAGCTGCACCCTACGAGTGTGCCACGGCTGGGAGGCACCGAGTGTGTTTCCCACCCGTGGCATGTGGAACGGCAGCGGCCGGGGGCTGCCCACTGCCCCAGGCTGGCGGTCCCACGGGCCTGGCACCGCAAGCACACGTCTTGGACCCACCAGATTTACAAATACAAGGTTGGGTGCACGGAGCTCTGTCTGCTTACGGGGAACATGCTGACCAGCTTAGTGGCAAATTTAGCTTTGACAGGTTTTCATCGTCCA